>NC_090372.1:223864095-224464095 GCF_036365525.1 Heterodontus francisci | reverse complement strand
TTGGCCAGGCCCAGGAGCAGACCGACGAGGAGATCCTCCTCCCGGCCCAAGCCCCTCCACACCGGGTGCCCAAAGATCAGGAGCGTGGGGCTGAAGTGCAGCCAGAATTTGAGGAGCAGCCCCTTCAGATACTCAAATAGGGGCTGCAACCTCGCACACTCCGTATAAATGTGGAACACGGACTCGTCCAGGCCGCAGAAAGTACAGGCGGCCTGGGAGTCCGTGAACCTACTTAAAAGCCTATTGCACGGGACTGCTCTGTGCAGCACCCTCCACCCCAGGTCCCCGATGTAAAGGGGGAAGACTCCCGCGTAGAGAGACCTCCATCGGGGTTTCCCCTCGCCGCCAGATGGCAACGCGGACCGCCAGGGCATATCCGGCCGGCTGACGAGGGCGGGGAAGTGGAGAGTGTGCAGGAGCAGCCCGTACAGGAAACCCCTCCGCGCCGATTGGAATGGCACGGAGGGCATTTCCGAGAGGCGGCTCGGGTTGTGCGGGACCGGCTCCCGAGGAGGGTTTCGGGGCCTGGGTCCGATGAGCAGTTCCGGCCGAGTGGGGGTCTGCTCAGCCGGGATCGCTCCGCACTCCCGAGCCCCCTCGCCACCCGCAGTGAGGGGCGTCCTGGGGGTTTCGGCTACTCCTCCGCCCGCCGGACCGTCCCCGGAGTCGGTCGCCCTGACAGCCGAGGAGCTCACCTCTGCCGGCGGGGAAGCGCCCTGACTGGAGGCGACCATGTTCCAGACTCGGAAAAGATCCCGGTAAAAGACAGGCAACTCCCTCAGAGAGGCGCGGCTAACGGACTCCACCGGGAGCTGCGTGTCGTCTTGAAGGCAGTGACACTGGCGGAAAAAATACGTCGCCAGCGCACACCATCTGGGAGGACGCTCGACGTACAGGTATCTCTGCAGGGTCCGAAGGCGGAGAGTCGCAGCCTGGGTGCGGACGCACACCAGCGACTGACCGCCCTCCTCGATCGTGAGACTCAGGACCGCGGCAGAGACCCAGTGTTTCCTCTTGCCCCAGAAGAAATCGACGAGTTTCTTCTGGATCTTGGTGGCAAATACAGGGGGCGGGGCCAAAGTGACCAACCGGTACCACAACATGGAGGCCACCAGTTGGTTTATGACCAACGCTCGGCCCCTGTAGGAAAGCACTCGGAGCAGTCCTGTCCAGCGCCCCAGCCGAGCGGTGACTTTCGCCTCCAACTCCTGCCAGTTTGCCGGCCAGGCTTCCTCAGCGGGGCTAAGGAGGACTCCCAGATAGAGGAGGTGCGTGGTGCTCCACGCAAAAGGTGTCATCTCCTCCGGCAGGGAGTCCACCCGCCACTGACCAACCAGGAGTCCGGAACATTTCTCCCAATTGATCCTCACGGAGGACGCGGCAGAAAAGGTTTGCTGGCAGTCGCGCATCCTCCGCAAGTCAACGGGATCTGTGATTGCGAGGAGCACGTCGTCGGCGTAAGCCGAGAGGACGACCCGCATGGCCGGCTCGCGCAGAGCCAATCCCGTCAACCTCCTGCGAAGCAGGCACAGGGAGGGCTCCACGCAGATGGTATACAATTGGCCGGACATGGGGCACCCCTGACGCACTCCTCTCCCAAATCGAAGGGGCGCCGTCAAGGACCCGTTAACTTTGACTAGACACTCTGCGGCGGCGTATAAAAGTCGGACCCGGGCCACAAAATGCGGCGCAAGTCCGAAAGCGCACAGAGTCACGAAAAGGTAATCGTGATCCACCCTGTCGAACGCCTTCTCCTGATCGAGGGAGAGAAAGGCGACCGACTGACCAGTCCTCTGGGAAAGATGGATCAGGTCCCGGACCAGGTGGATGTTGTCCTGGATGGACCGGCCCGGGACCGTGTAGGACTGGTCGGGGTGGATCATGTGGGCCAGCACGGAGCCCAGGCGGGTAGACATAGCCCGGGCAAAGATCTTATAATCCGTGCTGAGGAGGGAGACCGGACGCCAGTTTTTAAGCAGGCGGAGATCGCCCCTCTTCGGCAGCAGGACGATGACCGCCCTGCGCCACGAGAGGGGCATCTCCCCGGTCGCCAGGCTTTCCCCCAGGACCCGCGCGTAATCGTCCCCCAGGACGTCCCAGAACGCCCTGAGGAACTCCACGGTCAACCCATCCAGCCCTGGGGATTTGCCCCTCGAGAGCTGGTGGAGGGCGCCAGTCATCACCGCCAACGTGAGTGGAGCCTCCAATCCTTCGGCGCCCTCCGGGCTGACCTGCAGCAGGTCCTCCCACAAAACTCTGCGCGCGTCCTCGCTGGACGGATCCGGAGAGAACAACGCACTGTAATATGTCCGGACCAGGAGGCCCATTCCCTCCGGATCCGTGATGGAGAATCCGTCGTCGGCCAGCAGCTCAACGAGCTGCTTACGGATCCCCCGCCATTTTTCCAGCGAGTAGAAGAAGGGTGAGGCGCGGTCCAAATCTTCCAGGAAATGGATCCGCGACCTCACGTACGCGCCTCGGGACCCTATGAGCTGCAGGTCCCTCAGCGCGCCCTTCTTCTCTTTGTACGCTTGCCACAGGGCCGGGTCCACGACAGCATAACCGAGGTGGGACTCCAAGTCGAGCACCTCCCTCTCAAGGTGCCCGATCTCGGCTTCCCGCCTCTTGGTCGACCCCTTCGCCTACTCCTGACAGAAGACACGGATGTGAGTCTTGCCCACATCCCACCATAGTCTCAAGGAGGGGAAACCCCCCTGCTTCCTTCTCCAGTCGGCCCAGAATCGACAGAACGAGTCCCGAAATCGCTCGTCCTCCAGCAGCCGGTTGTTAAAGTGCCAGTACGCGGACCCCGCCCGCGTGCAGAGCGGAGTGAACTCCGCCCATACCAGGCGGTGGTCCGAGCACGGCACCAGCCGCATGGAGGCCGCCGAAACGCAGGAGACGTACACCTGTGAAATGTAGAGGCGGTTGATTCGCGACCCCCCTCCTCCAGACCTCCACGTGAAGGCGCTGGAGTCGGGATGGAGATTCCGCCAGATGTCCACCAAGTTAAGGGAGCTGATCAGTCCCCTCAACTTCTCCACCGACACCTGGCCGCGCTGGGGACCGGAGCGATTCCCCACCTCGAGGATGCAGTTAAAATCCCCCCCGAGGATGATGCACTCGCCGCTATCGATGGAGCTCAAGAGAGCGGACACTTCTTCAAAGAAGCGCGCTTGCAAAGCGCCGGGCCTGGGCGCGTACACGTTCACAAAGTGGAGCGGCACGCTACCCAGGCGAACGGCGAGGTGGAGCAAGCGGCCCGGCACTAGCTCCTTGACCCCCAAGATCTCCGGCTGAAAAGTCGGGGCCAACAAGATAGCCACCCCACTAGAAATAGGGGTGAGGTGACTCATGTAGACCCCACCCTGCCACTCCAGGAGCCAGGTGGCTTCGTCTCCCGGAACGGTGTGGGTTTCCTGCAGAAAGCTCACCGCGTATCTCCCTTCCCTGAGCACTGAGAGATTGTGAAATCTGCGGTGAGACCCCCTGCTGCCGTTGATGTTGAGGCTGGCTATGGTTATCTTCATGTCAAAGGTACTTAAAACCCGTCACCAACAGCTCACTGTGAGGAGGGAGTGGAAGTGCACCTGGCCCTCCACTCCCCCAGCAACCCATTGAGGAACACATTAAAATGGCGCCTCTCAACCAGTTTCACGTCCGCGCCCTTGCCCGTTATTTTCAGGGCGGCACAGACGGACTGGATGATCAGCGCCAGATTCGACCAGCGGTCGAGGGCCAGCTGAACTTTATTGCGGCAGCCCCTGCAAACCGCGAGGAAATCCCGGAGTTCCGCCGTGGGGATGAGAGGAGATTCGGTGGGAGGCACGAGGGACTCAACCACCTCACTGGCGATGGAATCAAGATCGTCCTCCGTGCCCCACACCGAATCCCCATCCTCCTCCGGGTCGTCACCGCCAGCGGCCGACACATCCACCACACACTGTGGGGCGGACGTCCCGGCCGCGCCAGCTGAACCTGCCTCTGTCACGATCCCACCCTCAGGATCGATGGCGGAAGAGTCCTCTTTGGGTTCTATTGTGAAACTGGAGCCTGTAGGCACCAGCGGTTCAGGACCCCCCTCCACCTCCGTCCCCAGGCCAATGAGTGGTCCAGGGGAGACAGAAGTTCTCGACTCCGGAAATCCAGCCGGTGCCGAGACCGGAGGCGGAAAGAGAAGGCCATCTCCTGCTCCGCCAGCACCCAAAGGCCCAGCAGATGGGGAAGCATTCTCAGTTATAACAGGGTCGGGTGTCTCCTGGTTGGTGGTGGACTCCGGCTGGGAGGGCCGACCCTCTGGGGCCTCGCCCTCCCCTTAACTCAGGGCACCCAATCCAGTAGCAGTGGCAGAATGGGCGGCGTCCCCAGGCTCCCCCACCACAAGCAGGGCCCCACTTACTCCTTCAGGAGGGGCCTCAAGTACCGGGGCCTTCCCCTCCCCTCCATCCTGAGGAATAGGGAGCTCCTGCCTGGACTTTGTCGCCTTGGTGGTGGCGGTTGGGGTAACCTGCGGACCGGAAACAGGAGACAGCTCCCCTCCAACAGATGGGCCCTGCGCCTCAGGGCCCCTCGTTACTTCTGTGGAGGGGTGCCTTCTCCTCTTTTTCCCACGAGGACGCAGAGGCTCAGAGACCTCCATGTCATCAGAGGCCTCCACCTCCGCACCCTCCTTCTTTTTAGTCACCCTAGGCCTGATCCCAGCCCTGGGACTGGTGGATTCCGTGAGAATGGGCTTTGGGCTGAGCTCAGGCTTGGGTCGTTTCAATGCGTCCACTGGGACGCACCTCTTGATGTTTCTTTTGCCTCCGCGTCTTCCTTCCACTCGGACGGGCACTCCCCTCCCCACCGGACGCTGTGAAAACCACAGCCTCCGGAACCGACTGAGCGGTGTCTGTTGGATGTGTGGGGAGAGTGGGAGGAGGTGCTGTGGAGCCACTCTGGGCCGCCGAGGTGGAGCTGGTGGCCGGGAGGTTGGGGCAGTTCTTACGAACATGCCCCACCCCCTTGCAGACATGGCACCATGCCCCGTCCGAGGTCCAAAAGACGCGGTAGGCCGTCCCCTGGAACTCCACATTAAATTGGCCTTCCAAGTCCTCCTCCCGTGCCAGCAGCATAAATAACTGGCGGCGGAAGGAGTAGACATGTTGGAGGCTGTGTTCCCGAAGACCAAGCCGGACTGGGGTGATCCCTGACCTCACCTCCCCCAGATGGTGTTGGTGGGGGAGGAGGAGCTCACTGGGAATAAAGGTTGGGACGTTTGATAACATTATCCGCTGCGCAGTGGCCCCCAGAGGGTCCACTGGCAGGAAAGTCCCCCCCACAGTGAGCCCCTTATTCAGGGCCAGGGACACGGCCTTCTCAGTCTTTAGAAAAAACACAGCCTTCCCATACATCTTTGAGGCCGCAACAATGGCCGAGGGGCCGACAACCTCGGCCATTGCCTTCACACAGGCCTCAATGGACATATTGGGGTGGGGATAGCTCTTCACCCAATGGCTGGATGTTATTAATTTAAAGGGTGACGGGGCCACGTGGGCAGCCACAGAGACTGCAGCTGCATAGGTTGTAGAGGGCCCCGCCACCAGTGATGAAGGGCTTGCCATGGGTCTAAGAGCTAACCCACCCCAAATTGTAGGCTTGAAAATAACTTTATGCACAAAACAAACAAACAGACAACAGGTCAGGAGAGAGGCTGAAGGAATAGAGGAGAGGGAAAAACAGGCTGTAAGTGATGACTTTCTTTCCTTTCTGGAGGTGGTACACACAGCACACTTAAAACAGTCTCTGCCAGCACATTTGGTCTTACGGTCTTCTGGTTGGGGGCGGCATCTTCACCTGGGTCAGCTGAAGCTGCCCAGGCACTATTTATCCCCTTTTGTATATTAGCCAGGCAGCTTCAGCTGACCCAGGCTGGGCAATTGGGGCGGGGAGGGAGCTTCCCTGCAACTTTGGTGCAACTGCACAGCTCCATGCAGAATTGTATAGCCCCCACCCCTTGTTCTTCTGGCCTCTTCCACCTCCCACAACAGTCCAAATGAAATGAGTCTGGTGCTCAACACCCACCTCCAAATACAGGCTTATTCCAAAAGTCTTTCCTCCTCTGCAGCAAATGTTGAAAGTTTTTGCAGTTCCCTCCTCAGCACTCCCTCTCCAGCAGCACCTCCAGCAATTGACTGCAGCACTGTCAGCTGCACCTCGTTGAGACACTCAGCACTCAGTATTCCCAATCACAGAGGAGCCAACCCCGTTTTTATTTTCTCGTAGAGGGAGCTTTACTCTGTATCTAACCCCGTTTTTTTTTTTTTCGTTTTTTTTTGCTCAAAGCCACAGTCTGCAGCACCTCGTTGATGCACTCAGCACTTCCAATCAGGCAGCAGCCAACACTTTTTTTTTTGGAGCTTTGCTCTGTATCTAAGCCCGTTTTTTTTTGATGGGGACAGTGTAGAGGGAGCTTTACTCTGTATCTAACCCCCGTGCTGTACCTGTCCTGGGAGTGTTTGATGGGACAGTGTAGAGGGAGCTTCACTCTGTATCTAACCCCAGTGCTGTACCTGTCCTGGGAGTGTTTGATGGGGACAGTGTAGAGGGAGCTTTACTCTGTATCTAACCCCGTTTTTTTTTTCTTTATTATAGGGGTGGATTGAAAGGGAGGATGTAAGCTATATTAATTTGATATAATCCTTCACTGCTGTGTACACAAACATCGAAAAGGTATGTATGGAGAGTGAAACATCGGGAGGAAAAATGTAGATGGAGAGAGAGTAACAGATAGTAAGACAGCGACAGGCATGGAGAGAGTGGTTGAGAGTTACTCTTGCTGGTAATTTCTCTCCATTTCTATCTCTCTGTCTCTTCCATTCTTTTTGCCTCAATCCCTATTTCCCCTCTTTGTTCCTCTCTCCATCTCTCTTTATCTCTGTTATCCTCTCTATCCCAATCTCACCTGGTTCTCTGCTTTGGGAGAGAGAAAAATAAACTGACAAAGTGACAGAGATAGTGAGAGACAGGGACAGGTATAGGAAGAGACGAAGACAGAGGAGGAGAGAAGGTGGCATATGCAAAGGGAGGTTCACTCTGTCTAATCCACACTGTCCTGGGAGTGTTTGATGGGGGACAGTGTAGAGGGAGCTTTACTCTGTATCTAACCTCCGTACTGTACCTGTCCTGGGAGTGTTTGATGGGGGACAGTGTAGAGGGAGCTTTACTCTGTATCTAACCCCCGTACTGTACCTGTCCTGGGAGTGTTTGATGGGGGACAGTGTAGAGGGAGCTTTACTCTGTATCTAACCTCCGTACTGTACCTGTCCTGGGAGTGTTTGATGGGGGACAGTGTAGAGGGAGCTTTACTCTGTATCTAACCCCCATACTGTACCTGTCCTGGGAGTGTTTGATAGGGGACAGTGTAGAGGGAGCTTTACTCTGTATCTAACCCCAGTACTGTACCTGTCCTGGGAGTGTTTGATGGCACAGTGTAGAGGAAGTGCGAAGCTGACACTAGCCTGAAACAGCCAAGATTTCCTTCCTAAAATCAACATTCCTCCCTTTGATGAGCATAATAACGTTCACTTAAATGGTCATTGAAAAATGCACAATGTATTTCTCAGTCTGATTATTAAAAGCCTTGTATTACTCTGTTTACTTTCTTATTCCTCTCTGCATCCCCAATGTTGTAACTGGGATATGGAATAAAGGTGGGTAAATGGAATTAAGATACTGTCCAGCCAAGAACTAATAGAATGGCACAACATCCTCGAGGGGCTGAATGGCCTCATTTTCTTCCTACAATGCAAAGACCACAATTTAACACATTCTTTCCAAGCATATCAAAATGTGGAGATTGTAACCAACTTCAGCCCATCCCTGAGGAGCAGGAACAGCAGCTTCCATATTTAAGAACAAAGAACAAAGAAAATTACAGCACAGGAACAGGCCCTTCAGCCCTCCAAGCCTGCACCGATCCAGATCCTCTATCTAAACCTGTCGCCTATTTTCTAAGGGTCATATGTCTTTGCTTCCTGCCCATTCATGTATCTGTCTAGATACATCTTAAAAGACGCTATCGTGCCCGCGTCTACCACCTCCGCTGGCAACGCGTTCCAGGCACCCACCACCCTCTGCGTAAAGAACTTTCCACGCATGTCCCCCCTAAACTTTTCCCCTCTCACTTTGAACTCGTGACCCCTAGCAATTGAATCCCCCACTCTGGGAAAAAGCCTCTTGCTATCCACCCTGTCTATACCTCTCATGATTTTGTACACCTCAATCAGGTCCCCCCTCAACCTCCGTCTTTCTAATGAAAATAATCCTAATCTACTCAACCTCTCTTCATAGCTAGCGCCTTCCATACCAGGCAACATCCTGGTGAACCTCCTCTGCACCCTCTCCAAAGCATCTACATCCTTTTGATAATGTGGCGACCAGAACTGCACGCAGTATTCCAAATGAGGCCGAACCAAAGTCTTATACAACTGTAACATGACCTGCCAACTCTTGTACTCAATACCCCGTCTGATGAAGGAAAGCATGCCGTATGCCTTCTTGACCACTCTATTGACCTGCGTTGCCACCTTCAGGGAACAATGGACCTGAACACCCAAATCTCTCTGTACATCAATTTTCCCCAGGACTTTTCCATTTATTGTATAGTTCACTCTTGAATTTGATCTTCCAAAATGCATCACCTCGCATTTGCCCGGATTGAACACCATCTGCCATTTCTCTGCGCAACTCTCCAATCTATCTATATTCTGCTGTATTCTCTGACAGTCCACTTCACTATCTGCTACTCCACCAATCTTAGTGTCGTCTGCAAACTTGCTAATCAGACCACCTATACTTTCCTCCAAATCATTTATGTATATCACAAACAACAGTGGTCCCAGCACGGATCCCTGTGGAACACCACTGGTCACACGTCTCCATTTTGAGAAACTACATTCCACTGCTACTCTCTGTCTCCTGTTGCCCAGCCAGTTCTTTATCCATCTAGCTAGTACACCCTGGACCCCATGCGACTTCACTTTCTCCATCAACCTACCATGGGGAACCTTATCAAACGCCTTACTGAAGTCCATGTATATGACATCTACAGCCCTTCCCTCATCAATCAACTTTGTCACTTCCTCAAAGAATTCTATTAAGTTGGTAAGACATGACCTTCCCTGCACAAAACCATGTTGCCTATCACTGATAAGCCCATTTTCTTCCAAATGGGAATAGATCCTATCCCTCAGTATCTTCTCCAGCAGCTTCCCTACCACTGACGTCAGGCTTACCGGTCTATAATTACCTGGATTATCCCTGGTACCCTTCTTAAACAAGGGGACAACATTAGCAATTCTCCAGTCCTCCGGGACCTCACCCGTGTTTAAGGATGCTGCAAAGATATCTGTTAAGGCCCCAGCTATTTCCTCTCTTGCTTCCCTCAGTAACCTGGGACAGATCCCATCCAGACCTGGGGACTTGTCCACCTTAATGCCTTTTAGAATACCCAACACTTCCTCCCTCCTTATGCCGACTTGACCTCGAGTAATCAAACATCTATCCCCAACCTCAACATCCGTCATGTCCCTCTCCTCGGTGAATACCGATGCAAAGTACTCGTTTAGAATCTCACCCATTTTCTCTGACTCCAAGCATAACTTTCCTCCTTTGTCCTTGAGTGGGCCAATCCTTTCTCTAGTTACCCTCTTGCTTCTTATATATGAATAAAAGGCTTTGGGATTTTCCTTAACCCTGTTTGCTAAAGATATTTCATGACCCCTTTTAGCCCTCTTAATTCCTCGTTTCAGATTGCGCCGACATTCCCGATATTCTTCCAAAGCTTCGTCTTTCTTCAGCCGCCTAGACCTTATGTATGCTTCCTTTTTCCTCTTAGCTAGTTTCACAATTTCACCAGTCATCCATGGTTCCCTAATCTTGCCATTTCTATCCCTCATTTTCACAGGAACATGTCTCTCCTACACGCTAATCAACCTCTCTTTAAAAGCCTCCCACATATCAAATGTGGATTTATCTTCAAACAGCTTCTCCCAATCTACATTCCCCAGCTCCTGCCGAATTTGGATTAGAATGGTTGGGTCCTGGATGGCCGGCACAGTCACGATGGGCCGAAGGGCCTGTTTCTATGCTGTATAACTCTATGACTCTATCTACAGTGCTGTTCAAGGACAGGGAACCTCCCAGAGAACCATATACAGCAGCGGAGATGCAGAGTGGAGAGAGAGGGAAGGCGACGGAAGCCAATGTCCAGTTCAAGAGAAGCTCTTTGGGAGGCTTTTGAAAATAGGCAGGGAGATGACAAAATGGAATGTGTTGAGGATCAGAGTTTAAGAGGGATGGGCATGATCTGACAGCATGTCTACCGAACAGCTAGGGAAGGAGAAGGTCAATAAGACAGGGAGGGAGAGGTCATGCAGAGATCAGAAGACAAAGCATCCTTATCCTGCAGTCTAAAGATCAGCATCACATCAGTAATAAACATTATCTTCTCTCCTACATTCTCCATTGTGCTCCCTCAGTCAACCAATTTGCATTTTAAATTTCAAAAATTCAGATATACATTAATTCACAGACTATACCATTAACTGAGATCAGGAAATGTTCCTCACCTTCCACAGGTTCTTCTCAAGATCAGAGAGTCTCGGCTAGATGTGAATTTATATACAGCAGCTTTGGACACACTTCACAGCACGGTTGGTCATCTGCTGATATTTCTAGACTCCTGTTGGCCAAAAGGTTGTTTCCATTTTTCACAAGTACAGATTGAATGAGGAGGTGGAGGAGATTTCTGATATCATTGCTGTTTCAGTAATTAACATTAATACTAAACAAACACGGACTTAACAGCAATAAATCCATTCAACTGTCAATAATTCAGTTATAGTGGGATGTTTAACACGAAACAAGCAGTAACATTATAGTAATAAATCCACTCAACTGCTAAGAATTGTTATTGCTAGAATACTAATGCTATCCAACATTTTAATGTATGTGCCATGGTTGAGTGGTTTAATGTCGTGTCCAGTTTAATGCTCTGTCTGGTTTAATGCTCTGTCCAATTTAATGCCGTGTCCGGTTTAATGCCCTGTCTGGTTTAATGCTCTGTCCAATTTAATGCCCTGTCCGGTTTAATGCCCTGTCTGGTTTAATGCTCTGTCTGGGTTAATGCTCTGTCCAATTTAATGCCCTGTCCGGTTTAATGCCCTGTCTGGTTTAATGCTCTGTCTGGGTTAATGCTCTGTCCAATTTAATGCCCTGTCCAATTTAAGGCCCTGACTGGTTTAATGCTCTGTCCAATTTAATGCCCTGTCCAGTTTAATGCCCTGTCTGGTTTAATGCTCTGTCTGGTTTAATGCTCTGTCCGGTTTAATGCTCTGTCCAATTTAATGCTGTGTCCGGTTTAATGCCCTGTCTGGTTTAATGCTCTGTCCAATTTAATGCCCTGTCCAGTTTAATGCCCTGTCTGGTTTAATGCTCTGTCTGGTTTAATGCTCTGTCCGGTTTAATGCTCTGTCCAATTTAATGCTGTGTCCGGTTTAATGCCCTGTCTGGTTTAATGCCCTGTCCGGTTTAAAGCTCTCTCTGGTTTAATGCTCTGTCCAATTTAATGCCCTGTCCGGTTTAAAGCTCTCTCTGGTTTAATGCCCTGTCTGGTTTAATGCCCTGTCTCGCTTAATGCCCTGTCCGGTTTAATACCCTGTCCGGTTTAATGCTCTGTCCAGTTTAATGCCCTGTCTGGTTTAATGCCCTGTCTGGTTTAATGCCCTGTCCGATTTAATGCTCTGTCTGGTTCAATGCCCTGTCTGGTTTAATGCCCTGTCTGGTTTAATGCTCTGCCCGGTTTAATGCCCTGTCTGGTTCAATGCCCTGTCTGGTTTAATGCCCTGTCTGGTTTAATGCCCTGTCTGGTTTAATGCCCTGTCTGGCTTATTGCCCTGTCTGGTTTAATGCCCTGTCCAGTTTAATGCCCTGTCTGGTTCAATGCTCTGTCTGGTTTAATGCTCTGCTCGGTTTAATGCCCTGTCTGGTTTAATGCCCTGTCTGGTTTAATGCTCTGCCCGGTTTAATGCCATGTCTGTTTTAATGCCCTGTCCGATTTAATGCTCTGTCTGGTTTAATGCTCTTTCCGGTTTAATGCCATGTCTGGTTTAATGCTCTTTCCGGTTTAATGCTCTGTCAAGTTTAATGCTCTGTCCGATTTAATGCCCTGTCCGATTTAATGCACTGTCTGGTTTAATGCTCTGTCCGATTTAATGCTCTGTCTGGTTTAATGCTCTTTCCGGTTTAATGCCATGTCTGGTTTAATGCTCTGTCCGATTTCATGCCCTGTCTGGTTTAATGCCCTGTCTGGTTTAATGCTCTTTCCGGTTTAATGCTCTGTCAAGTTTAATGCTCTGTCCGATTTAATGCCCTGTCCGATTTAATGCACTGTCTGGTTTAATGCTCTGTCCGATTTAATGCCCTGTCTGGTTTAATGCCCTGTCTGGTTTAATGCTCTGTCCGATTTCATGCTCTGTCCGATTTAATGCCCTGTCCGGTTTAATGCCCTGTCTGGTTTAATGCTCTGTCTGGTTTAATGCTCTGTCCAATTTAATGCTCTGTCCGGTTTAATGCTCTGTCTGGTTTAATGCCCTGTCCGGTTTAATGCTCTGTCCGATTTAATGCCCTGTCCAGTTTAATGCCCTGTCTGGTTTAATGCTCTGTCTGGTTTAATGCTCTGTCCGATTTAATGCTCTGTCTGGTTTAATGCTCTGTCCGATTTAATGCCCTGTCTGGTTTAATGCTCTGTCTGGTTTAATGCCCTGTCCGGTTTAATGCTCTGTCCGATTTAATGCCCTGTCTGGTTTAATGCTCTGTCTGGTTTAATGCTCTGTCCGATTTAATGCCCTGTCCGGTTTAATGCTCTGTCCGATTTAATGCCCTGTCAGGTTTAATGCTCTGTCTGGTTTAATGCTCTGTCCGATTTAATGCCCTGTCCGGTTTAATGCTCTGTCCGATTTAATGCCCTGTCCGGTTTAATGCTCTGTCCGATTTAATGCCCTGTCCGGTTTAATGCTCTGTCCGGTTTAATGCTCTGTCCGATTTAATGCCCTGTCCGGTTTAATGCTCTGTCCGATTTAATGCCCTGTCTGGTTTAATGCTCTGTCTGGTTTAATGCTCTGTCCGATTTAATGCCCTGTCCGGTTTAATGCCCTGTCTGGTTTAATACCTTGTCCGGTTTAATGCTCTGTCCGGTTTAATGCCCTGTCTGGTTTAATGCCTTGTCTGGTTTAATGCCTTGTCTGGTTTAATACCTTGTCCGGTTTAATGCTCTGTCCGGTTTAATGCCCTGTCTGGTTTAATGCCTTGTCTGGTTTAATGCCTTGTCTGGTTTAATGCTCTGTCCGGTTTAATGCTCTGTCCGGTTTAATGCCTTGTCTGGTTTAATGCCTTGTCTGGTTTAATGCTCTGTCCGGTTTAATGCTCTGTCCGGTTTAATGCCTTGTCTGGTTTAATGCCTTGTCTGGTTTAATGCTCTGTCCGGTTTAATGCTCTGTCCGGTTTAATGCCTTGTCTGGTTTAATGCTCTGTCCGGTCTAATGCCCTGTCCGGTTTAATGCTCTGTCCGGTTTAATGCCTTGTCTGGTTTAATGCTCTGTCCGGTTTAATGCCCTGTCCGGTTTAATGCTCTGTCTGATTTAATGCCTTTTCTGGTTTAATGCTCTGTCTGATTTAATGCTCTCTCTGGTTTAATGCCCTGTCTGATTTAATGCTCTGTCCGATTTAATGCCCTGTCTGATTTAATGCTCTGTCCGCTTTAATGCCCTGTCCGGTTTAATGCTCTGTCTGGTTTAATGCTCTGTCCGATTTAATGCCCTGTCCGGTTTAATGCCCTGTCCAGTTTAATGCCCTGTCTGGTTCAATGCCCTGTCTGGTTTAATGCTCTGCCCGGTTTAATGCCCTGTCTGGTTTAATGCCCTGTCTGGTTTAATGCTCTGCCCGGTTTAATGCCATGTCTGTTTTAATGCCCTGTCCGATTTAATGCTCTGTCTGGTTTAATGCTCTTTCCGGTTTAATGCCATGTCTGGTTTAATGCTCTTTCCGGTTTAATGCTCTGTCAAGTTTAATGCTCTGTCCAATTTAATGCCCTGTCCGATTTAATGCACTGTCTGGTTTAATGCTCTGTCCGATTTAATGCTCTGTCTGGTTTAATGCTCTTTCCGGTTTAATGCCATGTCTGGTTTAATGCTCTGTCCGATTTCATGCCCTGTCTGGTTTAATGCCCTGTCTGGTTTAATGCTCTTTCCAGTTTAATGCTCTGTCAAGTTTAATGCTCTGTCCGATTTAATGCCCTGTCCGATTTAATGCACTGTCTGGTTTAATGCTCTGTCCGATTTAATGCCCTGTCTGGTTTAATGCCCTGTCTGGTTTAATGCTCTGTCCGATTTAATGCTCTGTCCGATTTAATGCCCTGTCCGGTTTAATGCCCTGTCTGGTTTAATGCTCTGTCTGGTTTAATGCTCTGTCCAATTTAATGCTCTGTCCGGTTTAATGCTCTGTCTGGTTTAATGCCCTGTACGGTTTAATGCTCTGTCCGATTTAATGCCCTGTCCAGTTTAATGCCCTGTCTGGTTTAATGCTCTGTCTGGTTAAATGCTCTGTCCAATTTAATGCTCTGTCCGGTTTAATGCTCTGTCCAATTTAATGCTCTGTCCGGTTTAATGCCCTGTCTGGTTTAATGCTCTGTCTGGTTTAATGCTCTGTCCAATTTAATGCTCTGTCCGGTTTAATGCTCTGTCTGGTTTAATGCTCTGTCCAATTTAATGCTCTGTCCGGTTTAATGCCCTGTCTGGTTTAATGCTCTGTCTGGTTTAATGCTCTGTCCAATTTAATGCCCTGTCCGGTTTAATGCCCTGTCTGGTTTAATGCTCTGTCTGGTTTAATGCTCTGTCCAATTTAATGCTCTGTCCGGTTTAATGCTCTGTCTGGTTTAATGCCCTGTACGGTTTAATGCTCTGTCCGATTTAATGCCCTGTCCAGTTTAATGCCCTGTCTGGTTTAATGCTCTGTCTGGTTTAATGCTCTGTCCGATTTAATGCCCTGTCTGGTTTAATGCCTTGTCTGGTTTAATGCTCTGTCCAGTTTAATGCCCTGTCTGGTTTAATGCCCTGTCTGGTTTAATGCCCTGTCCGATTTAATGCTCTCTCTGGTTTAATGCCCTCTCCGGTTTAATACCTGTCTGGTTTAATGCCCTGTCCGGTTTAATGCCCTGTCCGGTTTAATGCCCTGTCTGGTTTAATGCCCTGTCTGGCTTAATGCCCTGTCTGGTTTAATGCCCTGTCCGGTTTAATACCCTGTCCGGTTTAATGCTCTGTCCAGTTTAATGCCCTGTCTGGTTTAATGCCCTGTCTGGTTTAATGCCCTGTCCGGTTTAATGCCCTGTCTGGTTTAATGCCCTGTCCGGTTTAATGCCCTGTCTGGTTTAATGCCCTGTCTGGCTTAATGCCCTGTCTGGTTTAATGCCCTGTCCGGTTTAATACCCTGTCCGGTTTAATGCTCTGTCCAGTTTAATGCCCTGTCTGGTTTAATGCCCTGTCTGGTTTAATGCCCTGTCCGATTTAATGCTCTGTCTGGTTCAATGCCCTGTCTGGTTTAATGCCCTGTCTGGTTTAATGCTCTGCCCGGTTTAATGCCCTGTCTGGTTCAATGCCCTGTCTGGTTTAATGCCCTGTCTGGTTTAATGCTCTGCCCGGTTTAATGCCCTGTCTGGTTTAATGCCCTGTCTGTTTTAATGCCCTGTCCGATTTAATGCTCTGTCTGGTTCAATGCTCTTTCCGATTTCATGCCCTGTCTGGTTTAATGCTCTGTCAAGTTTAATGCTCTGTCTGGTTTAATGCCCTGTCCGGTTTAATGCCCTGTCTGGTTTAATGCCCTGTCTGGTTTAATGCCCTGTCCGGTTTAATGCCCTGTCTGGTTCAATGCCCTGTCTGGTTTAATGCTCTGCCCGGTTTAATGCCCTGTCTGGTTTAATGCCCTGTCTGGTTTAATGCTCTGCCCGGTTTAATGCCATGTCTGTTTTAATGCCCTGTCCGATTTAATGCTCTGTCTGGTTTAATGCTCTTTCCGGTTTAATGCCATGTCTGGTTTAATGCTCTTTCCGGTTTAATGCTCTGTCAAGTTTAATGCTCTGTCCGATTTAATGCCCTGTCTGGTTTAATGCCCTGTCTGGTTTAATGCTCTTTCCGGTTTAATGCTCTGTCAAGTTTAATGCTCTGTCTGGTTTAATGCCCTGTCCGGTTTAATGCCCTGTCTGGTTTAATGCCCTGTCTGGTTTAATGCCCTGTCTGGTTTAATGCTCTGTCCGATTTAATGCTCTGTCCGATTTAATGCCCTGTCCGGTTTCATGCTCTGTCCGATTTAATGCCCTGTCTGGTTTAATGCTCTGTCCGATTTAATGCCCTGTCTGGTTTAATGCTCTGTCTGGTTTAATGCTCTGTCCGATTTAATGCTCTGTCTGGTTTAATGCTCTGTCCGATTTAATGCCCTGTCTGGTTTAATGCTCTGTCTGGTTTAATGCCCTGTCCGGTTTAATGCTCTGTCCGATTTAATGCCCTGTTCGGTTTAATGCTCTGTCCGATTTAATGCCCTGTCTGGTTTAATGCTCTGTCCGATTTAATGCCCTGTCCGGTTTAATGCTCTGTCCGATTTAATGCCCTGTCTGGTTTAATGCTCTGTCTGGTTTAATGCTCTGTCCGATTTAATGCCCTGTCTGGTTTAATGCTCTGTCTGGTTTAATGCCCTGTCTGGTTTAATGCCCTGTCCGGTTTAATGCTCTGTCCGATTTAATGCCCTGTCCGGTTTAATGCTCTGTCCGATTTAATGCCCTGTCTGGTTTAATGCTCTGTCTGGTTTAATGCTCTGTCCGATTTAATGCCCTGTCCGGTTTAATGCTCTGTCCGATTTAATGCCCTGTCTGGTTTAATGCTCTGTCTGGTTTAATGCTCTGTCCGATTTAATGCCCTGTCCGGTTTAATGCCCTGTCTGGTTTAATAACTTGTCCGGTTTAATGCTCTGTCCGGTTTAATGCCCTGTCTGGTTTAATGCCTTGTCTGGTTTAATGCTCTGTCCGGTTTAATGCTCTGTCCGGTTTAATGCCTTGTCTGGTTAATGCCTTGTCTGGTTTAATGCTCTGTCCGGTTTAATGCTCTGTCCGGTTTAATGCCTTGTCTGGTTTAATGCCTTGTCCGGTTTAATGCTCTGTCCGGTTTAATGCTCTGTCCGGTTTAATGCCTTGTCTGGTTTAATGCTCTGTCCGGTCTAATGCCCTGTCCGGTTTAATGCTCTGTCCGGTTTAATGCCTTGTCTGGTTTAATGCTCTGTCCGGTTTAATGCCCTGTCCGGTTTAATGCTCTGTCTGATTTAATGCCTTTTCTGGTTTAATGCTCTGTCTGATTTAATGCTCTCTCCGGTTTAATGCCCTGTCTGATTTAATGCTCTGTCCGATTTAATGCCCTGTCTGATTTAATGCTCTGTCCGCTTTAATGCCCTGTCCGGTTTAATGCTCTGTCTGGTTTAATGCTCTGTCCGATTTAATGCCCTGTCCGGTTTAATGCCCTGCCCGGTTTAATGCCCTGTCTGGTTCAATGCCCTGTCTGGTTTAATGCTCTTTCCAGTTTAATGCTCTGTCAAGTTTAATGCTCTGTCCGATTTAATGCCCTGTCCGATTTAATGCACTGTCTGGTTTAATGCTCTGTCCGATTTAATGCCCTGTCTGGTTTAATGCCCTGTCTGGTTTAATGCTCTGTCCGATTTAATGCCCTGTCCGGTTTAATGCCCTGTCTGGTTTAATGCTCTGTCTGGTTTAATGCCCTGTCTGGTTTAATGCTCTGTCCGATTTAATGCTCTGTCCGATTTAATGCCCTGTCCGGTTTAATGCCCTGCCCGGATTAATGCCCTGTCTGGTTCAATGCCCTGTCTGGTTTAATGCTCTGCCCGGTTTAATGCCATGTCTGTTTTAATGCCCTGTCCGATTTAATGCTCTGTCTGGTTTAATGCTCTTTCCGGTTTAATGCCATGTCTGGTTTAATGCTCTTTCCGGTTTAATGCTCTGTCAAGTTTAATGCTCTGTCCGATTTAATGCCCTGTCCGATTTAATGCACTGTCTGGTTTAATGCTCTGTCCGATTTAATGCTCTGTCTGGTTTAATGCTCTTTCCGGTTTAATGCCATGTCTGGTTTAATGCTCTGTCCGATTTCATGCCCTGTGTGGTTTAATGCCCTGTCTGGTTTAATGCTCTTTCCAGTTTAATGCTCTGTCAAGTTTAATGCTCTGTCCGATTTAATGCCCTGTCCGATTTAATGCCCTGTCTGGTTTAATGCCCTGTCTGGTTTAATGCTCTGTCCGATTTAATGCCCTGTCTGGTTTAATGCCCTGTCTGGTTTAATGCTCTGTCCGATTTAATGCTCTGTCCGATTTAATGCCCTGTCCGGTTTAATGCCCTGTCTGGTTTAATGCTCTGTCTGGTTTAATGCTCTGTCCAATTTAATGCTCTGTCCGGTTTAATGCTCTGTCTGGTTTAATGCCCTGTCCGGTTTAATGCTCTGTCCGATTTAATGCCCTGTCCAGTTTAATGCCCTGTCTGGTTTAATGCTCTGTCTGGTTTAATGCTCTGTCCGATTTAATGCTCTGTCTGGTTTAATGCTCTGTCCGATTTAATGCCCTGTCTGGTTTAATGCTCTGTCTGGTTTAATGCCCTGTCCGGTTTAATGCTCTGTCCGAAATTAATGCCCTGTCCGGTTTAATGCTCTGTCCGATTTAATGCCCTGTCCAGTTTAATGCCCTGTCTGGTTTAATGCTCTGTCTGGTTTAATGCTCTGTCCGATTTAATGCTCTGTCTGGTTTAATGCTCTGTCCGATTTAATGCCCTGTCTGGTTTAATGCTCTGTCTGGTTTAATGCTCTGTCCGATTTAATGCCCTGTCCGGTTTAATGCTCTGTCCGATTTAATGCCCTGTCCGGTTTAATGCTCTGTCCGATTTAATGCCCTGTCTGGTTTAATGCTCTGTCTGGTTTAATGCTCTGTCTGATTTAATGCCCTGTCCGGTTTAATGCTCTGTCCGATTTAATGCCCTGTCCGGTTTAATGCTCTGTCCGATTTAATGCCCTGTCTGGTTTAATGCTCTGTCTGGTTTAATGCTCTGTCCGATTTAATGCCCTGTCCGGTTTAATGCCCTGTCTGGTTTAATACCTTGTCCGGTTTAATGCTCTGTCCGGTTTAATGCCCTGTCTGGTTTAATGCCTTGTCTGGTTTAATGCTCTGTCCGGTTTAATGCTCTGTCCGGTTTAATGCCTTGTCTGGTTTAATGCCTTGTCTGGTTTAATGCTCTGTCCGGTTTAATGCTCTGTCCGGTTTAATGCCTTGTCTGGTTTAATGCCTTGTCTGGTTTAATGCTCTGTCCGGTTTAATGCTCTGTCCGGTTTAATGCCTTGTCTGGTTTAATGCTCTGTCCGGTCTAATGCCCTGTCCGGTTTAATGCTCTGTCCGGTTTAATGCCTTGTCTGGTTTAATGCTCTGTCCGGTTTAATGCCCTGTCCGGTTTAATGCTCTGTCTGATTTAATGCCTTTTCTGGTTCAATGCTCTGTCTGATTTAATGCTCTCTCCGGTTTAATGCCCTGTCTGATTTAATGCTCTGTCCGATTTAATGCCCTGTCTGATTTAATGCTCTGTCCGCTTTAATGCCCTGTCCGGTTTAATGCTCTGTCTGGTTTAATGCTCTGTCCGATTTAATGCCCTGTCTGGTTTAATGCCCTGTCTGGTTTAATGCCCTCTCCGGTTTAATGCCCTGTCTGGTTTAATGCCCAGTCCGGTTTAATGCCCTGTCTGGTTTAATGCCCTCTCCAGTTTAATGCCCTGTCTGGTTTAATGCCCTGTCTGGTTTAATGCTCTGCCCGGTTTAATGCCTTGTCTGGTTTAATGCCCTGTCTGGTTTAATGCTCTGACGGTTTAATGCCCTGTCTGGTTTAATGCTCTGTCTGGTTTAATGCTCTTTCCGTTTTAATGCTCTCTCTGGTTTAATGCTCTGTCCGGTTTAATGCTCTGTCTGGTTTAATGCTCTGTCCGATTTAATGCCCTGTCTGGTCTAATGCCCTCTCCGGTTTAATGCCATGTCTGGTTTAATGCCCTGTCCGGTTTAATGCTCTGTCCGGTTTAATGCCCTCTCCGGTTTAATGCCCTGTCTGGTTTAATGCCCTGTCTGGTTTAATGCTCTGTCCGGTTTAATGCCCTGTCTCGTTTAATGCTCTGCCTGGTTTAATGCTCTGTCCGGTTTAATGCTCTCTCTGGTTTAATGCCCTCTCCGGTTTAATACCTGTCTGGTTATAATGCCCTGTCCGGTTTAATGCCCTGTCTGGTTTAATGCCCTGTCGGTTTAATGCCCTGTCTGGTTTAGTGCCCTCTCCAGTTTAATGCCCTGTCTGGTTTAATGCCCTGTCTGGTTTAATGCTCTGTCCGATTTAATGCCCTGTCTGGTCTAATGCCCTCTCCGGTTGAATTCCATGTCTGGCTAATGCCCTGTCTGGTTTAATGCTCTCTCTGGTTTAATGCTCTGTCCGATTTAATGCCCTGTCTGGTTTAATGCCCTCTCCGGTTTAATGCCTGTCTGGTTTAATGCCCTCTCCGGTTTAATGCCCTCTCCGGTTTAATGCTCTGTCCGATTTAATGCCCTGTCTGGTTTAATGCCCTCTCCGGTTTAATGCCTGTCTGGTTTAATGCCCTCTCCGGTTTAATGCCCTCTCCGGTTTAATGCTCTGTCCGATTTAATGCTCTGTCCGGTTTAATGCCCTGTCCGGTTTAATGCCCTCTCCAGTTTAATGCCCTGTCTGATTTAATGCCCTGTCCGGTTTAATGCCCTGTCTGGTTTAATGCCCTGTCTGGTTTAATGCCCTGTCCGGTTTAATGCTCGGTCCGATTTAATGCCCTGTCCGGTTTAATGCCCTGTCTGGTTTAATGCCCTGTCTGGTTTAATGCTCTGTCCGATTTAATGCCCTGTCTGGTTTAATGCCCTGTCTGGTTTAATGCCCTGTCTGGTTTAATGCTCTGTCCGGTTTAATGCCCTGTCTGGTTTAATGCCTTGTCCGGTTTAATGCCCTCTCCAGTTTAATGCCCTGTCTGGTTTAATGCCCTGTCCGGTTTAATGCCCTGTCTGGTTTAATGCCCTGTCTGGTTTAATGCTCTGTCCGATTTAATGCCCTGTCTGGTTTAATGCCCTGTCCGGTTTAATGCCCTGTCCGGTTTAATGCTCGGTCCGATTTAATGCCCTGTCCGGTTTAATGCCCTGTCTGGTTTAATGCTCTGTCCGATTTAATGCCCTGTCTGGTTTAATGCCCTGTCTGGTTTAATGCCCTGTCTGGTTTAATGCTCTGTCCGATTTAATGCACTGTCTGGTTTAATGCCCTGTCTGGTTTAATGCCCTGTCCGGTTTAATGCCCGGTCTGGTTTAATGCTCTGTCCGATTTAATGCCCTATCTGGTTTAATGCCCTGTCCGGTTTAATGCCCTGTCCGGTTTAATGCTCGGTCCGATTTAATGCCCTGTCCGGTTTAATGCCCTGTCCGGTTTAATGCTCGGTCCGATTTAATGCCCTGTCCGGTTTAATGCCCTGTCCGATTTAATGCCCTGTCCAGTTTAATGCCCTGTCCGATTTAATGCTCTCTCCGATTTAATGCTCTGTCCGGTTTAATGCCCTGTCTGGTTTAATGCTCTGTCCGATTTAATGCTCTCTCCGATTTAATGCTCTGTCCGGTTTAATGCCCTGTCTGGTTTAATGCTCTGTCCGATTTAATGCTCTCTCCGATTTAATGCTCTGTCCGGTTTAATGCCCTGTCCGGTTTAATGCTCTGTCCGATTTAATGCTCTCTCCGATTTAATGCTCTGTCCGATTTAATGCCCTGTCTGGTTTAATGCTCTGTCCGATTTAATGCTCTCTCCGATTTAATGCTCTGTCCGGTTTAATGCCCTGTCCGGTTTAATGCTCTGTCCGATTTAATGCTCTCTCCGATTTAATGCTCTGTCCGGTTTAATGCCCTGTCTGGTTTAATGCTCGGTCCGATTTAATGCTCTCTCCGATTTAATGCTCTGTCCGGTTTAATGCCCTGTCTGGTTTAATGCTCTGTCCGATTTAATGCTCTCTCCGATTTAATGCTCTGTCCGGTTTAATGCCCTGTCTGGTTTAATGCCCTGTCCGGTTTAATGCTCGTTCCGATTTAATGCCCTGTCTGGTTTAATGCCCTGTCCGGTTTAATGCTCTGTCCGATTTAATGCTCTGTCCGGTTTAATGCTCTGTCCGATTTAATGCTCTGTCCGATTTAATGCTCTGTCCGGTTTAATGCCCTGTCTGGTTTAATGCTCGGTCCGATTTAATGCCCTGTCTGGTTTAATGCTCGGTCCGATTTAATGCCCTGTCTGGTTTAATGCTCTGTCTGGTTTAATGCCCTGTCCGGTTTAATGCTCTGTCCGAAATTAATGCCCTGTCCGGTTTAATGCTCTGTCCGATTTAATGCCCTGTCTGGTTTAATGCTCTGTCTGGTTTAATGCCCTGTCCGGTTTAATGCTCTGTCCGAAATTAATGCCCTGTCTGTTTTAATGCTCTGTCTGGTTTAATGCTCTGTCCGATTTAATGCCCTGTCCGGTTTAATGCTCTGTCCGATTTAATGCCCTGTCTGGTTTAATGCTCTGTCTGGTTTAATGCTCTGTCCGATTTAATGCCCTGTCCGGTTTAATGCTCTGTCCGATTTAATGCCCTGTCCGGTTTAATGCTCTGTCCGATTTAATGCCCTGTCTGGTTTAATGCTCTGTCTGGTTTAATGCTCTGTCCGATTTAATGCCCTGTCCGGTTTAATGCTCTGTCCGATTTAATGCCCTGTCCGGTTTAATGCTCTGTCCGATTTAATGCCCTGTCTGGTTTAATGCTCTGTCTGGTTTAATGCTCTGTCCGATTTAATGCCCTGTCCGGTTTAATGCCCTGTCTGGTTTAATACCTTGTCCGGTTTAATGCTCTGTCCGGTTTAATGCCCTGTCTGGTTTAATGCCTTGTCTGGTTTAATGCTCTGTCCGGTTTAATGCTCTGTCCGGTTTAATGCCTTGTCTGGTTTAATGCCTTGTCTGGTTTAATGCTCTGTCCGGTTTAATGCTCTGTCCGGTTTAATGCCTTGTCTGGTTTAATGCCTTGTCTGGTTTAATGCTCTGTCCGGTTTAATGCTCTATCCGGTTTAATGCCTTGTCTGGTTTAATGCTCTGTCCGGTCTAATGCCCTGTCCGGTTTAATGCTCTGTCCGGTTTAATGCCTTGTCTGGTTTAATGCTCTGTCCGGTTTAATGCCCTGTCCGGTTTAATGCTCTGTCTGATTTAATGCGTTTTCTGGTTCAATGCTCTGTCTGATTTAATGCTCTCTCCGGTTTAATGCCCTGTCTGATTTAATGCTCTGTCCGATTTAATGCCCTGTCTGATTTAATGCTCTGTCCGCTTTAATGCCCTGTCCGGTTTAATGCTCTGTCTGGTTTAATGCTCTGTCCGATTTAATGCCCTGTCTGGTTTAATGCCCTGTCTGGTTTAATGCCCTCTCCGGTTTAATGCCCTGTCTGGTTTAATGCCCAGTCCGGTTTAATGCCCTGTCTGGTTTAATGCCCTCTCCAGTTTAATGCCCTGTCTGGTTTAATGCCCTGTCTGGTTTAATGCTCTGCCCGGTTTAATGCCTTGTCTGGTTTAATGCCCTGTCTGGTTTAATGCTCTGACGGTTTAATGCCCTGTCTGGTTTAATGCTCTGTCTGGTTTAATGCTCTTTCCGTTTTAATGCTCTCTCTGGTTTAATGCTCTGTCCGGTTTAATGCTCTGTCTGGTTTAATGCTCTGTCCGATTTAATGCCCTGTCTGGTCTAATGCCCTCTCCGGTTTAATGCCATGTCTGGTTTAATGCCCTGTCCGGTTTAATGCTCTGTCCGGTTTAATGCCCTCTCCGGTTTAATGCCCTGTCTGGTTTAATGCCCTGTCTGGTTTAATGCTCTGTCCGGTTTAATGCCCTGTCTCGTTTAATGCTCTGCCTGGTTTAATGCTCTGTCCGGTTTAATGCTCTCTCTGGTTTAATGCCCTCTCCGGTTTAATACCTGTCTGGTTTAATGCCCTGTCCGGTTTAATGCCCTGTCTGGTTTAATGCCCTGTCGGTTTAATGCCCTGTCTGGTTTAGTGCCCTCTCCAGTTTAATGCCCTGTCTGGTTTAATGCCCTGTCTGGTTTAATGCTCTGTCCGATTTAATGCCCTGTCTGGTCTAATGCCCTCTCCGGTTGAATTCCATGTCTGGCTAATGCCCTGTCTGGTTTAATGCTCTCTCTGGTTTAATGCTCTGTCCGATTTAATGCCCTGTCTGGTTTAATGCCCTCTCCGGTTTAATGCCTGTCTGGTTTAATGCCCTCTCCGGTTTAATGCCCTCTCCGGTTTAATGCTCTGTCCGATTTAATGCCCTGTCTGGTTTAATGCCCTCTCCGGTTTAATGCCTGTCTGGTTTAATGCCCTCTCCGGTTTAATGCCCTCTCCGGTTTAATGCTCTGTCCGATTTAATGCTCTGTCCGGTTTAATGCCCTGTCCGGTTTAATGCCCTCTCCAGTTTAATGCCCTGTCTGATTTAATGCCCTGTCCGGTTTAATGCCCTGTCTGGTTTAATGCCCTGTCTGGTTTAATGCCCTGTCCGGTTTAATGCTCGGTCCGATTTAATGCCCTGTCCGGTTTAATGCCCTGTCTGGTTTAATGCCCTGTCTGGTTTAATGCTCTGTCCGATTTAATGCCCTGTCTGGTTTAATGCCCTGTCTGGTTTAATGCCCTGTCTGGTTTAATGCTCTGTCCGGTTTAATGCCCTGTCTGGTTTAATGCCCTGTCTGGTTTAATGCTCTGTCCGATTTAATGCTCTGTCCGGTTTAATGCCTTGTCCGGTTTAATGCCCTCTCCAGTTTAATGCCCTGTCTGGTTTAATGCCCTGTCCGGTTTAATGCCCTGTCTGGTTTAATGCCCTGTCTGGTTTAATGCTCTGTCCGATTTAATGCCCTGTCTGGTTTAATGCCCTGTCTGGTTTAATGCCCTGTCCGGTTTAATGCTCGGTCCGATTTAATGCCCTGTCCGGTTTAATGCCCTGTCTGGTTTAATGCTCTGTCCGATTTAATGCCCTGTCCAGTTTAATGCCCTGTCCGATTTAATGCTCTCTCCGATTTAATGCTCTGTCCGGTTTAATGCCCTGTCTGGTTTAATGCTCTGTCCGATTTAATGCTCTCTCCGATTTAATGCTCTGTCCGGTTTAATGCCCTGTCTGGTTTAATGCTCTGTCCGATTTAATGCTCTCTCCGATTTAATGCTCTGTCCGGTTTAATGCCCTGTCCGGTTTAATGCTCTGTCCGATTTAATGCTCTCTCCGATTTAATGCTCTGTCCGGTTTAATGCCCTGTCTGGTTTAATGCTCTGTCCGATTTAATGCTCTCTCCGATTTAATGCTCTGTCCGGTTTAATGCCCTGTCCGGTTTAATGCTCTGTCCGATTTAATGCTCTCTCCGATTTAATGCTCTGTCCGGTTTAATGCCCTGTCTGGTTTAATGCTCGGTCCGATTTAATGCTCTCTCCGATTTAATGCTCTGTCCGGTTTAATGCCCTGTCTGGTTTAATGCTCTGTCCGATTTAATGCTCTCTCCGATTTAATGCTCTGTCCGGTTTAATGCCCTGTCTGGTTTAATGCCCTGTCCGGTTTAATGCTCGTTCCGATTTAATGCCCTGTCTGGTTTAATGCCCTGTCCGGTTTAATGCTCTGTCCGATTTAATGCTCTGTCCGGTTTAATGCTCTGTCCGATTTAATGCTCTGTCCGATTTAATGCTCTGTCCGGTTTAATGCCCTGTCTGGTTTAATGCTCGGTCCGATTTAATGCCCTGTCTGGTTTAATGCTCGGTCCGATTTAATGCCCTGTCCGGTTTAATGCTCTGTCCGATTTAATGCTCTCTCCGATTTAATGCTCTATCCGGTTTAATGCCCTGTCTGGTTTAATGCCCTCTGTGTTTCAGTGCTCTGTCTGGTTAAGCCATGGTCAGATTGAACAGGAAGAGGACATATTCAGTTCTGTTTGTTGCGGAGTTAGCTGGTGTGTGGAAGGGATGCTGGAATTGGCTTCAGTGGAAAGAGGGGGAAAAGCCACAAGGTTTAGCTTGATGATATTTCAGTCATTTTCTTTTTGAAATGCTGCTCTGTTAACATCAGGATAGGTTCACCTGTGCTGTTGGCCATAGATGGAATAGCTGTTGTGCGATTGCCTTTAAAGGTGATATCCCTTAATATGCTAATGAGCTAAATACCAGGATGTAGTCATGTGGCTACAAGCCAGCGTCACTCTGCAACTGTAAAACCCTGAGTAAGGTTCTGTAAATAGTTTGCTCTGCACTGTATATGATAGTTTAGCTGTAATAAACCTGTTTGCAATCTTCAACCAACTGGACTTCATGTGTCTCATTTATGTTGCATCAGACAACATAAAGAATACTTTACATTTCCAATTAAATGAAATATTAAGGACACATGAACCGTACAAATTTGCACCTTTAGGAGGGAGTGCATTACTAAAACAAACACTGAAGGTTATGATGTCCAAGAACAGCTGTTGGCTTTTCATTTCTCCTCACAGTTTCAAGAGGATTAAATGCTTCATTTTGGAAAGACAATCTCTTCATACAATTGGTGTGATGTGAGCTGTGCGGTTTCCACCTTCCTGAATAGTAATCAATCACAGAATCACAGACACACAGAGTAAAGAGCCAGCTTACAGGTTAATGATCTATTACTGAGATACTGGAGCAGAGCATGAGAAACACCATCACAGAGAGAGAGATAGAAGGGACAGAGAGAGGAAAGAGAGACAGACAAGAGGAAGAGATACGGAGACTGAGCCAGACAGAGAGACAAAGAGAGACAGGGAGTGAGAGAAAGAGAGGGGGAGCTAGAGAGAGAGAGAGAGAGACAGAGATAGAGAGAAAGAGACAGAGGCCGGGAGATAAAGAGAGAGAAAGAGAGAAAGGCATAGTGAGAGAGACAGAGAGAGACACACAAAGAAAGGGAATGAGACAGAGAGATGGAGAGAAAGAGAATCAGAGAGAGAGGGATAGAGACTGACAGAGGGACAGAGGGCTGTATTTTATGAGGCCGCTGCCGATCTCGGCAGTGAGCTCAAAAAATGACAAAAATGGCAGCCCACTGGTATGGGTTGCACACCAAAGGGCACTCTCAAGCCTAGCGGCTCAATCAAATAGTCGAGGCAGGCACCTCCCCTGCTTTTAAAGGGACAACCAGCCGTGCCAGGATACTTAGTTTTTTAACGTGAACCTCCAAAAATTAAATAAAGTTCCAACATCCCTTTCCCACCCCACCCCCCAATAACAAATACATTATTTTCCCTTTCCCACTGAAAACATTTACCTTTAACATCTGACCTTCCCCTGCCCCCGCAAACTACACAAAGTTTAAGGTTCAGCCCTTCCCACCATCCCCTTCACTCATTACGTATATTAAACCCTGTTCCCCCCGCCCCCCCCCTCCCCCACGGACTAATAAACTTACCTCCTCCCCCCTGCCCACCAGTATGGCACTGTGTTTGATTTGAATATTTAAAGTGTGGCCCGTCACCCAGCAGCGGGGGGTTGCTGCTTCCACAGAGCCTCACCACCATGAGGAGGATCGGGCTGGGCCCGGTCGGCATGGAGGTCCGTGGCGAGCCTCATCCGGAGCCATCATCGGCAACCCCCCCACCTCCCGACACTGCCACCACCACGGATCCCAACGTCAAGGGCTCCTTAAAATCCAGCCCAGAGAAAAAGTGACAGAGAGCAAGACAGAGAATGAGAATGAGAGAGAGAGACAGAGAAAGAGAGATAGGGACAGAGACAGAGAGACAGAGAGAGAGAGACAGAGAGAGGAGACAGAGAGAAAGAGAGACAGGAAGACAGAGAGAAAGACTGATACAAAGAGACAGAGAGTGAGACAAAGACAGAAACAGAGACACAGATTTTGTTTTATTCATTCATGGGATTTGGCGTCACTGGCTACGCCAGCATTTATTGCCCATCCCTAATTGCCCTTGAGAAGGTGGTGGTGAGCTGCCTTCCTGAACCGCTGCAGTCCATGTGAGGTAGGTAAACCCACAGTACTGTTAGGAAGGGAGTTCCAGGATTTTGACCCAGCGACAGTGAAGGAACGGCGATATAGTTCCAAGTCAGGATGGTGTGTGACTTGGAGGGGAACTTGCAGGTGGTGATGTTCCCATGTATTTGCTGCCCTTGTCCTTCTAGTTGGTAGCGGTCGCGGGTTTGGAAGGTGCTGTCTAAGAAGCCTTGGTGCGTTGCTGCAGTGCATCTTGTAGATGGTACACACTGCTGCCACTGTGCGTCAGTGGTGGAGGGAGTGAATGTTTGTAGATGGGGTGCCAATCAAACGGGCTGCTTTGTCCTGGATGGTGTCGAGCTTCTTGCGTGTTGTTGGAGCCGTACTCATCCAGGCAAGTGGAGAGTATTCCATCACATTCCCGACGTTGACTTAGTGGACAGGCTTTGGGGAGTCAGGAGGTGGGTTACTTGCTGCAGAATTCCCAGCCTCAGTGATGGTAGTGTTATTGAATGTCAAGGGAAGATGGCTAGATTCTCTCTTGTTGGAGATGGTCATTGCCTGGCTCTTCTGTGGCATGAATGTTACTTGCCACTTTTCAACCCAAGGCTGAATGTTGTCCAGTTCTATCTGAGGAGTTGTGAATGGTGCTGAACATTGTACAATCATCAATGAACATCCCCACTTCTGACATTATGATAGAAGAAAGGTTATTGATGAAGCAGCTGAAGATGGTTGGGCTTAGGACACTACCCTGAGGAACTCCTGCAGTGATGTCATATCTATCTGTTGTCTTCCTATTTATCGTTCTATGTCTACCTCTCTGAATCTCTCTCTTTCTCTCTATTTCTCTATGCCCATTTGTATTAACAGCTCCACTTGGCCATTTAATCATTCGCCCAGAGGACTTCACAGTAAAAATCCAAGGTTACTGTTGGGGTGTGGGTGGGGTGGGGTAGTCCAGGTGTTGAATCTCTCCCTGAACAAGCTGTGGCTTTACTGAAACTATTCATGTCTGGCAGGACTCTCTGGCCTGTGGTTTGTGTGTCACTGTGACTGCGGTTTCATTTGGACAGGATGTAGAGGAGCACTTTCCATTGAAAGGTGCTGTTCAGAAACTCAGATCAGCCAGGCTGAACCTGCCAGCTTCCTGCAGGGTTCCCAGCTAACTCAGCAGTCTCAATCACAATCTCATTAACTGGCATATGCTGAGTGAGTACAATGGGCTCAGACATCTTGTCTTTGCTAAGTTTGAGTGTGAGATATCAGTCCACAGAATAGAAGAACTTCCATTTCGGGTACCTGGAGGAGAAACTAATCCCTGTCACAGGAACATAGGAGCAGGAGGAGGCCATTCAGCCCTTCGAGCCTGCTCCGCCATTCTAGATCATGGCTGATCATCTACCTCAACGCCATATTCCCGCACTATCCCATATCCCTTGATGTCATTAGCAACTAGAAATCTATTGATCTCTCTCTTGAACTTACTCAGTGATTGAGCTTCCACCAATCTCTGGGACAGAGAATTCCAAAGATTCACCACCCTCTGAGTGAAGAAGTTCCTCCTCATCTCAGTCCTAAATGGCCTGCCCTTTATTCTGAGATTGTGTCCCCTGGTTCTAGACCCCACAGCCAGAGTGAAACATCCTATCTAAACCTGCCCTGTCTATCCCTTTAAGAATTTTGTAAGTTTCAATGAGATTGCCTCTCATTCTTCTAAACTCCAGAGAATACAGGCCCAGTCTTCTCAATCTCTCCTCATAGGACAATCCCACCATCCCAGGAATCAGTCTGGTGAACCTCCGCTGCACTCTCTCTATGGCAAGTATATCCTTCCTCAGGCAAGGGGACCAGAACTGCAAACAATATTCCAGGTGCGGCCTCGCCAATGCTCTATACAATTGAAGAAAGACTTCTTTGATCCTGTACTCAAATCCCCTGTGATATCATACCATTAGCCTTCTTAATTGCTTTCTGCAACAGCACGTGAGCTTTCAGTGACTTATGAACAAGGACACCTAGGTCCCTTTGGACATCAAGACTTTCCAATCTCTCACCATTTAAGAAATACTCTGCACCTCCATTCCTCCTACCAAAGTGGATAACCTCACACTTATCCACACTATATTCCATCTGCCATGTTCTTGCCCACTCACTCAGCCAAATCTCCTTGAAGCCTCTTTGCATCCTCCTCACAACTTACATTCCCACCAAGTTTTGTATTATCTGCAATCTTGGAAATATTACAGTTGGTGCCCACATTCAAATCATTGATATATATTGTTAACAGCTGGGGCCCAAGCACTTATCTTTGCAGTACCCCACTAGTAACAACCTGCCAACTTGAGAATGACCCGTTTATTCCTACTCTGTTTTCTGCCTGTTACCCAATCCTCAATCCATGAAAGTATATTATCCCCAATCCCATGCGTTTTAATTTTGCTTACTAACCTCCTATGTGGGACTTTATCAAAAGCCTTCTGAAAGTCCAAATACTCCACATCCACTGGTTCTCCCTTATCCACTCTGCTAGTAACATCCTCAAAAAATTCTAACAAGTTTGTCAAACATTATTTCCCTTTGATAAATCCATATTGACTTTACCCAATCAGACCATTATTTTCTAAGTGTCCAGTAATCACATCCTTTATAATAGATTCTAGTATTTTCCCTACAACCGACGTCAGGATAACAGGTCTATAGTTCCCGTTTCTCTCTCTATCCTTTCTTAAACAGTGGAGTTACATTTGAAACCTTCCAAGTTGCAGGCACCATTGCAGAATTTATAGAATTTTGAAAGATGATCACCAATGCATCCACTATCTCTGTAGCCATCTCTTTCAACACTCTAGGGTGAAGATCATCAGGTCCTGGGGATTTGCCAACTTGCGGTCCCATTAATTTCTCCAATCCTACTTGTTTTAGTAATCCTAATTTCTTTCAGTTCCTCATTCTCACTAGACCCTTGGATCTCAAGTATTTCAGAGAAATTTCTTGTATCTTCTTCAGTGAAGACAGACACAAAGTAATTATTTAGCTTCTCTGCCATTTCTCTATTTTCCATTATAAAGTCTCCTGTCTCTGCCTGTAATGGACCCACATTTGTCTTTGCCATTTTTTTCCTTTTTACATACCAATAGAAGCTTTTACAATCTGTATTTATATTTCTTGTTAGTTTACATTCATATTCTGTTCTCTCTTTCTTTATCAACTTCTTGGTCCTCCTTTGCTGAATACTAAATTTCTCCCAATCCTCTGGCTTATGACTTTTTTTTAACAACTTTATAAGCCTCCCCGTTGATATAATACTATCTTTAACTTCCTTTGTTAGCCACGACTGACTCGCTTTCCATACTGGGTTCTTTTGCCTTAAAGGAATGTATGTTTTTGAAAACCATGCATTAATTCTTTAAATACTAGCCATTGCCTATCTATTGTCAAACCTTTTAATTTATTTAGAGATACAGCACTGAAACAGGCCCTTCGGCCCACCGAGTCTGTGCCAACCATCAACCACCCATGTACACTAATCCTACACTAATTCCATATTCCTACCACATCCCCACCTGTCCCGATATTTCCCTACCACCTACCTATACGAGGGGCAATTTATAATGGCCAATTTACCTATCAACCTGCAAGTCTTTGGCATGTGGGAGGAAACCGGAGCACCCGGAGAAAACCCACGCAGACACAGGGAGAACTTGCAAACTCCACACAGGCAGGACCTAGAATTGAACCCGGGTCGCTGGAGCTGTGAGGCTGCGGTGCTAACCACTGCGCCACTGTGCCGCCCATAATGTAATTTTCCAATCCACCACGGCCAACTTGCTCCTCATACCTTCATAATTGCCCTTGTTTAGATTTAAGACCCTAGTTTTGGATTGAACTACATCATTTTCAAACTTAATGGAAAATTCTATCATACTATGGTCACTTTTCCCTAAAGGTTCTTTTACCACCAGATTGTTAATTAGCCCTTTCTCATTGCATAATACTAGATCCAAAATAGCCTGTTGCCTAGTGGGTTCCTCAACATATTGCTCCAGAAAACCATCTCGGACACATTCCATTAATTCTTCTTCCACAGCATTGGTGCTCATTAGGTTTACCCAGTCTATATGTAAATTGATGTCATTCATGATGACTGCATTGATGTTGCTATATGCACTTCTAATTTGCTGATTCATACCATGCCCTACATTACCACTACTCTATGGTGGCCTGTAAACCACTCCTACCAATAATTGCTGCTCCTTGCTGTTTCTTAGCTCCACCCAAACAGATTCTACATCCTGTTCTTCTGATTGAAGATCCTGTCTCACTAATGCACTGATCCCATCCCTTATTATCAGCACTACCTCACTTCTTTTTCCTTTTTGCCTGTCCTTCCTAAATGTCGAATATCTTTTAATATTCAGTTCCCAGTCTTGGTCACCTTGCAGCATGTCTCCATCACGTCTGTTTTCTTGGTAGAAAATTAGGGTTGGGGAAGAGCAATTTTGGGAGGTGATCTTTTGCACCTGATGTCATTTAAAGTCATACAATTGATTCCCATCCATTAACTGCCTTCTCCTGAAGACCACACTTGGTCTTGACTCTCTCTGCAACGCCAAGGATACGAACATAAGAAATAGGAGCAGGAGTAGGTCATTCAACCGTTCGAGCCTGTCCCACCATTCAATGAGATCGTGACTGATCTTCTACATCAACACCATTTTCCTGCACTAGCCCTGTGACCCTTGATGCTTTTTTATTATGTAGAAATCTATCGGTCTCAGTCTTGAACGTACAAAACGGATGTATGGATATAAAATAGCAAGCCAACTAGACAGCTTAACTCGGTGATTTATTTTTTTATTTTTTTATTTAGAGATACAGCACTGAAACAGGCCCTTCGGCCCACCGAGTCTGTGCCAACCATCAACCACCCATTTATACTAATCCTACACTAATTCCATATTCCTACCACATCCCCACCTGTCCCTATATTTCCCTACCACCTACCTATACTAGGGGCAATTTATAATGGCCAATTTACCTATCAACCTGCAAGTCTTTTGGCTGTGGGAGGAAACCGGAGCACCCGGAGGAAACCCACGCAGACACAGGGAGAACTTGCAAACTCCACACAGGCAGTACCCAGAATTGAACCCGGGTCGCTGGAGCTGTGAGGCTGCGGTGCTAACCACTGCGCCACTGTGCCACCCCACAGTGTACACAGAAGTACTTGTACTTCTTTCAATTTGGTATACTGTGTGCGCGCTTTACGGAATACCTCCATTCCATCTGCAAGCGTGACCTCGAGCTTCCAGTAGGCTGCTATTTTAATTCTCCTCACTGCTCTCAAGCTGACTTCAATGACCTCGGTCCACTGCAGTTTACCAATGAAGCTCAATGGAAGCTCGAGGAAAAACACTTCGCCTTTCAATTAGACACTTTACAGCCTTCTGGGCAGCACAGTGGCGCAGTGGTTAGCACCGCAGCCTCACAGCTCCAGCGACCCGGGTTCAATTCTGGGTACTGCCTGTGTGGAGTTTGCAAGTTCTCCCTGTGTCTGCGTGGGTTTCCTCCGGGTGCTCCGGTCTCCTCCCACATGCCAAAGACTTGCAGGTTGGTAGGTAAATTGGCCATTATAAATTGCCCCTTGTATAGGTAGGTGGTAGGGAAATATAGGGACAGGTGGGTATGTGGTAGGAATATGGAATTAGTGTAGGATTAGTATAAATGGGTGGTTGATGGTCGGCACAGACTCGGTGGGCCGAAGGGCCTGTTTCAGTGCTGTATCTCTAAATAAAAAAAATAAATAAATAAAAACACTGAGTTCAAAAATTTCAGACCGTAACCTCTGCCCCCATTTTGTTTGCTTTTCTTTGCGTGTTTTGATCTTAATCTTGTTTTCTCTTGTTTTTGCTTTTGGATGACATCTGCTCATTATTCAGCCATTCACACTTCCTCCAGACACATCTTTCATTTCTTTACTTGTCCCTTTGGCCTTATGCCACCATCATTTAATGGTTCCCATCCTCTGCTCTATCACAGACCTTCCCTTTTGTTCTTTTTCCCACCCTGCTCAATATGACCTACTTAAAACCTATTACATTTCTCAATTTTCCCAGTTCTGATGAAGGGTCATTGACCTGAAACGTTAACTCTGTTTCTCTTTCACTCCAGGTGGTAGTGAGTTCCACATTCTCACCACTCCCTGGGTATTGAGGCTTCTAGTGAATTCTCTTTGGATCTCTTGGTGACTATCTTATATTCATGGCCTCTAGTTACGCTCTTCCCCACATATGGAAACATTCTTTCTGGCTGAAATTTTGTCTTGGCGACGGGGGTCTCGACCGCTGGCAAAAGCACCAGTGAGAGCCCCGCACCACCTCCTTTAGGGAAGTCTCGCCCGATCAAGTGCCAAATGGGCACTTCAGTGGACAGCGGTGACCCTTCTCCGGGATCGAGGACTCTGGCAGCTCTTTAACTGAGCAGTGCCATCGCAGTGACTGCTGTGGTGGAGCACTTACCCGAGGCCCTGGAACTAGGCTATAGGTAAGTCCCAGCAGGAGGGGTTTCGGGGGTGGGGGTGGGGAGGAGAGGGGGTCAGCAGCGAAGGCAGGTGTTGGCACTCAGCGGATCCCCCCTTCTCGATGCTGGTTCCCTCATTCAGGCATCAGGTGTCTTTAAATGAAGGACCCCTCACCACCAGAGCTGTCAAACAACCCACATGGATTTGCTTGTCATGCTCCACATGCAGTGACAGACAGTGGTGGGATGAGGCCCTTAATTGGGCATTATTTTCCCAGTTAAAGGGCCTCAATTGGCAACAGGGTGGGAAGGCTGTTCACAGAACTTCCTGCCCAGGGCTTAATTTGGATGCAGGCGGGATCCCCCCTCCCGCCTGATTATATGCTCTCCCTGCCTCCAACCCCATAAAATTCCATCTCTGTGTCTACTCTACCAAAACCTTTCACAATTTAAGGGACCTCTATCAGGTCACCACAGCTACTGCCAGATCTGCTGAGTATTTCCAGCATTTTCTGTTTTTATTTTAGCACAACCTCTAGAACTGATTCAGCATGAGTTCAATTTGGAAGGTAAATAGAGAATAGGTTTATTCTCATGATTCTTTGGCAAAGGTGCCTCAAAATCGATCTCCCCATCATATGGCAAATTTATTTCAATGCAGATAAGTGTCAGGTATTATATTTTTATAAGAAAAATAATCAGGTCACATACTTCTTGAAAACTCAGAATTTAAATGGGGTAAAGGTGCTGAGGGAACCGGGAGTATAAATACACAAACCACTAAACGTAGCGACACACGTTAACATCACCATAAAATAAAACTACATACTAGGCGTTCTTTCTCGAGGGATAGAACTGAAAAGCAGAGAAACTTTGATAAACATATGAAACTTTGATCAGACCATACTTGAATTGCTGTGCACAATTCTGGTCACCATTTTATAAAAAAGGATATAGAGGAGTGAAGAGGGTGCAGAAAAGATTTACAAGGATGATACCACAACTGTGAAGTTATACTCATCAGGAAAGGATGAACAGGGTGGGTCTCCTCTCTTGAAAAAGGAAGCTTGAGGGGTGACCAAATAGAAGTCTTTGAAATTCTGAATGGTTTTGACAGAGCTGAAACAGAGAGAATGTTTCCACCTCTGGGGAAGAGCAAAACTGTAGGCCATCAATATAAGATAGTGACCAAGAAATCCAATGGGAAATTCAGGAGGAACTTCTTTACCCAGAGAGTGGTGACTACCACAGGGAGAGGTTGAGGTGAATTGTATCGATACGTTTAAGGGGGAGCTCAGGAACCTGAAAGAAAACGCTTATATTTATATAAAGGCAAAATACTGCAGATGCTGGAAATCTGAAATAAAAACAAGAAATGCTGGAAATACTCAGCAGGTCTGGCAGCATCTGTGGAAAGAGAAGCAGAGTTAACGTTCCGGGTCAGTGACCCTTCTTCGAAACTAGCAAATATTAGAAATGTCAAAGGTTATAAGCAAGTGAGGTGGGGGTGGGGCAAGAGATAACAAAGGAGAAGGTGTAGATTGGACAAGGCCACATAGCTGACCAAATGGTCATGGAGCAAAAGCAAACAATATGTTAATGGTGTGTTGAAAGACAAAGCATTAGTGCAGATAGGGTGTTAACGGACTGAAGATTGAACAGCAGCAAGTACAAACATGAAAAAAAACCATAACCTGATATTTATATAACGCCTTTTTGGATCTCATGATGTCCCAATGCACTTAAAAACCAATGAAGTACTCTTGTGTAGCACCTTATCAAATACTTTTTAAAAATCCAAATACACTACATCCACTGAGTCCTCTTTATCTACCCTGCTACTTACAAGCTCAAAACTGTTTGATTTATCAAACATAAAGCTGTGCTAACTCTGCCTAATCATGTTACAATTTTCTAAGTGCCCTGTAATCATGTCACGAATAATAGATTCAAGCATTTTTGCTACTATTGATGTTAGGCTAACTGGCCAATAGTTCCCTGTTTTCTCCCTTCCTCATTTATTGAATAGCAGGGTTATGTTTGCAACTTTCCAAACCATGGGAACCCTTTTAGAATCCAAGGAATTCTGGAAGATCAAAACCACTATCACTGCAGGTGATAAAACTCAGGCTGTCAGATTCAGGGGATTTGTCGGCTTTCAGTCCCACTAATTTCTCCAGTACTATTTCTTTATTTGTACCGATTTGTTTAAGTTCCTCATATTACTATATCCTTAATTCCCCACTACATTCCTTCTGGAATGTTTTTCGTGACCTCTGCTGTGAAGACAGTTACAAAACATTCATTAAATATTGCTGACATTTCTTTACTCACTATTATAATTCCTCTTATCCCATATCAAATACCGAGAGAAACTTTTACACACTGTTCATATGTCTTTTGCCAGTAAACACTTTTATCATTGATGAGCAGCTGAAGATGTTTGGGCCTAGGACACTACCCTGAGGAACTCCTGCAGTGATGTCCTGGAGCTCAGATGATTGACCTCCAACAACCACAACCATCTGCCTTTGCGCTAGGTATGACTCCAGCCAGTGGAGAGTTTTCCCCCTGATTCCCATTGACTCCAGTTGTGCTCGGGCTCCTTGATAGCATACATGCTCAAATGCTGCCTTGATGACCAGTCTATTGATATCTTCCTGATATTTCACACAGCACAGAAGCTAATTTTGCCCATAGACCAATTGATAGGGACTATACCCTCCAAGTATTTGAAGAGAATTCCTTGCATGAACTGCCCATGCCAGGGCAGTTGTCAACTTGCAGTTTGGCTGGTCAGCCAAGATTTTATGCAGCATTTCATTGATCACTGTGTGATTCCTTTCACAGAGCCCATTGCTGAAAGGACTTTTAGCTGCAATATTCATAACCATAAAGTTTATGTTTTCATGTCTCTGAACTCGTCATTGGAAAATTTCAGTCAGGACCTTAGCTGGTTCCCCAAATCCAGTCCCTATCCATTTCTCCATGATTTTATCGACAATCACCCTTTTGTCTTTGCGATGTATTATTGTAGAAAGACTATATCTGGTTGCCATGTCTAAAAAATGTATTTCCGTCTTTGTTCCATATCTTTAAATCCATGGCAAATACCTTATAAAAGTCATGTTCCAATGGGAGGCTGACAAAGGATGTGATGCTGTCCTCCGATACTTTTTTACAGATTTCACACTGTTTACTAATCTCTTCTTTATCTTCATACACTCTTCATCAATCACACCAACATCTTTTAAAAGGTTTTTTAATCTTTGACAAGAAGGGTGAGCAAATTATGTAACTTGAAGACACTTTGCTTTTTATCTGTCTGATTCTTATCACCCGATGCCATTAATACTTCTCTAACACTGACTAGAAACATCAGGTTTTGTTAACGAGATAGAATAATGCCCTGACTGGGTAAACTGCAAATCCACTGACTTTCCAAAAACAATTGTCTTATCATGCTCCATATCAACTTTCATTTGTGCTTTTTTCATTGAAGGTTCACTCAACAGCAAATGTATGTTACCAGAGACTATATCAGAACTAATGAAGTGTCTCACTCCCAGCCATTTACATGGAATTGCAAGTCTCCTTAGTGATTCCAATGTATTGTCACCATCGATTCTCACTACTGAGTGAATGCCTGAGAATTCTCTGCGTCATGTATCATTTTGAGGACCCTGCCTCTCCATTTTGGGCAGTCATTCCATAATGATACTTCGAGTCACACCTGAAGCACCTATTAATTGGACATCCCTGGGATTCATTTGCCTATTATGGCCATTCCAATTCTTTCTTCTGCTGTAATAGCTAGACCTGCTAAAGGTGGTTTCATCCACATTCCTCCATTATACTGGTGCCTCTGTTCAGTATCTGAACCATTTTGAAATCTGGTAATCATTGAGTCCTCCATTCTTTGTGTCACTGCAGAATAGAACAAAGAACAGTACAGCACAGGAACAGGCCATTCGGCCCTCCAAGCCTGCACCGATCTTGATGCCTGTCTAAACTAAAACCTTCTGCACTTCCGGGGTCCGTATCCCTCTATTCCCATGCTATTCATGCATTTGTCAAGATGCCATTAAAAGCACGGTTCAGTGGCCCATATAAAGTGATCAAAAGAGTGGGTAAGGCAGATTCCTTGACTGACACCCCGATCGCAAGAAGAAGAATCAGTTGTGTTGTAACAATATGTTAAAGCGATATTATCGCAAGGAGGAGGATTAGCCAGTACAGGTATGTCAGGTAATGGGGACTGTTGAGAAGGAAAAGGATTGTGAGGATGAGGTAGAAGGAGGTCTAGACAATTCTCAGATTGAACCTTTTACTATCCAGTCAGCAAATACAGAATGGCTAGGAAAATTGGACAACATGCTTTTGCACTTAGAGGGAAAACAACATGAAGACCTCACCAGGCTTTTCACATCATTTAAAAAAGTCTGTAGAGATAAGCCAGGATGTACAACCTTAGCCACACATGATGTAGATATAGGGGGAGACATTCCTTTAAAACAACTTACCGCTTAAGTCCAGACAAAGTAAAAGCAGAAATCCAAAACATGCTGGAAATAACTTAATCAAACCTGGTCAAAGCAGCTGAAGTTCACTAATAATTCCAGTACCTAAACCTGACGGGTCAACCTGACTTTGTATAGACTACAGAAAATTCAATGCAGTAACAAAGGTAGACTCCTACCCATTTCTTTGTTTAGAAGCCTGCATTGACAGAGTGGGCAGTGCTGGGTTTCTTACCAAGATCGACTTGTTAAAGGGCTACTGGCAAGTTCCTGTGACTCCTCGAGCCAAAGAGATATTAGCTTTTGTCACATCTGATGGTCTGTATCAGTGTTGGGTGATGCTATTCGGGCTAAAAAATGCCCCAGCCACTTTTCAAAGATTAATGAATCAGGTGGTAACCAGTGTCCCAACTGTATAGCATATCTCGATGATGTACTAATATACAGTAAGACTTGGCAAGAACACTTAAAACAGCTAAAAATTCTGTTTAAAAAACTACAAGCAGTGGACTTAGTGGTAAATCTGGCAAAAAAACGATTCAGAAAAGCAGGAGTAACTTAACTCGGACATATAGTGGGGCATGGACAAGTTTTGCCAAAAATGGCAAAAGTACAAGCCTTAGTTGACTTCCCTATCCCTAAATCTAAACGTAAAATCATGAGGTTTTTAGAGACGTGTGTTTTTTACCAGAAATTTGTACGGAATTTTAGTGCTGTAGTTGCTCCATTAACTGATTTGCTACAAAAAAAAGAAAAACAAAGTGGTATGGTCAGATGAGTGCCAGGCAGCTCCTGAAAATCTAAAGGCAATCTTAACTAATAAACCAGTCTTGGCTGCTTCAAATTTTTCTAAACCCTTCAAGATAGCGATCGATGCTAGTGACCTGGGGCTTGGTGCTGATAAGTGGCAAGTAACATTCGCGCCACACAGTGTCAGGCAATGACCATCTCTAACAAGAGAGAATCTAACTATCTCTCCTTGATATTCAACAGCATTACCATCACTGAATCTCCCACTAGCAACATTCTGGGGGTAACCAATGACCAGAAACTGAACTGGACCAGCCACATAAATACTGTGGCTACAAGAGGAGGTCAGTGGCTAGGAATCCTGAGGCTAATAACTCACCTCCTGTCTCCCCAATGGCCTGTCCACCACCTACAAGGAACAAGTCAGGAGTGTGAAAGAATATTCGCCACTTGCCTGGATGGGTGCAACTCCAACAACACTCAAGAAGCTCGACACCATCCAGGACAAAACAGCCCACTTGACTGGCATCCTATCCACCACCTTCAACATTCACTCCCTCCACCACTGACACACAGTAGCAGCAGTGTGTACCACCTACAAGATGCATTGCAGCAACTCGCAAAGGCTCCTTCGACAGCACCTTCCAAACCCGCAACCTCTACCAACTAGAAGGATAAAGACAACAGATGGGGACGTCACCACCTGCAAGTTCCCCTCCAAGTCACACACCATCCTGACTTGGAACTATATCGCCGTTCCTTCACTGTCGCTGGGTCAAAATCCTGGAACTCAGGACGGCACAGTGGCGCAGTGGTTAGCACTGCAGCCTCACAGCTCCAGCGACCCGGGTTCAATTCTGGGTACTGGCTGTGTGGAGTTTGCAAGTTCTCCCTGTGTCTGCGTGGATTTCCTCCGGGTGCTCCGGTTTCCTCCCACAGCCAAAAGACTTGCAGGTTGATAGGTAAATTGGCCATTATAAATTGCTCCTAGTATAGGTAGGTGATAGGGAAATATAGGGACAGGTGGGGATGTGGTAGGAATATGGAATTAGTGTAGGATTAGTATAAATGGGTGGTTGATGGTCGGCACAGACTCGGTGGGCCGAAGGGCCTGTTTCAGTGCTGTATCTCTAAATCTAAAATCTAAACTCCCTTCCTAACAGTACTGTGGGTATACCTAACTCACAAGGACTGCAGCGGTTCAAGAAGGCAGCTCACCACCACCTTCTCAAGGGCAATTAGTGATGGGCAATAAATGCTAGCCTGGCCAGTGATGCCCACATCCCCCAAATGAATAAATAAATAAATAAAAACACCACAGGAAATGCTTTTGGTCGTTGCAGACCAGTTGAACGTTGATGGAATGAAAGCCCTTCCTGTTGGTGAAGGCAGCTGGCTGCTCCATGAGAACCCTGATGACCAAATAGAATCATAGAAAGTTTATGGCACAGAAAGAGGCCACTTGGCTCATTGTGTCTGCGCCAGCTGAATAATGAGCCACCCAGCCTATTCCCACCTTCCAGCATTTGGTCTGTAGCCCTGCAGATTATGGCACTTGAGGTGCATATCCAGACTTCTATTAAATGAGTTGAAGGTTTCTGCCTCTAGTACCCTTACAGGCAGTGAGTTCCAGACCCCCACCACCCTCTCAGTGAAAAACGGTTTTCTCATCTCCCCTCTAATCTTTCTACCAATTACTTTAAATCTGTGCCTCCTAGTCAGTGACATCTCTGCTAAGGCCCTTCACCTCCACTCTATCCAGGCCCCCTCACAATTTTGTACATTTCAATCAAATCTCCCCTCTTCTTCCTCTGTTCCAAGTAGAACAACCCCATCCAGTTCAATCTTTCCTCATAGCTGTATTTTTCCAGTCCTGGCAACATCCTCGTAAATCTCCTCTGTACCCTCGCTAGTGCAATTACATCCTTCCTGTAATGAGGTGACCAGAACGTCACACAGTACTCAAGTTGTGGCCTAACTAATAATTTGTACCTTTCCAGCATAACCTCTCTGCTCTTATATTCTATACCTCGGTTAATAAAGGAAAGGATTCCATATGCCTTCTTAACCATCTTATCGACCTCTTCTGCTATCTTCAGGGATCTGTGGACATTCACTCCAAGGTTCCTCACTTCCTCTACACTTCTCAGTATTTTCCCATTAGTTGTGTATTCCTTTGCCTTGTTTGACCTTCCCAAATGCATCACCTCACACTTCTCCAGGTTGAATTCCATTTGCCACTTTTCTGCCCATCTGACCAGACCATCAATATCTTCCTGCAGCCTACAGCTATCCTCCTCACTATCTACCACACGGCCAATCTTTGTGTCATTTGCAAACTTCTTGATTGCGCCCACTACATTTCAGTCCAAATCACTAATATATGCCACAAAAATCCTGGGAACCCAGTACTGAGCCCTGTGGAATGCCACTGGAAACAGCCCTCCAGTCGCAAAAACACCCGTCAACAATTACCCTTTGTTTTCTGCCACTGTGCCGGTCTTCTATCCAGCTTACTACATTTTCCAGGATCCCATGGACTTTTACTTTTTTAACCTTTACATGTGGGATCTTGTCAAAAGCCTTGCTAAAATCCATGTAGACCACATCAACTGCACTACCCTCCTCAATCCTCCTTGTTACTTTAAAAAAAATTCAATCAAGTTAGTCAGACAAGATCTTCCCTTAACAAATCCATGTTGACTATCCTTTATTAATCTATGCCCTTCCAACTGACAGTTTATCCTGTCTCTCAGAACGGATTACAATAATTTGCCCACTACTGAAGTTAGACTGACTGGCCTGTAATTATTTGGTCTATCCCTCACTCCCTTTTTAAACAGAGGTACAACATTAGCAGTTCTCCAATCCTCCGGCACCACACCTGGATCCAGTGAGGACTGGAAAATGATGGACAGACCTTCCATTATTTCCTCCCTGGCTTCTTTTAACAGCCTGGGGTACATTTCATCCGCAGATGCTGACAGACCTGCTGAGTATTTCCAGCATTTCTTGTTTTTATTTCAGATTTCCAGCATCTGCAGCATTTTGCTTTTATTTTAGTGTGCATCTCATCTGGCCCTGGTGATTTATCCACTTTCAAGGATGCTAATCCCACGAATACTTCCTCTCTCCCTATGTTTATCACATCCAATACTTCACACTCCTCCTCCTTAACTACAATATCTGCATTGTCCCCCTCTTTTGTGAAGACAGACGCAAAGTATTCATTAAGAACCAGACCCACATCTTCCACTCCTACACGTAGGTTACCTTTTCGGTCTTTTATGGGCCCTGCGCTTTCCTGAGGTATCCTATTACTCTTAATATATTGATAAAACATCTTTAGGTTCAATTTGATTTTGCTTGCCAATATTCTTTCATGCCCTCTCTTTGCTTTCCTAATTTTTTACATGCTGTTGACATGCCCCCTTGCAGCTGGGGGAATCTATCAATGACACCAAAGCTAGTAGCCCTCTCCACGTAACTGTAAGGGTTGGTTTGGTATCACCCATAATCACTGACCTCCTTGAACAAGGCATTGTCGCCTCCATGATACAGCAGTGGGCTGTTACCTGGGACAACACACACATTTCCCTATTGTATCCCTGGAAAAAGCCAGATACGTAGAAGTTGAGAGCCACAGTAATCCTCAGGGCCACGGGCATTGGATTTCCTGAAGCCCATGGATTGCAGCTGGTCCTGTAGCATGGCGTATAAGTCAGTGACAGCCTCCCTGGAGAGCTACTGTCTTCACGGACACTACTGCTCGGACATTTGGAGGGAGCGGAGGCGAGTCCCATACACTTTCTGTCGCGGACAGGCCCTTCTTCGTGCTGCCCGCTCACCTATTTAAGCATCAGCGGTGCCCAGCCAGATCCTGGCCCTCCCTTTCACTGAGCCACTCCTGGGTGTATGAGACCCAGGCCATTTGGTCACTGTCCCTCCCACGTACTGCCCTTGGTGAGATGATTTTACCTTGGGACCTTACTGTTGCTACAATCCTCTGAAGACTTGTTAATGTTCCACTTCCCCCAAGCGTGCAGAGAGCCCAGCACCCGAGACTGCCCCCACCCATGCGGAGAGCCCAGCACCCGAGACTGTGCCCACATGCGGAGAGCCCAGCACCCGAGACTGTGCCCACCCGTGCAGAGAGTCCAGCACCCGAGACTGTGCCCACCCATGCGGAGAGCCCAGCACCCGAGACTGCCCCCACCCATGCGGAGAGCCCAGCACCCGAGACTGTGCCCACATGCGGAGAGCCCAGCACCCGAGACTGTGCCCACCCGTGCAGAGAGTCCAGCACCCGAGACTGTGCCCACCCATGCGGAGAGCCCAGCACCCGAGACTGTGCCCACCCATGCGGAGAGCCCAGCACCCGAGACTGTGCCCACCCATGCGGAGAGCCCAGCACCCGAGACTGTGCCCACCCATGCGGAGAGCCCAGCACCCGAGACTGTGCCCACCCGTGCAGAGAGTCCAGCACCCGAGACTGTGCCCACCCATGCGGAGAGCCCAGCACCCGAGACTGTGCCCACCCATGCGGAGAGCCCAGCACCCGAGACTGTGCCCACCCATGCGGAGAGCCCAGCACCCGAGACTGTGCCCACCCATGCGGAAAGCCCAGCACCGCAGGCCGACAATCACTTCCGCCACCCCCCTTCCCTGATCTATTGTTCATCATGGCTGCTGTTCCGCAGTGACACTGACACCTTGCCTCAGTGCTGCCAACTTTAAATGGCCGAGGATTTGAAGGTACGTGATCCCTGTGCGCTGTTGGCTAAATCTGAAACCCCCATCAAGTTGTCTTCAATTCAATGCCAGTGCATTCGAACCACCTGTTCAGCAATTCAAGTTGTAGACCTGTCGTGCCTTGGCAACCACACTGCCTTGGAGCTTTCCCATTGCTGACAAAATCACGACATCAGGGTTCCAGGTGAATCCGTCCTCAAGCAATTTTCCTGCTCCCCACATCCGCAATCCATCTCCTTCTGGCCGCATAAAATTCAGTCTTTATCATTGGAGCTGTTGAAAGAATATTTGGGAGCTGTATTTTCTGATTGAGCGGTTTCTACAGGGAGGGAATGCTTTGTACCTGAGGAACAGTCTCTGCCTGGGTGACCTGCTGACTGAGTCACACAATGTAGAAAACAATCAAACTGCAAATCACTGAGGCGGCTGCAGAAACTGAGTAATGAGAGACATCAATCAGTTCACAGCCAAATGATCTGTCACCTGGAACAGAGCCCATGGCAACCTGAATGTGGGAAAATTTACTGTCAATATGAAATACCAATCAGGTGAGCGGATTCCAAATGTGTAAAAGAAAAACAATAACTTGCATTTCTATAGCGCCTTTCACGTCTATCTCCAGGTCCAAGCACCTTACAGTAATGAAACACTTTTAAATGGAAGAAATGCAGCAGCCAATTTGTGCACAGCAAGCTCCCACAAACAGCAATGCCATAATTGACCAGATAATCTGTTTCAGAGATCTTGCTTTAAGGGGTAAATATTGGCTCCAGGACATTGCATGACACCTACTGTGGGCACTCTTAGGCTTGGATTTTGAGGATGATTTGTTTCTTAATACACCCTGATCTGAGTTTCAAACCCCATGAGTACTTCATAGCCAAGACTGTCTATTATCACTTCGAATATTTCTTCTCTCTCACTCCTACCACCACTGAAAGTCTCAGCCACAACATTGTCACCTCCTTGTTGGACTGCTCCACTACTTACTTCCCAGCCTCCATCCCAATCAAACTCTAACTCAACGCTACTCAACCATTTCCATTTGACCTCGTACCGTGTTCCACTCACCTATCACCATTATCTTCCTCAGTCTTCCATGTCTCCACATTTTCCAAAAACACTGATTTCAAAATCCTTGCCCTTATTTATAAATGTGTTCTTGACCTGAGCACACTCTGACCTCCTCAGTTCCTGCCTCCCAGCCTCCAGCCTTCACCCTTCCACCTCTGGCCATGTTATCTGACCTACCGTCTGATCCTCACCATGAGGACACCCCCATCATGCAATATGGAACTGCCACCATGCTAATGGGACAACCTAAGGACATAACTAACTTCCCAAAACTGCTTGGTAATGTGGGCCATCAGCAGCTGTACAATACCACAACCTGTAAATTCATCCCTCACAGATTCATCAGCATAGAACCATAGAACTGTAGAAAAGTTATGGCACAGAAAGAGGCCATTCAGCCCATCGTGTCTGGGCTGGCTGAAAAAACTAGCTGCCCAATCTATTCCCACCTTCCAGCACCTGGTCCATAGCTTTGCAGGTTACAGCACTTCAGATGCAGGTCCAGGTACCCTTTAAAAGACTTGAGGGTTTCTGCCTCCACCACTGATCTAGGCAGTGAATTCCAAACACTCACCACCTTTCCTCATGTCCCCTCTAATCCTTCTACCAATCACCTTAAATTTGTGCCCTCTGGTAATTGACCTCTCTGCCAGGGGAAAACAGGTCCCTTCCTGTCTACTCTAGGCCCCTCATAATTTTGTACACCTGAATTAAGTCACCTCTCAACCTCCTCAGTTCTAAGGAAAACAAACCTTGCCTCTCCAATCTTTCTTCATAGCTGCAACTTTCAAGCCCTGGCAACATTCTTGTAAATCTCCTCTGTACTCTCTCCAGAGAAATTATGTCCTTCCTGTAATGTGGTGACCAGAACTGTACGCAATACTCCAGCTGTGGCCTAACCAACGTTTTATACAGTTCCAGCATCACATCCCTGCTTTTGTATTCTATACCTCGGCCAATAAAGGAAAGCATTCCATGTGCCTTCTTCACCACTCTATCTACCTGTCCTGCCACCTTCAGGGACCTGTGGACATGCACTCCAAGGTCTCTCACCTCTTCTGCCTACCTCAATATCCTCCTGTTTATTGTGTATTCTCTCGCTTTATTTGCCCTCCCCAAATGCATTACCTCACACTTCTCTGGATTGAATTCCATTTGCCACTTTTCCGCCCACTCAACCAAATCATTGATATCATTCTGGAGTCTACAGCTATCCTCTTCACTATCAACTACACGGCCAATTTTTGTGCCTTCTGCAAATTTCCCAATCATGCCTCCCACATTTAAGTCCAAATCATTAATATATACCATAAACAGCAAGGGATCCAACACTGAGCCCTGTGGAACACCACTGGAAACCACTTTCCATTCACAAAAACATCCATTGACCATTACCCTTTGTTTCCTGTCACTGAGCCAATTCTGCATCCAACTCGCCACATTCCCCTGTATCCCACGGGCTTTTACTTTTCTGACCAGTCTAATATTTCACACTCCTCCTCTTTAACTACAATGTTTGTATCATCTCTCTCCTTTGTGAAGACAGACACAAAGTAAATTAAGAACCCTGCCCACATCTTCTGCATTCACGCTTAAGTTACCTTGTACATCTCTGATAGGCATCAAGGCAGGTACAGACAATGGCATTGTAGAAGGGTGTGCCATGAGCTTCACCTGCACATCTTGGAGTACGTACTGAGTGAAGCTATTATCTGCATAATATAGACCAAAACCAACAAACCATAGGCTGGGTTAAGTGGTCCCACTCTTGACCTAATCTGACACTGAGGAGAAAATTGGGATCAATGGGAGACAAAGTGAAATCTGTCCAGTGGCTGGAGTTAATTCTGATACAAGGGAAGAACTTGTTGCTATGCAGCTCAGTCATCACAGGATATCAATGCAGGAAGTCATCAAAGGAGGGTCAGAACTCAACCAACTTCAACTGCTTCATCCTTGGCCTCCCCTCCCCACAGGATCTGTTCATTGACAATTCCACAGGCTTCAGCTCCTCCAGTAATGAAAAGGTTTACGCTAGCCTACAGCAGAACCTAGATAAGACTCAGTCTTGGGCTGGCCAGTAACTGGTAACATTCAGACCACATTACTGTCAGGCAATGATCATCCCCAACAAGAGAAGGGCAATTAGGGATGGGCAATAAATGCTGGCCTGGCCAGCGTCGCCCACATCCCATGAATGAATTAAAAAAAAGAGAAAGCCCAGAAATTTCCTCTTGACCTTTGATGGCATCACCATCACTGATTTCCCAACTATCAACATCCTGGGGGTCACGATTGACCATCAGTTGAACTTTACCAACCATATCAACACTGTGGCCACAAAAGCTGGGCAGAAGCTGGGTATTGTCATGTGGTAGTCCGGTTACTGGACTGGTAAACCAGAAGACTGGAGACATAAGTTCATGTCCCACTAAAGCAGCTGCAAAATTTAAATTCAATTAAACGCATCCAAAAAAAAAACTAGTATCGGTATTGTTGACCAATGTCCTTTAGGAAAGGAAATCTGCTGTCCTTACTCAGTCTGGCCGACATCTGACTCCAGACCCACAGAAATGTGCTTCACTCTTAAATGCCGGAGGAAGCCACCCAGTTGTATACAAAATGGCTCACCACCACCTTCTCAAGGGCAATTAGAGATAATAACATAGGAACAGAAGTAGGCCATTCAGCCCATTTTGCCTGCCCCGCCAATAAATATGATCATCCACTTCAATGCCTTTTGCTCACACTGTCCTCATATCTCTTTATGTCATTTGTATTTAGAAATCTGTCAATCTCTGCTTTAAACATATTCAATGATTGAGCTTCCACAGCCCTCTTGGGTACAGAATTCCAAAGATTCACAACCCTCTGAGTAAAGAAATTTCTCCTCATCTCTGTCCTAAGTGGCTTCCCCCTTATTTCGAAATTGTGTCCCTGGATCTAGACTCCCCAACCAGGGGAAACATCTTACCTGCATCTATCCTGTCTATCCCTTTAAGTATTTTGTAGGTTTAAATGAGATCACTTTTCATTCTTCGAAACTCTAGAGAATACAGGCCCAGTTTCCCCAATCTCTCTTCACAGGACAGTCCCATCATCCTGGGAACAAGTCTGGTGAATCATCGTTGCACTCCCTCTATGGCAATGATGTCCTTCCTAAGACAACGGGACAAAAGCTTCACACAGTACTCCAGGTGCAGTCTAATCAAGGTTCTAAACAATTGAAGCAAGATTTCATTACTCCTGTACACAAATCCTCTTGCAATAAAGGCTAACATACCATTAGCCTTCCTAATTTGTTGCTGCACCTGCTTTCAGTGACTTATTGACAAGGTCACCCAGGTCCCTTTGTACATCTACACTTTCTAATCTCTTACCATTTAAGAAATACTCTTCACATCTATTCCTCCTACCAAAGCTTTCTGCCAGTTAACCAATCCTTAATCCATGCCAGTTTATTACCTCCTATCCCATGTGCTTTAATTTTGCTAACCAACCTCCTGTGGGGGACTTTATCAAAAGCCTTCTGAAAATCCAAGTATACCACGTCCACTGACTCCCCTTTATCAATGTTTTATTTTTTTTAGAGATACAGCACTGAAACAGGCCCTTCGGCCCACCAAGTCTGTACCAACCAACAACCACCCATTTATACGAATCCTATATAAACCCCATATTCCCTACCACATCCCCACCATTCTCCTACCACCTACCTACACTAGGGGCAATTTACAATGGTCAATTTACCTATCAATCTGCAAGTCTTTGGCGGTGGGAGGAAACCGGAGCACCCGGAGGAAACCCACACGGTCACAGGGAGAACTTGCAAACTCCGCACAGGCAGTACCCGGAACTGAACCTGGGTCGCTGGAGCTGTGAGGCTGCGGTGCTAACCACTGCGCCACTGTGCCACCTATTTCTTTAAAAAAATTATCATCCTTTGTTCAAATCCCATTATGGCCTTGCCCTCCCTATCTCTGTAACTTCCTCCAGGCCTATAATTCTCTGAGTACTTTGCATCGGTATTCACCGAGGAGAGGGACATGACGGATGTTGAGGTGAGGGACAGATGTTTGATTACTCTAGGTCAAGTCGGCATAAGGAGGGAGGAAGTGTGGAGTATTGTAAAAGGCATTAAGGTGGACAAGTCCCCAGGTCCGGATGGGATCTATCCCAGGTTTCTGAGGGAAGCGAGAGAGGAAATAGTTGGGGCCTTAACAGATATCTTTGCAGTATCCTTAAACACGGGTGAGGTCCCGGAGGACTGGAGAATTGCTAATGTTGTCCCCTTGTTTAAGAAGGGTAGCAGGGAAAATCCAGGTAATTATAGACCGGTGAGCCTGACGTCAGTGGTAGGGAAGCTGCTGGAGAAGATACTGAGGGATAGGATCTATTCCCATCTGGAAGAAAATGGGCTTATCAGTGATAGGCAACATGGTTTTGTGCAGGGAAGGTCATGTCTTACCAACTTAATAGAATTCTTTGAGGAAGTGACAAAGTTGATTGATGAGGGAAGGGCTGTAGATGTCATATACATGGACTTCAGTAAGGCGTTTGATAAGGTTCCCCATGGTAGGTTGAAGGAGAAAGTGAAGTCGCATGGGGTCCAAGGTGTACTAGCTAGATGGATAAAGAACTGGCTGGGCAACAGGAGACAGAGAGTAGCAGTGGAAGGGAGTTTCTCAAAATGGAGACGTGTGACCAGTGGTGTTCCACAGGGATCCGTGCTGGGACCACTGTTGTTTGTGATATACATAAATGATTGGGAGGAAAGTATAGATGGTCTGATTAGCAAGTTTGCAGATGACACTAAGATTGGTGGAGTAGCAGATAGTGAAGGGGACTGTCAGAGAATACAGCAGAATATAGATAGACTGGAGAGTTGGGCAGAGAAATGGCAGATGGAGTTCAATCCGGGCAAATGCGAGGTGATGCATTTTGGAAGATCCAATTCAAGAGTGAACTATACAGTAAATGGAAAAGTCCTGGGGAAAATTGATGTACAGAGAGATTTGGGTGTTCAGGTCCATTGTTCCCTGAAGGTGGCAACGCAGGTCAATAGAGTGGTCAAGAAGGCATACGGCATGCTTTCCTTCATCGGACGGGGTATTGAGTACAAGGGTTGGCAGGTCATGTTACAGTTGTATAAGACTTTGGTTCGGCCACATTTGGAATACTGCGTGCAGTTCTGGTCGCCACATTACCAAAAGGATGTGGATGCTTTGGAGAGGGTGCAGAGGAGGTTCACCAGGATGTTGCCTGGTATGGAGGGTGCTAGCTATGAAGAGAGGTTGAGTAGATTAGGATTATTTTCATCAGAAAGACGGAGGTTGAGGGGGGACCTGATTGAGGTGTACAAAATCATGAGAGGTATAGACAGGGTGGATAGCAAGAAGCTTTTTCCCAGAGTGGGGTATTCAATTACTAGGGGTCACGAGTTCAAAGTGAGAGGGGAAAAGTTTAGGGGGGATATGCGTGGAAAGTTCTTTACGCAGAGGGTGGTGGATGCCTGTAACGCGTTGCCAGCGGAGGTGGTAGACGCGGGCACGATAGCGTCTTTTAAGATGTATCTAGACAGATACATGAATGGGCAGGAAGCAAAGAGATACAGACCCTTAGAAAATAGGCGACAGGTTTAGATAGAGGATCTGGATCGGCGCAGGCTTGGAGGGCCAAAGGGCCTGTTCCTGTGCTGTAATTTTCTTTGTTCTTTGTTCTTTGAGATCACTGTCCCTCCAATTTTATTTTTTATTTTTTTATAATTCTGTGAGTAACATCCTCAAAAAATGTCAACAGGTTTGTCAAAAATGATTTCCCATTCATAAATCCACGTTGACTCTGCCCAATCAGATCATTATTATCCAAGTATCCATTTATCACATCCTTTAGAATAGATTCTAACATTTCCCAACAACTGAGGTAAGGCTAACAGGTCTGTAATTCCCTGTTTTCTCTCTCCCTCCCTTCTTAAATAGTGGGGTGACATTTGCAACCTTCCAATCTGGAATTTTGGAAGATGATCAATAAAGCATCCACTATCTCCATGGCTACCTCTTTCAATACTTTGGGATGTAGAATATCAGGTCCTGGGGACTTATCAACTTTCAGCCCCATTAAATTCTCCAATACAACATTTAGGAAGTATTTAGATGAGCACTTGAAACGCCATAGCATACAAGGCTACGGGCCAAGTGCTGGAAAATGGGATTAGAATTGATAGGTGCTTGATGGCTGGCGCAGACACAATGGGCCGAAGGGCCATTTTGCACAGGAGTGCTGACTTGGGTTGCATTAGAGTGCGATCGTGGAAGTTTGGTAACTGAGGATAATTAAGGGTTAATTTTATCTTAAGTCTAATCTGTCTTTTATTTAGCAGATTAACTTAACAGTTGCTGTTAGGGTTGGAGAAGGTGAGTTTTAGACCAGCTTTAAACAGAGTTCACTCAGGTTCTGCTTGCAGCTGCCCCTTGTTAATTAGATAACTGGCTTAAACCAGTTTTCAGGGGCTAGAGTCAGTCAGGATAAAAGTGGGCCATCTTACAGTGCGGACTTTGTTTGCATTGGAGTGCTGACTTGGGTTGCATTAGAGTGCTACAGTGGAAGTTTGGTAACTGAAGAAGTTCGGTGAGGAGGGAGTGAGGAGCTCCTTTCATTTCCTCCCTGTCCTCTGAGTGAGGCGGCCAGAACTGAACACAATATTCCAAGTATGGTCTAACCAGGGCTTTATAGAGCTGCAGCATAACCTCGCGGCTCTTAAACTCAATCCCCCTGTTAATGAAAGCCAATACACCATACGCCTTCTTAACAACCCTATCAACTTGGGTGGCAACTTTGAGCGATCTATGAACATGGACCCCAAGATCCCAAAGTTCCTCCACACTACCAAGAATCCTGTCTTTAAGCCTGTATTCCGCATTCAAATTTGACCTTCCAAAATGAATCACTTCACACTTTTCCAGGTTGAACTCCATCTGCCACTTCTCAGCCCAGCTCTGCATCCTGTCAATGTCCCGTTGCAACCTACAACAGCCTTCCACACTATCCACAACTCCAGCAATCTTCATGTCATCGGCAAACTTGCTAACCTAGCCTTCCACTTCCTCATCCAAGTCATTTATAAAAATCACAAAGAGCAGAGGTCCCAGAACAGATCCCTGCGGAACACCACTGGTCACCGAGCTCCAGGCTGAATACTTTCCATCTACTACCACCCTCTGTCTTCTATGGGCCAGCCAATTTTGTATCCAGACAGCCAGCTTTCCCTGTATCCCATGCCTCCTTACTTTCTGAATGAGCCTACCATGGGGAACCTTATCAAACGCCTTGCTAAAATCCATATACACCACATCCACTGCTCTTCCTTCATCAATGTGTTTTGTCACATCTTCAAAGAATTCAATAAGGCTTGTGAGGCATGATCTGCCCCTCACAAAGCCATGCTGACTGTCTCTAATCAAACTATGCTTTTCCAAATAATCATAAATCCTGTCTCTCAGAATCCTCTCCAATAATTTGCCCACTACTGACGTAAGACTGACTAGTCTATAATTCCCAGGGTTATCCCTATTCCCTTTCTTGAACAAGGGAATAACATTTGCCACCCTCCAATCATCTGGTACTACTCCAGTGGACAGTGAGGACGCAAACATCATCGCCAAAGGCGCGGCAATCTCTTCCCTCACTTCCCGTAATATCCTTGGGTATATCCCGTCTGGCCCCGGGGACTTATCTGTCCCCATGCCTTTCAAAATTTCCAGCACATCCTCCCTCTTAACATCAACCTGTTCGAACATATCAGCCTGTTTCACGCTGTCCTCACAAACGACCAGGTTCCTCTCACTAGTGAATACTGAAGCAAAGTATTCATTTAGGACCTCCCCTACCTCCTCCGACTCCAGGCACAAGTTCCCTCCACTATCCCTGATCGGCCCTACCCTCACTCTGGCCATCCTCTTGTTCCTCACAAGTGTAGAACGCCTTGGGATTTTCCTTAATCCTACCCGCCAAGACTTTTTCATGTCCCCTTCTAGCTCTCCTAAGTCCATTCTTCAGTTCCTTCCTGGCTACCTTGTAACCCTCTAGAGCTCTGTCTAATCCTTACTTCCTCAACCTTAAGTAAGCTTCCTTCTTCCTCTTGACTCGCTGTTCCACATGTCTTGTCATCCAAGGTTCCTTCACCCGACCATCCCTTCCTTGCCTCATCGGGACAAACCTATCCAGCAGTCGCAGCAAGTACTCCCTAAACAACCTCCACATTTCTGTTGTCCATTTCCCTGAGAACATCTGTTCCCAATTTATGCTCCCCAGTTCCTGCCTAATAGCATTGTAATTCCCCCTCCCCCAATTAAATATTTTCCCATCCCGTCTGCTCCTGTCCCTCTCCATGACTATAGTAAAGGTTAGGGAGTTGTGATCACTATCACCGAAATGCTCTCCCACCGAGAGATCTGCCACCTGGCCTGGTTCGTTGCCAAGCACCAAATCCAACATAGTCTCCCCTCTAGTCGGCCTATCTACATATTGAGTCAGGAAACCTTCCTGGACACACCTGACAAAAACTGCTCCATCCAAACTATTTGCACTAAGGAGGTTCCAATCAATATTAGGGAAGTTGAAGTCACCCATGACAACAACCCTGTTACTTCTGCACCTTTCCAAAATCTGCCTCCCAATCTGTTCCTCCGTGTCTCTGTTGCTATTGGGGGGTCTATAGAAAACTCCCAATAAAGTGACTGCTCCTTTCCTGTTTCTGACTTCCACCCATAATGACTCAGTAGACAAACCCTCCTCGACGACCTCCCTTTCTACAGCTGTGATACTATCCCTGATTAGCAATGCCACTCCCCCACCTCTTTTACCTCCCTCCCTATTCCTTTTGAAACATCTAAACCCCGGAACATCCAACATCCATTCCTGCCCCTGTGATATCCAAGTCTCCGTAATGGCCACAACATCATAGCTCCAAGTACTGATCCATGCTCTAAGTTCATCACCCTTATTCCTGACATTTCTTGCATTAAAATAGACACACTTCAACCCATCATACTGGCTGCAACTTTGCCCTGTCAACTGTCTAACCTTCCTCACAGACTCTCTGCACTCTGTATCTGCCTGTTCAACAGCTACCCCATCCACTGATCCGTAGCTCCAGTTCCCATCCCCCTGCCAAACTAATTTAAACCCTCCCGAAGAGCTCTAGCAAACCTCCCGCCCAGGATATTGGTACCCCTCCAGTTCAGATGCAACCCGTCCTTCTTGTACAGGTCCCACCTTCCCCAGAAGGTATCCCAATGATCCACATATCTGAAGCCCTCCCTCCTCCACCAGCTCTGTAGCCATGTGTTCAGCTGCACTCGCTCCCTGTTTCTACCCTCACTCGCACGTGGCACCGGTATCAATCCTGAGATTACTACTCTGCTCGTCCTGCCTTTTAGCTTCCAACCTAACTCCCTATATTCGCTTTTCAGGTCCTCATCCCTTTTCCTAACTATGTCATTGGTACTGATGTGTACCACGACTTCTGGCTGCTCCCCCTCCCCCTTAAGAATCCCGTAGGCTCGATCCGAGACATCCCTGACCCTGGCACCCGGGAGGCAACATACCATCCAGGAGTCTCGTTCGCGATCACAGAATCTCCTGTCTGTTCCTCTAACCATTGAATGTCCTATCACTATCGCTCTCCAATTCACCCCCCTTCCCTTCTGAGCCACAGAGCCAGGCTCAGTGTCAGAGACCTGGCCGCTGTGATTTTCCCCTGGTAGGTCGTCCCCCCAACAGTATCCAAAACGGTATACTTATTATTGAGGGGAATGTACACAGGGGATCCCTGCACTGTGCACCTATTCCCTTTCCCTCCCCTGACGGTCACCCAGCTACCTTTATCCTGTAACTTAGGTGTTACTACTTCCCTATAACAGCTCTCTATCACCCCCTCAGCCTCCTGAATGATCCGAAGTTCATCCAGCTCCAGCTCCAGTTCCCTAACGCGGTCTGTGAGGAGCTGGAGTTGGGTGCACTTCTCACAGGTGAAGTCAGCAGGGACACAAGTGGTGACCCTTACCTCCCACATCCTGCAAGAGGAGCATGCAACTGCCCTAGCTTCCAACCCCTCTGCTCTAAATTGACAACAGAGATTAAGTAAAAATAAAGGAAAACCTTAACTTACCAAACCCTCCACACAAGAGACCTTTTTTTTTGGTTAGAGGAGGAGGATGGGTGGGAGACACTACAGGTGTAGTGTTTTGGGTTTAGCCACTGCCCGAATATATAAGTTCACTTACCCAGCAGTCCCTGTGTCCGCGTCCGCCGAATCACGAGGTAAGTACTTTATAGTGAAACTTACCTTCCCGGCTGCCCCCTGGCTCGCACGATCACTGCTACCGCTGTTCAAAAAGAAGCTGCCGAATCGCTAGGTAAGTACTTTCAATTAGGTAATTATATTAGGTGATTTCAACTTTCCCAACATTAGAACAAAGAACAGTACAGCACAGGAACAGGCCATTCGGCCCTCCAAGCCTGCGCCGATCTTGATGCCTGCCTAAACTAAAACCTTCTGCACTTCCCGGGACCGTATCCCTCTATTCCCATCCTATTCATGTATTTGTCAAGATGTCTCTTAAACGTCGCTATCGTACCTGCTTCCACCACCTCCCCCGGCAGCAAGTTCCAAGCACTCACCACCCTCTGTGTAAAGAACTTGCCTCGCACATCCCCTCTAAACTTTGCCCCTTGCACCTTAAACCTATGTCCCCGAGTAACCGACTCTTCCACCCTGGGAAAAAGCTTCTGACTATCCACTCTGTCCATGCCGCTCATAACTTTGTAAACCTCTATCATGTCGCCCCTCCACCTCCGTCGTTCCAGTGAAAACAATCCGAGTTGATCCAACCTCTCCTCATAGCTAATGCCCTCCGGACCAGGCATCATCCTGGTAAACCTCTTCTATACCCTCTCCAAAGCCTCCATGTCCTTCTGGTAGTGTGGTGACCAGAATTGCACGCAATATTCTAAGCGTGGCCTAACTAAAGTTCTGTACAGCTGCAGCATGGCTTGCCAATTTTTATACTCTATGCCCCGACCGATGAAGGCAAGCATGCCGTATGCCGTCTTGACTACCTTATCCACCTGCGTTGCCACTTTCAGTGACCTGTGGACCTGTACGCCCAGATCTCTCTGCCTGTCAATACTCCTAAGCGTTCTGCCATTTACAGGATACTTCCCACCTGCATTAGACCTTCCAAAATGCATTACCTCACATTTGTCCGGATTAAACTCCATCTGCCATTTCTCCGCCCAAGTCTCCAAACGATCTATATCCTGTTGTATCTATTATTTGGGATAGTCATCGTGTTAAGGGCTTAGATGGAGTGGAGTTCTTAAAATGTATACAGGAGAACTTTTTAGCTCAATATGTAGAGGATCCAACAAGGGAGGGTGCAGTGCTGGACCTAATTCTCGGGAATGAAGCCCGACAGGTGGTTGATGTGTTGGTGGGGGGGCATTTTGGTGATAGCGACCATAACATGGTACAATTTAAGCTTGTTATGGAGAAAGAAATAGACAAGTTGCAAAAAACGGTTTTGGATTGGGGGAGAGCGAATTTTAGTCAAATAAGGCAGGATCTGGCCAAGGTAGACTGGAAAGAGTTACTTGTCGGGAAATCTACAGAAGAGCAGTGGGGGGCATTCAAAAAGGAAATGGGGAGGGTACAGGCCCAACATGTTCCCTCTAGGGTAATAGGTAGGAGCAACAAGCCCAGAGAACCATGGATGACCAGAAACATTCAGGGTATGATGAGAAGGAATAGAGAGGCTTTTAGAAAATACAAGGAGAGCAAATCAATGGAAGCATTAGTGGAGTACAGAAAGTGTAGGATGAAGCTTAAGAAAGCAATTAGGAGAGCAAAGAGGGGATATGAGAAAGCTCTGGCTGGTAAAAGTAGGGAAAATCCCAAGATATTCTGTAAGTATATCAATGGGAAGAGGATAACCAGCAAAAGAGTAGGACCCATTTGGGACCAAGGGGGAAATCTATGGTTGGAGCCAGAGGACATTGGTAGGGCGTTGAATGAATACTTCACATCTGTCTTCACCCAAGAGAATGAGGCTGTAGATATGGAACTCAGAGAGAGAGACTGTGAGGTTCTTGAGCAAATTGTCATTGGGAGTGACAAGGTATTGGAGGTTTTGGCAGGCTTAAAAGTGGACAAATCTCAGGTCTGGACAATTTGTGTCCCAGGATGCTGTGGGAGATGAGAGTGGAGATTGCAGGGGCTCTGACCCTAATTTTTAAGGCTGCACTTCCTGACAACGCTACCGCTAGGGGGCGCTGCTGTGGCACATGCACAAATGCAGCATCTGCCACTAAAACGTCACAGACTGCGACTTCAGGCAGCTGCCAGTACTAAAGATGGCGCTGCTCAAATAATCACACGGAGGCAACCGAGCAAACACATGTCAGCACACAATGACGGAGAGAGAGAGAACGAACGAAAACGCCGGACCGCGTCTGGGGCCAGAGAGCGGTCCGGGCTGGGGAGCGGTGTGGGAGGGGGGTGCGAAGCGGGCCTGGTAGGAGCGGAGCGGCCAGAGAGTGGGTGAGCGAACGGCCCGGTGACGGAGGGGAGCGGAGCGGGCCTGGGGGGAGCAGAGCGGCCAGCGAGTGGGTGAGCGAACGGCCCGGTGACGGAGGGGAGCGGAGCGGGCCTGGGGGGAGCGGAGCGGCCGAGCGAATGGGCCAGAGGCGGAGGGGAGCGGAGTGGCTGGAGACAGCAGCATGAGCTGGGTGGGGGGGGGGAGCAGGGAGGGAGTGCGTTTTTCTGCGCATGCGGCATAAATTTGCAATGACAAAAGACCACACCCGGTGACACCAAGGTCTTCGACCGCTCGCTCCCCATGGCTCTCTACGGCCTCTCGCTTCCGGCTCTCTCCCTCCAGCCATTCCCTCCAGCTGCAGATCCCCCATCCAGCCGCTTTCTCCCTTACTTCTCAACTGTACTTCAGGCATTGCAGCTGTCTGATCCCTGAATTTTGCATTCCCCTCTTCAGGAACTTCTGAATTTAACTCCCTCCCACTACACCCCCACACCCCGTCTCCCCTCCCCCCCCACCCCCCTCTCTACCTCTCCCACCTCCCCCTCTGCTCCCCTCTTCCCCCAACACCCCCTCTGCTCCCCTCTTCCCCCACCAGCCCCTCTCCTCACCTCACAACCCCACCTCCCCCAAGGACCACACCACAGTTGAATATCTGAAGTGCAGTTGCAAAGTCGGGAAAATAACATCAAAAACCTCAACAATTCCAGGTTTAATTATTGAGAAATTTTCTTAAGTGTATTAAACATTCGAGGCACTGCTGTGCATGGATACATGAATGTTGTGTTGCCAGCATTCCCGTGAGACAGACAGGCCGAGTCTCTGCTTTGCACAGCTAAAGAGATTGTTCCTGGAGAGCCTTGTGGTGAATGAACACTTGGCTCTCTATTCCACTACTGTATTGTCCATGTGAAGAAGGCAAAGTCACAAGAGTCTGAGCTCAGTCTATTCTTGGTGAACGTTCCCCAAACGCATCCCAATGTGCGCTAAAACTTCATCCATAAATGCAAGGTTCCTTTCCACATCGTCACAAGCTCCGCTTCATGATCCAGTTGCCTTTGTTGCTTGAATGCTGACCTTAAGTCTCAAGGATTGTTTTCTCGACGGCATGTTTTACATGAAAAGAAATAAGCAAATCAGAGTCAGAGCTTCCCTCCTCCAATGAAATTACTGTTGAGCATGCTTTATATTCTGCAGTAAAGGCATGTACTGATAACACCGCCAATGAATCACTTAGTACCCACCTCAGCTGTAGGAGTCAGGATGATGTCACTGCCCCTATCTCGTGATGGTTCAATGCTGCTCTCAGGGAAAACATGAATGATGTGAGGGTGTTGGAAAAAGAAGCACATTTCTTTTGGACTATGAACATAAAGCAGGCCATTTATCCCAGCTGTTCCATGCTAGTGGTTATGTTACTCCCACGCCTTCCCATCCGCTCCCATTTAAACCTGCCTACTACTATCAGCATCACCTTCTATTTCTTTCGCTCATATCTACCTTTGCCTTAAAGCAACATTGAGGATGGAGAACGGTGTGGCTGCACTCTCACCTCGCCAGTTGTGTACACAGCAAGAGCATTCACATTTGTGCTACCACTGGACACAGCATGCTTGTTTCTTTTAGTGCTCAGACTCTTCTTGTTGACTGTTCCCCAAGTGCTTGACCGCTTTGGATGCCCTCTCTGCTTGACAGGCAGCATCTGGCAATTGCGGAGTCTCACAAGGTTCTGCATGGTTGTTTCACGGGCGGATGGGAGAATATGTGGCTGTGAGTCCATGTGCACTGCTCTGATGGGTGCAGGAACAGAGTAATTTACAACAGGGACTGGAGCACATGCAGTGCCCCAGACAATGGAAATGTTTTCAGAACAACTTACCTTGGAGCAATCTCCTCTTTCTGATAAAAGTGAAGCAGACTGAAATCTTCAAAATGACTAAATAATTGCGACAAAATGCCCGACGAAACCTCTCCTCCTTCCACTTTCAGAAACTCGTGCCGAAGCTTGACACATGCGTGAATATCCGAAGGTTGTTGCATGCGTGAATAACCGTTGGCATTGCACAAAGCGCTTGCCCAGAGGCCGACCAGGCGCGTTGCCCGAAGATGAACACGTCACGCGGTGATGTCATCGGCGCATGCGCTATCCAGTCCTGGCAAGCCGGAACGCAGCACATGCGCAGAGAGCAGGAGACCGTCTGCACATGTGCGCACCGTGGCGCAGCCTGATGACGTCAATGGGGGGCAGCGTTGACAGGAATCACCTTGAATTTTTAATTCCTCTCTGGCCACGGGGGAGGTACCAGAGGACTGGAGAACAGCTAATGTGGTCCCACTATTTAAGAAAGGTTGTAGAGATAAGCCAGGGAACAACAGACCAGTGAGTCTCACGTTAGTGGTAGGGAAACTATTGGAGAAAATTCTGAAGGAGAGAATCTATCTCCACTTGGAGAGGCAAAATTTGATTCAGAATAGTCAGCATGGCTTTGTCAGAGGGAGGTCATGTCTAACAAATTTGATTGAATTTTTTGAGCATGTGACCAGGTGTGTAGATGAGGGTAGTGCAGTTGATGTAGTTTACATGGATTCCAGCAAAGCCTTTGACAAGGTCCCACATGGGAGACTTATCAAGAAAGCAAATGCACATGGGATACAGGGTAACTTGATAAGGTGGATTCAAAATTGGCTTAGCTGTAGGAGACAGAGAGTGATGACAGACGGCTGTTTTAGTGACTGGAAGCCAGTGTCCAGTGGTGTACCTCAGGGATCTGTGCTGGGTCCCCTATTGTTTGTCTGTCATTTATATGAACGACATAGATGACTATGTGGGGGTTAGGATCAGTAAGTTCGCGGATGACACAAAGATTGGCCGAGTGGTTAACAGTGAGGTGGAGTGTCTTAGGTTACAGGAAGATATAGACGGGATGGTCAAATGGGCAGAAAAGTGGCAGATGGAATTTAATGCTGAAAAGTGTGAGGTGATACACTTTGGAAGGAGTAATGTGACACAGAAGTATTCAATGAATGGCCTGACACTGGGAAGTTCCGAGGAACAAAAGGACCTTGGCGTGTTTGTCCATAGATCTCTGAAGGCAGAAGGGCAGGTTAATAGGGTGGTGAAAAAGGCATATAGGACACTTGCCTTTATCAATCGAGGCATAGATTACAAAAGCAGGGAGGTCATGATGGAGTTGTACAGAACTTTGGTAAGGCCACAGCTGGAGTACTGTGTGCAATTCTGGTCACCACATTATAGGAAGGATGTGATTGCACTGGAGGGGGTGCAGAGGCGATTCACCAGGATGTTGCCTGGGATGGAACATTTAAGCTATGAAGAGAGGTTGGATAGGCTTGGGTTGTTTTCACTGGAGCAGAGAAGACTGAGGGGTGACCTGATCGAGGTGTACAAGATTGAGGGGCATGGACAGGGTGGATAGGGAGCAGCTGTTCCCATTAGTTGAAGGGTCAGTTACGAGGGGTCACAAGTTTAAGGTGAGGGGCAGGAGGTTTAAGGGGGATTTGAGGAAGAACCTTTTTACCCAGAGGGTGGTGACTGTCTGGAATGCCCTGCCTGGGAGGGTGGTAGAGGCGGGTTGCCTCACATCCTTTAAAAAGTACCTGGATGAGCACTTGGCACGTCATAACATTCAAGGCTCTGGGCCAAGTGCTGGCAAATGGGATTAGGTAGACAGGTCAGGTGTTTTAATGTATCGGTGCAGACTCGATGGGCCGAAGGGCCTCTTCTGCACACTGTGTGAGACTTGTGTGAGACTTTGTGTGTGTGTGTGAGACTCTGTGATTACCTACTTACTAATACTAATTTCCTTCAATTCCTCATTCCCCCTAATCCCTTGGATCTCTAATTCTGGGGAATTTCTTGTATCTTCCTCAGTGAAGACAGACACAAAGTAATCATTTAGCTTTTGCCATTTCTCTATTCCCCATTATAAATTCTCCTGACTCTGCCTGTCATGGACCCACATTTGTCTTAGCCAAATGTTTCCTTTTGACGTACTGTAGAAGCTTTTACAGTCTGTTTTTATATATTTTGCTAGCTTACATTCATATTCTGTTCTCCCTTTCTTTATCAGTTTCTTTGTCCTCCTTTGCTGTATTCTAAAATCCTCCCAATCCTCAGGTTTACTACTATTTCTGGCAACATTATAGCATTTTCTTTTAATCTCAGACAATCCTTAACTTCCTTTGTTATCCACGGTTGCTTGCCTTTACTTTTGGGATTTTTGTGCCTTGAAGGAATGTATAGTTGCTGTAAACTATGTAATATTTCTTTAAAGACTGAAGATGGACAATAAATGCTGGGCTTGCCAGCAACACAGGACTGCAGAGCTTAAATCTGATCTAGTGGTTATTGGATCGCGTAGTCCTGTCTATCGCATGCTGCTTCTGCTGTTTGGCATGCACGTACCTAATCTTGGGTTGTAGCTTCACCAGGTTGACACCTCATTTTGAGGTATGCCTGGTGCTGCTCCTGGCATGCCCTCCTGCACTCGTCATTGAACCATGGTTGATCTCCAGGCTTGATGATAATGGTAGAGGGGGGGATATGCCGGGCCATGAGGTTACAGATTGTGGTTGAGTACAATTCTGCTGCTGCTGATGGCCCACAGCGCCTCATGGATGCCCACTTTTGCATTGCTAGATCTGTTCCAAATCTATCCCATTTAGCACGGTGGTAGTGCCACACAACACAATAATGGGTATCCTCAATGTGAAGACAGGACTTTGTCTCCACAAGGACTGTGCGGTGGTCACTCCTGCTAATACTGTCATGGACAGGCATCTGTGACAGGTAGATTGGTGAGGACGAGGTCAAGTATGTTTTTCCCTCTTATTGGTTCCCTCACCACCTGCTGCATACCCAGTCTAGCAGCTTTGTCCTTTTAGGACTCGGCCAACATGGTCAGTAGTGGTGCTACCGAGCCACCCTTGGTGATGGACATTGAAGTCCCCCACCCCGAGTACATTCTGTGTCCTTGCTACCCTCAGTGTTCCTTCCAATTGGTGTTCAACTTGGAGAATCACTGATTCATCAGCTGAGGGAAGGCGATAGGTGGTAATCAGCAGGAGGTTTCTTTGCCCATGTTTGACCTGATGCCATGAGACTTCATGGGTCCGGAGTCAAAGTTGAGGATTCCCAGGGCAACTCCCTCCTGACTGTATGCCATTGTGCCGCCACCTCTGGTGGGTCTGTCCTGCTGGACGTATCTGAGGATGGTGATGGTCGTGTCTGGGACATTATCAGTAAGATATGATTCTGAGAGTATGACTATGTTAGTCTATTGCTTGACTAGTCTTTGGGACATCTCTCCCAAGGTCTAGGTCATTAATATATATCAGGAAGAGCAAGTGTCCCAACACTGACCCCTAGGGAACTCCACTACAAACCTTCCTCCAGCTCTAAAAACATCTATTAACCACGACTTTTCATTTCCTGTCACTCAGCCAATTTCATATCCATTTTGCTACAGTCCCTTTTTTTCCATGAGCTACAAGTTTGCACACAAGTCTGTCGTGTGGCACTGTATTAAATGCCTTTAGAAAGTCCATGTACACCACATGAACAGCATTGTCCTCTCTGTTACCTCCTCAAAAAACTTCAGCAAGTTAGTTAAACATGTTTTTCCCTTAAGAAATCCATGCTGGCTTTCCTTAATTAACTCACATTTGTCCATGTGACTTGATTTTGTCCTGAATTATCTTTTCCAGAAAAGTTCCCACCACCGTAGTTAAACTGACTGGCCTATAGTTGCTGATCTTTACATCCTCTTTTGAACAAGGGTGTTATTCTTTTGCCTCCTTATCTCGAGAGACAATGGAGACGCGCCTGGAGGTGGTCAGTGGTTTGCGAAGCAGCGCCTATAAGTGGCTATAAAGGCCAATTCTAGAGTGACAGACTCTTCCACAGGTGCTGCAGAGAAATTTGTTTGTCAGGGCTGTTACACAGTTGGCTCTCCCCTTGCGCCTCTGTCTTTTTTCCTGCCAACTACTCAGTCTCTTCGATTCGCCACACTTTAGCCCCGTCTTTATGGCTGCCCGCCAGCTCTGGCGAACGCTGGCAACTGACTCCCACGACTTGTGATCAATGTCACAGGATTTCATGTCGCGTTTGCAGACGTCTTTAAAGTGGAGACATGGACGGCCGGTGGGTCTGATACCAGTGGCGAGCTCGCTGTACAATGTGTCTTTGGGGATCCTGCCATCTTCCATGCGGCTCACATGGCCAAGCCATCTCAAGCGCCGCTGACTCAGTAGTGTGTATAAGCTGGGGATGTTGGCCGCCTCGAGGACTTCTGTGTTGGAGATACGGTCCTGCCACCTGATGCCAAATATTCTCCGAAGGCAGCGAAGATGGAATGAGTTGAGACGTCGCTCTTGGCTGACATACGTTGTCCAGGCCTCGCTGCCATAGAGCAAGGTACTGAGGACACAGGCCTGATACACTCGGACTTTTGTGTTCTGTGTCAGTGCGCCATTTTCCCACACTCTCTTGGCCAGTCTGGACATAGCAGTGGAAGCCTTACCCATGCGCTTGTTGATTTCTGCATCTAGAGACAGGTTACTGGTGATAGTTGAGCCTAAGTAGGTGAACTCTTGAACCGCTTCCAGAGCGTGGTCGCCAATATTGATGGATAGAGCATTTCTGACGTCCTGCCCCATGATGTTTGTTTTCTTGAGGCTGATGGTTAGGCCAAATTCATTGCAGGCAGCAGCAAACCTGTCGATGAGACTCTGCAGGCACTCTTCAGTGTGAGATGTTAAAGCAGCATTGTCAGCAAAGAGGAGTTCCCTGATGAGGACTTTCCGTGCTTTGGACTTCGCTCTTAGACGGGCAAGGTTGAACAACCTGCCCCCTGATCTTGTGTGGAGGAAAATTCCTTCTTCAGAGGACTTGAACGCATGTGAAAGCAGCAGGGAGAAGAAATCCCAAAAACAGTGGGTGCGAGAACACAGCCCTGTTTCACACCACTCAGGATAGGAAAGGGCTCTGATGAGGAGCCACCATGTTGAATTGTGCCTTTCATATTGTCATGGAATGAGGTGATGATACTTAGTAGCTTTGGTGGACATCCAATCTTTTCTAGTAGTCTGAAGAGACCAGGTCTGCTGACGAGGTCAAAGGCTTTGGTGAGGTAAATGAAAGCAATGTAGAGGGGCATCTGTTGTTCTTGGCATTTCTCCTGTAGCTGGCAAAGGGAGAACAGCATGTCAACGGTCAATCTCTCTTTTGAACAAGGGTGTAACGTTTGCAATTTTCCAGTCCTCGGGCACCACCCCTGAGTGTAAGGAAGACTGAAAAATTATGGCCAGTGCCTCTGCGATTTTTATCCTCGCTTCCCTCAACATCCTTGGATGCATCACATTCGGCCCTGGTACTTTATCCACTTTAAGTCCAGACAGTCTATCTAATACTTCCTCTTTATCACTTTTAAACCCCTCTATTGCCTGACTTACCTCCTCTTTCAACATTGCCTGGGTTGCATCTTCTTCCTTGGTAAAGACAGATGCAAAGTATTTATTTAATACCTCAGCTATGTCCTCTGCCTTCATGCGTAAATCCCCTTTCTGGTCTCTAATCGGCCCCACTCCTCCTTTTACCACCTTTTACTATTTATATACCGATAGAAAACTTTAATGCTAGCTGCCAGTATCCTCTCTCTTATTAGCTCTTTCAAAGAGCCAGCACGTGCACAATGGGCCGAATGGACTCCTTCTATGCTGTAAGATTCTACAATTTGATTGTTACTCTTGAGAAGGTGCTGGTGGGCTGCCTCATCCTTAAATTGGGTGATGAAGGTGCTCCCACGATGGTAGCAGGTTGATACAATAGAGGGGCTCACTGAGCCATTACAGAGGGCAGTTCGGAGTCAATCATGCTGGTGTGGGACTGGAGTCACATAAAGGCCCAGACCAGGTAAGGACAGCAGGGAACAACAATCCAACAGCTTCATGGTCACGAACACCAACATTTTTTACTTTTTAAAAATTGTTCTCAATTTGTAATGAGTGTTATATTGAATAGAAACACCTCACCTTCTGGGACATGATCAGTCATAGAGTCATACAGCACTGAAACAGGGCCTTCAGCCCACCCAGTCTGTGCCAACCAACAACCACCCATTTATACTAATCCCATTTTCCTATATTCATCCCATATTCCCTACCACATCCCCACCATTCTCCTACCACCTACCTACACTAGGGGCAATTAGAATGGCCAATTTACCTATCAACCTGCAAGTCTTTGGCTGTGGGAGGAAACCAGAGTACCCGGCAGAAACCCACACGGTCACAGGGAGAACTTGCAAACTCCGCACAGGCAGTACCCAGAACTGAACCCGGGTCGCTGGAGCTGTGAGGCTGCGGTGCTAACCATTGCGTCACCCTTTTACTGCAATTATTAGCACTCCCTTCACTTTTGGTGTTGCAGACAATCAGAATGGGGCTGTGATTCATTGTCCCATCATTCTTCTGCCAGAGACTCTGATTGTGTAGCAGCAGCTCCACTATCTTTAACCCAAGGAAGGTCTTTCCTGTTGTAACAATGACATCCAGACCGCAGGTTACACTCATTACTGCTCCAGTGACTGGCCTCCACTAGCCTCACAGTACAACATACACTTGAGTTTGTGTCTAGGACAAGCTAAAGTTGACTAGGTGTCAGCTGTGGCCCACTGGGTAGCAAGGTCGGTTCCCAGTGCCACCCTAGAGACTGAGAGCACAATCTCATGGCTGACCCTCCTGTGTAACAGCAAGGGAGTGCTCTCTCTCTCGCTCTCTCATCTTCCCTCTCGATGTAAAAGATCCCATTGCCCTTATTCAAAGAGTTGCAAGGCCAGCATTTAATGTGCATTCCTAAATGCGTTTAACAACTGAGCAGTTTATGAGGCCATTTCAGAGTCAACCACATTGCTGTGGGTCTGGAGTCACATGTAGGCCAGACCAGGTAAGGACAGCAGATTTCCTTCCCGAAAGGACACTAGCCCCCTCAATAACTAACCTCCGAAATAAAAACCCCCAATTCCACCATTTACTGGTGCCTTCCCTAAACCCCCATTTATTGGTGCCCTACCCCATGCCTCCAGTGACTGGTCCCCAACCCCTACTCCCCATTTACTGGTTTTCACGAATAGATGGGAACGCTTAGTAAATTGTGTTTTGGGCATTTGAGTATTAATGTCAACTGCCATTTTATACATATTTAAATTTTTTACTTCTACGTTCTGATTGTTAAAATGGGGGAGGGAGATCATATGGTACAGCTTGCCGAGGAAACCCTTATCCAACCTGCCTGGCCTTGAAACTGTAACAGTTTGAAGGTACAAACCCCCAGCTGCCTTTTGTTAGCAGATTAGCCCAGCGGCCTGCTGCTGGACCTCTCTCTCAGATGCAGTATGCAAAAGCCAGAAAATTAAAGAAAACACAGACTGCAAATAGTGAAGACAATTAAAGACACAGTCTGCGTAAAGGAAAGCAAGACACCTGTCTTCTGATGGCCTCCTCCATCTAAGGAAAAGGTGACCAGCAAAAGTCAAGCTACCTCCATTTAGATCTGAGAATGCAAAGGAGAAATTTATCAGAAAAGAGATATTTCCAACAGTTCTTCCCCATTCGGTATTTCTAATCTCCAATTTTTGGACTCTTGGATAATTGGAAAGGACATCAGTTTTAACCAAAATTCATGTTAGTTTATTCATGTTTAGTAAATTGCCTTTTTATGTTTTTAACCTATCTCTGAATGTTTGTAAGTGTGTGTGGTGAAGTTAAACCCCTTCTGGAGTTTAAGAGAGTGTGAATAAACCCTACTTTTTTGCTTTAACTTTAACAACTGTGTTGTTGCGGTCATTTATTATTAGGGTTTGAAGGAGGGAAAGAAATTCAGTCACTATTCTATACACGGACAGGTGGTTGGAAGAACAGGGAAATTTGTTCAGAGAAAAATAAATTAACTACCTGTTAGCAACACTGGTGCCCTCCTCAATCCACCATTTACTGGTGATCCGTCCCAATTCCCCATTTACTGGTGTTCTTCCCCAATCCCCATTTACTGGTGCTCCGTCCCAATCCCCCATTTACTGGTGTTCTTCCCCAATCCCCATTTAATGGTGTTCCTCCCCAATCCCAATTTACTGGCGTCCCTCCTCAATCACCCATTTACTGGCGTCCCTCCTCAATCCCCATTTACTGGCGTCCCTCCTCAATCACCCATTTACTGGCGTCCCTCCGCAATCCCCCATTTACTGGCGTCCCTCCTCAATCCCCCATTTACTGGCGTCCCTCCGCAATCCCCCATTTACTGGCGTCCCTCCTCACTCCCCCATTTACAGGCGTCCCTCCTCAATCCCCATTTACTGGCGTTCCTCCCCAATCCCCATTTACAGGCGTTCCTCCCGAATCCCCATTTACTGGTGCTCCGTCTCAATCCCCCATTTACTGGCGTCCCTCCTCAATCCACCATTTACTGGCGTCCATCCTCAATCCCCATTTACTGGTGTTCCTCCTCAATCCCCATTTACTAGCGTCCCTCCTCAATCCCCATTTACTGGTGTTCCTCCTCAATCCCCATTTACTGGCGTCCCTTCTCAATCCCCATTTACTGGTGTTCCTCCTCAATCCCCATTTACTAGCGTCCCTCCTCAATCCCCATTTACTAGCGTCCCTCCTCAATCCCCATTTACTGGTGTTCCTCCCCAATCCCCATTTACTGGCGTCCCGTCTCAATCCCCATTTACTGGTGTTCCTCCCCAATCCCCATTTACTGGCGTCCCTCCTCAATCCCCATTTACTGGCGTCCCTCCTCAATCCCCATTTACTGGTGTTCCTCCCCAATCCCCATTTACTGGCGTCCCGTCTCAATCCCCCATTTACTGGGGTCCCTCCTCAATCCCCATTTATTGGCATCCCTCCTCAATCCCCATTTACTGGTGTTCCTCCTCAATCCCCATTTACTGGTGTTCCTCCCCAATCCCCATTTACTGGCGTCCCTCCTCAATCCCCCATTTACTGGCATCCCTCCTCAATCCCCCATTTACTGGCGTCCCTCCTCAATCCCCCATTTTCCGGTGTTCCTCCTCAATCCCCATTTACTGGCGTCCCTCCTCAATCCCCCATTTACTGGCATCCCTCCTCAATCCCCCATTTACTGGCGTCACTCCTCAATCCCCATTTACTGGTGTTCCTGCCCAATCCCCCATTAACTGGTGCACCGTCTCAATCCCCCATTTACTGGCGTCCGTCCTCAATCCCCATTTACTGGCGTCCGTCCTCAATCCCCCATTTACTGGCGTCCCTCCTCAATCCCCATTTACTGGGGTCCCTCCTCAATCCCCATTTATTGGCATCCCTCCTCAATCCCCATTTACTGGTGTTCCTCCTCAATCCCCCATTTACTGGCGTCCCTCCTCAATCCCCATTTACTGGGGTCCCTCCTCAATCCCCATTTATTGGCATCCCTCCTCAATCCCCATTTACTGGTGTTCCTCCTCAATCCCCCATTTACTGGCGTCCGTCCTCAATCCCCCATTTACTGGCGTCCCTCCTCAATCCCCATTTACTGGGGTCCCTCCTCAATCCCCATTTATTGGCATCCCTCCTCAATCCCCATTTACTGGTGTTCCTCCTCAATCCCCCATTTACTGGCGTCCCTCCTCAATCCCCCATTTACTGGTGTTCCTCCTCAATCCCCCATTTACTGGCGTCCCTCCTCAATCCCCCATTTACTGGTGTTCCTCCTCAATCCCCCATTTACTGGCGTCCCTCCTCAATCCCCCATTTACAGGGGTCCCTCCTCAATCCCCATTTATTGGCATCCCTCCTCAATCCCCATTTACTGGTGTTCCTCCTCAATCCCCCATTTACTGGCGTCCCTCCTCAAATCCCCATTTACTGGCATCCCTCCTCAATCCCCATTTACTGGGGTCCCTCCTCAATCCACATTTATTGGCATCCCTCCCCAATCCCCATTTACTGGCGTTCCTCCCCAATCCCCATTTACTGGCGTCCCTCCTAAATCCCCATTTACTGGTGTTCCTCCTCAATCCCCATTTACTGGTGTTCCTCCCCAAGCCCCATTTACTGGTGCTCCGTCTCAATCCCCCATTTACTGGCGTCCCTCCTCAATCCCCCATTTACTGGCGTCCCTCCTCAATCCCCCATTTACTGGTGTTCCTCCTCAATCCCCCATTTACTGGCGTCCCTCCTCAATCCCCCATTTACAGGGGTCCCTCCTCAATCCCCATTTATTGGCATCCCTCCTCAATCCCCATTTACTGGTGCTCCGTCTCAATCCCCCATTTACTGGCGTCCCTCCTCAATCCCCCATTTACTGGCGTCCCTCCTCAATCCCCCATTTACTGGTGTTCCTCCTCAATCCCCCATTTACTGGCGTCCCTCCTCAATCCCCCATTTACAGGGGTCCCTCCTCAATCCCCATTTATTGGCATCCCTCCTCAATCCCCATTTACTGGTGTTCCTCCTCAATCCCCCATTTACTGGCGTCCCTCCTCAAATCCCCATTTACTGGTGCTCCGTCTCAATCCCCATTTACTGGCGTCCGTCCTCAATCCCCCATTTACTGGCGTCCCTCCTCAATCCACATTTATTGGCATCCCTCCTCAATCCCCATTTACTGGTGTTCCTCCTCAATCCCCATTTACTGGGGTCCCTCCTCAATCCACATTTATTGGCATCCCTCCTCAATCCCCATTTACTGGTGTTCCTCCCCAATCCCCATTTACTGGCGTCCCTCCTAAATCCCCATTTACTGGTGTTCCTCCTCAATCCCCATTTACTGGTGTTCCTCCCCAATCCCCATTTACTGGTGCTCCGTCTCAATCCCCCATTTACTGGCGTCCCTCCTCAATCCCCATTTATTGGCGTCCTCCTCTTTTCCCATTTACTGGTGTTCCTCCCCAAACCCCATTTACTGGCGTCCCGTGTCAATCCCCCATTTACTGGCGTCCCTCCTCAATCCCCATTTTTTGGCGTCCCTCCTCAATCCCCATTTACTGGCGTCCCGTGTCAATCCCCCATTTACTGGCGTCCCTCCTCAATCCCCATTTTTTGGCGTCCCTCCTCAATCCCCATTTACTGGTGTTCCTCCTCAATCCCCATTTACTGGTGTTCCTTCCCAATCCCCATTTACTGGTGTTCCTCCCCAATCCCCATTTACTGGCGTCCCTCCTCAATCCCCATTTACTGGTGTTCCTCCCCAATCCCCATTTACTGGCGTCCCTCCTCAATCCCCCATTTACTGGCGTCCCTCCTCAATCCCCATTTACTGGTGTTCCTCCCCAATCCCCATTTACTGGTGCTCTGTTTCAATCCCCCATTTACTGGTGTTCCTCCCCAATCCCCATTTACTGGTGCCCTCCTCAATCCCCCATTTACTGGTGTTCCTCACCAATCCCCATTTACTGGCGTCCCTCCTCAATCCCCATTTGCTGGCGTCCCTCCTCAATCCCCATTTACTGGTGTTCCTCCTCAGTCCCCCATTTACTGGTGTTCCTCCCCAATCCCCATTTACTGGTGTTCCTCCCCAATCCCCATTTACAGGCATCCCTCCTCAATCCCCCATTTACTGGCGTCCCTCCTCAATCCCCATTTACTGATGTTCCTCCTCAATCCCCATTTACTGGTGTTCCTCCCCAATCCACATTTACTGGTGTTCCTCCCCAATCCCCATTTACTGGCGTCCCGTCTCAATCCCCCATTTACTGGGGTCCCTCCTCAATCCCCATTTATTGGCATCCCCCCTCAATCCCCATTTACTGGTGTTCCTCCCCAATCCACATTTACTGGTGTTCCTCCCCAATCCCCATTTACTGGCGTCCCGTCTCAATCCCCCATTTACTGGGGTCCCTCCTCAATCCCCATTTATTGGCATCCCCCCTCAATCCCCATTTACTGGTGTTCCTCCCCAATCCCCATTTACTGGCGTCCCTCCTAAATCCCCATTTACTGGTGTTCCTCCTCAATCCCCATTTACTGGTGTTCCTCCCCAATCCCCATTTACTGGTGCTCCGTCTCAATCCCCCATTTACTGGCGTCCCTCCTCAATCCCCATTTATTGGCGTCCTCCTCTTTTCCCATTTACTGGTGTTCCTCCCCAAACCCCATTTACTGGCGTCCCGTGTCAATCCCCCATTTACTGGCGTCCCTCCTCAATCCCCATTTTTTGGCGTCCCTCCTCAATCCCCATTTACTGGCGTCCCGTGTCAATCCCCCATTTACTGGCGTCCCTCCTCAATCCCCATTTTTTGGCGTCCCTCCTCAATCCCCATTTACTGGTGTTCCTCCTCAATCCCCATTTACTGGTGTTCCTTCCCAATCCCCATTTACTGGTGTTCCTCCCCAATCCCCATTTACTGGCGTCCCTCCTCAATCCCCATTTACTGGTGTTCCTCCCCAATCCCCATTTACTGGCGTCCCTCCTCAATCCCCCATTTACTGGCGTCCCTCCTCAATCCCCATTTACTGGTGTTCCTCCCCAATCCCCATTTACTGGTGCTCTGTTTCAATCCCCCATTTACTGGTGTTCCTCCCCAATCCCCATTTACTGGTGCCCTCCTCAATCCCCCATTTACTGGTGTTCCTCACCAATCCCCATTTACTGGCGTCCCTCCTCAATCCCCATTTGCTGGCGTCCCTCCTCAATCCCCATTTACTGGTGTTCCTCCTCAGTCCCCCATTTACTGGTGTTCCTCCCCAATCCCCATTTACTGGTGTTCCTCCCCAATCCCCATTTACAGGCATCCCTCCTCAATCCCCCATTTACTGGCGTCCCTCCTCAATCCCCATTTACTGATGTTCCTCCTCAATCCCCATTTACTGGTGTTCCTCCCCAATCCACATTTACTGGTGTTCCTCCCCAATCCCCATTTACTGGCGTCCCGTCTCAATCCCCCATTTACTGGGGTCCCTCCTCAATCCCCATTTATTGGCATCCCCCCTCAATCCCCATTTACTGGTGTTCCTCCCCAATCCACATTTACTGGTGTTCCTCCCCAATCCCCATTTACTGGCGTCCCGTCTCAATCCCCCATTTACTGGGGTCCCTCCTCAATCCCCATTTATTGGCATCCCCCCTCAATCCCCATTTACTGGTGTTCCTCCTCAATCCCCATTTACTGGTGTTCCTCCCCAATCCCCATTTACTGGCGTCCCTCCTCAATCCCCCATTTACTGGCATCCCTCCTCAATCCCCCATTTACTGGCGTCCCTCCTCAATCCCCCATTTTCCGGTGTTCCTCCTCAATCCCCATTTACTGGCGTCCCTCCTCAATCCCCCATTTACTGGCATCCCTCCTCAATCCCCCATTTACTGGCGTCGCTCCTCAATCCCCATTTACTGGTGTTCCTGCCCAATCCCCCATTAACTGGTGCACCGTCTCAATCCCCCATTTACTGGCGTCCCTCCTCAATCCCCATTTACTGACGTCCCTCCTCAATCCCCATTTACTGGCGTCCGTCCTCAATCCCCCATTTACTGGCGTCCCTCCTCAATCCCCATTTACTGGGGTCCCTCCTCAATCCCCATTTATTGGCATCCCTCCTCAATCCCCATTTACTGGTGTTCCTCCTCAATCCCCCATTTACTGGCGTCCCTCCTCAATCCCCATTTACTGGGGTCCCTCCTCAATCCCCATTTCTTGGCATCCCTCCTCAATCCCCATTTACTGGTGTTCCTCCTCAATCCCCCATTTACTGGCGTCCCTCCTCAATCCCCCATTTACTGGGGTCCCTCCTCAATCCCCATTTATTGGCATCCCTCCTCAATCCCCATTTACTGGTGCTCCGTCTCAATCCCCATTTACTGGCGTCCGTCCTCAATCCCCCATTTATTGGCATCCCTCCTCAATCCCCATTTACTGGTGTTCCTCCTCAATCCCCATTTACTGGTGTTCCTCCCCAATACCCATTTACTGGCGTCCCTCCTAAATCCCCATTTACTGGTGTTCCTCCTCAAACCACATTTACTGGTGTTCCTCCCCAATACCCATTTACTGGCGTCCCTCCTAAATCCCCATTTACTGGTGTTCCTCCTAAATCCCCATTTACTGGTGTTCCTCCCCAATCCCCATTTACTGGCGTCCCGTCTCAATCCCCCATTTACTGCGTCCCTCCTCAATCCCCATTTACTGGTGTTCCTCCCAAATTCCCATTTATTGGCGTCCCTCCTCAATCCCCATTTACTGGTGTTCCTCCCCAATCCCCATTTACTGGTGTTCCTCCCCAATCCCCATTTACTGGCGTCCCTCCTCAATCCCTATTTACTGGCGTCCCGTCTCAATCCCCCATTTACTGATGTCCCTCCTCAATCCCCATTTATTTGCGTCCTCCTCTTTTCCCATTTACTGGTGTTCCTCCCCAAACCCCATTTACTGGCGTCCCGTGTCAATCCCCCATTTACTGGCGTCGCTCCTCAATCCCCATTTTTTGGCGTCCCTCCTCAATCCCCATTTACTGGTGTTCCTCCCCAATCCCCATTTACTGGTGTTCCTCCCCAATCCCCATTTACTGGTGCTCCGTCTCAAACCCCCATTTACTGGCGTCCCTCCTCAATCCCCCATTTACTGGCGTTCCTCCCCAATCCCCATTTACTGGTGTTCCTCCCCAATCCCCATTTACTGGTGCTCCATCTCAATCCCCCATTTACTGGCGTCCCTACTCAATCCCCATTTACTGGCGTCTCTCCTCAATCCCCCATTTACTGGCCTCCCTCCTCAATCCCCCATTTACTGGCGTCCCTCCTCAATCCCCATTTACTGGCGTCCCTCCCCAATCCCCATTTACTGGTGTTCCTCCCCAATCCCCACTTACTGGTGTTCCTCCCCAAACCCCATTTAATGGTGTTGCTCCCCAATCCCCATTTACTCTTGTTCCTTCCCAATCCCCATTTTCTGGTGTTCCTCCCCAATCCCCATTTACTGGCGTCCCTCCTCAAAACCCATTTACTGGTGTTCCTCCCCAATCCCCATTTACTGGTGCTCTGTTTCAATCCCCCATTTACTGGTGTTCCTCCCCAATCCCCATTTACTGGTGTCCCTCCTCAATCCCCCATTTACTGGCGTCCCTCCTCAATCCCCATTTACTGGTGTTCCTCCCCAATCCCCATTTACTGGTGCTCTGTTTCAATCCCCCATTTACTGGTGTTCCTCCCCAATCCCCATTTACTGGTGTTCCTCCTCAATCCCCCATTTACTGGTGTTCCTCCCCAATCCCCATTTTCCGGTGTCCCTCCTCAATCCCCATTTACTGGTGTTCCTCCCCAATCCCCATTTACTGGTGTTCCTCCCCAATCCCCATTTACTGGTGTTCCTCCCCAATCCCCTTTTACTGGCGTCCCTCCTCAATCCCCCATTTACTGGTGTTCCTCCCCAATCCCCATTTACTGGCGTCCCTCCTCAATCCCCCATTTACTGGCGTCCCTCCCCAATCCCCATTTTCCGGTGTTCCTCCTCAATCCCCATTTACTGGTGTTCCTCCTCAATCCCCATTTACTGGTGTTCCTCCCCAATCCCCATTTACTGGTGTTCCTCCCCAATCCCCATTTACTGGTGTTCCTCCCCAATCCCCTTTTACTGGCGTCCCTCCTCAATCCCCCATTTACTGGTGTTCCTCCCCAATCCCCATTTACTGGCGTCCCTCCTCAATCCCCCATTTACTGGCGTCCCTCCCCAATCCCCATTTTCCGGTGTCCCTCCTCAATCCCCATTTACTGGTGTTCCTCCCCAATCCCCATTTGCTGGCATCCCTCCTCAATCCCCCATTTACTGGCGTCCCTCCTCAATCCCCATTTACTGGTGTTCCTCCTCAATCCCCATTTACTGGTGTTCCTCCCCAATCCCCATTTACTAGCGTCCCGTCTCAGTCCCCCATTTGCTGGTGTTCCTCCCCAGTCCCCATTTACTGGTGTTCCTCCCCAATCCCCATTTACTGGCGTCCCGTCTCAATCCCCCATTTGCTGGTGTTCCTCCTCAATCCCCATTTACTGGCGTCCCTCCTCAATCCCCATTTACTGATGTTCCTCCCCAATCCCCATTTACTGGCGTCCCGTCTCAATCCCCCATTTACTGGGGTCCCTCCTCAATCCCCATTTATTGGCATCCCCCCTCAATCCCCATTTACTGGTGTTCCTCCTCAATCCCCATTTACTGGTGTTCCTCCCCAATCCCCATTTACTGGTGTTCCTCCCCAATCCCCTTTTACTGGCGTCCCTCCTCAATCCCCCATTTACTGGTGTTCCTCCCCAATCCCCATTTACTGGCGTCCCTCCTCAATCCCCCATTTACTGGCGTCCCTCCCCAATCCCCATTTTCCGGTGTCCCTCCTCAATCCCCATTTACTGGTGTTCCTCCCCAATCCCCATTTGCTGGCATCCCTCCTCAATCCCCCATTTACTGGCGTCCCTCCTCAATCCCCATTTACTGGTGTTCCTCCTCAATCCCCATTTACTGGTGTTCCTCCCCAATCCCCATTTACTAGCGTCCCGTCTCAGTCCCCCATTTGCTGGTGTTCCTCCCCAGTCCCCATTTACTGGTGTTCCTCCCCAATCCCCATTTACTGGCGTCCCGTCTCAATCCCCCATTTGCTGGTGTTCCTCCTCAATCCCCATTTACTGGTGTTCCTCCCCAATCCCCATTTACTGGCGTCCCTCCTCAATCCCCATTTACTGATGTTCCTCCTCAATCCCCATTTACTGGTGTTCCTCCCCAATCCCCATTTACTGGCGTCCCGTCTCAATCCCCCATTTACTGGGGTCCCTCCTCAATCCCCATTTATTGGCATCCCCCCTCAATCCCCATTTACTGGTGTTCCTCCTCAATCCCCATTTACTGGTGTTCCTCCCCAATCCCCATTTACTGGCGTCCCTCCTCAATCCCCCATTTACTGGCATCCCTCCTCAATCCCCCATTTACTGGCGTCCCTCCTCAATCCCCCATTTACTGGCGTCCGTCCTCAATCCCCATTTACTGGCGTCCCTCCTCAATCCCCCATTTACTGGCATCCCTCCTCAATCCCCCATTTACTGGCATCCCTCCTCAATCCCCCATTTACTGGCGTCCCTCCTCAATCCCCCAATTACTGGCGTCCCTCCTCAATCCCCATTTACTGGCGTCCCTCCTCAATCCCCCATTTACTGGCGTCCCTCCTCAATCCCCATTTACTGGCGTCCCTCCTCAATCCCCATTTATTGGCATCCCTCCTCAATCCCCATTTACTGGTGTTCCTCCTCAATCCCCCATTTACTGGCGTCCCTCCTCAATCCCCATTTACTGGGGTCCCTCCTCAATCCCCATTTCTTGGCATCCCTCCTCAATCCCCATTTACTGGTGTTCCTCCTCAATCCCCCATTTACTGGCGTCCCTCCTCAATCCCCCATTTACTGGTGGTCCCTCCTCAATCCCCATTTATTGGCATCCCTCCTCAATCCCCATTTACTGGTGCTCCGTCTCAATCCCCATTTACTGGCGTCCGTCCTCAATCCCCCATTTATTGGCATCCCTCCTCAATCCCCATTTACTGGTGTTCCTCCTCAATCCCCATTTACTGGTGTTCCTCCCCAATACCCATTTACTGGCGTCCCTCCTAAATCCCCATTTACTGGTGTTCCTCCTCAAACCACATTTACTGGTGTTCCTCCCCAATCCCCATTTACTGGCGTCCCGTCTCAATCCCCCATTTACTGCGTCCCTCCTCAATCCCCATTTACTGGTGTTCCTCCCAAATTCCCATTTATTGGCGTCCCTCCTCAATCCCCATTTACTGGTGTTCCTCCCCAATCCCCATTTACTGGTGTTCCTCCCCAATCCCCATTTACTGGCGTCCCTCCTCAATCCCTATTTACTGGCGTCCCGTCTCAATCCCCCATTTACTGATGTCCCTCCTCAATCCCCATTTATTTGCGTCCTCCTCTTTTCCCATTTACTGGTGTTCCTCCCCAAACCCCATTTACTGGCGTCCCGTGTCAATCCCCCATTTACTGGCGTCGCTCCTCAATCCCCATTTACTGGTGTTCCTCCCCAATCCCCATTTACTGGTGTTCCTCCCCAATCCCCATTTACTGGTGCTCCGTCTCAAACCCCCATTTACTGGCGTCCCTCCTCAATCCCCCATTTACTGGCGTTCCTCCCCAATCCCCATTTACTGGTGTTCCTCCCCAATCCCCATTTACTGGTGTTCCTCCCCAATCCCCATTTACTGGTGCTCCATCTCAATCCCCCATTTACTGGCGTCCCTACTCAATCCCCATTTACTGGCGTCTCTCCTCAATCCCCCATTTACTGGCCTCCCTCCTCAATCCCCCATTTACTGGCGTCCCTCCTCAATCCCCATTTACTGGCGTCCCTCCCCAATCCCCATTTACTGGTGTTCCTCCCCAATCCCCACTTACTGGTGTTCCTCCCCAAACCCCATTTAATGGTGTTGCTCCCCAATCCCCATTTACTCTTGTTCCTTCCCAATCCCCATTTTCTGGTGTTCCTCCCCAATCCCCATTTACTGGCGTCCCTCCTCAAAACCCATTTACTGGTGTTCCTCCCCAATCCCCATTTACTGGCGTCCCTCCTCAATCCCCCATTTACTGGCGTCCCTCCTCAATCCCCATTTACTGGTGTTCCTCCCCAATCCCCATTTACTGGTGCTCTGTTTCAATCCCCCATTTACTGGTGTTCCTCCCCAATCCCCATTTACTGGTGTTCCTCCCCAATCCCCATTTACTGGTGCTCTGTTTCAATCCCCCATTTACTGGTGTTCCTCCCCAATCCCCATTTACTGGTGTTCCTCCTCAATCCCCCATTTACTGGTGTTCCTCCCCAATCCCCATTTTCCGGTGTTCCTCCTCAATCCCCATTTACTGGTGCTCTGTTTCAATCCCCCATTTACTGGTGTTCCTCCCCAATCCCCATTTTCCGGTGTCCCTCCTCAATCCCCATTTACTGGTGTTCCTCCCCAATCCCCATTTACTGGTGTTCCTCCCCAATCCCCATTTACTGGTGTTCCTCCCCAATCCCCTTTTACTGGCGTCCCTCCTCAATCCCCCATTTACTGGTGTTCCTCCCCAATCCCCATTTACTGGCGTCCCTCCTCAATCCCCCATTTACTGGCGTCCCTCCCCAATCCCCATTTTCCGGTGTTCCTCCTCAATCCCCATTTACTGGTGTTCCTCCCCAATCCCCATTTACTGGTGTTCCTCCCCAATCCCCATTTACTGGTGTTCCTCCCCAATCCCCTTTTACTGGCGTCCCTCCTCAATCCCCCATTTACTGGTGTTCCTCCCCAATCCCCATTTACTGGCGTCCCTCCTCAATCCCCCATTTACTGGCGTCCCTTCCCAATCCCCATTTTCCGGTGTCCCTCCTCAATCCCCATTTACTGGTGTTCCTCCCCAATCCCCATTTGCTGGCATCCCTCCTCAATCCCCCATTTACTGGCGTCCCTCCTCAATCCCCATTTACTGGTGTTCCTCCTCAATCCCCATTTACTGGTGTTCCTCCCCAATCCCCATTTACTAGCGTCCCGTCTCAGTCCCCCATTTGCTGGTGTTCCTCCCCAGTCCCCATTTACTGGTGTTCCTCCCCAATCCCCATTTACTGGCGTCCCGTCTCAATCCCCCATTTGCTGGTGTTCCTCCTCAATCCCCATTTACTGGTGTTCCTCCCCAATCCACATTTACTGGCGTCCCGTCTCAATCCCCCATTTGCTGGTGTTCCTCCTCAATCCCCCATTTACTGGTGTTCCTCCACAATCCCCATTTACTGGCGTCCCGTCTCAATCCCCCATTTGCTGGTGTTCCTCCTCAATCCCCCATTTACTGGTGTTGCTCCCCAATCCCCATTTACTGGTGTTCCTCCCCAATCCCCATTTACTGGCGTCCCTCCTCAATCCCTATTTACTGGCGTCCCGTCTCAATCCCCATTTACTGGTGTTCCTCCTCAATCCCCATTTACTGGCGTCCCTCCTCAAACCCCATTTACTGGTGTTCCTCCACAATCCCCATTTACTGGCGCCCCGTCTCAATCCCCATTTACTGGTGTTCCTCCTCAATCCCCCATTTACTGGTGTTACTCCCCAATCCCCCATTTACTGGTGTTCCTCCTCAATCCCCCATTTACAGGGGTCCCTCCTCAATCCCCATTTACTGGCGTCCGTCCTCAATCCCCCATTTATTGGCATCCCTCCTCAATCCCCATTTACTGGTGTTCCTCCTCAATCCCCATTTACTGGTGTTCCTCCCCAATACCCATTTACTGGCGTCCCTCCTAAATCCCCATTTACTGGTGTTCCTCCTCAAACCACATTTACTGGTGTTCCTCCCCAATACCCATTTACTGGCGTCCCTCCTAAATCCCCATTTACTGGTGTTCCTCCTCAAACCACATTTACTGGTGTTCCTCCCCAATCCCCCATTTACTGCGTCCCTCCTCAATCCCCATTTACTGGTGTTCCTCCCAAATTCCCATTTATTGGCGTCCCTCCTCAATCCCCATTTACTGGTGTTCCTCCCCAATCCCCATTTACTGGTGTTCCTCCCCAATCCACATTTACTGGCGTCCCTCCTCAATCCCCATTTACTGGCGTCCCTCCTCAATCCCTATTTACTGGCGTCCCGTCTCAATCCCCCATTTACTGATGTCCCTCCTCAATCCCCATTTATTTGCGTCCTCCTCTTTTCCCATTTACTGGTGTTCCTCCCCAAACCCCATTTACTGGCGTCCCGTGTCAATCCCCCATTTACTGGCGTCGCTCCTCAATCCCCATTTTTTGGCGTCCCTCCTCAATCCCCATTTACTGGTGTTCCTCCCCAATCCCCATTTACTGGTGTTCCTCCCCAATCCCCATTTACTGGTGCTCCGTCTCAAACCCCCATTTACTGGCGTCCCTCCTCAATCCCCCATTTACTGGCGTTCCTCCCCAATCCCCATTTACTGGTGTTCCTCCCCAATCCCCATTTACTGGTGCTCCATCTCAATCCCCCATTTACTGGCGTCCCTACTCAATCCCCATTTACTGGCGTCTCTCCTCAATCCCCCATTTACTGGCCTCCCTCCTCAATCCCCCATTTACTGGCGTCCCTCCTCAATCCCCATTTACTGGTGTTCCTCCCCAATCCCCATTTACTGGTGTTCCTCCCCAATCCCCACTTACTGGTGTTCCTCCCCAAACCCCATTTAATGGTGTTGCTCCCCAATCCCCATTTACTCTTGTTCCTTCCCAATCCCCATTTTCTGGTGTTCCTCCCCAATCCCCATTTACTGGCGTCCCTCCTCAAAACCCATTTACTGGTGTTCCTCCCCAATCCCCATTTACTGGCGTCCCTCCTCAATCCCCATTTACTGGTGTTCCTCCCCAATCCCCATTTACTGGTGCTCTGTTTCAATCCCCCATTTACTGGCGTTCCTCCCCAATCCCCATTTACTGGTGTTCCTCCCCAATCCCCCATTTACTGGTGTTCCTCCCCAATCCCCATTTTCCGGTGTCCCTCCTCAATCCCCATTTACTGGTGTTCCTCCCCAATCCCCATTTACTGGTGTTCCTCCCCAATCCCCATTTACTGGTGTTCCTCCCCAATCCCCTTTTACTGGCGTCCCTCCTCAATCCCCCATTTACTGGTGTTCCTCCCCAATCCCCATTTACTGGCGTCCCTCCTCAATCCCCCATTTACTGGCGTCCCTCCCCAATCCCCATTTTCCGGTGTTCCTCCTCAATCCCCATTTACTGGTGTTCCTCCCCAATCCCCATTTACTGGTGTTCCTCCCCAATCCCCATTTACTGGTGTTCCTCCCCAATCCCCTTTTACTGGCGTCCCTCCTCAATCCCCCATTTACTGGTGTTCCTCCCCAATCCCCATTTACTGGCGTCCCTCCTCAATCCCCCATTTACTGGCGTCCCTCCCCAATCCCCATTTTCCGGTGTCCCTCCTCAATCCCCATTTACTGGTGTTCCTCCCCAATCCCCTTTTACTGGCGTCCCTCCTCAATCCCCCATTTACTGGCGTCCCTCCTCAATCCCCATTTACTGGTGTTCCTCCTCAATCCCCATTTACTGGTGTTCCTCCCCAATCCCCATTTACTAGCGTCCCGTCTCAGTCCCCCATTTGCTGGTGTTCCTCCCCAGTCCCCATTTACTGGTGTTCCTCCCCAATCCCCATTTACTGGCGTCCCGTCTCAATCCCCCATTTGCTGGTGTTCCTCCTCAATCCCCATTTACTGGTGTTCCTCCCCAATCCACATTTACTGGCGTCCCGTCTCAATCCCCCATTTGCTGGTGTTCCTCCACAATCCCCATTTACTGGCGTCCCGTCTCAATCCCCCATTTGCTGGTGTTCCTCCTCAATCCCCCATTTACTGGTGTTGCTCCCCAATCCCCATTTACTGGTGTTCCTCCCCAATCCCCATTTACTGGCGTCCCTCCTCAATCCCTATTTACTGGCGTCCCGTCTCAATCCCCATTTACTGGTGTTCCTCCTCAATCCCCATTTACTGGCGTCCCTCCTCAAACCCCATTTACTGTTGTTCCTCCACAATCCCCATTTACTGGCGTCCCGTCTCAATCCCCCATTTGCTGGTGTTCCTCCTCAATCCCCCATTTACTGGTGTTGCTCCCCAATCCCCATTTACTGGTGTTCCTCCCCAATCCCCATTTACTGGCGTCCCTCCTCAATCCCTATTTACTGGCGTCCCGTCTCAATCCCCATTTACTGGTGTTCCTCCTCAATCCCCATTTACTGGCGTCCCTCCTCAAACCCCATTTACTGGTGCTCTGTTTCAATCCCCCATTTACTGGTGTTCCTCCCCAATCCCCATTTTCCGGTGTCCCTCCTCAATCCCCATTTACTGGTGTTCCTCCCCAATCCCCATTTACTGGTGTTCCTCCCCAATCCCCATTTACTGGTGTTCCTCCCCAATCCCCTTTTACTGGCGTCCCTCCTCAATCCCCCATTTACTGGTGTTCCTCCCCAATCCCCATTTACTGGCGTCCCTCCTCAATCCCCCATTTACTGGCGTCCCTCCCCAATCCCCATTTTCCGGTGTTCCTCCTCAATCCCCATTTACTGGTGTTCCTCCCCAATCCCCATTTACTGGTGTTCCTCCCCAATCCCCATTTACTGGTGTTCCTCCCCAATCCCCTTTTACTGGCGTCCCTCCTCAATCCCCCATTTACTGGTGTTCCTCCCCAATCCCCATTTACTGGCGTCCCTCCTCAATCCCCCATTTACTGGCGTCCCTTCCCAATCCCCATTTTCCGGTGTCCCTCCTCAATCCCCATTTACTGGTGTTCCTCCCCAATCCCCATTTGCTGGCATCCCTCCTCAATCCCCCATTTACTGGCGTCCCTCCTCAATCCCCATTTACTGGTGTTCCTCCTCAATCCCCATTTACTGGTGTTCCTCCCCAATCCCCATTTACTAGCGTCCCGTCTCAGTCCCCCATTTGCTGGTGTTCCTCCCCAGTCCCCATTTACTGGTGTTCCTCCCCAATCCCCATTTACTGGCGTCCCGTCTCAATCCCCCATTTGCTGGTGTTCCTCCTCAATCCCCATTTACTGGTGTTCCTCCCCAATCCACATTTACTGGCGTCCCGTCTCAATCCCCCATTTGCTGGTGTTCCTCCTCAATCCCCCATTTACTGGTGTTCCTCCACAATCCCCATTTACTGGCGTCCCGTCTCAATCCCCCATTTGCTGGTGTTCCTCCTCAATCCCCCATTTACTGGTGTTGCTCCCCAATCCCCATTTACTGGTGTTCCTCCCCAATCCCCATTTACTGGCGTCCCTCCTCAATCCCTATTTACTGGCGTCCCGTCTCAATCCCCATTTACTGGTGTTCCTCCTCAATCCCCATTTACTGGCGTCCCTCCTCAAACCCCATTTACTGGTGTTCCTCCACAATCCCCATTTACTGGCGCCCCGTCTCAATCCCCATTTACTGGTGTTCCTCCTCAATCCCCCATTTACTGGTGTTACTCCCCAATCCCCCATTTACTGGTGTTCCTCCTCAATCCCCCATTTACAGGGGTCCCTCCTCAATCCCCATTTACTGGCGTCCGTCCTCAATCCCCCATTTATTGGCATCCCTCCTCAATCCCCATTTACTGGTGTTCCTCCTCAATCCCCATTTACTGGTGTTCCTCCCCAATACCCATTTACTGGCGTCCCTCCTAAATCCCCATTTACTGGTGTTCCTCCTCAAACCACATTTACTGGTGTTCCTCCCCAATACCCATTTACTGGCGTCCCTCCTAAATCCCCATTTACTGGTGTTCCTCCTCAAACCACATTTACTGGTGTTCCTCCCCAATCCCCCATTTACTGCGTCCCTCCTCAATCCCCATTTACTGGTGTTCCTCCCAAATTCCCATTTATTGGCGTCCCTCCTCAATCCCCATTTACTGGTGTTCCTCCCCAATCCCCATTTACTGGTGTTCCTCCCCAATCCACATTTACTGGCGTCCCTCCTCAATCCCCATTTACTGGCGTCCCTCCTCAATCCCTATTTACTGGCGTCCCGTCTCAATCCCCCATTTACTGATGTCCCTCCTCAATCCCCATTTATTTGCGTCCTCCTCTTTTCCCATTTACTGGTGTTCCTCCCCAAACCCCATTTACTGGCGTCCCGTGTCAATCCCCCATTTACTGGCGTCGCTCCTCAATCCCCATTTTTTGGCGTCCCTCCTCAATCCCCATTTACTGGTGTTCCTCCCCAATCCCCATTTACTGGTGTTCCTCCCCAATCCCCATTTACTGGTGCTCCGTCTCAAACCCCCATTTACTGGCGTCCCTCCTCAATCCCCCATTTACTGGCGTTCCTCCCCAATCCCCATTTACTGGTGTTCCTCCCCAATCCCCATTTACTGGTGCTCCATCTCAATCCCCCATTTACTGGCGTCCCTACTCAATCCCCATTTACTGGCGTCTCTCCTCAATCCCCCATTTACTGGCCTCCCTCCTCAATCCCCCATTTACTGGCGTCCCTCCTCAATCCCCATTTACTGGCGTCCCTCCCCAATCCCCATTTACTGGTGTTCCTCCCCAATCCCCACTTACTGGTGTTCCTCCCCAAACCCCATTTAATGGTGTTGCTCCCCAATCCCCATTTACTCTTGTTCCTTCCCAATCCCCATTTTCTGGTGTTCCTCCCCAATCCCCATTTACTGGCGTCCCTCCTCAAAACCCATTTACTGGTGTTCCTCCCCAATCCCCATTTACTGGCGTCCCTCCTCAATCCCCATTTACTGGTGTTCCTCCCCAATCCCCATTTACTGGTGCTCTGTTTCAATCCCCCATTTACTGGCGTTCCTCCCCAATCCCCATTTACTGGTGTTCCTCCCCAATCCCCCATTTACTGGTGTTCCTCCCCAATCCCCATTTTCCGGTGTCCCTCCTCAATCCCCATTTACTGGTGTTCCTCCCCAATCCCCATTTACTGGTGTTCCTCCCCAATCCCCATTTACTGGTGTTCCTCCCCAATCCCCTTTTACTGGCGTCCCTCCTCAATCCCCCATTTACTGGTGTTCCTCCCCAATCCCCATTTACTGGCGTCCCTCCTCAATCCCCCATTTACTGGCGTCCCTCCCCAATCCCCATTTTCCGGTGTTCCTCCTCAATCCCCATTTACTGGTGTTCCTCCCCAATCCCCATTTACTGGTGTTCCTCCCCAATCCCCATTTACTGGTGTTCCTCCCCAATCCCCTTTTACTGGCGTCCCTCCTCAATCCCCCATTTACTGGTGTTCCTCCCCAATCCCCATTTACTGGCGTCCCTCCTCAATCCCCCATTTACTGGCGTCCCTCCCCAATCCCCATTTTCCGGTGTCCCTCCTCAATCCCCATTTACTGGTGTTCCTCCCCAATCCCCATTTGCTGGCATCCCTCCTCAATCCCCCATTTACTGGCGTCCCTCCTCAATCCCCATTTACTGGTGTTCCTCCTCAATCCCCATTTACTGGTGTTCCTCCCCAATCCCCATTTACTAGCGTCCCGTCTCAGTCCCCCATTTGCTGGTGTTCCTCCCCAGTCCCCATTTACTGGTGTTCCTCCCCAATCCCCATTTACTGGCGTCCCGTCTCAATCCCCCATTTGCTGGTGTTCCTCCTCAATCCCCATTTACTGGTGTTCCTCCCCAATCCACATTTACTGGCGTCCCGTCTCAATCCCCCATTTGCTGGTGTTCCTCCACAATCCCCATTTACTGGCGTCCCGTCTCAATCCCCCATTTGCTGGTGTTCCTCCTCAATCCCCCATTTACTGGTGTTGCTCCCCAATCCCCATTTACTGGTGTTCCTCCCCAATCCCCATTTACTGGCGTCCCTCCTCAATCCCTATTTACTGGCGTCCCGTCTCAATCCCCATTTACTGGTGTTCCTCCTCAATCCCCATTTACTGGCGTCCCTCCTCAAACCCCATTTACTGGTGTTCCTCCACAATCCCCATTTACTGGCGCCCCGTCTCAATCCCCATTTACTGGTGTTCCTCCTCAATCCCCCATTTACTGGTGTTCCTCCACAATCCCCATTTACTGGCGTCCCGTCTCAATCCCCCATTTGCTGGTGTTCCTCCTCAATCCCCCATTTACTGGTGTTGCTCCCCAATCCCCATTTACTGGTGTTCCTCCCCAATCCCCATTTACTGGCGTCCCTCCTCAATCCCTATTTACTGGCGTCCCGTCTCAATCCCCATTTACTGGTGTTCCTCCTCAATCCCCATTTACTGGCGTCCCTCCTCAAACCCCATTTACTGGTGTTCCTCCACAATCCCCATTTACTGGCGCCCCGTCTCAATCCCCATTTACTGGTGTTCCTCCTCAATCCCCCATTTACTGGTGTTACTCCCCAATCCCCCATTTACTGGTGTTCCTCCTCAATCCCCCATTTACAGGGGTCCCTCCTCAATCCCCATTTACTGGCGTCCGTCCTCAATCCCCCATTTATTGGCATCCCTCCTCAATCCCCATTTACTGGTGTTCCTCCTCAATCCCCATTTACTGGTGTTCCTCCCCAATACCCATTTACTGGCGTCCCTCCTAAATCCCCATTTACTGGTGTTCCTCCTCAATCCCCATTTACTGGCGTCCCGTCTCAATCCCCCATTTACTGCGTCCCTCCTCAATCCCCATTTACTGGTGTTCCTCCCAAATTCCCATTTATTGGCGTCCCTCCTCAATCCCCATTTACTGGTGTTCCTCCCCAATCCCCATTTACTGGTGTTCCTCCCCAATCCACATTTACTGGCGTCCCGTCTCAATCCCCCATTTACTGCGTCCCTCCTCAATCCCCATTTACTGGTGTTCCTCCCAAATTCCCATTTATTGGCGTCCCTCCTCAATCCCCATTTACTGGTGTTCCTCCCCAATCCCCATTTACTGGTGTTCCTCCCCAATCCACATTTACTGGCGTCCCTCCTCAATCCCTATTTACTGGCGTCCCGTCTCAATCCCCCATTTACTGATGTCCCTCCTCAATCCCCATTTATTTGCGTCCTCCTCTTTTCCCATTTACTGGTGTTCCTCCCCAAACCCCATTTACTGGCGTCCCGTGTCAATCCCCCATTTACTGGCGTCGCTCCTCAATCCCCATTTTTTGGCGTCCCTCCTCAATCCCCATTTACTGGTGTTCCTCCCCAATCCCCATTTACCGGTGTTCCTCCCCAATCCCCATTTACTGGTGCTCCGTCTCAAACCCCCATTTACTGGCGTCCCTCCTCAATCCCCCATTTACTGGCGTTCCTCCCCAATCCCCATTTACTGGTGTTCCTCCCCAATCCCCATTTACTGGTGCTCCATCTCAATCCCCCATTTACTGGCGTCCCTACTCAATCCCCATTTACTGGCGTCTCTCCTCAATCCCCCATTTACTGGCCTCCCTCCTCAATCCCCCATTTACTGGCGTCCCTCCTCAATCCCCATTTACTGGCGTCCCTCCCCAATCCCCATTTACTGGTGTTCCTCCCCAATCCCCACTTACTGGTGTTCCTCCCCAAACCCCATTTAATGGTGTTGCTCCCCAATCCCCATTTACTCTTGTTCCTTCCCAATCCCCATTTTCTGGTGTTCCTCCCCAATCCCCATTTACTGGCGTCCCTCCTCAAAACCCATTTACTGGTGTTCCTCCCCAATCCCCATTTACTGGCGTCCCTCCTCAATCCCCCATTTACTGGCGTCCCTCCTCAATCCCCATTTACTGGTGTTCCTCCCCAATCCCCATTTACTGGTGCTCTGTTTCAATCCCCCATTTACTGGTGTTCCTCCCCAATCCCCATTTACTGGTGTTCCTCCTCAATCCCCCATTTACTGGTGTTCCTCCCCAATCCCCATTTTCCGGTGTTCCTCCTCAATCCCCATTTACTGGTGCTCTGTTTCAATCCCCCATTTACTGGTGTTCCTCCCCAATCCCCATTTACTGGTGTTCCTCCTCAATCCCCCATTTACTGGTGTTCCTCCCCAATCCCCATTTTCCGGTGTCCCTCCTCAATCCCCATTTACTGGCGTCCCTCCCCAATCCCCATTTACTGGTGTTCCTCCCCAATCCCCATTTACTGGTGTTCCTCCCCAATCCCCTTTTACTGGCGTCCCTCCTCAATCCCCCATTTACTGGTGTTCCTCCCCAATCCCCATTTACTGGCGTCCCTCCTCAATCCCCCATTTACTGGCGTCCCTCCCCAATCCCCATTTTCCGGTGTTCCTCCTCAATCCCCATTTACTGGTGTTCCTCCCCAATCCCCATTTACTGGTGTTCCTCCCCAATCCCCATTTACTGGTGTTCCTCCCCAATCCCCTTTTACTGGCGTCCCTCCTCAATCCCCCATTTACTGGTGTTCCTCCCCAATCCCCATTTACTGGCGTCCCTCCTCAATCCCCCATTTACTGGCGTCCATCCCCAATCCCCATTTTCCGGTGTCCCTCCTCAATCCCCATTTACTGGTGTTCCTCCCCAATCCCCATTTGCTGGCATCCCTCCTCAATCCCCATTTACTGGTGTTCCTCCTCAATCCCCATTTACTGGTGTTCCTCCCCAATCCCCATTTACTAGCGTCCCGTCTCAGTCCCCCATTTGCTGGTGTTCCTCCCCAGTCCCCATTTACTGGTGTTCCTCCCCAATCCCCATTTACTGGCGTCCCGTCTCAATCCCCCATTTGCTGGTGTTCCTCCTCAATCCCCATTTACTGGTGTTCCTCCCCAATCCACATTTACTGGCGTCCCGTCTCAATCCCCCATTTGCTGGTGTTCCTCCTCAATCCCCCATTTACTGGTGTTCCTCCACAATCCCCATTTACTGGCGTCCCGTCTCAATCCCCCATTTGCTGGTGTTCCTCCTCAATCCCCCATTTACTGGTGTTCCTCCCCAATCCCCATTTACTGGCGTCCCTCCTCAATCCCTATTTACTGGCGTCCCGTCTCAATCCCCATTTACTGGCGTCCCTCCTCAAACCCCATTTACTGGTGTTCCTCCACAATCCCCATTTACTGGCGCCCCGTCTCAATCCCCATTTACTGGTGTTACTCCCCAATCCCCCATTTACTGGTGTTCCTCCTCAATCCCCCATTTACAGGGGTCCCTCCTCAATCCCCATTTATTGGCATCCCTCCTCAATCCCCATTTACTGGTGTCCCTCCTCAATCCCCCATTTACTGGCGTCCCTCCTCAATCCCCCATTTCCTGGTGCTCCGTCTCAATCCCCATTTACTGGCGTCCCTCCTCAATCCACATTTACTGGGGTCCCTCCTCAATCCACATTTACTGGGGTCCCTCCTCAATCCACATTTATTGGCATCCCTCCTCAATCCCCATTTACTGGTGTTCCTCCTCAACCCACATTTACTGGTGTTCCTCCCCAATCCCCATTTACTGGCGTCCCGTCTCAATCCCTCATTTACTGCGTCCCTCCTCAATCCCCATTTACTGGTGTTCCTCCCCAATCCCGATTTACTGGTGCTCCGTCTCAATCCCCCATTTACTGGCTTCCCTCCTCAATCCCCCATTTACTGGCGTTCCTCCCCAATCCCCATTTACTGGTGTTCCTCCCCAATCCCCATTTACTGGTGCTCCGTCTCAATCCCCCATTTAATGATGTCCCTCCTCAATCCCCATTTATTGGCGTCCTCCTCTTTTCCCATTTACTGGTGTTCCTCCCCAAACCCCATTTACTGGCGTCCCGTGTCAATCCCCCATTTACTGGCGTCGCTCCTCAATCCCCATTTTTTGGCGTCCCTCCTCAATCCCCATTTACTGGTCTTCCTCCCCAATCCCCATTTACTGGTGTTCCTCCCCAATCCCCATTTACTGGTGCTCCGTCTCAATCCCCCATTTACTGGCGTCCCTCCTCAATCCCCCATTTACTGGCGTTCCTCCCCAATCCCCATTTACTGGTGTTCCTCCCCAATCCCCATTTACTGGTGCTCCATCTCAATCCCCCATTTACTGGCATCCCTACTCAATCCCCATTTACTGGCGTCTCTCCTCAATCCCCCATTTACTGGCCTCCCTCCTCAATCCCCCATTTACTGGCGTCCCTCCTCAATCCCCATTTACTGGCGTCCCTCCCCAATCCCCATTTACTGGTGTTCCTCCCCAATCCCCATTTACTGGTGTTCCTCCCCAAACCCCATTTAATGGTGTTGCTCCCCAATCCCCATTTACTCTTGTTCCTTCCCAATCCCCATTTTCTGGTGTTCCTCCCCAATTCCCATTTACTGGCGTCCCTCCTCAAAACCCATTTACTGGTGTTCCTCCCCAATCCCCATTTACTGGCGTCCCTCCTCAATCCCCCATTTACTGGCGTCCCTCCTCAATCCCCATTTACTGGTGTTCCTCCCCAATCCCCATTTACTGGTGCTCTGTTTCAATCCCCCATTTACTGGTGTTCCTCCCCAATCCCCATTTACTGGTGTTCCTCCTCAATCCCCCATTTACTGGTGTTCCTCCCCAATCCCCATTTACTGGCGTCCCTCCTCAATCCCCCATATACTGGCGTCCCTCCGCAATCCCCATTTACTGGTGTTCCTCCCCAATCCCCATTTACTGGCGTCCCTCCTCAATCCCCCATTTACTGGTGTTCCTCCCCAATCCCCATTTACTGGCGTCCCTCCTCAATCCCCCATTTACTGGCGTCCCTCCCCAATCCCCATTTACCGGTGTTCCTCCCCAATCCCCATTTACTGGTGCTCTGTTTCAATCCCCCATTTCCTGGTGTTCCTCCCCAATCCCCATTTACTGGTGCCCTCCTCAATCCCCCATTTACTGGTGTTCCTCCCCAATCCCCATTTACTGGCGTCCCTCCTCAATTCCCATTTACTGGTGTTCCTCCCCAATCCCCATTTTCCGGTGTTCCTCCTCAATCCCCATTTACTGGTGCCCTCCTCAATCCCCCATTTACTGGCATCCCTCCTCAATCCCCCATTTACTGGTGTTCCTCCTCAATCCCCCATTTACTGGTGTTCCTCCCCAATCCCCATTTACTGGCGTCCCGTCTCAATCCCCCATTTACTGGTGTTCCTCCTCAATCCCCATTTACTGGTGTTCCTCCTCAATCCCCCATTTACTGGTGTTCCTCCCCAATCCCCATTTACTGGTGTTCATCCCCAATCCCCATTTACTGGCTTCCCTCCTCAATCCCCATTTACTGGTGTTCCTCCTCAATCCCCATTTACTGGTGTTCCTCCCCAATCCCCATTTACTGGCGTCCCTCCTCAATCCCCATTTACTGGCGTCCCGTCTCAATCCCCATTTACTGGTGTTCCTCCCCAATCCCCATTTTCTGGTGTTCCGTCTCAATCCCCATTTACTGGTGTTCCTCCCCAATCCCCATTTATTGGTGTTCCTCCCCAATCCCCATTTACTGGTGTTCCTCCCCAATCCCCATTTGTTGGTGTTCCTCCCCAATCCCCATTTACTGGTGTTCCTCCTCAACCCCCCTTTACTGATGCCCCGTCTCAATCCCCCATTTACTGGCGTCCCTCCTCAATCCCCATTTACTGGTGTTCCTCCCCAATCCCCATTTATTGGTGTTCCTCCTCAATCCCCATTTACTGGTGTTCCTCCTCAACCCCCCTTTACTGATGCCCCGTCTCAATCCCCCATTAACTGGTGCTCTGTTTCAATCCCCCATTTACTGCCGCCCCTCCTCAATCCCCATTTACTGGTGTTCCTCCCCAATCCCCATTTACTGGTGTTCCTCCTCTATCCCCATTTACTGGTGTTCCTCCCCAAACCCCATTTACTGCCGTCCCTCCTCAATCCCCATTTACTGGTGTCCCTCCTCAATCCCCCATTTACTGCCGTCCCTCCTCAATCCCCCATTTACTGCCGCCCCTCCTCAATCCCCATTTACTGGTGTTCCTCCCCAATCCCCATTTACTGGTGTTCCTCCTCTATCCCCATTTACTGGTGTTCCTCCCCAAACCCCATTTACTGCCGTCCCTCCGCAATCCCCATTTACTGGTGTTCCGTCTCAATCCCCATTTACTGGTGTCCCTCCTCAATCCCCCATTTACTGCCGTCCCTCCTCAATCCCCCATTTACTGCCGCCCCTCCTCAATCCCCATTTACTGGTGTTCCTCCCCAATCCCCATTTACTGGTGTTCCTCCTCTATCCCCATTTACTGGTGTTCCTCCCCAAACCCCATTTACTGCCGTCCCTCCTCAATCCCCATTTACTGGTGTTCCGTCTCAATCCCCATTTACTGGCGTCCCTCCTCAAAACCCATTTACTGGCGTCCCTCCTCAATCCCCATTTAATGGTGTTCCTCCTCAATCCCCCATTTACTGGTGTTCCTCCCCAATCCCCATTTACTGGCGTCCCTCCTCAAAACCCATTTACTGGCGTCCCTCCTCAATCCCCATTTAATGGTGTTCCTCCTCAATCCCCCATTTACTGGTGTTCCTCCCCAATCCCCATTTACTGGCGTCCCTCCTCAAAACCCATTTACTGGCGTCCCTCCTCAATCCCCATTTAATGGTGTTCCTCCTCAATCCCCCATTTACTGGTGTTCCTCCTCAATCCCCCATTTACTGGTGTTCCTCCTCAATCCCCCATTTACAGGTGTTCCTCCTCAATCCCCCATTTACTGGTGTTCCTCCCCAATCCCCATTTACTGATGTTCCTCCTCAATCCCCCATTTACTGGTGTTCCTCCTCAATCCCCCATTTACTGGTGTTCCTCCCCAATCCCCATTTACTGGCGTCCCTCCTCAAAACCCATTTACTGGCGTCCCTCCTCAATCCCCATTTAATGGTGTTCCTCCTCAATCCCCCATTTACTGGTGTTCCTCCCCAATCCCCATTTACTGGCGTCCCTCCTCAAAACCCATTTACTGGCGTCCCTCCTCAATCCCCATTTAATGGTGTTCCTCCTCAATCCCCCATTTACTGGTGTTCCTCCTCAATCCCCCATTTACTGGTGTTCCTCCTCAATCCCCCATTTACTGGTGTTCCTCCTCAATCCCCCATTTACTGGTGTTCCTCCTCAATCCCCATTTACAGGTGTTCCTCCCCAATCCCCATTTTCCGGTGTTCCTCCTCAATCCCCATTTACTGGTGCTCTGTTTCAATCCCCCATATACTGGCGTCCCTCCTCATACCCCATTTACTGGTGTTCCTCCCCAATCCCCATTTACTGGTGTCCCTCCTCAATCCCCATTTACTGGTGTTCCTCCCCAATCCCCATTTTCCGGTGTTCCTCCTCAATCCCCATTTACTGGTGCTCTGTTTCAATCCCCCATATACTGGCGTCCCTCCTCAATCCCCATTTACTGGTGTTCCTCCTCAATCCCCCATTTACTGGTGTTCCTCCTCAATCCCCCATTTACTGGTGTTCCTCCCCAATCCCCATTTACTGGTGTTCCTCCTCAATCCCCCATTTGCTGGTGTTCCTCCTCAATCCCCCATTTACTGGTGTTCCTCCCCAATCCCCATTTACTGGTGTTCCTCCCCAATCCCCATTTACTGGTGTTCCTCCCCAATCCCCATTTACTGGCGTCCCTCCTCAATCCCCCATTTCCTGGTGTTCCTCCCCAATCCCCATTTACTGGCGTCCCTCCTCAATCCCCCATTTCCTGGTGTTCCTCCCCAATCCCCATTTACTGGCGTCCCTCCTCAATCCCCCATTTCCTGGTGTTCCTCCCCAATCCCCATTTACTGGTGTTCCTCCCCAATCCCCATTTACTGGTGTTCCTCCCCAATCCCCATTTACTGGCGTCCCTCCTCAATTCCCATTTACTGGTGTTCCTCCCCAATCCCCATTTTCCGGTGTTCCTCCTCAATCCCCATTTACTGGTGCCCTCCTCAATCCCCCATTTACTGGCGTCCCTCCTCACTCCACATTTACTGGTGTTCCTCCCCAATCCCCATTTACTAGCGTCCCGTCTCAGTCCCCCATTTGCTGGTGTTCCTCCCCAATCCCCATTTACTGGTGTTCCTCCCCAATCCCCATTTACTGGTGTTCCTCCCCAATCCCCATTTTCTGGTGTTCCGTCTCAATCCCCATTTACTGGTGTTCCTCCTCAATCCCCATTTACTGGTGTTCCTCCCCAATCCCCATTTTCTGGTGTTCCGTCTCAATCCCCATTTACTGGTGTTCCTCCCCAATCCCCATTTATTGGTGTTCCTCCCCAATCCCCATTTACTGGTGTTCCGTCTCAATCCCCCATTTACTGGTGTTCCTCCCCAATCCCCATTTATTGGTGTTCCTCCCCAATCCCCATTTACTGGTGTTCCGTCTCAATCCCCCATTTACTGGTGTTCCTCCTCAATCCCCATTTACTGGTGTTCCGTCTCAATCCCCCATTTACTGGTGTTCCTCCCCAATCCCCATTTACTGGTGTTCCTCCTCAATCCCCATTTACTGGTGTTCCGTCTCAATCCCCCATTTACTGGTGTTCCTCCCCAATCCCCATTTATTGGTGTTCCTCCCCAATCCCCATTTACTGGTGTTCCGTCTCAATCCCCCATTTACTGGTGTTCCTCCTCTATCCCCATTTACTGGTGTTCCGTCTCAATCCCCCATTTACTGGTGTTCCTCCCCAATCCCCATTTACTGGTGTTCCTCCTCAATCCCCATTTACTGGTGTTCCTCCTCAATCCCCATTTACTGGTGTTCCTCCCCAATCCCCATTTATTGGTGTTCCTCCCCAATCCCCATTTACTGGTGTTCCTCCTCAATCCCCATTTACTGGTGTTCCTCCTCAATCCCCATTTACTGGTGTTCCTCCCCAATCCCCATTTATTGGTGTTCCTCCCCAATCCCCATTTACTGGTGTTCCTCCTCTATCCCCATTTACTGGTGTTCCGTCTCAATCCCCCATTTACTGGTGTTCCTCCCCAATCCCCATTTACTGGTGTTCCTCCTCAATCCCCATTTACTGGTGTTCCTCCCCAATCCCCATTTATTGGTGTTCCTCCCCAATCCCCATTTACTGGTGTTCCGTCTCAATCCCCATTTACTGGTGTTCCTCCTCTATCCCCATTTACTGGTGTTCCGTCTCAATCCCCCATTTACTGGTGTTCCTCCCCAATCCCCATTTACTGGTGTTCCTCCTCAATCCCCATTTACTGGTGTTCCTCCCCAATCCCCATTTATTGGTGTTCCTCCCCAATCCCCATTTACTGGTGTTCCTCCCCAATCCCCATTTATTGGTGTTCCTCCCCAATCCCCATTTACTGGTGTTCCGTCTCAATCCCCCATTTACTGGTGTTCCTCCTCAATCCCCATTTACTGGTGTTCCTCCCCAATCCCCATTTATTGGTGTTCCTCCCCAATCCCCATTTACTGGTGTTCCGTCGCAATCCCCCATTTACTGGTGTTCCTCCTCTATCCCCATTTACTGGTGTTCCGTCTCAATCCCCCATTTACTGGTGTTCCTCCTCAATCCCCCATTTACTGGTGTTCCTCCTCAATCCCCATTTACTGGTGTTCCTCCTCAATCCCCATTTACTGGTGTTCCTCCTCAATCCCCCATTTACTGGTGTTCCTCCTCAATCCCCCATTTACTGGTGTTCCTCCTCAATCCCCATTTACTGGTGTTCCTCCCCAATCCCCATTTACTGGTGTTCCTCCCCAATCCCCATTTACTGGTGTTCCTCCCCAATCCCCATTTACTGGTGTTCCTCCCCAATCCCCATTTACTGGTGTTCCTCCCCAATCCCCATTTACTGGTGCTCTGTTTCAATCCCCCATTTACTGGTGTTCCTCCCCAATCCCCATTTACTGGTGTCCCTCCTCAATCCCCATTTACTGGTGTTCCTCCTCAATCCCCATTTACTGGTGTTCCTCCCCAATCCCCATTTACTGGTGTTCCTCCCCAATCCCCATTTACTGGTGCTCTGTTTCAATCCCCCATTTACTGGTGTTCCTCCCCAATCCCCATTTACTGGTGTCCCTCCTCAATCCCCATTTACTGGTGTCCCTCCTCAATCCCCATTTACTGGTGTTCCTCCTCAATCCCCCATTTACTGGTGTCCCTCCTCAATCCCCATTTACTGGTGTTCCTCCTCAATCCCCCATTTACTGGTGTTCCTCCCCAATCCCCATTTACTGGTGTCCCTCCTCAATCCCCATTTACTGGTGTTCCTCCTCAATCCCCCATTTACTGGTGTTCCTCCCCAATCCCCATTTACTGGTGTCCCTCCTCAATCCCTATTTACTGGTGTTCCTCCTCAATCCCCATTTACTGGTGTTCCTCCCCAATCCCCATTTACTGGTGTCCCTCCTCAATCCCCTTTTACTGGTGTTCCTCCTCAATCCCCATTTACTGGTGTTCCTCCCCAATCCCCATTTACTGGTGTCCCTCCTCAATCCCCATTTACTGGTGTTCCTCCTCAATCCCCCATTTACTGGTGTTCCTCCCCAATCCCCATTTACTGGTGTCCCTCCTCAATCCCCATTTACTGGTGTTCCTCCTCAATCCCCCATTTACTGGTGTTCCTCCCCAATCCCCATTTATAGGTGCCCTCCTCAATCCCCCATTTACTGGCATCCCTCCTCAATCCCCCATTTACTGGCGTCCCTCCTCACTCCCCATTTACTGGTGTTCCTCCTCAATCCCCATTTACTGGTGTTCCTCCCCAATCCCCATTTACTAGCGTCCCGTCTCAGTCTCCCATTTGCTGGTGTTCCTCCCCAATCCCCATTTACTGGTGTTCCTCCCCAATCCCCATTTACTGGCGTCCCGTCTCAATCCCCCATTTGCTGGTGTTCCTCCTCAATCCCCATTTACTGGTGTTCCTCCTCAATCCCCATTTACTGGTGTTCCTCCTCAATCCCCATTTACTGGCGTCCCGTCTCAATCCCCCATTTACTGGTGTTCCTCCTCAATCCCCATTTACTGGTGTTCCTCCCCAATCCCCATTTACTGGCGTCCCTCCTCAATCCCCATTTACTGGTGTTCCTCCTCAATCCCCATTTACTGGTGTTCCTCCCCAATCCCCATTTACTGGTGTTCCTCCCCAATCCCCATTTACTGGTGTTCCTCCCCAATCCACTTTTAGTGGCGTCCCGTCTCAATCCCCCATTTGCTGGTGTTCCTCCTCAATCCCCCATTTACTGGTGTTCCTCCCCAATCCCCATTTACTGGCGTCCCGTCTCAATCCCCCATTTGCTGGTGTTCCTCCTCAATCCCCCATTTACTGGTGTTCCTCCCCAATCACCATTTACTGGCGTCCCGTCTCAATCCCCATTTACTGGTGTTCATCCCCAATCCCCATTTACTGGCGTCCCTCCTCAATCCCCATTTACTGGTGTTCCTCCTCAATCCCCATTTACTGGTGTTCCTCCTCAATCCCCATTTACTGGCGTCCCGTCTCAATCCCCATTTACTGGTGTTCCTCCCCAATCCCCATTTTCTGGTGTTCCGTCTCAATCCCCATTTACTGGTGTTCCTCCCCAATCCCCATTTACTGGTGTTCCTCCCCAATCCCCATTTTCTGGTGTTCCGTCTCAATCCCCATTTACTGGTGTTCCTCCCCAATCCCCATTTACTGGTGCTCCGTCTCAATCCCCATTTACTGGTGTTCCTCCTCAATCCCCATTTACTGGTGTTCCTCCCCAATCCCCCATTAACTCGTGCTCCGTCTCAATCCCCCATTTACTGGCGTCCCTCCTCAATCCCCATTTACTGGCGTCCCTCCTCAATCCCCATTTACTGGTGTTCCTCCTCAACCCCCCTTTACTGATGCCCCGTCTCAATCCCCCATTAACTGGTGCTCTGTTTCAATCCCCCATTTACTGCCGCCCCTCCCCAATCCCCATTTACTGGTGCTCTGTTTCAATCCCCATTTACTGGTGTTCCTCCTCAATCCCCCATTTACTGGTGTTCCTCCCCAATCCCCATTTACTGCCGTCCCTCCTCAATCCCCATTTACTGGTGTTCTGTCTCAATCCCCATTTACTGGTGTTCCTCCCCAATCCCCATTTACTGGTGTTCCTCCCCAATCCCCATTTACTGCCGTCCCTCCTCAATCCCCATTTACTGCCGTCCCTCCTCAATCCCCATTTACTGGTGTTCTGTCTCAATCCCCATTTACTGGTGTTCCTCCCCAATCCCCATTTACTGGTGTTCCTCCCCAATCCCCATTTACTGGTGTTCCTCCCCAATCCCCATTTACTGGTGTTCCTCCCCAATCCCCATTTACTGCCGTCCCTCCTCAATCCCCATTTACTGGTGTTCTGTCTCAATCCCCATTTACTGGTGTTCCTCCCCAATCCCCATTTACTGCCGTCCCTCCTCAATCCCCATTTACTGGTGTTCTGTCTCAATCCCCATTTACTGGTGTTCCTCCTCAATCCCCCATTTACTGGTGTTCCTCCCCAATCCCCATTTACTGCCGTCCCTCCTCAATCCCCATTTACTGGTGTTCTGTCTCAATCCCCATTTACTGGTGTTCCTCCCCAATCCCCATTTACTGCCGTCCCTCCTCAATCCCCATTTACTGGTGTTCTGTCTCAATCCCCATTTACTGGTGTTCCTCCCCAATCCCCATTTACTGGTGTTCCTCCCCAATCCCCATTTACTGGCGTCCCTCCTCAATCCCCATTTACTGGTGTTCTGTCTCAATCCCCATTTTCTGGTGTTCCTCCCCAAACCCCATTTACTGCCGTCCCTCCTCAATCCCCATTTACTCTTGTTCCTTCCCAATCCCCATTTTCTGGTGTTCCTCCCCAATCCCCATTTACTGGTGCTCTGTTTCAATCCCCCATTTACTGGTGTTCCTCCCCAATCCCCATTTACTGGTGTTCCTCCTCAATCCCCCATTTACTGGTGTTCCTCCCCAATCCCCATTTACTGGTGTTCCTCCCCAATCCCCATTTACTGGTGTTCCTCCCCAATCCCCATTTACTGGTGCTCTGTTTCAATCCCCCATTTCCTGGTGTTCCTCCCCAATCCCCATTTACTGGCGTCCCTCCTCAATCCCCATTTACTGGTGTTCCTCCCCAATCCCCATTTACTGGTGTTCCTCCCCAATCCCCATTTACTGGTGTTCCTCCCCAATCCCCATTTACTGGTGCTCTGTTTCAATCCCCCATTTACTGGTGTTCCTCCCCAATCCCCATTTACTGGTGTTCCTCCTCAATCCCCCATTTACTGGTGTTCCTCCCCAATCCCCATTTACTGGTGTTCCTCCCCAATCCCCATTTACTGGTGTTCCTCCCCAATCCCCATTTACTGGTGCTCTGTTTCAATCCCCCATTTCCTGGTGTTCCTCCCCAATCCCCATTTACTGGCGTCCCTCCTCAATCCCCATTTACTGGTGTTCCTCCTCAATCCCCATTTACTGGTGTTCCTCCCCAATCCCCATTTACTGGTGCTCTGTTTCAATCCCCCATTTACTGGTGTTCCTCCCCAATCCCCATTTACTGGTGTTCCTCCTCAATCCCCCATTTACTGGTGTTCCTCCAATCCCCCATTTACTGGTGTTCCTCCCCAATCCCCATTTACTGGTGTTCCTCCTCAATCCCCCATTTACTGGTGTTCCTCCCCAATCCCCATTTACTGGTGTTCCTCCCCAATCCCCATTTACTGGTGTTCCTCCCCAATCCCCATTTACTGGTGCTCTGTTTCAATCCCCCATTTCCTGGTGTTCCTCCCCAATCCCCATTTACTGGCGTCCCTCCTCAATCCCCATTTACTGGTGTTCCTCCCCAATCCCCATTTACTGGTGTTCCTCCCCAATCCCCATTTACTGGCGTCCCTCCTCAATCCCCATTTACTGGTGTTCCTCCCCAATCCCCATTTACTGGTGCTCTGTTTCAATCCCCCATTTACTGGTGTTCCTCCCCAATCCCCATTTACTGGTGCCCTCCTCAATCCCCCATTTCCTGGTGTTCCTCCCCAATCCCCATTTACTGGCGTCCCTCCTCAATCCCCATTTACTGGTGTTCCTCCCCAATCCCCATTTACTGGTGTTCCTCCCCAATCCCCATTTACTGGCGTCCCTCCTCAATCCCCATTTACTGGTGTTCCTCCCCAATCCCCATTTACTGGTGCTCTGTTTCAATCCCCCATTTACTGGTGTTCCTCCCCAATCCCCATTTACTGGTGCCCTCCTCAATCCCCCATTTACTGGTGTTCCTCCCCAATCCCCATTTACTGGTGTTCCTCCCCAATCCCCATTTACTGGTGCTCTGTTTCAATCCCCCATTTACTGGTGTTCCTCCCCAATCCCCATTTACTGGTGCCCTCCTCAATTCCCATTTACTGGTGTTCCTACCCAATCCCCATTTTCCGGTGTTCCTCCTCAATCCCCATTTACTGGTGCCCTTCTCAATCCCCCATTTACTGGCATCCCTCCTCAATCCCCCATTTACTGGCGTCCCTCCTCACTCCACATTTACTGGTGTTCCTCCCCAATCCCCATTTACTAGCGTCCCGTCTCAGTCCCCCATTTACTGGCGTCCCTCCTCAATCCCCATTTACTGGCGTCCCTCCTCAATTCCCATTTACTGGTGTTCCTACCCAATCCCCATTTTCCGGTGTTCCTCCTCACTCCACATTTACTGGTGTTCCTCCTCAATCCCCATTTACTGGTGTTCCTCCTCAATCCCCATTTACTGGTGTTCCTCCTCAATCCCCATTTACTGGTGTTCCTCCCCAATCCCCATTTACTGGTGTTCCTCCTCAATCCCCCATTTATTGGTGTTCCTCCCCAATCCCCATTTACTGGTGTTCCTCCCCAATCCCCATTTACTGGTGTTCCTCCCCAATCCCCATTTACTGGTGTTCCTCCCCAATCCCCATTTACTGGTGTTCCGTCTCAATCCCCATTTACTGGTGTTCCTCCCCAATCCCCATTTACTGGTGTTCCTCCCCAATCCCCATTTACTGGTGTTCCTCCCCAATCCCCATTTACTGGTGTTCCGTCTCAATCCCCATTTATTGGTGTTCCTCCCCAATCCCCATTTACTGGCGTCCCTCCTCAATCCCCATTTACTGGTGTTCCTCCCCAATCCCCATTTACTGGTGCTCTGTTTCAATCCCCCATTTACTGGTGTTCCTCCCCAATCCCCATTTACTGGTGCCCTCCTCAATCCCCCATTTACTGGTGTTCCTCCCCAATCCCCATTTACTGGTGTTCCTCCCCAATCCCCATTTACTGGTGCTCTGTTTCAATCCCCCATTTACTGGTGTTCCTCCCCAATCCCCATTTACTGGTGCCCTCCTCAATTCCCATTTACTGGTGTTCCTACCCAATCCCCATTTTCCGGTGTTCCTCCTCAATCCCCATTTACTGGTGCCCTTCTCAATCCCCCATTTACTGGCATCCCTCCTCAATCCCCCATTTACTGGCGTCCCTCCTCACTCCACATTTACTGGTGTTCCTCCCCAATCCCCATTTACTAGCGTCCCGTCTCAGTCCCCCATTTACTGGCGTCCCTCCTCAATCCCCATTTACTGGCGTCCCTCCTCAATTCCCATTTACTGGTGTTCCTACCCAATCCCCATTTTCCGGTGTTCCTCCTCACTCCACATTTACTGGTGTTCCTCCTCAATCCCCATTTACTGGTGTTCCTCCTCAATCCCCATTTACTGGTGTTCCTCCCCAATCCCCATTTACTGGTGTTCCTCCTCAATCCCCCATTTGCTGGTGTTCCTCCTCAATCCCCATTTACTGGTGTTCCTCCTCAATCCCCATTTACTGGTGTTCCTCCCCAATCCCCATTTACTGGTGTTCCTCCTCAATCCCCCATTTATTGGTGTTCCTCCCCAATCCCCATTTACTGGTGTTCCTCCCCAATCCCCATTTACTGGTGTTCCTCCCCAATCCCCATTTACTGGTGTTCCTCCCCAATCCCCATTTACTGGTGTTCCGTCTCAATCCCCATTTACTGGTGTTCCTCCCCAATCCCCATTTACTGGTGTTCCTCCCCAATCCCCATTTACTGGTGTTCCGTCTCAATCCCCATTTATTGGTGTTCCTCCCCAATCCCCATTTACTGGTGTTCCTCCCCAATCCCCATTTACTGGTGTTCCTCCTCAATCCCCATTTACTGGTGTTCCTCCCCAATCCCCATTTTCTGGTGTTCCGTCTCAATCCCCATTTACTGGTGTTCCTCCCCAATCCCCATTTATTGGTGTTCCTCCCCAATCCCCATTTACTGGTGCTCCGTCTCAATCCCCCATTTACTGGTGTTCCTCCTCAATCCCCATTTACTGGTGTTCCTCCCCAATCCCCATTTACTGGCGTCCCTCCTCAATCCCCATTTACTGGCGTCCCTCCTCAATCCCCATTTACTGGTGTTCCTCCCCAAACCCCATTTACTGGTGTTCCTCCTCAATCCCCATTTACTGGTGTTCCTCCCCAATCCCCATTTACTGGTGTTCCTCCCCAATCCCCATTTACTGGTGTTCCTCCTCAATCCCCATTTACTGGTGTTCCTCCTCAATCCCCCATTTACTGGTGTTCCTCCTCAATCCCCATTTACTGGTGTTCCTCCCCAATCCCCATTTACTGGTGTTCCTCCTCAATCCCCATTTACTGGTGTTCCTCCCCAATCCCCATTTACTGGTGTTCCTCCTCAATCCCCATTTACTGGTGTTCCTCCTCAATCCCCATTTACTGTTGTTCCTCCCCAAACCCCATTTACTGGTGTTCCTCCCCAATCCCCATTTACTGTTGTTCCTCCCCAAACCCCATTTACTGGTGTTCCTCCTCAATCCCCCATTTACTGGTGTTCCTCCTCAATCCCCATTTACTGGTGTTCCTCCCCAATCCCCATTTACTGGTGTTCCTCCTCAATCCCCATTTACTGGTGTTCCTCCTCAATCCCCATTTACTGGTGTTCCTCCCCAATCCCCATTTACTGGTGTTCCTGGCCAATCCCCATTTACTGGTGTTCCTCCCCAATCCCCATTTACTGGTGTTCCTCCACAATCCCCATTTACTGGTGTTCCTCCCCAATCCCCATTTATTGGTGTTCCTCCTCAATCCCCATTTACTGGTGTTCCTCCTCAATCCCCCATTTACTGATGCCCCGTCTCAATCCCCCATTAACTGGTGTTCCTCCCCAATCCCCATTTACTGGTGTTCCTCCCCAATCCCCATTTACTGGTGTTCCTCCTCAATCCCCATTTACTGGCGTCCCTCCCCAATCCCCATTTACTGGTGTTCCTCCCCAATCCCCATTTACTGGTGTTCCTCCCCAAACCCCATTTACTGGTGCTCCGTCTCAATCCCCCATTTACTGGTGTTCCTCCCCAATCCCCATTTACTGGTGTTCCTCCCCAAACCCCATTTACTGGTGTTCCTCCTCAATCCCCATTTACTGGTGTTCCTCCTCAATCCCCATTTACTGGTGCTCCGTCTCAATCCCCCATTTACTGGTGTTCCTCCTCAATCCCCATTTACTGGTGTTCCTCCCCAATCCCCATTTACTGTTGTTCCTCCCCAAACCCCATTTACTGGTGTTCCTCCTCAATCCCCCATTTACTGGTGTTCCTCCTCAATCCCCATTTACTGGTGTTCCTCCCCAATCCCCATTTACTGTTGTTCCTCCCCAAACCCCATTTACTGGTGCTCCGTCTCAATCCCCCATTTACTGGTGTCCCTCCTCAATCCCCATTTACTGGTGTTCCTCCTCAATCCCCATTTACTGGTGTCCCTCCTCAATCCCCATTTACTGGTGTTCCTCCTCAATCCCCATTTACTGGTGTTCCTCCCCAAACCCCATTTACTGGTGCTCCATCTCAATCCCCCATTTACTGCCGTCCCTCCTCAATCCCCATTTATTGGTGTTGCTGCCCAATCCCCATTTACTGGTGTTCCTCCCCAATCCCCATTTTCTGGTGTTCCGTCTCAATCCCCATTTACTGGTGTTCCTCCCCAATCCCCATTTATTGGTGTTCCTCCCCAATCCCCATTTACTGGTGCTCCGTCTCAATCCCCCATTTACTGGTGTTCCTCCCCAATCCCCATTTACTGGTGTTGCTCCCCAATCCCCATTTACTGGTGTTGCTCCCCAATCCCCATTTACTGGTGTTGCTCCCCAATCCCCATTTACTGATGTTCCTCCACAATCCCCATTTACTGGTGTTCCTCCCCAATCCCCATTTACTGGTGTTCCTCCCTAATCCCCATTTACTGGTGCTCCGTCTCAATCCCCCATTTACTGGCGTCCCTCCTCAATCCTCATTTACTGGTGTTATTCCCCAATCCCCATTTACTGGTGTTCCTCCCCAATCCCCATTTACTGGTGTTCCTCCTCAATCCCCATTTACTGCCGTCCCTCCTCAATCCCCATTTATTGGTGTTGCTCCCCAATCCCCATTTACTGGTGTTCCTCCCCAATCCCCATTTTCTGGTGTTCCGTCTCAATCCCCATTTACTGGTGTTCCTCCCCAATCCCCATTTATTGGTGTTCCTCCCCAATCCCCATTTACTGGTGTTCCTCCTCAATCCCCATTTACTGCCGTCCCTCCTCAATCCCCATTTATTGGTGTTGCTCCCCAATCCCCATTTACTGGTGTTCCTCCCCAATCCCCATTTTCTGGTGTTCCGTCTCAATCCCCATTTACTGGTGTTCCTCCCCAATCCCCATTTACTGGTGTTCCTCCTCAATCCCCATTTACTGGTGTTCCTCCCCAATCCCCATTTACTGGTGTTGCTCCCCAATCCCCATTTACTGGTGTTGCTCCCCAATCCCCATTTACTGGTGTTGCTCCCCAATCCCCATTTACTGATGTTCCTCCCCAATCCCCATTTACTGGTGTTCCTCCCCAATCCCCATTTACTGGTGTTCCTCCCTAATCCCCATTTACTGGTGCTCCGTCTCAATCCCCCATTTACTGGCATCCCTCCTCAATCCCCCATTTACTGGTGTTCCTCCTCAATCCCCATTTGCTGGTGTTCCTCCCCAATCCCCATTTACTGGTGTTCCTCCTCAATCCCCATTTACTGGTGTTCCTCCCCAATCCCCATTTACTGGTGTTCCTCCCCAAACCCCATTTACTGGTGTTCCTCCTCAATCCCCATTTACTGGTGCTCCGTCTCAATCCCCCATTTACTGGTGTTCCTCCTCAATCCCCATTTACTGGTGTTCCTCCCCAAACCCCATTTACTGGTGTTCCTCCTCAATCCCCCATTTACTGGTGTTCCTCCTCAATCCCCATTTACTGGTGTTCCTCCCCAATCCCCATTTACTGTTGTTCCTCCCCAAACCCCATTTACTGGTGCTCCGTCTCAATCCCCCATTTACTGGTGTCCCTCCTCAATCCCCATTTACTGGTGTTCCTCCTCAATCCCCATTTACTGGTGTCCCTCCTCAATCCCCATTTACTGGTGTTCCTCCTCAATCCCCATTTACTGGTGTTCCTCCCCAAACCCCATTTACTGGTGCTCCATCTCAATCCCCCATTTACTGCCGTCCCTCCTCAATCCCCATTTATTGGTATTGCTCCCCAATCCCCATTTACTGGTGTTCCTCCCCAATCCCCATTTATTGGTGTTCCTCCCCAATCCCCATTTACTGGTGCTCCGTCTCAATCCCCCATTTACTGGTGTTCCTCCCCAATCCCCATTTATTGGTGTTCCTCCCCAATCCCCATTTACTGGTGCTCCGTCTCAATCCCCCATTTACTGGTGTTCCTCCTCAATCCCCATTTACTGGTGTTCCTCCCCAATCCCCATTTCCTGGTGTTGCTCCCCAATCCCCATTTACTGGTGTTGCTCCCCAATCCCCATTTACTGGTGTTGCTCCCCAATCCCCATTTACTGATGTTCCTCCCCAATCCCCATTTACTGGTGTTCCTCCCCAATCCCCATTTACTGGTGTTCCTCCCTAATCCCCATTTACTGGTGCTCCGTCTCAATCCCCCATTTACTGGCGTCCCTCCTCAATCCCCATTTACTGGTGTTATTCCCCAATCCCCATTTACTGGTGCTCCGTCTCAATCCCCCATTTACTGGCATTCCTCCTCAATCCCCCATTTACTGGCGTTCCTCCTCAATCCCCCATTTACTGGCATTCCTCCTCAATCCCCCATTTACTGGCGTTCCTCCTCAATCCCCCATTTACTGGCGTTCCTCCTCAATCCCCCATTTACTGGCGTTCCTCCTCAATCCCCCATTTACTGGCGTTCCTCCTCAATCCTCTATTTACTGGCGTTCCTCCTCAATCCCCCATTTACTGGCGTTCCTCCTCAATCCCCCATTTACTGGCGTTCCTCCTCAATCCCCCATTTACTGGCGTTCCTCCTCAATCCTCTATTTACTGGCGTTCCTCCTCAATCCCCCATTTACTGGCGTTCCTCCTCAATCCCCCATTTACTGGCGTTCCTCCTCAATCCTCTATTTACTGGCGTTCCTCCTCAATCCCCCATTTACTGGCGTTCCTCCTCAATCCCCCATTTCCTGGCGTTCCTCCCCAATCCCCCATTTACTGGCGTTCCTCCTCAATCCCCCATTTACTGGTGTTCCTCCCCAATCCCCCATTTACTGGCGTTCCTCCCCAATCACCCATTTACTGGCGTTCCTCCTCAATCCCCCATTTACTGGCGTTCCTCCTCAATCCCCCATTTACTGGTGTTCCTCCCCAATCCCCCATTTACTGGCGTTCCTCCCCAATCACCCATTTACTGGCGTTCCTCCTCAATCCCCCATTTACTGGCGTTCCTCCCCAATCACCCATTTACTGGCGTTCCTCCCCAATCCCCCATTTACTGGCGTTCCTCCCCAATCCCCCATTTACTGGCGTTCCTCCCCAATCACCCATTTACTGGCGTTCCTCCCCAATCCCCCATTTACTGGCGTTCCTCCCCAATCCCCCATTTACTGGCGTTCCTCCCCAATCCCCCATTTACTGGCGTTCCTCCCCAATCCCCCATTTACTGGCGTTCCTCCTCAATCCCCCATTTACTGGCGTTCCTCCTCAATCCCCCATTTACTGGTGTTCCTCCCCAATCCCCCATTTACTGGCGTTCCTCCTCAATCCCCCATTTACTGCCGTCCATCCTCAATCCCCCATTTACTGGTGTTCCTCCCCAATCCCCCATTTACTGGCGTTCCTCCCCAATCCCCCATTTACTGGCGTTCCTCCCCAATCACCCATTTACTGGCGTTCCTCCCCAATCCCCCATTTACTGGTGCTCCGTCTCAATCCCCATTTTTCCCCTAAATATTCTACTTATGTATCAAACTAACAGTTTGTCTGCAATCTATTGTTACCCACATTAGATTAGATTAGAGATACAGCACTGAAACAGGCCCTTCGGGGGAGGAGTTGGTGGATGGGGTCAAACAAACGTCATGAATATCAGGGATGGTGAGAAGGGATGTACTTTACACTATGTGCAGTTTTGGGGGTGGAAAGTCAGTTGTTAAAGGTAAGTGTTTTTAAGGAGGGAAAGGGCAAATAGTTCATGTAATTGTTATGGACGGGGTTATGGGAGAGGGGCAAAAGAAATGAATTTATTTAATTTTATTGAATATGTCTTTAAATATTTAAATTCACCAGCAGGGCTGACTGCCCTTTAAAAATGTGATTGGATTGCGGTGGCTCTTTGGTGTGCGGTCCGCAGAGTTGGGGCATTTTTCCAAGCCCAACGTGTTGGTCGAAAGTGAAGTCAGAAGGATTTTGAGAGAGAGGGGGGAGGTGGTTTAGGGTAAATTATATAGAGGGGAGAGGTAGTATAGAGTACGTTATATAGAGAGGTGGTATATGGTAAGTTATATAGAGGGGAGAGATGGTTTCGGGTAAATTATATAGAGGGGAAAGGTAGTATAGAGTAAGTTATATAGAGAGGTGGTAGATGGTAAGTTATATAGAGGGGAAAGATGGTTTAGGGTAAATTATATAGAGGGGAGATGTAGTATAGAGTAAGTTATATAGAGAGGTGGTATATGGTAAGTTTTATCGAGGTGAGAGATGGTTTAGGGTAAATTATATAGAGGGGAGAGGTAGTATAGAGTAAGTTATATAGAGAGATGGTATATGGTACGTCATATAGAGGGGAGAGATGGTTTAGGGTAAATTATATATAGAGGGGAGAGGTGGTTTAGGGTAAATTATATATAGAGGGTAGAGGTGGTTTAGGGTAAATTATATAGAGGGGAGAGATGGTATAGGGTAAAATATGTGGAGGGGAGAGATGATATAGGGTAAATTATATAGAGGGGAGAGATGATAGAGGGTAAATTATAGAGGGAGAGATGATATAGGGTAACTTATATAGAGGGGAGAGATGATATAGGGTAATTTATATAGAGGGGAGAGATGAGAGAGGGTAAGTTATATAGAGGGGAGAGATGATATAGGGTAAGTTATATAGAGGGGAGAGATGATATCGGGTATGTTATATAGAGGGGAGAGATGATATCGGGTAAAGTATATAGAGGGGAGAGATGGTATAGGGTAAATTATATGGAGGGGAGAGATGATATAGGGTAAGTTATATAGAGGGGAGAGATGATGTAGGGTAGGTTATATAGAGGGGAGAGATGATATCGGGTAAATTAAATAGAGGGGAGAGATGATATAGGGTAAGTTATATAGAGGGGAGAGATGATGTAGGGTAGGTTATATAGAGGGGAGAGATGATATAGGGTAAGTTATATAGAGGGTAGAGGTGGTTTAGGGTAAATTATATAGAGGGGAGAGATGGTATCGGGTAAATTATGTGGAGGGGAGAGATGATATAGGGTAACTTATATAGAGGGGAGAGATGATATAGGGTAAGTTATATGGAGGGGAGAGATGGTGTAGAGTAAGTTACATAGAGGGGAGAGATGATATAGGGTAGGTTATATAGAGGGGAGAGATGATATAGGGTGTTATATAGAGGGTAGAGATGGTTTAGGGTAAATTATATAGCGGGGACAGATGATATAGGGTAAATTATGTGGAGGGGAGAGATGATATAGGGTAAGTTATATAGAGGGGCGAGATGATATAGGGGAACTTATATAGAGCGGAGAGATAATATAGGGTAAGTTATCTGGAGGGGAGAGATGATATAGGGTAAGTTATATAGAGGGGAGAGATGATATCGGTTAAGTTATATAAAGGGGAGAGATGATATAGGGTAAGTTATATAGAGGGGAGAGATGATATAGGGTAAGTAATATTGAGGGGAGAGGTTGAATCGGGTAAGTTATATAGAGGGGAGAGATGATATAGGATAAGTTATATAGAGGGGAGAGATGATATAGGGAAAGTTATATAGACGGGAGAGATGATATAGGGTAAGTTATATAGAGGGGAGTGATGATATCGGGTAAGTTATATAGCGGGGAGAGATGATATAGGGTAAGTTATATAGAGGGGAGAGATGATATCGGGTAAGTTATATAGAGGGGAGAGATGATATCGGGTAAGTTATATAGAGGGGAGAGATGATATAGGGTAAGTGATATAGAGGGGAGAGATGATATAGGGTAAGTTATATAGAGGGGAGAGATGATATCGGGTAAGTTATATAGAGGGGAGAGATGATATAGGGTAAGTTATATAGAGGGGAGAGATGGTATCGGGTAAGTTATATAGAGGGGAGAGATGGTATCGGGTAAGTTATATAGAGGGGAGAGATGATATAGGGTAAGTTATATAGAGGGGAGAGATGGTATCGGGTAAGTTATATAGAGGGGAGAGATGATATAGGGTAAGTTATATAGAGGGGAGCGATGATATCGGGTAAGTTATATCGAGGGGAGAGATGGTATCGGGTAAGTTATATAGAGGGGAGAGCTGGTATAGGGTAAGTTATATAGAGGGGAGAGATGGTATCGGGTAAGTTATATAGAGGGGAGAGATGATATAGGGTAAGTTATATAGAGGGGAGAGATGATATAGGGTAAGTTATATAGAGGGGAGAGATGATATCGGGTAAGTTATATAGAGGGGAGAGATGATATCGGGTAAGTTATATTGAGGTGAGAGATGATATAGGGTAAGTTATATAGAGGGGAGAGATGATATAGGGTAAGTTATATAGAGGGGAGTGATGATATCGGGTAGGTTATATCGAGGGGAGAGATGATATCGGGTAAGTTATATAGAGGGGAGAGATGATATCGGGTAAGTTATATAGAGGGGAGAGATGATATCGGGTAAGTTATATAGAGGGGAGAGATGATATAGGGTAAGTTATATAGAGGGGAGAGATGATATAGGGTAAGTTATATAGAGGGGAGAGATGATATCGGGTAAGTTATATGGAGGGGAGAGATGATATAGGGTAAGTTACATAGAGGGGAGAGATGATATCGGGTAAGTTATATCGAGGGGAGAGATGATATAGGGTAAGTTATATAGAGGGGAGAGATGATATAGGGTAAGTTATATTGAGGGGAGAGGTTGTATCGGGTAAGTTATATAGAGGGGAGAGATGATATAGGATAAGTTATATAGAGGGGAGAGATGATATAGGGTAAGTTATATAGAGGGGAGAGGTTGTATCGGGTAAGTTTTATAGAGGGGAGAGATGATGTAGGGTAAGTTATATAGAGGGGAGTGATGATATCGGGTAAGTTATATCGAGGGGAGAGATGATATCGGGTAAGTTATATCGAGGGGAGAGATGATATAGGGTAAGTTATATAGAGGGGAGAGATGATATCGGGTAAGTTATATAGAGGGGAGAGATGATATCGGGTAAGTTATATCGAGGGGAGAGATGATATCGGGTAAGTTATATAGAGGGGAGAGATGATATAGGGTAAGTTATATAGAGGGGAGAGATGATATCGGGTAAGTTATATAGAGGGGAGAGATGATATCGGGTAAGTTATATCGAGGGGAGAGATGATATAGGGTAAGTTATATAGAGGGGAGAGATGATATAGGGTAAGTTATATTGAGGGGAGAGGTTGTATCGGGTAAGTTATATAGAGGGGAGAGATGATATAGGATAAGTTATATAGAGGGGAGAGATGATATCGGGTAAGTTATATAGAGGGGAGAGGTTGTATCGGGTAAGTTTTATAGAGGGGAGAGATGATGTAGGGTAAGTTATATAGAGGGGAGAGATGATGTAGGGTAAGTTATACATAGGGGAGAGATGATATAGGGTAAGTTATATTGAGGGGAGAGGTTGTATCGGGTAAGTTATATAGAGGGGAGAGATGATATAGGGTAAGTTATATAGAGGGGAGAGGTTGTATCGGGTAAGTTTTATAGAGGGGAGAGATGATATCGGCTAAGTTATATAGAGGGGAGAGGTTGTATCGGGTAAGTTATATAGAGGGGAGAGATGATATCGGGTAAGTTATACATAGGGGAGAGATGATATAGGGTAAGTTATATATAGGGGATAGATTATATAGGGTAAGTTATATAGAGGGGAGAGATGATATAGGGTAAGCTATATAGAGGGGAGAGATGATATAGTGTAAGTTATATGGAGGGGAGAGATGATATCGGGTAAGTTATATAGAGGGGAGAGATGATATAGTGTAAGTTATATAGAGGGGAGAGATGATATAGGGTAAGTTATACAGAGGGGAGAGATGGTATCGGGTAAGTTATATAGAGGGGAGAGATGATATAGGGTAAGTTATATTGAGGGGAGAGATGGTATCGGGTAAGTTATATAGAGGGGAGAGATGATATAGGGTAAGTTATATAGAGGGGAGAAATGATATCGGGTAAGTTATATAGAGGGGAGAGATGATATAGGGTAAGTTATATAGAGGGGAGAGATGGTATCGGGTAAGTTATATAGAGGGGAGAGATGATATAGGGTAAGTTATATAGAGGGGAGAGATGATATCGGGTAAGTTATATAGAGGGGAGAGATGGTATCGGGTAAGTTATATTGAGGGGAGAGATGATATAGGGTAAGTTATATAGAGGGGAGAAATGATATCGGGTAAGTTATATAGAGGGGAGAGATGATATAGGGTAAGTTATATTGAGGGGAGAGGTTGTATCGGGTAAGTTATATAGAGGGGAGAGATGATATAGGGTAAGTTATATAGAGGGGAGAGATGATATCGGGTAAGTTATATAGAGGGGAGAGATGATATAGGGTAAGTTATATTGAGGGGCGAGATGGTATCGGGTAAGTTATATTGAGGGGAGAGATGATATCGGGTAAGTTATATAGACGGGAGAGATGATATAGGGTAAGTTATATAGAGGGGAGAGGTGGTATATGGTAAGTTATATAGAGGGGAGAGATGATATCGGGTAAGTAATATAGAGGGGAGAGGTTGTATCGGGTAAGTTATATAGAGGGGAGAAATGATATAGTGTAAGTTATATAGAGGGGAGAGATTATAAAGGGTAAGTTATATAGAGGGGAGAGGTTGTATCGGGTAAGTTATATAGAGGGGAGAAATGATATTGTGTAATTTATATAGAGCGGAGTGATGATATAGGGTAAGTTATATAGAGGGGAGAGATGATATAGTGTAAGTTATATAGAGGGGAGAGATGATATAGGGTAAGTTATATAGAGGGGAGAAATGATATAGGGTAAGTTATATAGAGGGGAGAGATGATATAGGGTAAGTTATATAGAGGTGAGAGATGATATAGGGTAAGTTATATCGAGGGGAGAAATGATATAGTGTAAGTTATATAGAGGGGAGTGATGATATAGTGTAAGTTATATAGAGGGGAGTGATGATATAGGGTAAGTTATATAGAGGGGAGAGATGATATAGTGTAAGTTATATAGAGGGGAGAGATGATATCGGGTAAGTTATATAGAGGGGAGAGATGATATAGGGTAAGTTATATTGAGGGGAGAGATGGTATCGGGTAAGTTATATAGAGGGGAGAGATGATATAGGGTAAGTTATATAGACGGGAGAGATGATATAGGGTAAGTTATATAGAGGGGAGAGGTGGTATATGGTAAGTTATATAGAGGGGAGAGATGATAGAGGGTAAGTTATATAGAGGGGAGAGATGATATAGGGTAAGTTATATAGAGGGGAGAGATGGTATCGGGTAAGTTATATAGAGGGGAGAGATGATATAGGGTAAGTTATATAGAGGGGTGAGATGGTATCGGGTAAGTTATATAGAGGGGAGAGATGATATAGGGTAAGTTATATAGAGGGGAGAGATGATATAGGGTAAGTTATATAGAGGGGAGAGATGGTATCGGGTAAGTTATATAGAGGGGAGAGATGATATAGGGTAAGTTATATTGAGGGGAGAGATGGTATCGGGTAAGTTATATAGAGGGGAGAGATGATATAGGGTAAGTTATATAGAGGGGAGAAATGATATCGGGTAAGTTATATAGAGGGGAGAGATGATATAGGGTAAGTTATATAGAGGGGAGAGATGGTATCGGGTAAGTTATATAGAGGGGAGAGATGATATAGGGTAAGTTATATAGAGGGGAGAGATGATATAGGGTAGGTTATATAGAGGGGAGAGATGATATAGGGTAAGTTATATAGAGGGGAGAGATGATATCGGGTAAGTTATATAGAGGGGAGAGATGATATAGGGTAAGTTATATAGAGGGGAGAGATGATATAGGGTAAGTTATATAGAGGGGAGAGATGGTATAGGGTAAGTTATATAGAGGGGAGAGATGGTATCGGGTAAGTTATATAGAGGGGAGAGATGATATCGGGTAAGTTATATAGAGGGGAGAGATGATATCGGGTAAGTTATACAGAGGGGAGAGATGATATAGGGTAAGTTATATAGAGGGGAGAGATGATATAGGGTAAGTTATATCGAGGGCAGAGATGATATCGGGTAAGTTATATAGAGGGGAGAGATGGTATCGGGTAAGTTATATAGAGGGGAGAGATGGTATAGGGTAAGTTATATAGAGGGGAGAGATGATATCGGGTAAGTTATATAGAGGAAAGAGATGATATCGGGTAAGTTATATAGAGGGGAGAGATGATATAGGGTAAGTTATATAGAGGGGAGAGATGATATAGGGTAAGTTATATAGAGGGGAGAGATGATATCGGGTAAGTTATATGGAGGGGAGAGATGATATAGGGTAAGTTATATAGAGGGGAGAGATGATATCGGGTAAGTTATATCGAGGGGAGAGATGATATAGGGTAAGTTATATAGAGGGGAGAGATGATATAGGGTAAGTTATATTGAGGGGAGAGGTTGTATCGGGTAAGTTATATAGAGGGGAGAGATGATATAGGATAAGTTATATAGAGGGGAGAGATGATATAGGGTAAGTTATATAGAGGGGAGAGGTTGTATCGGGTAAGTTTTATAGAGGGGAGAGATGATATAGGGTAAGTTATATAGAGGGGAGAGATTATAAAGGGTAAGTTATATAGAGGGGAGAGATGATAAAGGATAAGTTATATAGAGGGGAGAGATGATATAGGGTAAGTTATCTAGAGGGGAGAGGTTGTATCCGGTAAGTTTTATAGAGGGGAGAGATGATATAGGGTAAGTTATATAGAGGGGAGAGATTATAAAGGGTAAGTTATATAGAAGGGAGAGGTTGTATCGGGTAAGTTATATAGAGGGGAGAGATGATATAGGGTAAGTTATATAGAGGGGAGAGATGATATCGGGTAAGTTATATAGAGGGGAGAGATGGTATCGGGTAAGTTACATAGAGGGGAGAGATGGTATCGGGTAAGTTATATAGAGGGGAGAGATGATATCGGGTAAGTTATATAGAGGGGAGAGATGATATAGGGTAAGTTATATAGAGGGGAGAGATGATATAGGGTAAGTTATATAGAGGGGAGAGATGATATAGGGTAAGTTATATAGAGGGGAGAGATGATATAGGGTAAGTTATATAGAGGGGAGAGATGATATATGGTAAGTTATATTGAGGGGAGAGATGGTATCGGGTAAGTTATATAGAGGGGAGAGATGATATAGGGTAAGTTATATAGAGGGGAGAGGTTGTATCGGGTAAGTTATATAGAGGGGAGAGATGATATAGGGTAAGTTATATAGAGGGGAGAGATGATATAGGGTAAGTTATATAGAGGGGAGAGATGATATAGGGTAAGTTATATAGAGGGGAGAGATGATATATGGTAAGTTATATAGAGGGGAGAGGTTGTATCGGGTAAGTTATATAGAGGGGAGAGATGATATAGGGTAAGTTATATAGAGGGGAGAGATGATATCGGGTAAGTTATATAGAGGGGAGAGGTTGTATCGGGTAAGTTATATAGAGGGAAGAGATGATATAGGGTAAGTTATATAGAGGGGAGAGATGATATAGGGTAAGTTATATTGAGGGGAGAGGTTGTATCGGGTAAGTTATATTGAGGGGAGAGATGATATAGGATAAGTTATATAGAGGGGAGTGATGATATAGGGTAAGTTATATAGAGGGGAGAGGTTGTATCGGGTAAGTTTTATAGAGGGGAGAGATGATGCAGTGTAAGTTATATAGAGGGGAGAGATGATATAGGGTAAGTTATATAGAGGGAAGAGATGATATAGGGTCAGTTATATAGAGGGGAGAGATGATATAGGGTAAGTTATATTGAGGGGAGAGGTTGTATCGGGTAAGTTATATAGAGGGGAGAGATGATATAGGATAAGTTATATAGAGGGGAGAGATGATATAGGGTAAGTTATATAGAGGGGAGAGGTTGTATCGGGTAAGTTTTATAGAGGGGAGAGATGATGTAGGGTAAGTTATATAGAGGGGAGAGATGATATAGGGTAAGTTATATAGAGGGGAGAGATGATTTAGGGTAAGTTATATAGAGGGGAGAGATGATATAGGGTAAGTTATATAGAGTGGAGAGATGATATAGGGTAAGTTATATACAGGGGAGAGATGATATCAGGAAAGTTATATAGAGGGGAGAGATGATATAGGGTAAGTTATACAGAGGGGAGAGATGATTTAGGGTAAGTTATATAGAGGGGAGAGATGATATAGGGTAAGTTATATAGAGGGGAGAGATGATATAGGGTAAGTTATATACAGGGGAGAGATGATATCAGGAAAGTTATATAGAGGGGAGAGATGATATAGGGTAAGTTATATAGAGGGGAGAGATGATATAGGGTAAGTTATATTGAGGGGAGAGATGGTATCGGGTAAGTTATATAGAGGGGAGAGATGATATAGGGTAAGTTATATAGAGGGGAGAGATGATATAGGGTAAGTTATATAGAGGGGAGAGATGATATAAAATAAGTTATCTAGAGGGGAGAGATGATATAGGGTAAGTTATATAGAGGGGAGAGATGATATAAAATAAGTTATCTAGAGGGGAGAGATTATATAGGGTAAGTTATATAGAGGGGAGAGATGATATAGGGTAAGTTATATAGAGGGGAGAGATGATATCGGGTAAGTTATATAGAGGGGAGAGATGATATCGGGTAAGTTATATAGAGGGGAGAGATGATATAGGATAAGTTATATAGAGGGGAGAGATGATATAGGGTAAGTTATAGTGAGGGGAGAGATGATATAGGATAAGTTATATAGAGGGGAGAGATGATATAGGGTAAGTTATATAGAGGGGAGAGATGATATCGGGTAAGTTATATAGAGGGGAGAGATGATATAGGGTAAGTTATATAGAGGGGAGAGGTTGTATCGGGTAAGTTATATAGAGGGGAGAGATGATATAGGGTAAGTTATATAGAGGGGAGAGATGATATCGGGTAAGTTATATAGAGGGGAGAGGTTGTATCGGGTAAGTTATATAGACGGGAGAGATGATATAGGGTAAGTTATATAGAGGGGAGAGATGATATAGGGTAAGTTATATTGAGGGGAGAGGTTGTATCGGGTAAGTTATATTGAAGGGAGAGATGATATAGGATAAGTTATATAGAGGGGAGAGATGATATAGGGTAAGTTATATGGAGGGGAGAGGTTGTATCGGGTAAGTTTTATAGAGGGGAGAGATGATATAGGATAAGTTATATAGAGGGGAGAGATGATGTAGTGTAAGTTATATTGAGGGGAGAGATGATATCGGCTAAGTTATATAGAGGGGAGAGATTGTATCGAGTAAGTTATATAGAGGGGAGAGATGATATAGGATAAGTTATATAGAGGGGAGAGATGATATCGGGTAAGTTATACAGAGGGGAGAGATGATATAGGGTAAGTTATATAGAGGGGAGAGATGATATAGGGTAAGTTATATAGAGGGGAGAGATGATATAGGGTAAGTTATATTGAGGGGAGAGATGGTATCGGGTAAGTTATATAGAGGGGAGAGATGATATAGGGTAAGTTATATAGAGGGGAGAGATGATATAGGGTAAGTTATATAGAGGGGAGAGATGATATAAAATAAGTTATCTAGAGGGGAGAGATGATATAGGGTAAGTTATATAGAGGGGAGAGATGATATAAAATAAGCTATCTAGGGGGAGAGATTATATAGGGTAAGTTATATAGAGGGGAGAGATGATATAGGGTAAGTTATATAGAGGGGAGAGATGATATAGGGTAAGTTATATAGAGGGGAGAGATGATATCGGGTAAGTTATATAGAGGGGAGAGATGATATCGGGTAAGTTATATAGAGGGGAGAGATGATATAGGATAAGTTATATAGAGGGGAGAGATGATATAGGGTAAGTTATAGTGAGGGGAGAGATGATATAGGATAAGTTATATAGAGGGGAGAGATGATATAGGGTAAGTTATATAGAGGGGAGAGGTTGTATCGGGTAAGTTTTATAGAGGGGAGAGATGATATAGGATAAGTTATATAGAGGGGAGAGATGATGTCGTGTAAGTTATATTGAGGGGAGAGATGATATCGGCTAAGTTATATAGAGGGGAGAGATTGTATCGAGTAAGTTATATAGAGGGGAGAGATGATATAGGATAAGTTATATAGAGGGGAGAGATGATATCGGGTAAGTTATACAGAGGGGAGAGATGATATAGGGTAAGTTATATAGAGGGGAGAGATGATATAGGGTAAGTTATATAGAGGGTAGAGATGATATAGGGTAAGTTATATAGAGGGGAGAGATGATATCGGGTAAGTTATATAGAGGGGAGAGATGATATAGGATAAGTTATATAGAGGGGAGAGATGATATAGGATAAGTTATATAGAGGGGAGAGATGATATAGGGTAAGTTATATTGAGGGGAGAGATGATATAGGATAAGTTATATAGAGGGGAGAGATGATATAGGGTAAGTTATATAGAGGGGAGAGATGATATCGGGTAAGTTATATAGAGGGGAGAGATGATATAGGGTAAGTTATATAGAGGGGAGAGGTTGTATCGGGTAAGTTATATAGAGGGGAGAGATGATATAGGGTAAGTTATATAGAGGGGAGAGATGATATCGGGTAAGTTATATAGAGGGGAGAGGTTGTATCGGGTAAGTTATATAGACGGGAGAGATGATATAGGGTAAGTTATATAGAGGGGAGAGATGATATAGGGTAAGTTATATTGAGGGGAGAGGTTGTATCGGGTAAGTTATATAGAAGGGAGAGATGATATAGATAAGTTATATAGAGGGGAGAGATGATATAGGGTAAGTTATATAGAGGGGAGAGGTTGTATCGGATAAGTTTTATAGAGGGGAGAGATGATATAGGATAAGTTATATCGAGGGGAGAGATTGTATCGAGTAAGTTATATAGAGGGGAGAGATGATATAGGGTAAGTTATATAGAGGGGAGAGGTTGTATCGGGTAAGTTATATAGAAGGGAGAGATGATATAGGGTAAGTTATATAGAGGGGAGAGATGATATAGGGTAAGTTATATAGAGGGGAGAGATGATATCGGGTAAGTTATATAGAGGGGAGAGATGATATAGGATAAGTTATATAGAGGGGAGAGATGATATAGGATAAGTTATATAGAGGGGAGAGATGATATAGGGTAAGTTATATTGAGGGGAGAGATGATATAGGATAAGTTATATAGAGGGGAGAGATGATATAGGGTAAGTTATATAGAGGGGAGAGATGATATCGGGTAAGTTATATAGAGGGGAGAGATGATATAGGGTAAGTTATATAGAGGGGAGAGGTTGTATCGGGTAATTATATAGAGGGGAGAGATGATATAGGGTAAGTTATATAGAGGGGAGAGATGATATCGGGTAAGTTATATAGAGGGGAGAGGTTGTATCGGGTAAGTTATATAGACGGGAGAGATGATATAGGGTAAGTTATATAGAGGGGAGAGATGATATAGGGTAAGTTATATTGAGGGGAGAGGTTGTATCGGGTAAGTTATATAGAAGGGAGAGATGATATAGGTAAGTTATATAGAGGGGAGAGATGATATAGGGTAAGTTATATAGAGGGGAGAGGTTGTATCGGATAAGTTTTATAGAGGGGAGAGATGATATAGGATAAGTTATATAGAGGGGAGAGATGATGTAGTGTAAGTTATATTGAGGGGAGAGATGATATCGGCTAAGTTATATCGAGGGGAGAGATTGTATCGAGTAAGTTATATAGAGGGGAGAGATGATATAGGGTAAGTTATATAGAGGGGAGAAATGATATCGGGTAAGTTATATCGAGGGGAGAGATGATATAGGGTAAGTTATATAGAGGGGAGAGATGATATAGGTTAAGTTATATAGAGGGGAGAGATGATATATGGTAAGTTATATTGAGGGGAGAGATGGTATCGGGTAAGTTATATAGAGGGGAGAGATGATATAGGGTAAGTTATATAGAGGGGAGAGGTTGTATCGGGTAAGTTATATAGAGGGGAGAGATGATATAGGGTAAGTTATATAGAGGGGAGAGATGATATAGGGTAAGTTATATAGAGGGGAGAGATGATATAGGGTAAGTTATATAGAGGGGAGAGATGATATATGGTAAGTTATATAGAGGGGAGAGGTTGTATCGGGTAAGTTATATAGAGGGGAGAGATGATATAGGGTAAGTTATATAGAGGGGAGAGATGATATCGGGTAAGTTATATAGAGGGGAGAGGTTGTATCGGGTAAGTTATATAGAGGGAAGAGATGATATAGGGTAAGTTATATAGAGGGGACAGATGATATAGGGTAAGTTATATTGAGGGGAGAGGTTGTATCGGGTAAGTTATATAGAGGGGAGAGATGATATAGGATAAGTTATATAGAGGGGAGAGATGATATAGGGTAAGTTATATAGAGGGGAGAGGTTGTATCGGGTAAGTTATATAGAGGGGAGAGATGATGCAGTGTAAGTTATATAGAGGGGAGAGATGATATAGGGTAAGTTATATAGAGGGAAGAGATGATATAGGGTAAGTTATATAGAGGGGAGAGATGATATAGGGTAAGTTATATTGAGGGGAGAGGTTGTATCGGGTAAGTTATATAGAGGGGAGAGATGATATAGGATAAGTTATATCGAGGGGAGAGATGATATAGGGTAAGTTATATAGAGGGGAGAGGTTGTATCGGGTAAGTTTTATAGAGGGGAGAGATGATGTAGTGTAAGTTATACAGAGGGGAGAGATGATATAGGGTAAGTTATATAGAGGGGAGAGATGATATAGGGTAAGTTATATAGAGGGGAGAGATGATATAGGGTAAGTTATATACAGGGGAGAGATGATATCGGGTAAGTTATATAGAGGGGAGAGATGATATAGGGTAAGTTATACAGAGGGGAGAGATGATATAGGGTAAGTTATATTGAGGGGAGAGATGGTATCGGGTAAGTTATATAGAGGGGAGAGATGATGTAGGGTAAGTTATATAGAGGGGAGAGATGATATAGGGTAAGTTATATAGAGGGGAGAGATGATATAAAATAAGTTATCTAGAGGGGAGAGATGATATAGGGTAAGTTATATAGAGGGGAGAGATGATATAAAATAAGTTATCTAGAGGGGAGAGATTATATAGGGTAAGTTATATAGAGGGGAGAGATGATATAGGGTAAGTTATATAGAGGGGAGAGATGATATAGGGTAAGTTATATAGAGGGGAGAGATGATATCGGGTAAGTTATATAGAGGGGAGAGATGATATCGGGTAAGTTATATAGAGGGGAGAGATGATATAGGATAAGTTATATAGAGGGGAGAGATGATATAGGGTAAGTTATAGTGAGGGGAGAGATGATATAGGATAAGTTATATAGAGGGGAGAGATGATATAGGGTAAGTTATATAGAGGGGAGAGGTTGTATCGGGTAAGTTTTATAGAGGGGAGAGATGATATAGGATAAGTTATATAGAGGGGAGAGATGATGTCGTGTAAGTTATATTGAGGGGAGAGATGATATCGGCTAAGTTATATAGAGGGGAGAGATTGTATCGAGTAAGTTATATAGAGGGGAGAGATGATATAGGATAAGTTATATAGAGGGGAGAGATGATATCGGGTAAGTTATACAGAGGGGAGAGATGATATAGGGTAAGTTATATAGAGGGGAGAGATGATATAGGGTAAGTTATATAGAGGGTAGAGATGATATAGGGTAAGTTATATAGAGGGGAGAGATGATATCGGGTAAGTTATATAGAGGGGAGAGATGATATAGGATAAGTTATATAGAGGGGAGAGATGATATAGGATAAGTTATATAGAGGGGAGAGATGATATAGGGTAAGTTATATTGAGGGGAGAGATGATATAGGATAAGTTATATAGAGGGGAGAGATGATATAGGGTAAGTTATATAGAGGGGAGAGATGATATCGGGTAAGTTATATAGAGGGGAGAGATGATATAGGGTAAGTTATATAGAGGGGAGAGGTTGTATCGGGTAAGTTATATAGAGGGGAGAGATGATATAGGGTAAGTTATATAGAGGGGAGAGATGATATCGGGTAAGTTATATAGAGGGGAGAGGTTGTATCGGGTAAGTTATATAGACGGGAGAGATGATATAGGGTAAGTTATATAGAGGGGAGAGATGATATAGGGTAAGTTATATTGAGGGGAGAGGTTGTATCGGGTAAGTTATATAGAAGGGAGAGATGATATAGGTAAGTTATATAGAGGGGAGAGATGATATAGGGTAAGTTATATAGAGGGGAGAGGTTGTATCGGATAAGTTTTATAGAGGGGAGAGATGATATAGGATAAGTTATATCGAGGGGAGAGATTGTATCGAGTAAGTTATATATAGGGGAGAGATGATATAGGGTAAGTTATATAGAGGGGAGAGGTTGTATCGGGTAAGTTATATAGAAGGGAGAGATGATATAGGGTAAGTTATATAGAGGGGAGAGATGATATAGGGTAAGTTATATAGAGGGGAGAGATGATATCGGGTAAGTTATATAGAGGGGAGAGATGATATAGGATAAGTTATATAGAGGGGAGAGATGATATAGGATAAGTTATATAGAGGGGAGAGATGATATAGGGTAAGTTATATTGAGGGGAGAGATGATATAGGATAAGTTATATAGAGGGGAGAGATGATATAGGGTAAGTTATATAGAGGGGAGAGATGATATCGGGTAAGTTATATAGAGGGGAGAGATGATATAGGGTAAGTTATATAGAGGGGAGAGGTTGTATCGGGTAATTATATAGAGGGGAGAGATGATATAGGGTAAGTTATATAGAGGGGAGAGATGATATCGGGTAAGTTATATAGAGGGGAGAGGTTGTATCGGGTAAGTTATATAGACGGGAGAGATGATATAGGATAAGTTATATAGAGGGGAGAGATGATATAGGGTAAGTTATAGTGAGGGGAGAGATGATATAGGATAAGTTATATAGAGGGGAGAGATGATATAGGGTAAGTTATATAGAGGGGAGAGGTTGTATCGGGTAAGTTTTATAGAGGGGAGAGATGATATAGGATAAGTTATATAGAGGGGAGAGATGATGTCGTGTAAGTTATATTGAGGGGAGAGATGATATCGGCTAAGTTATATAGAGGGGAGAGATTGTATCGAGTAAGTTATATAGAGGGGAGAGATGATATAGGATAAGTTATATAGAGGGGAGAGATGATATCGGGTAAGTTATACAGAGGGGAGAGATGATATAGGGTAAGTTATATAGAGGGGAGAGATGATATAGGGTAAGTTATATAGAGGGTAGAGATGATATAGGGTAAGTTATATAGAGGGGAGAGATGATATCGGGTAAGTTATATAGAGGGGAGAGATGATATAGGATAAGTTATATAGAGGGGAGAGATGATATAGGATAAGTTATATAGAGGGGAGAGATGATATAGGGTAAGTTATATTGAGGGGAGAGATGATATAGGATAAGTTATATAGAGGGGAGAGATGATATAGGGTAAGTTATATAGAGGGGAGAGATGATATCGGGTAAGTTATATAGAGGGGAGAGATGATATAGGGTAAGTTATATAGAGGGGAGAGGTTGTATCGGGTAAGTTATATAGAGGGGAGAGATGATATAGGGTAAGTTATATAGAGGGGAGAGATGATATCGGGTAAGTTATATAGAGGGGAGAGGTTGTATCGGGTAAGTTATATAGACGGGAGAGATGATATAGGGTAAGTTATATAGAGGGGAGAGATGATATAGGGTAAGTTATATTGAGGGGAGAGGTTGTATCGGGTAAGTTATATAGAAGGGAGAGATGATATAGGTAAGTTATATAGAGGGGAGAGATGATATAGGGTAAGTTATATAGAGGGGAGAGGTTGTATCGGATAAGTTTTATAGAGGGGAGAGATGATATAGGATAAGTTATATCGAGGGGAGAGATTGTATCGAGTAAGTTATATATAGGGGAGAGATGATATAGGGTAAGTTATATAGAGGGGAGAGGTTGTATCGGGTAAGTTATATAGAAGGGAGAGATGATATAGGGTAAGTTATATAGAGGGGAGAGATGATATAGGGTAAGTTATATAGAGGGGAGAGATGATATCGGGTAAGTTATATAGAGGGGAGAGATGATATAGGATAAGTTATATAGAGGGGAGAGATGATATAGGATAAGTTATATAGAGGGGAGAGATGATATAGGGTAAGTTATATTGAGGGGAGAGATGATATAGGATAAGTTATATAGAGGGGAGAGATGATATAGGGTAAGTTATATAGAGGGGAGAGATGATATCGGGTAAGTTATATAGAGGGGAGAGATGATATAGGGTAAGTTATATAGAGGGGAGAGGTTGTATCGGGTAATTATATAGAGGGGAGAGATGATATAGGGTAAGTTATATAGAGGGGAGAGATGATATCGGGTAAGTTATATAGAGGGGAGAGGTTGTATCGGGTAAGTTATATAGACGGGAGAGATGATATAGGGTAAGTTATATAGAGGGGAGAGATGATATAGGGTAAGTTATATTGAGGGGAGAGGTTGTATCGGGTAAGTTATATAGAAGGGAGAGATGATATAGGTAAGTTATATAGAGGGGAGAGATGATATAGGGTAAGTTATATAGAGGGGAGAGGTTGTATCGGATAAGTTTTATAGAGGGGAGAGATGATATAGGATAAGTTATATAGAGGGGAGAGATGATGTAGTGTAAGTTATATTGAGGGGAGAGATGATATCGGCTAAGTTATATCGAGGGGAGAGATTGTATCGAGTAAGTTATATAGAGGGGAGAGATGATATAGGGTAAGTTATATAGAGGGGAGAAATGATATCGGGTAAGTTATATCGAGGGGAGAGATGATATAGGGTAAGTTATATAGAGGGGAGAGATGATATAGGTTAAGTTATATAGAGGGGAGAGATGATATATGGTAAGTTATATTGAGGGGAGAGATGGTATCGGGTAAGTTATATAGAGGGGAGAGATGATATAGGGTAAGTTATATAGAGGGGAGAGGTTGTATCGGGTAAGTTATATAGAGGGGAGAGATGATATAGGGTAAGTTATATAGAGGGGAGAGATGATATAGGGTAAGTTATATAGAGGGGAGAGATGATATAGGGTAAGTTATATAGAGGGGAGAGATGATATATGGTAAGTTATATAGAGGGGAGAGGTTGTATCGGGTAAGTTATATAGAGGGGAGAGATGATATAGGGTAAGTTATATAGAGGGGAGAGATGATATCGGGTAAGTTATATAGAGGGGAGAGGTTGTATCGGGTAAGTTATATAGAGGGAAGAGATGATATAGGGTAAGTTATATAGAGGGGACAGATGATATAGGGTAAGTTATATTGAGGGGAGAGGTTGTATCGGGTAAGTTATATAGAGGGGAGAGATGATATAGGATAAGTTATATAGAGGGGAGAGATGATATAGGGTAAGTTATATAGAGGGGAGAGGTTGTATCGGGTAAGTTATATAGAGGGGAGAGATGATGCAGTGTAAGTTATATAGAGGGGAGAGATGATATAGGGTAAGTTATATAGAGGCAAGAGATGATATAGGGTAAGTTATATAGAGGGGAGAGATGATATAGGGTAAGTTATATTGAGGGGAGAGGTTGTATCGGGTAAGTTATATAGAGGGGAGAGATGATATAGGATAAGTTATATCGAGGGGAGAGATGATATAGGGTAAGTTATATAGAGGGGAGAGGTTGTATCGGGTAAGTTTTATAGAGGGGAGAGATGATGTAGTGTAAGTTATACAGAGGGGAGAGATGATATAGGGTAAGTTATATAGAGGGGAGAGATGATATAGGGTAAGTTATATAGAGGGGAGAGATGATATAGGGTAAGTTATATACAGGGGAGAGATGATATCGGGTAAGTTATATAGAGGGGAGAGATGATATAGGGTAAGTTATACAGAGGGGAGAGATGATATAGGGTAAGTTATATTGAGGGGAGAGATGGTATCGGGTAAGTTATATAGAGGGGAGAGATGATGTAGGGTAAGTTATATAGAGGGGAGAGATGATATAGGGTAAGTTATATAGAGGGGAGAGATGATATAAAATAAGTTATCTAGAGGGGAGAGATGATATAGGGTAAGTTATATAGAGGAGAGAGATGATATAAAATAAGTTATCTAGAGGGGAGAGATTATATAGGGTAAGTTATATAGAGGGGAGTGATGATATAGGGTAAGTTATATAGAGGGGAGAGATGATATAGGGTAAGTTATATAGAGGGGAGAGATGATATCGGGTAAGTTATATAGAGGGGAGAGATGATATCGGGTAAGTTATACAGAGGGGAGAGATGATATAGGATAAGTTATATAGAGGGGAGAGATGATATAGGGTAAGTTATATTGAGGGGAGAGATGATATAGGGTAAGTTATATAGAGGGGAGAGATGATATCGGGTAAGTTATATAGAGGGGAGAGATGATATAGGATAAGTTATATAGAGGGGAGAGATGATATAGGATAAGTTATATAGAGGGGAGAGATGATATAGGGTAAGTTATATAGAGGGGAGAGATGATATCGGGTAAGTTATATAGAGGGGAGAGGTTGTATCGGGTAAGTTATATAGAGGGGAGAGATGATATAGGGTAAGTTATATAGAGGGGAGAGATGATATAGGGTAAGTTATATTGAGGGGAGAGATGATATAGGATAAGTTATATAGAGGGGAGAGATGATATAGGGTAACTTATATAGAGGCGAGAGATGATATCGGGTAAGTTATATAGAGGGGAGAGGTTGTATCGGGTAAGTTATATAGAGGGGAGAGATGATATAGGGTAAGTTATATTGAGGGGAGAGGTTGTATCGGGTAAGTTATATAGAAGGGAGAGATGATATAGGATAAGTTATATAGAGGGGAGAGATGATATAGGGTAAGTTATATAGAGGGGAGAGGTTGTATCGGGTAAGTTTTATAGAGGGGAGAGATGATATAGGATAAGTTATATAGAGGGGAGAGATGATGTAGTGTAAGTTATATTGAGGGGAGAGATGATATCGGCTAAGTTATGTAGAGGGGAGAGATTGTATCGAGTAAGTTATATAGAGGGGAGAGATGATATAGGATAAGTTATATAGAGGGGAGAGATGATATCGGGTAAGTTATACAGAGGGGAGAGATGATATAGGGTAAGTTATATAGAGGGGAGAGATGATATAGGGTAAGTTATATAGAGGGGAGAGATGATATAGGGTAAGTTATATAGAGGGGAGAGATGATATCGGGTAAGTTATATAGAGGGGAGAGATGATATAGGATAAGTTATATAGAGGGGAGAGATGATATAGGATAAGTTATATAGAGGGGAGAGATGATATAGGGTAAGTTATATTGAGGGGAGAGATGATATAGGATAAGTTATATAGAGGGGAGAGATGATATAGGGTAAGTTATATAGAGGGGAGAGATGATATCGGGTAAGTTATATAGAGGGGAGAGATGATATAGGGTAAGTTATATAGAGGGGAGAGGTTGTATCGGGTAATTATATAGAGGGGAGAGATGATATAGGGTAAGTTATATAGAGGGGAGAGATGATATCGGGTAAGTTATATAGAGGGGAGAGGTTGTATCGGGTAAGTTATATAGACGGGAGAGATGATATAGGGTAAGTTATATAGAGGGGAGAGATGATATAGGGTAAGTTATATTGAGGGGAGAGGTTGTATCGGGTAAGTTATATAGAAGGGAGAGATGATATAGGTAAGTTATATAGAGGGGAGAGATGATATAGGGTAAGTTATATAGAGGGGAGAGGTTGTATCGGATAATTTTTATAGAGGGGAGAGATGATATAGGATAAGTTATATAGAGGGGAGAGATGATGTAGTGTAAGTTATATTGAGGGGAGAGATGATATCGGCTAAGTTATATCGAGGGGAGAGATTGTATCGAGTAAGTTATATAGAGGGGAGAGATGATATAGGGTAAGTTATATAGAGGGGAGAAATGATATCGGGTAAGTTATATCGAGGGGAGAGATGATATAGGGTAAGTTATATAGAGGGGAGAGATGATATAGGGTAAGTTATATAGAGGGGAGAGATGATATATTAAGTTATATTGAGGGGAGAGATGGTATCGGGTAAGTTATATAGAGGGGAGAGATGATATAGGGTAAGTTATATAGAGGGGAGAGGTTGTATCGGGTAAGTTATATAGAGGGGAGAGATGATATAGGGTAAGTTATATAGAGGGGAGAGATGATATAGGGTAAGTTATATAGAGGGGAGAGATGATATAGGGTAAGTTATATAGAGGGGAGAGATGATATATGGTAAGTTATATAGAGGGGAGAGGTTGTATCGGGTAAGTTATATAGAGGGGAGAGATGATATAGGGTAAGTTATATAGAGGGGAGAGATGATATCGGGTAAGTTATATAGAGGGGAGAGGTTGTATCGGGTAAGTTATATAGAGGGAAGAGATGATATAGGGTAAGTTATATAGAGGGGAGAGATGATATAGGGTAAGTTATATTGAGGGGAGAGGTTGTATCGGGTAAGTTATATAGAGGGGAGAGATGATATAGGATAAGTTATATAGAGGGGAGAGATGATATAGGGTAAGTTATATAGAGGGGAGAGGTTGTATCGGGTAAGTTTTATAGAGGGGAGAGATGATGCAGTGTAAGCTATATAGAGGGGAGAGATGATATAGGGTAAGTTATATAGAGGGAAGAGATGATATAGGGTAAGTTATATAGAGGGGAGAGATGATATAGGGTAAGTTATATTGAGGGGAGAGGTTGTATCGGGTAAGTTATATAGAGGGGAGAGATGATATAGGATAAGTTATATAGAGGGGAGAGATGATATAGGGTAAGTTATATAGAGGGGAGAGGTTGTATCGGGTAAGTTTTATAGAGGGGAGAGATGATGTAGTGTAAGTTATACAGAGGGGAGAGATGATATAGGGTAAGTTATATAGAGGGGAGAGATGATATAGGGTAAATTATATAGAGGGGAGAGATGATATAGGGTAAGTTATATACAGGGGAGAGATGATATCGGGTAAGTTATATAGAGGGGAGAGATGATATAGGGTAAGTTATATAGAGGGGAGAGATGATATAGGGTAAGTTATATTGAGGGGAGAGATGGTATCGGGTAAGTTATATAGAGGGGAGAGATGATGTAGGGTAAGTTATATAGAGGGGAGAGATGATATAGGGTAAGTTATATAGAGGGGAGAGATGATATAAAATAAGTTATCTAGAGGGGAGAGATGATATAGGGTAATTTATATAGAGGGGAGAGATGATATAAAATAAGTTATCTAGAGGGGAGAGATTATATAGGGTAAGTTATATAGAGGGGAGAGATGATATAGGGTAAGTTATATAGAGGGGAGAGATGATATAGGGTAAGTTATATAGAGGGGAGAGATGATATCGGGTAAGTTATATAGAGGGGAGAGATGATATCGGGTAAGTTATACAGAGGGGAGAGATGATATAGGATAAGTTATATAGAGGGGAGAGATGATATAGGGTAAGTTATATTGAGGGGAGAGATGATATAGGGTAAGTTATATAGAGGGGAGAGATGATATCGGGTAAGTTATATAGAGGGGAGAGATGATATAGGATAAGTTATATAGAGGGGAGAGATGATATAGGATAAGTTATATTGAGGGAAGAGATGGTATCGGGTAAGTTATATAGAGGGGAGAGATGATATCGGGTAAGTTATATAGAGGGGAGAGGTTGTATCGGGTAAGTTATATAGAGGGGAGAGATGATATAGGGTAAGTTATATAGAGGGGAGAGATGATATAGGGTAAGTTATATTGAGGGGAGAGATGATATAGGATAAGTTATATAGAGGGGAGAGATGATATAGGGTAAGTTATATAGAGGGGAGAGATGATATCGGGTAAGTTATATAGAGGGGAGAGGTTGTATCGGGTAAGTTATATAGAGGGGAGAGATGATATAGGGTAAGTTATATAGAGGGGAGAGATGATATCGGGTAAGTTATATAGAGGGGAGAGGTTGTATCGGGTAAGTTATATAGACGGGAGAGATGATATAGGGTAAGTTATATAGAGGGGAGAGATGATATAGGGTAAGTTATATTGAGGGGAGAGGTTGTATCGGGTAAGTTATATAGAAGGGAGAGATGATATAGGTAAGTTATATAGAGGGGAGAGATGATATAGGGTAAGTTATATAGAGGGGAGAGGTTGTATCGGGTAAGTTTTATAGAGGGGACAGATGATATAGGATAAGTTATATAGAGGGGAGAGATGATGTAGTGTAAGTTATATTGAGGGGAAAGATGATATCGGCTATGTTATATAGAGGGGAGAGATTGTATCGAGTAAGTTATATAGAGGGGAGAGATGATATAGGATAAGTTATATAGAGGGGAGCGATGATATCGGGTAAGTTATACAGAGGGGAGAGATGATATAGGGTAAGTTATATAGAGGGGAGAGATGATATAGGGTAGGTTATAATGAGGGGAGAGATGATATAGTGTAAGTTATATAGAGGGGAGAGATGATATCGGGTAAGTTATATAGAGGGGAGAGATGATATAGGGTAAGTTATATTGAGGGGAGAGATGATATCGGGTAAGTTATACAGAGGGGAGAGATGATATAGGGTAAGTTATATAGAGGGGAGAGATGATATAGGGTAAGTTATATAGAGGGGAGAGATGATATAGGGTAAGTTATATAGAGGGGAGAGATGATATCGGGTAAGTTATATAGAGGGGAGAGATGATATAGGATAAGTTATATAGAGGGGAGAGATGATATAGGATAAGTTATATAGAGGGGAGAGATGATATAGGGTAAGTTATATTGAGGGGAGAGATGATATAGGATAAGTTATATAGAGGGGAGAGATGATATAGGGTAAGTTATATAGAGGGGAGAGATGATATCGGGTAAGTTATATAGAGGGGAGAGATGATATAGGGTAAGTTATATAGAGGGGAGAGGTTGTATCGGGTAATTATATAGAGGGGAGAGATGATATAGGGTAAGTTATATAGAGGGGAGAGATGATATCGGGTAAGTTATATAGAGGGGAGAGGTTGTATCGGGTAAGTTATATAGACGGGAGAGATGATATAGGGTAAGTTATATAGAGGGGAGAGATGATATAGGGTAAGTTATATTGAGGGGAGAGGTTGTATCGGGTAAGTTATATAGAAGGGAGAGATGATATAGGTAAGTTATATAGAGGGGAGAGATGATATAGGGTAAGTTATATAGAGGGGAGAGGTTGTATCGGATAATTTTTATAGAGGGGAGAGATGATATAGGATAAGTTATATAGAGGGGAGAGATGATGTAGTGTAAGTTATATCGAGGGGAGAGATTGTATCGAGTAAGTTATATAGAGGGGAGAGATGATATAGGGTAAGTTATATAGAGGGGAGAAATGATATCGGGTAAGTTATATCGAGGGGAGAGATGATATAGGGTAAGTTATATAGAGGGGAGAGATGATATAGGGTAAGTTATATAGAGGGGAGAGATGATATATTAAGTTATATTGAGGGGAGAGATGGTATCGGGTAAGTTATATAGAGGGGAGAGATGATATAGGGTAAGTTATATAGAGGGGAGAGGTTGTATCGGGTAAGTTATATAGAGGGGAGAGATGATATAGGGTAAGTTATATAGAGGGGAGAGATGATATAGGGTAAGTTATATAGAGGGGAGAGATGATATAGGGTAAGTTATATAGAGGGGAGAGATGATATATGGTAAGTTATATAGAGGGGAGAGGTTGTATCGGGTAAGTTATATAGAGGGGAGAGATGATATAGGGTAAGTTATATAGAGGGGAGAGATGATATCGGGTAAGTTATATAGAGGGGAGAGGTTGTATCGGGTAAGTTATATAGAGGGAAGAGATGATATAGGGTAAGTTATATAGAGGGGAGAGATGATATAGGGTAAGTTATATTGAGGGGAGAGGTTGTATCGGGTAAGTTATATAGAGGGGAGAGATGATATAGGATAAGTTATATAGAGGGGAGAGATGATATAGGGTAAGTTATATAGAGGGGAGAGGTTGTATCGGGTAAGTTTTATAGAGGGGAGAGATGATGCAGTGTAAGCTATATAGAGGGGAGAGATGATATAGGGTAAGTTATATAGAGGGAAGAGATGATATAGGGTAAGTTATATAGAGGGGAGAGATGATATAGGGTAAGTTATATTGAGGGGAGAGGTTGTATCGGGTAAGTTATATAGAGGGGAGAGATGATATAGGATAAGTTATATAGAGGGGAGAGATGATATAGGGTAAGTTATATAGAGGGGAGAGGTTGTATCGGGTAAGTTTTATAGAGGGGAGAGATGATGTAGTGTAAGTTATACAGAGGGGAGAGATGATATAGGGTAAGTTATATAGAGGGGAGAGATGATATAGGGTAAATTATATAGAGGGGAGAGATGATATAGGGTAAGTTATATACAGGGGAGAGATGATATCGGGTAAGTTATATAGAGGGGAGAGATGATATAGGGTAAGTTATATAGAGGGGAGAGATGATATAGGGTAAGTTATATTGAGGGGAGAGATGGTATCGGGTAAGTTATATAGAGGGGAGAGATGATGTAGGGTAAGTTATATAGAGGGGAGAGATGATATAGGGTAAGTTATATAGAGGGGAGAGATGATATAAAATAAGTTATCTAGAGGGGAGAGATGATATAGGGTAATTTATATAGAGGGGAGAGATGATATAAAATAAGTTATCTAGAGGGGAGAGATTATATAGGGTAAGTTATATAGAGGGGAGAGATGATATAGGGTAAGTTATATAGAGGGGAGAGATGATATAGGGTAAGTTATATAGAGGGGAGAGATGATATCGGGTAAGTTATATAGAGGGGAGAGATGATATCGGGTAAGTTATACAGAGGGGAGAGATGATATAGGATAAGTTATATAGAGGGGAGAGATGATATAGGGTAAGTTATATTGAGGGGAGAGATGATATAGGGTAAGTTATATAGAGGGGAGAGATGATATCGGGTAAGTTATATAGAGGGGAGAGATGATATAGGATAAGTTATATAGAGGGGAGAGATGATATAGGATAAGTTATATTGAGGGAAGAGATGGTATCGGGTAAGTTATATAGAGGGGAGAGATGATATCGGGTAAGTTATATAGAGGGGAGAGGTTGTATCGGGTAAGTTATATAGAGGGGAGAGATGATATAGGGTAAGTTATATAGAGGGGAGAGATGATATAGGGTAAGTTATATTGAGGGGAGAGATGATATAGGATAAGTTATATAGAGGGGAGAGATGATATAGGGTAAGTTATATAGAGGGGAGAGATGATATCGGGTAAGTTATATAGAGGGGAGAGGTTGTATCGGGTAAGTTATATAGAGGGGAGAGATGATATAGGGTAAGTTATATAGAGGGGAGAGATGATATCGGGTAAGTTATATAGAGGGGAGAGGTTGCATCGGGTAAGTTATATAGACGGGAGAGATGATATAGGGTAAGTTATATAGAGGGGAGAGATGATATAGGGTAAGTTATATTGAGGGGAGTGGTTGTATCGGGTAAGTTATATAGAAGGGAGAGATGATATAGGTAAGTTATATAGAGGGGAGAGATGATATAGGGTAAGTTATATAGAGGGGAGAGGTTGTATCGGGTAAGTTTTATAGAGGGGACAGATGATATAGGATAAGTTATATAGAGGGGAGAGATTGTATCGAGTAAGTTATATAGAGGGGAGAGATGATATAGGATAAGTTATATAGAGGGGAGCGATGATATCGGGTAAGTTATACAGAGGGGAGAGATGATATAGGGTAAGTTATATAGAGGGGAGAGATGATATAGGGTAGGTTATAATGAGGGGAGAGATGATATAGTGTAAGTTATATAGAGGGGAGAGATGATATCGGGTAAGTTATATAGAGGGGAGAGATGATATAGGGTAAGTTATATTGAGGGGAGAGATGATATCGGGTAAGTTATATAGAGGGGAGAGATGATATAGGGTAAGTTATATAGAGGGGAGAGATGGTATCGGGTAAGTTATATAGAGGGGAGAGATGATATAGGGTAAGTTATATTGAGGGGAGAGATGATATCGGGTAAGTTATATAGAGGGGAGAGATGATATAGGGTAAGTTATATAGAGGGGAGAGATGGTATCGGGTAAGTTATATAGAGGGGAGAGATGATATAGGGTAAGTTATATAGAGGGGAGAGATGATATAAAATAAGTTATCTAGAGGGGAGAGATTATATAGGGTAAGTTATATTGAGGGGAGAGATGATATCGGGTAAGTTATATAGAGGGGAGAGATGATAGAGGGTAAGTTATATTGAGGGGAGAGATGATATCGGGTAAGTTATATAGAGGGGAGAGATGATATCGGGTAAGTTATATAGAGGGGAGAGATGATATAGGGTAAGTTATATAGAGGGGAGAGATGATATCGGGTAAGTTATATAGAGGGGTGAGATGATATAGTGTAAGTTATATAGAGGGGAGAGATGATATCGGGTAAGTTATATAGAGGGGAGAGATGATATAGGGTAAGTTATATAGAGGGGAGAGATGATATAGGGTAAGTTATATAGAGGGGAGAGATGATATCAGGTAAGTTATACAGAGGGGAGAGATGATATAGGGTAAGTTATATTGAGGGGAGAGATGGTATAGGGTAAGTAATATTGAGGGGAGAGATGGTATAGGGTAAGTTATATAGAGGGGAGAGATGATATAGGGTAAGTTATATAGAGGGGAGAGATGATATCGGGTAAGTTATACAGAGGGGAGAGATGATATAGGGTAAGTTATACAGAGGGGAGAGATGATATAGGGTAAGTTATATTGAGGGGAGAGATGGTATAGGGTAAGTTATATAGAGGGGAGAGATGATATAGGGTAAGTTATATAGAGGGGAGAGATGATGTCGGGTAAGTTATACAGAGGGGTGAGATGATATAGGGTAAGTTATATAGAGGGGAGAGATGATATAGGGTAAGTTATATAGAGGGGAGAGATGATATCGGGTAAGTTATATAGAGGGGAGAGATGATATAGGGTAAGTTATATAGAGGGGAGAGATTACATAGGGTAAGTTATATAGAGGGGAGTGATGATATAGGGTAAGTTATATAGAGCGGAGAGATGATATAGTGTAAGTTATATAGAGGGGAGAGATGATATAAAGTAAGTTATCTAGAGGGGAGAGATTATATAGGGTAAGTTATATAGAGGGGAGAGATGATATAGTGTAAGTTATATAGAGGGGAGAGATGATATAGGGTAAGTTATATAGAGGGGAGAGATGATATAGTGTAAGTTATATAGAGGGGAGAGATGATATCGGGTAAGTTATATAGAGGGGAGAGATGATATAGGGTAAGTTATATAGAGGGGAGAGATGATATAGGGTAAGTTATATAGAGGGGAGAAATGATATCGGGTAAGTTATATCGAGGGGAGAGATGATATCGGGTAAGTTATATCGAGGGGAGAGATGATATAGGGTAAGTTATATTGAGGGAAGAGATGGTATCGGGTAAGTTATATAGAGGGGAGAGATGATATAGGGTAAGTTATATAGAGGGGAGAGATGATATAGGGTAAATTATATTGATGGGAGAGATGGTATCGGGTAAGTTACATAGAGGGGAGAGATGATTTAGGGTAAGTTATATAGACGGGAGAGATGATATAGGGTAAGTTATATAGAGGGGAGAGATGTTATAGGGTAAGTTATATAGAGGGGAGTGATGATATAGGGTAAGTTATATAGAGGGGAGAGATGATATAGGGTAAGTTATATAGAGGGGAGAGATGATATAGTGTAAGTTATATAGAGGGGAGAGATGATATATGGTAAGTTATATAGAGGGGAGAGATGGTATCGGGTAAGTTATATGGAGGGGAGAGATGATATAGGGTAAGTTATATAGAGGGGAGAGATGATATCGGGTAAGTTATATAGAGGGGAGAGATGATATAGTGTAAGTTATATAGAGGGGAGTGATGATATAAGGTAAGTTATATAGAGGGGAGAGATGGTATAGTGTAAGTTATATAGAGGGGAGTGATGATATAGGGTAAGTTATATAGAGGGGAATGATGATATAGGGTAAGTTATATAGAGGGGAGAGATGATATATGGTAAGTTATATAGAGGGGAGAGATGGTATCGGGTAAGATATATGGAGGGGAGAGATGATATAGGGTAAGTTATATAGAGGGGAGAGATGATATCGGGTAAGTTATATAGAGGGGAGAGATGATATAGTGTAAGTTATATAGAGGGGAGAGATGATATAGGGTAAGTTATATAGAGGGGAGAAATGATATAGGGTAAGTTATATCGAGGGGAGAGATGATATAGGGTAAGTTATATTGAGGGGAGAGATGGTATCGGGTAATTATATAGAGGGGAGAGATGATATAGGGTAAGTTATATTGAGGGGCGAGATGGTATCGGGTTAGTTATATAGAGGGGAGAGATGATATAGGGTAAGTTATATTGAGGGGAGAGATGATATAGGGTAGGTTATATAGAGGGGAGAGGTGGTATATGGTAAGTTATATAGAGGGGAGAGATGAAATATGGTAAGTTATATAGAGGGGAGAGATGATATAGGGTAAGTTATGTAGAGGGGAGAGATGATATAGGGTAAGTTATATAGAGGGGAGAGATGGTATAGGGTAAGTTATATAGAGGGGAGAGGTGGTATATGGTAAATTATATAGAGGGGAGAGATGATATATGGTAAGTTATATAGAGGGGAGAGATGATATAGTGTAAGTTATATAGAGGGGAGAGATGATATAGGGTAAGTTATATAGAGGGGAGAGATGGTATAGGGTAAGTTATATAGAGGGGAGAGATGGTATCGGGTAAGTTATATAGAGGGGAGAGATGATATAGGGTAAGTTATATAGAGGGCAGAGATGATATAGGGTAAGTTATATAGAGGGGAGAGATGATATCGGGTAAGTTATATAGAGGGGAGAGATGATATCGGGTAAGTTATATTGAGGGGAGAGATGATATCGGGTAAGTTATATAGAGGGGAGAGATGATATCGGGTAAGTTATATAGAGGGGAGAGATGATATAGGGTAAGTTATATAGAGGGGAGAGATGATATCGGGTAAGTTATATAGAGGGGAGAGATGATATAGTGTAAGTTATATAGAGGGGAGAGATGATATAAAATAAGTTATATAGAGGGGAGAGATGATATAGGGTAAGTTATATGGAGGGGAGAGATGATATAGTGTAAGTTATATAGAGGGGAGAGATGATATCGGGTAAGTTATATAGAGGGGAGAGATGATATAGGGTAAGTTATATAGAGGGGAGAGATGATATAGGGTAAGTTATATAGAGGGGAGAGATGATATAGGGTAAGTTATATAGAGGGGAGAGATGATATAGGGTAAGTTATATAGAGGGGAGAGATGATATAGTGTAAGTTATATAGAGGGGAGAGATGATATATGGTAAGTTATATAGAGGGGAGAGATGGTATCGGGTAAGTTATATGGAGGGGAGAGATGATATAGGGTAAGTTATATAGAGGGGAGAGATGATATCGGGTAAGTTATATAGAGGGGAGAGATGATATAGTGTAAGTTATATAGAGGGGAGTGATGATATAAGGTAAGTTATATAGAGGGGAGAGATGGTATAGTGTAAGTTATATAGAGGGGAGTGATGATATAGGGTAAGTTATATAGAGGGGAATGATGATATAGGGTAAGTTATATAGAGGGGAGAGATGATATATGGTAAGTTATATAGAGGGGAGAGATGGTATCGGGTAAGTTATATGGAGGGGAGAGATGATATAGGGTAAGTTATATAGAGGGGAGAGATGATATCGGGTAAGTTATATAGAGGGGAGAGATGATATAGTGTAAGTTATATAGAGGGGAGAGATGATATAGGGTAAGTTATATAGAGGGGAGAAATGATATAGGGTAAGTTATATCGAGGGGAGAGATGATATAGGGTAAGTTATATTGAGGGGAGAGATGGTATCGGGTAAGTTATATAGAGGGGAGAGATGATATAGGGTAAGTTATATTGAGGGGCGAGATGGTATCGGGTTAGTTATATAGAGGGGAGAGATGATATAGGGTAAGTTATATTGAGGGGAGAGATGATATAGGGTAGGTTATATAGAGGGGAGAGGTGGTATATGGTAAGTTATATAGAGGGGAGAGATGAAATATGGTAAGTTATATAGAGGGGAGAGATGATATAGGGTAAGTTATGTAGAGGGGAGAGATGATATAGGGTAAGTTATATAGAGGGGAGAGATGGTATAGGGTAAGTTATATAGAGGGGAGAGGTGGTATATGGTAAATTATATAGAGGGGAGAGATGATATATGGTAAGTTATATAGAGGGGAGAGATGATATAGGGTAAGTTATATAGAGGGGAGAGATGATATAGGGTAAGTTATATAGAGGGGAGAGATGGTATAGGGTAAGTTATATAGAGGGGAGAGATGGTATCGGGTAAGTTATATAGAGGGGAGAGATGATATAGGGTAAGTTATATAGAGGGCAGAGATGATATAGGGTAAGTTATATAGAGGGGAGAGATGATATCGGGTAAGTTATATAGAGGGGAGAGATGATATCGGGTAAGTTATATTGAGGGGAGAGATGATATCGGGTAAGTTATATAGAGGGGAGAGATGATATCGGGTAAGTTATATAGAGGGGAGAGATGATATAGGGTAAGTTATATAGAGGGGAGAGATGATATCGGGTAATTATATAGAGGGGAGAGATGATATAGTGTAAGTTATATAGAGGGGAGAGATGATATAAAATAAGTTATATAGAGGGGAGAGATGATATAGGGTAAGTTATATGGAGGGGAGAGATGATATAGTGTAAGTTATATAGAGGGGAGAGATGATATCGGGTAAGTTATATGGAGGGGAGAGATGATATAGGGTAAGTTATATAGAGGGGAGAGATGATATAGGGTAAGTTATATAGAGGGGAGAGATGATATAGGGTAAGTTATATTGAGGGGAGAGATGGTATAGGGTAAGTTATATTGAGGGGAGAGATGGTATAGGATAAGTTATATAGAGGGGAGAGATGATATAGGGTAAGTTATATAGAGGGGAGAGATGATATCGGGTAAGTTATACAGAGGGGAGAGATGATATAGGGTAAGTTATATTGAGGGGAGAGATGGTATAGGGTAAGTTATATAGAGGGGAGAGATGATATAGGGTAAGTTATATAGAGGGGAGAGATGATGTCGGGTAAGTTATACAGAGGGGTGAGATGATATAGGGTAAGTTATATAGAGGGGAGAGATGATATAGGGTAAGTTATATAGAGGGGAGAGATGATATCGGGTAAGTTATATAGAGGGGAGAGATGATATAGAGTAAGTTATATAGAGGGGAGAGATTACATAGGGTAAGTTATATAGAGGGGAGTGATGATATAGGGTAAGTTATATAGAGCGGAGAGATGATATAGTGTAAGTTATATAGAGGGGAGAGATGATATAAAGTAAGTTATCTAGAGGGGAGAGATTATATAGGGTAAGTTATATAGAGGGGAGAGATGATATAGTGTAAGTTATATAGAGGGGAGAGATGATATAGGGTAAGTTATATAGAGGGGAGAGATGATATAGTGTAAGTTATATAGAGGGGAGAGATGATATAGGGTAAGTTATATAGAGGGGAGAGATGATGTCGGGTAAGTTATACAGAGGGGTGAGATGATATAGGGTAAGTTATATAGAGGGGAGAGATGATATAGGGTAAGTTATATAGAGGGGAGAGATGATATCGGGTAAGTTATATAGAGGGGAGAGATGATATAGGGTAAGTTATATAGAGGGGAGAGATTACATAGGGTAAGTTATATAGAGGGGAGTGATGATATAGGGTAAGTTATATAGAGCGGAGAGATGATATAGTGTAAGTTATATAGAGGGGAGAGATGATATAAAGTAAGTTATCTAGAGGGGAGAGATTATATAGGGTAAGTTATATAGAGGGGAGAGATGATATAGTGTAAGTTATATAGAGGGGAGAGATGATATAGGGTAAGTTATATAGAGGGGAGAGATGATACAGTGTAAGTTATATAGAGGGGAGAGATGATATCGGGTAAGTTATATAGAGGGGAGAGATGATATAGGGTAAGTTATATAGAGGGGAGAGATGATATAGGGTAAGTTATATAGAGGGGAGAAATGATATCGGGTAAGTTATATCGAGGGGAGAGATGATATCGGGTAAGTTATATCGAGGGGAGAGATGATATAGGGTAAGTTATATTGAGGGGAGAGATGGTATCGGGTAAGTTATATAGAGGGGAGAGATGACATAGGGTAAGTTATATAGAGGGGAGAGATGATATAGGGTAAATTATATTGATGGGAGAGATGGTATCGGGTAAGTTACATAGAGGGGAGAGATGATTTAGGGTAAGTTATATAGACGGGAGAGATGATATAGGGTAAGTTATATAGAGGGAGAGATGTTATAGGGTAAGTTATATAGAGGGGAGTGATGATATAGGGTAAGTTATATAGAGGGGAGAGATGATATAGGGTAAGTTATTTAGAGGGGAGAGATGATATAGTGTAAGTTATATTGAGGGGAGAGATGATATATGGTAAGTTATATAGAGGGGAGAGATGGTATCGGGTAAGTTATATGGAGGGGAGAGATGATATAGGGTAAGTTATATAGAGGGGAGAGATGATATCGGGTAAGTTATATAGAGGGGAGAGATGATATAGTGTAAGTTATATAGAGGGGAGTGATGATATAAGGTAAGTTATATAGAGGGGAGAGATGGTATAGTGTAAGTTATATTGAGGGGAGTGATGATATAGGGTAAGTTATATAGAGGGGAGTGATGATATAGGGTAAGTTATATAGAGGGGAGAGATGATATATGGTAAGTTATATAGAGGGGAGAGATGGTATCGGGTAAGTTATATGGAGGGGAGAGATGATATAGGGTAAGTTATATAGAGGGGAGAGATGATATCGGGTAAGTTATATAGAGGGGAGAGATGATATAGTGTAAGTTATATAGAGGGGAGAGATGATATAGGGTAAGTTATATAGAGGGGAGAAATGATATAGGGTAAGTTATATCGAGGGGAGAGATGATATAGGGTAAGTTATATTGAGGGGCGAGATGGTATCGGGTTAGTTATATAGAGGGGAGAGATGATATAGGGTAAGTTATATTGAGGGGAGAGATGATATAGGGTAGGTTATATAGAGGGGAGAGGTGGTATATGGTAAGTTATATAGAGGGGAGAGATGAAATATGGTAAGTTATATAGAGGGGAGAGATGATATAGGGTAAGTTATATAGAGGGGAGAGATGATATAGGGTAAGTTATATAGAGGGGAGAGATGGTATAGGGTAAGTTATATAGAGGGGAGAGGTGGTATATGGTAAGTTATATAGAGGGGAGAGATGATATATGGTAAGTTATATAGAGGGGAGAGATGATATAGGGTAAGTTATATAGAGGGGAGAGATGATATAGGGTAAGTTATATAGAGGGGAGAGATGGTATAGGGTAAGTTATATAGAGGGGAGAGATGGTATCGGGTAAGTTATATAGAGGGGAGAGATGATATAGGGTAAGTTATATAGAGGGCAGAGATGATATAGGGTAAGTTATATAGAGGGGAGAGATGATATCGGGTAAGTTATATAGAGGGGAGAGATGATATCGGGTAAGTTATATAGAGGGGAGAGATCGTATCGGGTAAGTTATATAGAGGGGAGAGATGATATAGGGTAAGTTATATAGAGGGCAGAGATGATATAGGGTAAGTTATATAGAGGGGAGAGATGATATCGGGTAAGTTATATAGAGGGGAGAGATGATATCGGGTAAGTTATATAGAGGGGAGAGATCGTATCGGGTAAGTTATATAAAGGGGAGAGATGATATCGGGTAAGTTATATAGAGGGGAGAGATGATATCGGGTAAGTTATATAGAGGGGAGAGATGGTATAGGGTAAGTTATATAGAGGGGAGAGATGATATCGGGTAAGTTTTATAGAGGGGAGAGATGATATCGGGTAAGTTATATAGAGGGGAGAGATGGTATAGGGTAAGTTATATAGAGGGGAGAGATGGTATCGGGTAAGTTATATAGAGGGGAGAGATGATATAGGGTAATTTATATAGAGGGGAGAGATGATATAGGATAAGTTATATAGAGGGGAGAGATGATATAGGGTAAGTTATATAGAGGGGAGAGATGATATAGGGTAAGTTATATTGAGGGGAGAGATGATATAGGGTAAGTTATATTGAGGGGAGAGGTTGTATCCGGTAAGTTTTATAGAGGGGAGAGATGATGTAGGGTAAGTTATATTGAGGGGAGAGATGATATAGGGTAAGTTATATTGAGGGGAGAGGTTGTATCGGGTAAGTTATATAGAGGGGAGAGATGATATAGGATAAGTTATATAGAGGGGAGAGATGATATCGGGTAAGTTATATAGAGGGGAGAGATGATATCGGGTAAGTTATATAGAGGGGAGAGATCGTATCGGGTAAGTTATATAGAGGGGAGAGATGATATAGGGTAAGTTATATAGAGGGCAGAGATGATATAGGGTAAGTTATATAGAGGGGAGAGATGATATCGGGTAAGTTATATAGAGGGGAGAGATGATATCGGGTAAGTTATATAGAGGGGAGAGATCGTATCGGGTAAGTTATATAAAGGGGAGAGATGATATCGGGTAAGTTATATAGAGGGGAGAGATGGTATAGGGTAAGTTATATAGAGGGGAGAGATGATATCGGGTAAGTTTTATAGAGGGGAGAGATGGTATCGGGTAAGTTATATAGAGGGGAGAGATGATATAGGGTAAGTTATATAGAGGGGAGAGATGATATCGGGTAAGTTTTATAGAGGGGAGAGATGGTATCGGGTAAGTTATATAGAGGGGAGAGATGATATAGGGTAATTTATATAGAGGGGAGAGATGATATAGGATAAGTTATATAGAGGGGAGAGATGATATAGGGTAAGTTATATAGAGGGGAGAGATGATATAGGGTAAGTTATATTGAGGGGAGAGATGATATAGGGTAAGTTATATTGAGGGGAGAGGTTGTATCGGGTAAGTTATATAGAGGGGAGAGATGATATAGGGTAAGTTATATTGAGGGGAGAGGTTGTATCCGGTAAGTTATATAGAGGGGAGAGATGATGTAGGGTAAGTTATATTGAGGGGAGAGGTTGTATCGGGTAAGTTATATAGAGGGGAGAGATGATATAGGGTAAGTTATATTGAGGGGAGAGATGATATAGGGTAAGTTATATTGAGGGGAGAGGTTGTATCGGGTAAGTTATATAGAGGGGAGAGATGATATAGGGTAAGTTATATAGAGGGGACAGGTTGTATCCGGTAAGTTTTATAGAGGGGAGAGATGATGTAGGGTAAGTTATAGAGAGGGGAGAGATGATATAGGGTAAGTTATATAGAGGGGAAAGATGATATAGGGTAAGTTATATAGAGGGGAGAGATGATATAGGGTAAGTTATATAGAGGGGAGAGATGGTATCGGGTAAGTTATATAGAGGGGAGAGATGATATAGGGTAAGTTATATAGAGGGGAGAGATGATATAGGGTAAGTTATATAGAGGGGAGAGATGGTATCGGGTAAGTTATATAGAGGGGAGAGATGATATAGGGTAAGTTATATAGAGGGGAGAGGTTGTATCCGGTAAGTTTTATAGAGGGGAGAGATGATGTAGGGTAAGTTATATAGAGGGGAGAGATGATATAGGGTAATTTATATGGAGGGGAGAGATGATATAGGGTAAGTTATATAGAGGGGAGTGATGGTATCGGGTAAGTTATATAGAGGGGAGAGATGATATAGGGTAAGTTATATAGAGGGGAGAGGTTGTATCGGGTAAGTTATATAGAGGGGAGAGATGATATAGGGTAAGTTATATAGAGGGGAGAGGTTGTATCGGGTAAGTTATATGGAGGGGAGAGATGATATAGGGTAAGTTATATAGAGGGGAGAGGTTGTATCGGGTAAGTTATATGGAGGGGAGAGATGATATAGGATAAGTTATGTAGAGGGGAGAGATGATATAGGGTAATTTATATAGAGGGGAGAGATGATATAGGGTAAGTTATATAGAGGGGAGAGATGATATCGGGTAAGTTATATAGAGGGGAGAGATGATATAGGGTAAGTTATATTGAGGGGAGAGATGGTATCGGGTAAGTTATATTGAGGGGAGAGATGATATAGGGTAAGTTATATAGAGGGGAGAGGTTGTATCGGGTAAGTTATATAGAGGGGAGAGATGATATAGGGTAAGTTATATAGAGGGGAGAGATGATATAGGGTAAGTTATATAGAGGGGAGAGATGATATAGGGTAAGTTATATAGAGGGGAGAGATGATATAGGGTAAGTTATATAGAGGGGAGAGATGATATCGGGTAAGTTATATAGAGGGGAGAGATGATATAGGGTAAGTTATACTGAGGGGAGAGATGGTATCGGGTAAGTTATATAGAGGGGAGAGATGATATAGGGTAAGTTATATAGAGGGGAGAGGTTGTATCGGGTAAGTTATATAGAGGGGAGAGATGATATAGGGTAAGTTATATAGAGGGGAGAGGTTGTATCGGGTAAGTTATATGGAGGGGAGAGATGATATAGGGTAAGTTATATAGAGGGGAGAGGTTGTATCGGGTAAGTTATATGGAGGGGAGAGATGATATAGGATAAGTTATGTAGAGGGGAGAGATGATATAGGGTAAGTTATATAGAGGGGAGAGGTTGTATCGGGTAAGTTTTATAGAGGGGAGAGATGATGTAGGGTAAGTTATATTGAGGGGAGAGGTTGTATCGGGTCAGTTATATAGAGGGGAGAGATGATATAGGATAAGTTATGTAGAGGGGAGAGATGATATAGGGTAAGTTATATAGAGGGAGAGGTTGTATCGGGTAAGTTTTATAGAGGGGAGAGATGATGTAGGGTAAGTTATATAGAGGGGAGAGGTTGTATCGGGTAAGTTATATTGAGGGGAGAGATGATGTAGTGTAAGTTATATAGAGGGGAGAGATGATATAGGGTAAGTTATATTGAGGGGAGAGATGATATCGGCTAAGTTATATTGAGGGGAGAGGTTGTATCGGGTAAGTTATATAGAGGGGAGAGATGATATAGGGTAAGTTATATAGAGGGGAGAGATGATATCGGGTAAGTTATATAGAGGGGAGAGATGATATAGGGTAAGTTATATTGAGGGGAGAGATGGTATCGGGTAAGTTATATTGAGGGGAGAGATGATGTAGTGTAAGTTAGATAGAGGGGAGAGATGATATAGGGTAAGTTATATAGAGGGGAGAGATGATATAGGGTAAGTTATATTGAGGGGAGAGATGATATCGGCTAAGTTATATTGAGGGGAGCGGTTGTATCGGGTAAGTTATATAGAGGGGAGAGATGATATAGGGTAAGTTATATAGAGGGGAGAGATGATATAGGGTAAGTTATATAGAGGGGAGAGATGATATAGGGTAAGTTATATTGAGGGGAGAGATGATATAGGGTAAGTTATATAGAGGGGAGAGATGATATAGGGTAAGTTATATCGAGGGGAGAGATGATATAGGGTAAGTTATATAGAGGGGAGAGATGATATCGGGTAATTTATATAGAGGGGAGAGATGATATCGGGTAAGTTATATAGAGGGGAGAGATGATATAGGGTAAGTTATATTGAGGGGAGAGATGGTATCGGGTAAGTTATATAGAGGGGACAGATGATATAGGGTAAGTTATATAGAGGGGAGAGATGATATAGGGTAAGTTATATAGAGGGGAGAGATGATATAGGGTAAGTTATATAGAGGGGAGAGATGATATCGGGTAAGTTATATAGAGGGGAGAGATGATATAGGGTAAGTTATATTGAGGGGAGAGATGGTATCGGGTAAATTATATAGAGGGGAGAGATGATATAGGGTAAGTTATATAGAGGGGAGAGATGATATAGGGTAAGTTATATTGATGGGAGAGATGGTATCGGGTAAGTTATATGGAGGGGAGAGATGATTTAGGGTAAGTTATATAGACGGGAGAGATGATATAGGGTAAGTTATATAGAGGGGAGAGATGATATTCTTTCTTTCTTCTTTCTTTTCTTTTGGTCCTCCTTATCTCGAGAGACAATGGATACGCGCCTGGAGGTGGTCAGTGGTTTGTGAAGCAGCGCCTGGAGTGGCTATAAAGGCCAATTCTGGAGTAACAGGCTCTTCCACAGGTGCTGCAGAGAAATTTGTTTGTTGGGGCTGTTGCACAGTTGGCTCTCCCCTTGCGCCTCTGTCTTTTTTCCTGCCAACTACTAAGTCTCTTCGACTCGCCACAATTTAGCCCTGTCTTTATGGCTGCCCGCTAGCTCTGGCGAATGCTGGCAACTGACTCCCACGACTTGTGATCAATGTCACACGATTTCATGTCGCGTTTGCAGACGTCTTTATAACGGAGACATGGACGGCCGGTGGGTCTGATACCAGTGGCGAGCTCGCTGTACAATGTGGCTTTGGGGATCCTGCCATCTTCCATGCGGCTCACATGGCCAAGCCATCTCAAGCGCCGCTGACTCAGTAGTGTGTATAAGCTGGGGGTGTTGGCCGCTTCAAGGACTTCTGTGTTGGAGATATAGTCCTGCCACCTGATGCCAAGTATTCTCCGAAGGCAGCGAAGATGGAATGAATTGAGACGTCGCTCTTGGCTGGCATACGTTGTCCAGGCCTTGCTGCCGTAGAGCAAGGTACTGAGGACACAGGCCTGATACACTCAGACTTTTGTGTTCCGTGTCAGTGCGCCATTTTCCCACACTCTCTTGGCCAGTCTGGACATAGCAGTGGAAGCCTTACCCATGCGCTTGTTGATTTCTGCATCTAGAGACAGGTTACTGGTGATAGTTGAGCCTAGGTAGGTGAACTCTTGAACCACTTCCAGAGCGTGGTCGCCAATATTGATGGATAGAGCATTTCTGACATCCTGCCCCATGATGTTCGTTTTCTTGAGGCTGATGGTTAGGCCAAATTCATTGCAGGCAGACGCAAACCTGTCGATGAGACTCTGCAGGCATTCTTCAGTGTGAGATGTTAAAGCAGCATCGTCAGCAAAGAGGAGTTCTCTGATGAGGACTTTCCGTACTTTGGACTTCGCTCTTAGATGGGCAAGGTTGAACAACCTGCCCCCTGATCTTGTGTGGAGGAAAATTCCTTCTTCAGAGGATTTGAACGCATGTGAAAGCAGCAGGGAGAAGAAAATCCCAAAAAGTGTGGGTGCGAGAAAACAGCCCTGTTTCACACCACTCAGGATAGGAAAGGGCTCTGATGAGGAGCCACCATGTTGAATTGTGCCTTTCATATTGTCATGGAATGAGGTGATGATACTTAGTAGCTTTGGTGGACATCCGATCTTTTCTAGTAGTCTGAAGAGACCACGTCTGCTGACGAGGTCAAAAGCTTTGGTGAGATCAATGAAAGCAATGTAGAGGGGCATCTGTTGTTCACGGCATTTCTCCTGTATCTGACGAAGGGAGAACAGCATGTCAATAGTCGATCTCTCTGCACGAAAGCCACACTGTGCCTCAGGGTAGACGATATAGTGTAAGTTATATAGAGGGGAGTGATGATATAGGGTAAGTTATATAGAGGGGAGAGATGTTATAGGGTAAGTTATATAGAGGGGAGTGATGATATCGGGTAAGTTATATAGAGGGGAGTGATGATATAGTGTAAGTTATATAGAGGGGAGAGATGGTATAGTGTAAGTTATATAGAGGGGAGTGATGATATAGTGTAAGTTATATAGAGGGGAGAGATGGTATAGTGTAAGTTATATAGAGGGGAGAGATGGTATAGTGTAAGTTATATAGAGGGGAGTGATGATATAGGGTAAGTTATATAGAGGGGAGAGATGATATATGGTAAGTTATATAGAGGGGAGAGATGGTATCGGGTAAGTTATATAGAGGGGAGAGATGATATAGGGTAAGTTATATCGAGGGGAGAGATGATATAGGGTAAGTTATATTGAGGGGAGAGATGGTATCGGGTAAGTTATATAGAGGGGAGAGATGATATAGGGTAAGTTATATAGAGGGGGGAGACGATATAGGGTAAGTTATATAGAGGGGAGAGATGATATCGGGTAAGTTATATAGAGGGGAGAGATCGTATCGGGTAAGTTATATAGAGGGGAGAGATGATATAGGGTAAGTTATATTGAGGGGAGAGATGGTATAGGGTAAGTTATATTGAGGGGAGAGATGGTATAGGATAAGTTATATAGAGGGGAGAGATGATATAGGGTAAGTTATATAGAGGGGAGAGATGATATCGGGTAAGTTATACAGAGGGGAGAGATGATATAGGGTAAGTTATATTGAGGGGAGAGATGGTATAGGGTAAGTTATATAGAGGGGAGAGATGATATAGGGTAAGTTATATAGAGGGGAGAGATGATGTCGGGTAAGTTATACAGAGGGGTGAGATGATATAGGGTAAGTTATATAGAGGGGAGAGATGATATAGGGTAAGTTATATAGAGGGGAGAGATGATATCGGGTAAGTTATATAGAGGGGAGAGATGATATAGAGTAAGTTATATAGAGGGGAGAGATTACATAGGGTAAGTTATATAGAGGGGAGTGATGATATAGGGTAAGTTATATAGAGCGGAGAGATGATATAGTGTAAGTTATATAGAGGGGAGAGATGATATAAAGTAAGTTATCTAGAGGGGAGAGATTATATAGGGTAAGTTATATAGAGGGGAGAGATGATATAGTGTAAGTTATATAGAGGGGAGAGATGATATAGGGTAAGTTATATAGAGGGGAGAGATGATATAGTGTAAGTTATATAGAGGGGAGAGATGATATAGGGTAAGTTATATAGAGGGGAGAGATGATGTCGGGTAAGTTATACAGAGGGGTGAGATGATATAGGGTAAGTTATATAGAGGGGAGAGATGATATAGGGTAAGTTATATAGAGGGGAGAGATGATATCGGGTAAGTTATATAGAGGGGAGAGATGATATAGGGTAAGTTATATAGAGGGGAGAGATTACATAGGGTAAGTTATATAGAGGGGAGTGATGATATAGGGTAAGTTATATAGAGCGGAGAGATGATATAGTGTAAGTTATATAGAGGGGAGAGATGATATAAAGTAAGTTATCTAGAGGGGAGAGATTATATAGGGTAAGTTATATAGAGGGGAGAGATGATATAGTGTAAGTTATATAGAGGGGAGAGATGATATAGGGTAAGTTATATAGAGGGGAGAGATGATACAGTGTAAGTTATATAGAGGGGAGAGATGATATCGGGTAAGTTATATAGAGGGGAGAGATGATATAGGGTAAGTTATATAGAGGGGAGAGATGATATAGGGTAAGTTATATAGAGGGGAGAAATGATATCGGGTAAGTTATATCGAGGGGAGAGATGATATCGGGTAAGTTATATCGAGGGGAGAGATGATATAGGGTAAGTTATATTGAGGGGAGAGATGGTATCGGGTAAGTTATATAGAGGGGAGAGATGACATAGGGTAAGTTATATAGAGGGGAGAGATGATATAGGGTAAATTATATTGATGGGAGAGATGGTATCGGGTAAGTTACATAGAGGGGAGAGATGATTTAGGGTAAGTTATATAGACGGGAGAGATGATATAGGGTAAGTTATATAGAGGGAGAGATGTTATAGGGTAAGTTATATAGAGGGGAGTGATGATATAGGGTAAGTTATATAGAGGGGAGAGATGATATAGGGTAAGTTATATAGAGGGGAGAGATGATATAGTGTAAGTTATATTGAGGGGAGAGATGATATATGGTAAGTTATATAGAGGGGAGAGATGGTATCGGGTAAGTTATATGGAGGGGAGAGATGATATAGGGTAAGTTATATAGAGGGGAGAGATGATATCGGGTAAGTTATATAGAGGGGAGAGATGATATAGTGTAAGTTATATAGAGGGGAGTGATGATATAAGGTAAGTTATATAGAGGGGAGAGATGGTATAGTGTAAGTTATATAGAGGGGAGTGATGATATAGGGTAAGTTATATAGAGGGGAGTGATGATATAGGGTAAGTTATATAGAGGGGAGAGATGATATATGGTAAGTTATATAGAGGGGAGAGATGGTATCGGGTAAGTTATATGGAGGGGAGAGATGATATAGGGTAAGTTATATAGAGGGGAGAGATGATATCGGGTAAGTTATATAGAGGGGAGAGATGATATAGTGTAAGTTATATAGAGGGGAGAGATGATATAGGGTAAGTTATATAGAGGGGAGAAATGATATAGGGTAAGTTATATCGAGGGGAGAGATGATATAGGGTAAGTTATATTGAGGGGCGAGATGGTATCGGGTTAGTTATATAGAGGGGAGAGATGATATAGGGTAAGTTATATTGAGGGGAGAGATGATATAGGGTAGGTTATATAGAGGGGAGAGGTGGTATATGGTAAGTTATATAGAGGGGAGAGATGAAATATGGTAAGTTATATAGAGGGGAGAGATGATATAGGGTAAGTTATATAGAGGGGAGAGATGATATAGGGTAAGTTATATAGAGGGGAGAGATGGTATAGGGTAAGTTATATAGAGGGGAGAGGTGGTATATGGTAAGTTATATAGAGGGGAGAGATGATATATGGTAAGTTATATAGAGGGGAGAGATGATATAGGGTAAGTTATATAGAGGGGAGAGATGATATAGGGTAAGTTATATAGAGGGGAGAGATGGTATAGGGTAAGTTATATAGAGGGGAGAGATGGTATCGGGTAAGTTATATAGAGGGGAGAGATGATATAGGGTAAGTTATATAGAGGGCAGAGATGATATAGGGTAAGTTATATAGAGGGGAGAGATGATATCGGGTAAGTTATATAGAGGGGAGAGATGATATCGGGTAAGTTATATAGAGGGGAGAGATCGTATCGGGTAAGTTATATAGAGGGGAGAGATGATATAGGGTAAGTTATATAGAGGGCAGAGATGATATAGGGTAAGTTATATAGAGGGGAGAGATGATATCGGGTAAGTTATATAGAGGGGAGAGATGATATCGGGTAAGTTATATAGAGGGGAGAGATCGTATCGGGTAAGTTATATAAAGGGGAGAGATGATATCGGGTAAGTTATATAGAGGGGAGAGATGATATCGGGTAAGTTATATAGAGGGGAGAGATGGTATAGGGTAAGTTATATAGAGGGGAGAGATGATATCGGGTAAGTTTTATAGAGGGGAGAGATGATATCGGGTAAGTTATATAGAGGGGAGAGATGGTATAGGGTAAGTTATATAGAGGGGAGAGATGGTATCGGGTAAGTTATATAGAGGGGAGAGATGATATAGGGTAATTTATATAGAGGGGAGAGATGATATAGGATAAGTTATATAGAGGGGAGAGATGATATAGGGTAAGTTATATAGAGGGGAGAGATGATATAGGGTAAGTTATATTGAGGGGAGAGATGATATAGGGTAAGTTATATTGAGGGGAGAGGTTGTATCCGGTAAGTTTTATAGAGGGGAGAGATGATGTAGGGTAAGTTATATTGAGGGGAGAGATGATATAGGGTAAGTTATATTGAGGGGAGAGGTTGTATCGGGTAAGTTATATAGAGGGGAGAGATGATATAGGATAAGTTATATAGAGGGGAGAGATGATATCGGGTAAGTTATATAGAGGGGAGAGATGATATCGGGTAAGTTATATAGAGGGGAGAGATCGTATCGGGTAAGTTATATAGAGGGGAGAGATGATATAGGGTAAGTTATATAGAGGGCAGAGATGATATAGGGTAAGTTATATAGAGGGGAGAGATGATATCGGGTAAGTTATATAGAGGGGAGAGATGATATCGGGTAAGTTATATAGAGGGGAGAGATCGTATCGGGTAAGTTATATAAAGGGGAGAGATGATATCGGGTAAGTTATATAGAGGGGAGAGATGGTATAGGGTAAGTTATATAGAGGGGAGAGATGATATCGGGTAAGTTTTATAGAGGGGAGAGATGGTATCGGGTAAGTTATATAGAGGGGAGAGATGATATAGGGTAAGTTATATAGAGGGGAGAGATGATATCGGGTAAGTTTTATAGAGGGGAGAGATGGTATCGGGTAAGTTATATAGAGGGGAGAGATGATATAGGGTAATTTATATAGAGGGGAGAGATGATATAGGATAAGTTATATAGAGGGGAGAGATGATATAGGGTAAGTTATATAGAGGGGAGAGATGATATAGGGTAAGTTATATTGAGGGGAGAGATGATATAGGGTAAGTTATATTGAGGGGAGAGGTTGTATCGGGTAAGTTATATAGAGGGGAGAGATGATATAGGGTAAGTTATATTGAGGGGAGAGGTTGTATCCGGTAAGTTATATAGAGGGGAGAGATGATGTAGGGTAAGTTATATTGAGGGGAGAGGTTGTATCGGGTAAGTTATATAGAGGGGAGAGATGATATAGGGTAAGTTATATTGAGGGGAGAGATGATATAGGGTAAGTTATATTGAGGGGAGAGGTTGTATCGGGTAAGTTATATAGAGGGGAGAGATGATATAGGGTAAGTTATATAGAGGGGAGAGGTTGTATCCGGTAAGTTTTATAGAGGGGAGAGATGATGTAGGGTAAGTTATAGAGAGGGGAGAGATGATATAGGGTAAGTTATATAGAGGGGAAAGATGATATAGGGTAAGTTATATAGAGGGGAGAGATGATATAGGGTAAGTTATATAGAGGGGAGAGATGGTATCGGGTAAGTTATATAGAGGGGAGAGATGATATAGGGTAAGTTATATAGAGGGGAGAGATGATATAGGGTAAGTTATATAGAGGGGAGAGATGGTATCGGGTAAGTTATATAGAGGGGAGAGATGATATAGGGTAAGTTATATAGAGGGGAGAGGTTGTATCCGGTAAGTTTTATAGAGGGGAGAGATGATGTAGGGTAAGTTATATAGAGGGGAGAGATGATATAGGGTAATTTATATGGAGGGGAGAGATGATATAGGGTAAGTTATATAGAGGGGAGTGATGGTATCGGGTAAGTTATATAGAGGGGAGAGATGATATAGGGTAAGTTATATAGAGGGGAGAGGTTGTATCGGGTAAGTTATATAGAGGGGAGAGATGATATAGGGTAAGTTATATAGAGGGGAGAGGTTGTATCGGGTAAGTTATATGGAGGGGAGAGATGATATAGGGTAAGTTATATAGAGGGGAGAGGTTGTATCGGGTAAGTTATATGGAGGGGAGAGATGATATAGGATAAGTTATGTAGAGGGGAGAGATGATATAGGGTAATTTATATAGAGGGGAGAGATGATATAGGGTAAGTTATATAGAGGGGAGAGATGATATCGGGTAAGTTATATAGAGGGGAGAGATGATATAGGGTAAGTTATATTGAGGGGAGAGATGGTATCGGGTAAGTTATATTGAGGGGAGAGATGATATAGGGTAAGTTATATAGAGGGGAGAGGTTGTATCGGGTAAGTTATATAGAGGGGAGAGATGATATAGGGTAAGTTATATAGAGGGGAGAGATGATATAGGGTAAGTTATATAGAGGGGAGAGATGATATAGGGTAAGTTATATAGAGGGGAGAGATGATATAGGGTAAGTTATATAGAGGGGAGAGATGATATCGGGTAAGTTATATAGAGGGGAGAGATGATATAGGGTAAGTTATACTGAGGGGAGAGATGGTATCGGGTAAGTTATATAGAGGGGAGAGATGATATAGGGTAAGTTATATAGAGGGGAGAGGTTGTATCGGGTAAGTTATATAGAGGGGAGAGATGATATAGGGTAAGTTATATAGAGGGGAGAGGTTGTATCGGGTAAGTTATATGGAGGGGAGAGATGATATAGGGTAAGTTATATAGAGGGGAGAGGTTGTATCGGGTAAGTTATATGGAGGGGAGAGATGATATAGGATAAGTTATGTAGAGGGGAGAGATGATATAGGGTAAGTTATATAGAGGGGAGAGGTTGTATCGGGTAAGTTTTATAGAGGGGAGAGATGATGTAGGGTAAGTTATATTGAGGGGAGAGGTTGTATCGGGTCAGTTATATAGAGGGGAGAGATGATATAGGATAAGTTATGTAGAGGGGAGAGATGATATAGGGTAAGTTATATAGAGGGAGAGGTTGTATCGGGTAAGTTTTATAGAGGGGAGAGATGATGTAGGGTAAGTTATATAGAGGGGAGAGGTTGTATCGGGTAAGTTATATTGAGGGGAGAGATGATGTAGTGTAAGTTATATAGAGGGGAGAGATGATATAGGGTAAGTTATATTGAGGGGAGAGATGATATCGGCTAAGTTATATTGAGGGGAGAGGTTGTATCGGGTAAGTTATATAGAGGGGAGAGATGATATAGGGTAAGTTATATAGAGGGGAGAGATGATATCGGGTAAGTTATATAGAGGGGAGAGATGATATAGGGTAAGTTATATTGAGGGGAGAGATGGTATCGGGTAAGTTATATTGAGGGGAGAGATGATGTAGTGTAAGTTAGATAGAGGGGAGAGATGATATAGGGTAAGTTATATAGAGGGGAGAGATGATATAGGGTAAGTTATATTGAGGGGAGAGATGATATCGGCTAAGTTATATTGAGGGGAGCGGTTGTATCGGGTAAGTTATATAGAGGGGAGAGATGATATAGGGTAAGTTATATAGAGGGGAGAGATGATATAGGGTAAGTTATATAGAGGGGAGAGATGATATAGGGTAAGTTATATTGAGGGGAGAGATGATATAGGGTAAGTTATATAGAGGGGAGAGATGATATAGGGTAAGTTATATCGAGGGGAGAGATGATATAGGGTAAGTTATATAGAGGGGAGAGATGATATCGGGTAATTTATATAGAGGGGAGAGATGATATCGGGTAAGTTATATAGAGGGGAGAGATGATATAGGGTAAGTTATATTGAGGGGAGAGATGGTATCGGGTAAGTTATATAGAGGGGACAGATGATATAGGGTAAGTTATATAGAGGGGAGAGATGATATAGGGTAAGTTATATAGAGGGGAGAGATGATATAGGGTAAGTTATATAGAGGGGAGAGATGATATCGGGTAAGTTATATAGAGGGGAGAGATGATATAGGGTAAGTTATATTGAGGGGAGAGATGGTATCGGGTAAATTATATAGAGGGGAGAGATGATATAGGGTAAGTTATATAGAGGGGAGAGATGATATAGGGTAAGTTATATTGATGGGAGAGATGGTATCGGGTAAGTTATATGGAGGGGAGAGATGATTTAGGGTAAGTTATATAGACGGGAGAGATGATATAGGGTAAGTTATATAGAGGGGAGAGATGATATTCTTTCTTTCTTCTTTCTTTTCTTTTGGTCCTCCTTATCTCGAGAGACAATGGATACGCGCCTGGAGGTGGTCAGTGGTTTGTGAAGCAGCGCCTGGAGTGGCTATAAAGGCCAATTCTGGAGTAACAGGCTCTTCCACAGGTGCTGCAGAGAAATTTGTTTGTTGGGGCTGTTGCACAGTTGGCTCTCCCCTTGCGCCTCTGTCTTTTTTCCTGCCAACTACTAAGTCTCTTCGACTCGCCACAATTTAGCCCTGTCTTTATGGCTGCCCGCTAGCTCTGGCGAATGCTGGCAACTGACTCCCACGACTTGTGATCAATGTCACACGATTTCATGTCGCGTTTGCAGACGTCTTTATAACGGAGACATGGACGGCCGGTGGGTCTGATACCAGTGGCGAGCTCGCTGTACAATGTGGCTTTGGGGATCCTGCCATCTTCCATGCGGCTCACATGGCCAAGCCATCTCAAGCGCCGCTGACTCAGTAGTGTGTATAAGCTGGGGGTGTTGGCCGCTTCAAGGACTTCTGTGTTGGAGATATAGTCCTGCCACCTGATGCCAAGTATTCTCCGAAGGCAGCGAAGATGGAATGAATTGAGACGTCGCTCTTGGCTGGCATACGTTGTCCAGGCCTTGCTGCCGTAGAGCAAGGTACTGAGGACACAGGCCTGATACACTCAGACTTTTGTGTTCCGTGTCAGTGCGCCATTTTCCCACACTCTCTTGGCCAGTCTGGACATAGCAGTGGAAGCCTTACCCATGCGCTTGTTGATTTCTGCATCTAGAGACAGGTTACTGGTGATAGTTGAGCCTAGGTAGGTGAACTCTTGAACCACTTCCAGAGCGTGGTCGCCAATATTGATGGATAGAGCATTTCTGACATCCTGCCCCATGATGTTCGTTTTCTTGAGGCTGATGGTTAGGCCAAATTCATTGCAGGCAGACGCAAACCTGTCGATGAGACTCTGCAGGCATTCTTCAGTGTGAGATGTTAAAGCAGCATCGTCAGCAAAGAGGAGTTCTCTGATGAGGACTTTCCGTACTTTGGACTTCGCTCTTAGATGGGCAAGGTTGAACAACCTGCCCCCTGATCTTGTGTGGAGGAAAATTCCTTCTTCAGAGGATTTGAACGCATGTGAAAGCAGCAGGGAGAAGAAAATCCCAAAAAGTGTGGGTGCGAGAAAACAGCCCTGTTTCACACCACTCAGGATAGGAAAGGGCTCTGATGAGGAGCCACCATGTTGAATTGTGCCTTTCATATTGTCATGGAATGAGGTGATGATACTTAGTAGCTTTGGTGGACATCCGATCTTTTCTAGTAGTCTGAAGAGACCACGTCTGCTGACGAGGTCAAAAGCTTTGGTGAGATCAATGAAAGCAATGTAGAGGGGCATCTGTTGTTCACGGCATTTCTCCTGTATCTGACGAAGGGAGAACAGCATGTCAATAGTCGATCTCTCTGCACGAAAGCCACACTGTGCCTCAGGGTAGACGATATAGTGTAAGTTATATAGAGGGGAGTGATGATATAGGGTAAGTTATATAGAGGGGAGAGATGTTATAGGGTAAGTTATATAGAGGGGAGTGATGATATCGGGTAAGTTATATAGAGGGGAGTGATGATATAGTGTAAGTTATATAGAGGGGAGAGATGGTATAGTGTAAGTTATATAGAGGGGAGTGATGATATAGTGTAAGTTATATAGAGGGGAGAGATGGTATAGTGTAAGTTATATAGAGGGGAGAGATGGTATAGTGTAAGTTATATAGAGGGGAGTGATGATATAGGGTAAGTTATATAGAGGGGAGAGATGATATATGGTAAGTTATATAGAGGGGAGAGATGGTATCGGGTAAGTTATATAGAGGGGAGAGATGATATAGGGTAAGTTATATCGAGGGGAGAGATGATATAGGGTAAGTTATATTGAGGGGAGAGATGGTATCGGGTAAGTTATATAGAGGGGAGAGATGATATAGGGTAAGTTATATAGAGGGGGGAGACGATATAGGGTAAGTTATATAGAGGGGAGAGATGATATAGGGTAAGTTATATAGACGGGAGAGATGATATCGGGTAAGTTATATAGAGGGGAGAGATGATATAGGGTAAGTTATATAGAGGGGAGAGATGATATAGGGTAAGTTATATAGAGGGGAGAGATGATATCGGGTAAGTTATATAGAGGGGAGAGATGATATAGGGTAAGTTATATAGAGGGGAGAGATGATATAGGGTAAGTTATATAGAGGGGAGAGGTGGTATCGGGTAAGTTATATCGAGGGGAGAGATGATATCGGGTAAGTTATATAGAGGGGAGAGATGATATAGGGTAAGTTATATAGAGGGGAGAGATGATATAGGGTAAGTTATATAGAGGGGAGAGATGATATCGGGTAAGTTATATAGAGGGGAGAGATGGTATAGGGTAAGTTATATAGAGGGGAGAGATGATATAGGCTAAGTTATATAGAGGTTAGAGATGATATAGGGTAAGTTATATTGAGGGGAGAGATGATATAGGGTAAGTTATATTGAGGGGAGAGATGGTATCGGGTAAGTTATATAGAGGGGAGAGATGATATTGGGTAAGTTATATAGAGGGGAGAGATGATATAGGGTAAGTTATATAGAGGGGAGAGATGATATAGGGTAAGTTATATAGAGGGGAGAGATGGTATCGGGTAAGTTATATAGAGGGGAGAGATGATATCGGGTAAGTTATATAGAGGGGAGAGATGGTATCGGGTAAGTTATATAGAGGGGAGAGATGATATAGGGTAAGTTATATAGAGGGGAGAGGTGGTCTAGGGTAAGTTATATAGAGGGGAGAGATGATATAGGGTAAGTTATATAGAGGGGAGAGATGGTATCGGGTAAGTTATATAGAGGGGAGAGATGATATATGGTAAGTTATATAGAGGGGAGAGATGATATCGGGTAAGTTATATTGAGGGGAGAGATGATATAGGGTAAGTTCTTTGGCATAGTTTATTTATTTAACAAATAAGCAACATGTGACAGCTAATCAGATCAAACACACATTCCAGCCTACATTAACTGTGTTAAAACTGAGAGATTAATAAAAAGTTTGTGATAAGCAAAGTTTTGTAATGAGTCAGCTGGGCTTGTTGGTGTTCTGTTTGTCAATCACTGATGAGATTTTTTGTGATATCCAATAACCTTGTTCAGTCTCAAGTGGAATTCAGTCTTTCGTGGAACAACAAGTGAATCATTGTGAAAAGTATGCTGCTGACTCCACCAGGCACTGTACTTCCAACAATGAGAGCAAAGTCACCAACGATAAATCGGTCTAATAAAAGCAAAATACTGCAAACACTGAAAATCCAAAACAAGAACAGAATTTGCTGGAAATACTCAGCAGGTTAGACAGCATCTGTGGAGAGAGAAAGAGTTAACTTTTCAGCTCTGTGATCTTTCATCAGAACTGGCAAAAATTTGAAGTGTAATAAGCTTTGAGTAAGTTAAAGGGGATATGAGGATCGTTGAGAAAAAGGCATTGAAGTGGATGATCAGCCATGATCGTATTGAATGGTGGAGCAGGCTCGATGGGCTGAAAGGCCTACTCCTGCTTCTATCTTCCTATGAAAGGGTGAAGGGGGAAGATGAACAAAAGGGAAGGTCCGTGATTGGGCAGGAGAGATTAATTGGTAAAGATCTCATGGAATAAAAGGCAAAAGGAGTGCTAATAGTTTGTAATAAAAGACAAAGCATTAGACCAGAGAGATTGTTAATGGCAGAATAATGAACAGCTCTGTCCAAAAGCAAAAACATGTAAAACAAGTTTAAGGCAGGCACATGGTTAAAAAATACATTTAAAACATAAATAAATAAAACTTTGTTAAAAATTGAAAAGAAAGCCAGTCGTGCTCTGAAATTATTTAACTCAGTGTTGAGTCCAGAAGGCTGTAGAGTGCCTAATCAGGTTCTGTTGAGGTTCTGTTCCTCAAGCTTGCATTGAGCTTAACTGCAATACTGCAACAGACCAAGGACAGAAATGTGGGCATGAGAGCAGGGTGGTGAATTAAAATGGCAAACAACCGGAAGCTCGGGGTCAGTGACACCCACATCCCACAAAAAACAAATGTTAAAAATCTGCTGCTGAAACCCTCATTCATGCCTTTGTTACCTCTAGACGTGACTATTCCAACACACTCCTGTCTGGTCTCCCACATTCTATCCTCCATAAACTCAAGGTCATCCAAAATTCTACTGCCCACGGCTTAACTCACACCAAGTCCTATTCACACATTACCCTTGGGCTCGCTGACCTACATTGGCTCCCAGTCAAGCAACGTCTTGATTTTAAAATTCACATCCTTGTTTTCAAATCCCTCAATGGTCTTGCCCCCTCCCTATCTCTGTCATCTCTTCCAGCCCCACAACCCTCCAAAATCTCTGCTCTTTTCTAATTTTGGCCTCTCGAGCATCCCTGATTTTAATTGCTCCACCATTGGTGGCCGTTTCTTCAGCTGTCCTAAAGTCTGGAATACCCCACATCTCTCTCCGCCTCTCTACCTTACTTTCCTGCTTTAAAACATTCCCTAAAACCTACCCCTCTGACCAAGCTTTTTGTCATCTGACCTAATCTCGTCTTATATTCCTTAGTGTTTCATAATGCTCCTGTAAAGCACTTTGCGATGTTTTATTATGTTAAAGGTACTATATAAATATAAGTTGGTGTTGTTATTGTTGTTAAAGGATGCGTTGGTGTCTGCCTCAGTCATGTCCTATGGCAAAGCATTCCACACTTTGACAAGCCTGAAAACTATAAGAAAGGGATTTGGTGGAACTTGGGTTAACAGTCTATCTATAATAGATTACATTTGCTCCTTATTTGGGCATCACTATTGTGTTGCACACGGTTGTTCCTCCACCTGCACACTTTGACCACTAGACAGAGCTCCTGTGGTTGCAGATCCCTGTACCTGATCAAAAATAAAAATTGTACCATGGAAGTGAGCAGTGGCCAATACACTAAATTGTTTTAACAAGGGAGATATGAATAATGTTCGGCACAGACTCGGTGAAGGACTTTAGTGAAGCCTTTGACAAGGTCCCTCATGGCAGACTTGGACAAAAGGTGAAGTCACACGGGATCAGAGGTGAGCTGGCAAGATGGATACAGAACTGGCTCAGTCATAGAAGACAGAGGGTAGCAGTGGATGAGTGTTTTTCTGAATGGAGGGATGTGACTAGTGGTGTTCCGCAGGGATCAGTGCTGGGACCTTTGCTCTTTGTAGTATATATAAATGATTTGGAGGAAAATGTAGCTGGTCTGATTAGTAAGTTTGCGGACGACACAAAGGTTGGTGGAGTTGCGGATAATGATGAGGATTGTCAGAGGATACAGCAGGATATAGATTGGTTGGAGACTTGGGCGGAGAAATGGCAGATGGAGTTTAATCCGGACAAATGTGAGGTAATGCATGTTGGAAGGTCTAATGCAGGTGGGAGGTATACAGTAAATGGAAGAACCCTTAGGAGTATTGACAGGCAGAGAGATCTGGGCGTACAGGTCCACAGGTCACTGAAAGTGGCAACGCAGGTGGATAAGGTAGTCAAGAAGGCATACGGCATGCTTGCCTTCATCGGTCAGGGCATAGAGTATAAAAATTGGCAAGTCATGTTGCTGCTGTACAGAACTTTAGTTAGGCCACATTTAGACTATTGCGTTCAATTCTGGTCGCCACACTACCAGAAGGACGTGGAGGCTTTGGAGAGGAGGTTTACCAGGATGTTGCCTGGTCTGGAGGGCATTAGCTATGAGGAAAGGTTGGAAAAACTCGGATTGTTTTCACTGGAACGACGGAGGTGGAGGGGCAACATGATAGAGGTTTACAAAGTTATGAGCGGCATGGACAGAGTGGATAGTCAGAAGCTTTTTCCCAGGGTGGAAGAGTCAGTTACTAGTGGACATAAGTTTAAGGTGATAGGGGCAAAGTTTAGAGGGGATGTGCGAGGCAAGTTCTTTCCACAGAGGGTGGTGAGTGCCTGGAACTTGCTGTTTGGGGAGGTGGTGGAAGCAGATATGATAGCAACGTTTAAGAGCCATCTTGACTAATATATGAATAGGAAGGTAATAGAGGGATATGGGCCCCGGAAGTGCAGAAGGTGTTAGTTTAGGCAGGCATCAAGATCGGCGGAGGCTTGGAGGGCCGAATGGCCTGTTCCTGTGCTGTACTGTTCTTTGTTCTTTGTTCGTTGCTCTCTGGAACATCCCCTCTCTCTCTGGAACTTCCTTTTTCTCTGTAATCTCTTTCTCTCTGTAATTTCCTCACTCTCTGTAACTTCCTCTTTCTCTGTAACTCTCTCTCTCTGTAACTCTCTCTTTCTCTCTGTAACTTCATCTATCTCTGTAACATCCTCTCTCTCTGTAACTTCCCCTCACTCTGTAAATTCTCCTCTGTCTGCAATATCCTCTCTCTCTGTAACTTCCTCTCTCTCTGTAATCTCCCCTCTCTCTGTAAATTCCCCTCTGTCTGCAATCTCCTCTCTCTCTGGAACTTCCCGTCTCTCTCTGGAACTTCCCGTCTCTCTCTGGAACTTCCTCTCTCTTTGTAACTTCCCCTCTCTCTGTAACTTCCCCTGTCTCTGCAATCTCCCTCTCTCTGGAACTTACCCTCTCTCTGTAAATTCTCCTCTGTCTGCAATCTCCTCTCTCTCTGGAACTTCCCGTCTCTCTCTGGAACTTCCTCTCTCTTTGTAACTTCCCCTCTCTCTGTAAATTCCCCTCTGTCTGCAATGTCCTCTCTCTGTAACTTCCCCTCTCTATTTGTAACTTCCTCTCTCTCTGTAACTTCCTCTCTCTCTGTAACTTCCCCTCTCTCTGCATTCTCCTCCATCTGTAACTTCCTCTCTCTCTCTGTAACTTCCCCTCTGTCTGTAACTTCCCCTCTCTCTGTAACTTCCCCTCGCTCTGCAATCTCCTCTCTCTCTGCCATCTCCCCTCTCTCTGTAACTTCCTGCACCCCGGTAACTTCCTCTCTCTCTGCAATCTCTTCTCTCTGTAACTTCCCCTCGCTCTGTTGCTTCCTCTTTCTGCAATCTCCTCTCTGTAATTTCCGCTCTCTCTGTAACATCCTCTCTCTGCAACTTGCTCCCTCTCTGCAATTTCCTCTCTCTGTAACTTCCTCTTTCTGCAATCTCTTCTCTCGTTCTAACTTCCTCTCTCTTTACCGTTTTGGATACTGTTGAGGGAGATGGCTCACCAGGGGAAGGCAGCAGTAGCCAGGTTCATGGCACCGTGGCTGGCTCTGCTGTTTGGAAGGGCGGGAAAAAGAGTGGAAGGGCTATAGTCTTCGGGGATTCGATTGTAAGGGGAGTAGATAGGCGGTTCTGTGGTCGAAAACGAGACTCCCGAATGGTATATTGCCTCCCAGGTGCACGGGTCAGGGATGTCTCAGATCGGCTGCAGAACATTCTGAAGGGGGAGGGTGAACAGCCAGTTGTCATTGTGCACATAGGCACCAATGATATAGGTAAAAAACGGGATGAGGTCCTACAAGCAGAATTTAGGGAGTTAGGAGCCAAGTTAAAAATTAGGACCTCAGAGGTAGTAATCTCAGGATTGCTACCAGTGCCACGTGATAGTCAGAGTAGAAATGAAAGAATAGTCAGGATGAATGCGTGGCTTGAGAGATGGTGCAGGAGGGAGGGCTTCAGATTTTTGGGACATTGGGACCGGTTCTGGGGGAGGTGGGACTAATACAAATTGGACGGTCTACACCTGGGCCGGACTGGAACCAATGTCCTTGGGGGTGCTTTTGCTAACGCTGTTGGGGAGGGTTTAAACTAATGTGGCAGGGGGATGGGAACCAAATGAGGAGGTTAGTGGACAGTAAGGAGGTAGTAACTGAAGCCTGTAAGGAACTCGATAATGAAGTCAGCGTGACTAAGGGAAAGAGTAGGCAGGGAGCAGATGATGAATGCAAAGGGACTGGTGGTCTGAGTTGCATTTGTTTTAATGCAAGAAGTGTAGTAGGTAAGGCAGATGAACTTAGGGCTTGGATTAGTACCTGGGAGTATGATGTTATTGCTATTACTGAGACTTGGTTGAGGGAAGGGCATGATTGGCAACTAAATATCCCAGGATATCGATGCTTCCAGCGGGATAGAGAGGGAGGTAAAAGGGGTGGAGGAGTTGCAGTACTGGTCAAAGAGGATATCACAGCTGTGCTGAAGGAGGGCACTATGGAGGACTCGAGCAGTGAGGCAATATGGGCAGAACTCAGAAATAGGAAGGGTGCAGTAACAATGTTGGGGCTGTACTACAGGTCTCCCAACAGCGAGCGTGAGATAGAGGTACAAATATGTAAACAGATTATGGAAAGATGTAGGAGCAACAGGGTGGTGGTGATTGGAGATTTTAATTTTCCCAACTTTGACTGGGATTCACTTAGTGTTTGAGGTCCAGATGGAGCAGAATTTGTAAGGAGCATCCAGGAGGGTTTTCTAGAGCAGTATGTAAATAGTCCAACTCGGGAAGGGGCCATACTGGACCTGGTGTTGGGGAATGAGCCCGGCCAGGTGTTTCAAGTTTCAGTAGGGGACTACTTTGGGAATAGTGATCACAATTCCGTAAGTTTTAGAATACTCATGGACAAAGATGAGAGTGGTCCTAAAGGAAGAGTGCTAAATTGGGGGAAGGCCAACTATACCAAAATTCGGCAGGAGCTGGGGAATGTAGATTGGGAGCAGCTGTTTGAAGGTAAATCCACATTTGATATGTGAGAGGCTTTTAAAGAGAGGTTGATTAGCGTGCAGGAAAGACATGTTCCTGTGAAAATGAGGGATAGAAATGGCAAGATTAGGGAACCATGGATGACAGGTGAAATTGTGAAACTAGCTAAGAGGAAAAAGGAAGCATACATAAGGTCTAGGCGGCTGAAGAAAGACGAAGCTTTGAAAGAATATCGGGGATGTAGGACCAATCTGAAACGAGGAATTAAGAGGGCTAAAAGGGGTCATGAAATATCTTTAGCAAACAGGGTTAAGGAAAATCCCAAAGCCTTTTATTCATATATAAGGAGCAAGAGGGTAACTAGAGAAAGGATTGGCCCACTCAAGGACAAAGGAGGAAAGTTATGCGTGGAGTCAGAGAAAATGGGTGGGATTCTAAACGAGTACTTTGCATCGGTATTCACCGAGGAGAGGGACATGACGGATGTTGACGTTTGGGACAGATGTTTGATTACTCTTGGTCAAGTCGGCATAAGGAGGGAAGAAGTGTTGGGTGTTCTAAAAGGCATTAAGGTGGACAAGTCCCCAGGTCCGGATGGGATCTATCCCAGGTTTCTGAGGGAAGCGAGAGAGGAAATAGCTGGGGCCTTAACAGATATCTTTGCAGCATCCTTAAACACGGGTGAGGTCCCGGAGGACTGGAGAATTGCTAATGTTGTCCCCTTGTTTAAGAAGGGTAGCAGGGATAATCCAGGTAATTATAGACCGGTGAGCCTGACGTCAGTGGTAGGGAAGCTGCTGGAGAAGATACTGAGGGATAGGATCTATTCCCATTTGGAAGAAAATGGGCTTATCAGTGATAGGCAACATGGTTTTGTGCAGGGAAGGTCATGTCTTACCAACTTAATAGAATTCTTTGAGGAAGTGACAAAGTTGATTGATGAAGGAAGGGCTGTTGATGTCATATACATGGACTTCAGCAAGGCGTTTGATAAGGTTCCCCATGGTAGGTTGATGGAGAAAGTGAAGTTGCATGGGGTCCAAGGTGTACTAGCTAGATGGATAAAGAACTGGCTGGGCAACAGGAGACAGAGAGTAGCAGTGGAAGGCAGTTTCTCAAAATGGAGACGTGTGACCAGTGGTGTTCCACAGGGATCCGTGCTGGGACCACTGTTGTTTGTGATATACATAAATGATTTGGAGGAAAGTATAGGTGGTCTGATTAGCAAGTTTGCAGATGACACTAAGATTGGTGGAGTAGCAGATAGCGAAGGGGACTGTCAGAGAATACAGCAGAATATAGATAGATTGGAGAGTTGGGCAGAGAAATGGCAGATGGAGTTCAATCCGGGCAAATGCGAGGTGATGCATTTTGGAAGATCCAATTCAAGAGTGAACTATACAATAAATGGAAAAGTCCTGGGGAAAATTGATGTACAGAGAGATTTGGGTGTTCAGGTCCATTGTTCCCTGAAGGTGGCAAAGCAGGTCAATAGAGTGGTCAAGAAGGCATACGGCATGCTTTCTTTCATTGGACGGGGTATTGAGTACAAGAGTTGGCAGGTCATGTTACAGTTGTATAGGACTTTGGTGCGGCCACATTTGGAATACTGCGTGCAGTTCTGGTCGCCACATTACCAAAAGGATGTGGATGCTTTGGAGAGGGTGCAGAGGAGGTTCACCAGGATGTTGCCTGGTATGGAGGGCGCTAGCTATGAAGAGAGGTTGAGTAGATTAGGATTATTTTCATTAGAAAGACTGAGGTTGAGGGGGGACCTGATTGAGGTGTACAAAATCATGAGAGGTATAGACAGGGTGGATAGCAAGAAGCTTTTTCCCAGAGTGGGGGATTCAATTACTAGGGGTCACGAGTTCAAAGTGAGAGGGGAAATGTTTAGGGGGGATATGCGTGGAAAGTTCTTTATGCAGAGGGTGGTGGGTGCCTGGAACGCGTTGCCAGCGGAGGTGGTAGATGCGGGCACGATAGCGTCTTTTAAGATGTATCTGGACAGATACATGAATGGGCAGGAAGCAAAGAGATACAGACCCTTAGAAAATAGGCGACAGGTTTAGATAGAGGATCTGGATCGGCGCAGGCTTGGAGGGCCGAAGGGCCTGTTCCTGTGCTGTAATTTTCTTTGTTCTCTTTCTTTTGTTTAATCTTCTCTCTCTGCAATCTCCTCTCTCTGTAACTCCCTTTCTCTGTAAATTCCTCTTTCTGCAACTTCCTCCCTCCGCAACTTCCCCTCTCTCGACAATCTCCTCTCTCTCTGTAACTTCCACTCTCTGCAATCTACTCTCTCTCGGTATCTTCCTCTCTCTGCAACTTCCTCCCTCTCTGCAGTCTCCTCTTTCTGCAATCTCCTCTTTCTGTAACTTCCCCTCTCTCTGCAATCTCCTCTTTCTGTAACTTCCCCTCTCTCTGCAATCGCCTCTCTCTGTAACTCCCTCTCTCTCTGTAACTTCCCCTCTCTACAATCTCCTCTCTCTGTAACTTCCTTTCTCTCTGTAACTTGCTCTCTCTCTGTAAGAGAGTACCACTCACTGGAAGTGGTATACAGTCGGGAGGGAGTTGTCCTGGGAGTCCTCAATATCTTCTCCGGACCCCATGAAGTCTCATGGCATCAGGTCAAACATGGGCAAGGTAACCTCCTACTGATTACCACCTACCGCCCTCCCTCAGCTGATGACTCAGTACTCCTCCATGTTGAACACCACTTGGAGAAAGCACTGAGGGTGGCAAGGGCACAAATTGTTCTCTGGGTGGGGGACGTCAATGTCCATCACCAAGAGTGGCTCGGTAGCACCACTACTGACCAAGCTGGCCGAGTCCTGAAGGACATAGCTGCTAGACTGGGTCTGCGGCAGGTGGTGGGGGAACCAACATGAGAGAAAAACATACTTGACCTTGTCCTCACCAATCTGCCTGCCGCAGATGCTTCTGTCCATGACAGTATTGGTAGGAGTTACCACTGCACAGTACTTGTGGAGACGAAGTCCCGCCTTCACATTGAGGATACCGTCCATCGTGTTGTGTGGCACTACCACCGTGCTAAATGGGATAGATTTCGAACAGATCTAGCAATGCAAAACTGGGCATCCATGAGGCACTGTGGGCCATCAGCAGCAGCAGAATTGTACTCAACCACAATCTGTAACCTCATGGCCCGGCATATCCCCAACTCTACCATTACCATCAAGTCTGGAGACCAACCCTGGTTCAATGAAGAGTGCAGGAGGGCATGCCAGGAGCAGCATCAGGCTTACCTCAAAATGAGGTGTCAACCTGGTGAGGCTACAACCCAGGACTATCTGCGTGCCAAACTGCGTAAGCAGCATGTGATAGACAGAGCTAAGCGATCCCATAGCCAACGGATCAGATCTAAGCTCTGCAGTTCTGCCACATCAGCCGTGAATGTTGGTGGACAATTAAACAACTAACTGGAGGAGGTGGCTCCACAAATATCCCCATCCTCAATGATGGGGGGAGCCCAGCACATCAGTGCGAAAGATAAGGCTGAAGCATTTGCAACAATCTTCAGCCAGAAGTGCCGAGTTGATGATCCATCTCAGCCTCCTCCTGAAGTCCCCAGCATCACAGATGCCAGTCTTCAGCCAATTCGATTCACTCCGCGTGATTTCAAGAAACGACTGAAGGCCTGGATACTGCAAAGACTATGGACCCTGACAATATTCCGGCAATAGTACTGAAGACCTGTGCTCCAGCCAAGCTCTGCACCCCGAGCCAAGCTGTTCCAGTACAGCTAAAACACTGGCATCTTCCCTGCAATGTGGAGAATTGCCCAGGTATGTCCTGTACACAAAAGTCCAACCCGACCAATTACTGCCCCATCAGTCTACTCTCAATCATCAGTAAAGTGATGGAAGGTGTCATCAACACTGCTACCAAGCGGCACTTGCTGAGCAATAACCTGCTCAGTGACGCTCAGTTTGGGTTCCGCCAAGGCCACTCAGCTCCTGACTTCATTACAGCCTTGGTTCAAACATGGACAAAAGAGCTGAACTCAAGAGGTGAGGTAAGAGTGACTGCCCTTGACATCAATGCAGCATTTGACCGGGTATGGCATCAAGGAGCCCTAGCAAAACTGAAGTCAATGGGAATCGGGGGGAAAACTCTCCACTGGTTGGTGTCATACCGAGCACAAAGGAAGATGGTTGTGGTTGTTGGAGGTCAATCATCTCAGCTCCAGAACATCACTGCAGGAGTTCTTCAGGGTGTTGTCCAAGGCCCAACCATGTTCAGCTGCTTCATCAATGACCTTCCTTCAATCATAAGGTCAGAAGTAGGGATGTTCGCTGATTGCACAATGTTCAGCATCATTCGCGACTCCTCAGATTCTGAAACAGTCCGTGTAGAAATGCAGCAAGACCTGGAAAATATCCAGGCTTGGGCTGATAAGTGGCAAGTAACATTCGTGCCACACAAGTGCCAGGCAATGACCATCTCCAACAAGATCACTGAATCCCCCACTATCAACATTCTAGGGGCTACCATTGACCAGAAACTGAACTGGAGTAGCCATATAAATACCGTGGCTTCAAGAGCAGGTCAGAGGCTAGGAATCCTGCGGTGAATAACTCACCTCCTGACTCCCCAAAGCCTGTCCACCATCTACAAGGCACAAGTCAGGAGTGTGATGGAATACTCTCCACTTGCCTGGATGGGTGCAGCTCCAACAACACTCAAGAAGCTCGACACGAGCCAGGACAAAACAGCCCGTTTGATTGCCACCCCATCTACAAACATTCACTTCCTCCACCACCGACGCACAGTAGTAGCAGTGTGTACCATCTACAAGATGCACTGCAACAAAGCACCAAGGCTCCTTAGACAGCACCTTCCAAACTCAAGACCTCTACCAACTAGAAGGACAAGAGCAGCAGATGCATGGGAACATCACCACCTGCAAGTTCCCCTCCAAGTCACACACCATCCTGACTTGGAACTATATCACCGTTCCTTCACTGTCGCTGAGTCAAATTCCTGGATCACCCTTCCTAACAGCACTGTGGGTGTACCTATCTCACATGGACTGCAGCAGTTCAAGAAGGCAGTTCACCACCACCTTCTCAAGAGCAATTAGGGATGGGCATTAAATGCTGGCCTGACCAGTGCCCACATTCCATGAATGAATAAAAAAAAATCTTTTACCCCTTCACCCTCAGCAGTTTTGCCATTAGTCACTAAGACCCCATATCCTGGATATACATAGAAGTTACAACACAGAAATAGGCCATGTTCCCAACCAGACCATATCGCCTTTTACCCTTCACATGAGGAAACTGCTCCTATCATATTTTCCCACACTCTTCCCATACCCATTTATTCCTTTTCCTTCAACCACAGTCCAGACTAACCCTGAATGTTGACACAGTTCCTGTTTCAATCGCTAACCCTGGGATTGAATTGCACAGCCTCACAGCACTGTGTGTGTCATAGAGTTATACAACACTGAAACAGGCCCTTCGGCCCATCGTGTCTGTGCCGGCCATCAAGCACCTAACTATTCTAATCCCATTTTCCAGCACTTGGCCCGTATCCTTGTATGCTATGGTGTTTCAAGTGCTCATCTAAATACTTCTTAAATGTTGAGGATTCCTGCCTCCACCACCTCTTCAGGCAGTGCATTCCAGATTCCAACCACCCTCTGAGTGAAGACATTTTTCCTCAAATCCCCTCCAACCCTCCTGCCCCTTTCCTTAAATCTATTCCCCCTGGTTATTGACCACTCTGCTAAGGGAAAAAGTCTCGTCCTATCTAACCTATCAGTACCCCTCATAATTTTGTGTATGAAGAAATTTCACCTACTCTCCGTTCCAAATTCTTCCCTGAATCTTGTATCTTTGGCCCCTCATCCTTGGCCCCTCGTTCTGGATCTCTCAATCTCTGGAAACAGTCTGTTTCTATTTACTCTCCAAAAACCTGTAATTTCATGGATCTTTGCGTTACTCTTTACCTTACTCACTGCCTGAAAGAGTAGTTGAGGCAGAAACCCTCAACTCATTCAAAATGAGTCTGGATATTCACGCCAAGTGCTGTAATCAGCAGGCTATGGAACAAATACTGGAAGGTGGGATTAGAATAGTTGGATTGTTTATCGGCCGGCACAGACATGACTGGCCAAGTGGCCTCTTTCTGTGCCTTAAATTTTCTATGATTCTAACTCTAAACCTCTCTTGGAATGTTTTCCCGAGTTTAAAGGCTGTTCATCAGTGAAGAGGCATGATTACAACTGAAATTGGAAAGGCAACGCAAAGTTCAATAAAATTAGGCTGGATAACAAATGCCCAGCAGTGACCCAGGCATTCTGTTGGCATTCACCTGAACTTTGGTTCTGGTTTGTGATAAGCAAAGTCACTAAACTGAGTCACCAACATCTGGCTGATAGTCAGTCATCTGTTATCTGATTTGCACTTTAGGCCTAATTAATAACACTTATCAAGACAAAGTACAGAGCACGGGAATTGTGGCTGCAGTATTGTATCACACAATGAGATTTTGTCAAGCAGTTACTGCAATTGTGGGTGAGGTAGCACCCTGCAATTTTATCAAACATTGGTCTTGTTTATCATGTTACTTGGTCAATATTCCATTTATTGCGTGTGTTGTGTGTATGTGTGTGTATACGTGTGTGCAAGTGTGTGCGCGTGTGTGTATTCTCTGTATGTATGAGAATGGGCCGATTTTGTTCCCAGCCCAACGCTGCGTTTCATGCCCGCGAGGGTGGCTGGAAGAAACAAGCAGCAGTGGCTGCCACGGAACCCAACATCGAGATCACTGGTACCGATCTTCCCAGTGGCAGTGAGGCTCTGTGGCAGCCCCTCCGCTGCTCCGCAACAGGACCCTGCTTTCCATACGGTAATTACCTCTTCGCATTTATTTAAATATAATCTGTAGCCATCTTACTTTCAGTTCACAATCTTGAGCAGGTTGTGCAGCACTCACACACCTTCACTTTCCTGTCCAGGAAAAACTGGAACCACTGAGGTGGGGAAGGGGTCAACTCTGCATTATTTAGTGTATGGGAAGGGGTCAACTCTGCATTATTTAGTGTATGGGAAGGGGTCAACTCTGCACTATTTAGTGTATGGGGGAGGGGTCAACTCTGCATTATTTAGTGTATGGGAAGGGGTCAACTCTGCATTATTTAGTGTATGGGAAGGGGTCAACTCTGCATTATTTAGTGTATGGGAAGGGGTCAACTCTGCATTATTTAGTGTATGGGAAGGGGTCAACTCTGCATTATTTAGTGTATGGGAAGGGGTCAACTCTGCATTATTTAGTGTATGGGGGAGGGGTCAACTCTGCATTATTTAGTGTATGGGAAGGGGTCAACTCTGCATTATTTAGTGTATGGGAAGGGGTCAACTCTGCATTATTTAGTGTATGGGGGAGGGGTCAACTCTGCATTATTTAGTGTATGGGAAGGGGTCAACTCTGCATTATTTAGTGTATGGGGAAAGGGGTCAACTCTGCATTATTTAGTGTATGGGGGAAGGGTCACCTCTGCATTATTTACTGTATGGGGGAGGGGTCAACTCTGCATTATTTAGTGTATGGGGGAAGGGTCAACTCTGCATTATTTAGTGTATGGGGGAGGGGTCAACTCTGCATTATTTAGTGTATGGGGGAAGGGTCAACTCTGCATTATTTAGTGTATGGGGGAGGGGTCAACTCTGCATTATTTAGTGTATGGGGGAAGGGTCAACTCTGCATTATTTAGTGTATGGGGGAAGGGTCAACTCTGCATTATTTAGTGTATGGGGAAAGGGGTCAACTCTGCATTATTTAGTATATGGGGGAGGGGTCAACTCTGCATTATTTAGTGTATGGGGAAAGGGTCAACTCTGCATTATTTAGTGTATGGGGGAAGGGTCAACTCTGCATTATTTAGTGTATGGGGAAAGGGGTCAACTCTGCATTATTTAGTGTATGGGGGAAGGGTCAACTCTGCATTATTTAGTGTATGGGGGAGGGGTCAACTCTGCATTATTTAGTGTATGGGGGAAGGGTCAACTCTGCATTATTTAGTGTATGGGGGAAGGGTCAACTCTGCATTATTTAGTGTATGGGGGAAGGGTCAACTCTGCATTATTTAGTGTATGGGGAAAGGGGTCAACTCTGCATTATTTAGTGTATGGGGAAAGGGGTCAACTCTGCATTATTTAGTGTATGGGGGAAGGGTCAACTCTGCATTATTTAGTGTATGGGGGAAGGGTCAACTCTGCATTATTTAGTGTATGGGGAAAGGGGTCAACTCTGCATTATTTAGTGTATGGGGAAAGGGGTCAACTCTGCATTATTTAGTGTATGGGGGAAGGGTCAACTCTGCATTATTTAGTGTATGGGGGAAGGGTCAACTCTGCATTATTTAGTGTATGGGGAAAGGGGTCAACTCTGCATTATTTAGTGTATGGGGGAAGGGTCAACTCTGCATTATTTAGTGTATGGGGGAGGGGTCAACTCTGCATTATTTAGTGTATGGGGGAGGGGTCAACTCTGCATTATTTAGTGTATGGGGAGGGGTCAACTCTGCATTATTTAGTGTATGGGGGAGGGGTCAACTCTGCATTATTTAGTGTATGGGGGAAGGGTCAACTCTGCATTATTTAGTGTATGGGGAAAGGGGTCAACTCTGCATTATTTAGTGTATGGGGGAGGGGTCAACTCTGCATTATTTAGTGTATGGGGGAAGGGTCAACTCTGCATTATTTAGTGTATGGGGGAGGGGCAACTCTGCATTATTTAGTGTATGGGGGAGGGGTCAACTCTGCATTATTTAGTGTATGGGGGAGGGGTCAACTCTGCATTATTTAGTGTATGGGGGAAGGGTCAACTCTGCATTATTTAGTGTATGGGGGAAGGGTCAACTCTGCATTATTTAGTGTATGGGGAAAGGGGTCAACTCTGCATTATTTAGTGTATGGGGAAAGGGGTCAACTCTGCATTATTTAGTGTATGGGGGAAGGGTCAACTCTGCATTATTTAGTGTATGGGGGAAGGGTCAACTCTGCATTATTTAGTGTATGGGGGAAGGGTCAACTCTGCATTATTTAGTGTATGGGGAAAGGGGTCAACTCTGCATTATTTAGTGTATGGGGGAAGGGTCAACTCTGCATTATTTAGTGTATGGGGGAGGGGTCAACTCTGCATTATTTAGTGTATGGGGGAGGGGTCAACTCTGCATTATTTAGTGTATGGGGGAGGGGTCAACTCTGCATTATTTAGTGTATGGGGGAGGGGTCAACTCTGCATTATTTAGTGTATGGGGAAAGGGGTCAACTCTGCATTATTTAGTGTATGGGGGAAGGGTCAACTCTGCATTATTTAGTGTATGGGGGAGGGGTCAACTCTGCATTATTTAGTGTATGGGGAAAGGGGTCAACTCTGCATTATTTAGTGTATGGGGGAAGGGTCAACTCTGCATTATTTAGTGTATGGGGAAAGGGGTCAACTCTGCATTATTTAGTGTATGGGGAAAGGGGTCAACTCTGCATTATTTAGTGTATGGGGGAGGGGTCAACTCTGCATTATTTAGTGTATGGGGGAGAGGTCAACTCTGCATTATTTAGTGTATGGGGAAAGGGGTCAACTCTGCATTATTTAGTGTATGGGGGAAGGGTCAACTCTGCATTATTTAGTGTATGGGGGAGGGGTCAACTCTGCATTATTTAGTGTATGGGGAAAGGGGTCAACTCTGCATTATTTAGTGTATGGGGGAAGGGTCAACTCTGCATTATTTAGTGTATGGGGAAAGGGGTCAACTCTGCATTATTTAGTGTATGGGGGAGGGGTCAACTCTGCATTATTTAGTGTATGGGGGAAGGGTCAACTCTGCATTATTTAGTGTATGGGGGAGGGGTCAACTCTGCATTATTTAGTGTATGGGGGAGGGGTCAACTCTGCATTATTTAGTGTATGGGGGAGGGGTCAACTCTGCATTATTTAGTGTATGGGGGAGGGGTCAACTCTGCATTATTGAGTGTATGGGGGAAGGGTCAACTCTGCATTATTTAGTGTATGGGGGAAGGGGTCTACTCTGCATTATTTAGTGTATGGGGGAAGGGTCAACTCTGCATTATTTAGTGTATGGGGGAGGGGTCAACTCTGCATTATTTAGTGTATGGGGGAAGGGTCAACTCTGCATTATTTAGTGTATGGGGGAAGGGTCAACTCTGCATTATTTAGTGTATGGGGAAAGGGGTCAACTCTGCATTATTTAGTGTATGGGGGAGGGGTCAACTCTGCATTATTTAGTGTATGGGGAAAGGGTCAACTCTGCATTATTTAGTGTATGGGGGAAGGGTCAACTCTGCATTATTTAGTGTATGGGGAAAGGGGTCAACTCTGCATTATTTAGTGTATGGGGGAAGGGTCAACTCTGCATTATTTAGTGTATGGGGGAGGGGTCAACTCTGCATTATTTAGTGTATGGGGGAAGGGTCAACTCTGCATTATTTAGTGTATGGGGGAAGGGTCAACTCTGCATTATTTAGTGTATGGGGGAAGGGTCAACTCTGCATTATTTAGTGTATGGGGAAAGGGGTCAACTCTGCATTATTTAGTGTATGGGGAAAGGGGTCAACTCTGCATTATTTAGTGTATGGGGGAAGGGTCAACTCTGCATTATTTAGTGTATGGGGGAAGGGTCAACTCTGCATTATTTAGTGTATGGGGAAAGGGGTCAACTCTGCATTATTTAGTGTATGGGGAAAGGGGTCAACTCTGCATTATTTAGTGTATGGGGGAAGGGTCAACTCTGCATTATTTAGTGTATGGGGGAAGGGTCAACTCTGCATTATTTAGTGTATGGGGAAAGGGGTCAACTCTGCATTATTTAGTGTATGGGGGAAGGGTCAACTCTGCATTATTTAGTGTATGGGGGAGGGGTCAACTCTGCATTATTTAGTGTATGGGGGAGGGGTCAACCCTGCATTATTTAGTGTATGGGGGAGGGGTCAACTCTGCATTATTTAGTGTATGGGGGAGGGGTCAACTCTGCATTATTTAGTGTATGGGGAAAGGGGTCAACTCTGCATTATTTAGTGTATGGGGGAAGGGTCAACTCTGCATTATTTAGTGTATGGGGGAGGGGTCAACTCTGCATTATTTAGTGTATGGGGAAAGGGGTCAACTCTGCATTATTTAGTGTATGGGGGAAGGGTCAACTCTGCATTATTTAGTGTATGGGGAAAGGGGTCAACTCAGCATTATTTAGTGTATGGGGAAAGGGGTCAACTCTGCATTATTTAGTGTATGGGGGAGGGGTCAACTCTGCATTATTTAGTGTATGGGGGAGAGGTCAACTCTGCATTATTTAGTGTATGGGGAAAGGGGTCAACTCTGCATTATTTAGTGTATGGGGGAAGGGTCAACTCTGCATTATTTAGTGTATGGGGGAGGGGTCAACTCTGCATTATTTAGTGTATGGGGAAAGGGGTCAACTCTGCATTATTTAGTGTATGGGGGAAGGGTCAACTCTGCATTATTTAGTGTATGGGGAAAGGGGTCAACTCTGCATTATTTAGTGTATGGGGGAGGGGTCAACTCTGCATTATTTAGTGTATGGGGGAAGGGTCAACTCTGCATTATTTAGTGTATGGGGGAGGGGTCAACTCTGCATTATTTAGTGTATGGGGGAGGGGTCAACTCTGCATTATTTAGTGTATGGGGGAGGGGTCAACTCTGCATTATTTAGTGTATGGGGGAAGGGTCAACTCTGCATTATTTAGTGTATGGGGGAAGGGTCAATTCTGCATTATTTAGTGTATGGGGAAAGGGGTCAACTCTGCATTATTTAGTGTATGGGGAAAGGGGTCAACTCTGCATTATTTAGTGTATGGGGGAAGGGTCAACTCTGCATTATTTAGTGTATGGGGGAAGGGTCAACTCTGCATTATTTAGTGTATGGGGAAAGGGGTCAACTCTGCATTATTTAGTGTATGGGGGAAGGGTCAACTCTGCATTATTTAGTGTATGGGGGAGGGGTCAACTCTGCATTATTTAGTGTATGGGGGAGGGGTCAACTCTGCATTATTTAGTGTATGGGGGAGGGGTCAACTCTGCATTATTTAGTATATGGGGGAGGGGTCAACTCTGCATTATTTAGTGTATGGGGAAAGGGGTCAACTCTGCATTATTTAGTGTATGGGGGAAGGGTCAACTCTGCATTATTTAGTGTATGGGGGAGGGGTCAACTCTGCATTATTTAGTGTATGGGGAAAGGGGTCAACTCTGCATTATTTAGTGTATGGGGGAAGGGTCAACTCTGCATTATTTAGTGTATGGGGAAAGGGGTCAACTCTGCATTATTTAGTGTATGGGGAAAGGGGTCAACTCTGCATTATTTAGTGTATGGGGGAGGGGTCAACTCTGCATTATTTAGTGTATGGGGGAGAGGTCAACTCTGCATTATTTAGTGTATGGGGAAAGGGGTCAACTCTGCATTATTTAGTGTATGGGGGAAGGGTCAACTCTGCATTATTTAGTGTATGGGGGAGGGGTCAACTCTGCATTATTTAGTGTATGGGGAAAGGGGTCAACTCTGCATTATTTAGTGTATGGGGGAAGGGTCAACTCTGCATTATTTAGTGTATGGGGAAAGGGGTCAACTCTGCATTATTTAGTGTATGGGGGAGGGGTCAACTCTGCATTATTTAGTGTATGGGGGAAGAGTCAACTCTGCATTATTTAGTGTATGGGGGAGGGGTCAACTCTGCATTATTTAGTGTATGGGGGAGGGGTCAACTCTGCATTATTTAGTGTATGGGGGAGGGGTCAACTCTGCATTATTTAGTGTATGGGGGAGGGGTCAACTCTGCATTATTGAGTGTATGGGGGAAGGGTCAACTCTGCATTATATAGTGTATGGGGGAAGGGGTCAACTCTGCATTATTTAGTGTATGGGGGAAGGGTCAACTCTGCATTATTTAGTGTATGGGGAAAGGGGTCAACTCTGCATTATTTAGTGTATGGGGGAAGGGTCAACTCTGCATTATTTAGTGTATGGGGGAGGGGTCAACTCTGCATTATTTAGTGTATGGGGGAAGGGTCAACTCTGCATTATTTAGTGTATGGGGGAAGGGTCAACTCTGCATTATTTAGTGTATGGGGGAAGGGTCAACTCTGCATTATTTAGTGTATGGGGAAAGGGGTCAACTCTGCATTATTTAGTGTATGGGGAAAGGGGTCAACTCTGCATTATTTAGTGTATGGGGGAAGGGTCAACTCTGCATTATTTAGTGTATGGGGGAAGGGTCAACTCTGCATTATTTAGTGTATGGGGAAAGGGGTCAACTCTGCATTATTTAGTGTATGGGGAAAGGGGTCAACTCTGCATTATTTAGTGTATGGGGGAAGGGTCAACTCTGCATTATTTAGTGTATGGGGGAAGGGTCAACTCTGCATTATTTAGTGTATGGGGAAAGGGGTCAACTCTGCATTATTTAGTGTATGGGGGAAGGGTCAACTCTGCATTATTTAGTGTATGGGGGAGGGGTCAACTCTGCATTATTTAGTGTATGGGGGAGGGGTCAACCCTGCATTATTTAGTGTATGGGAGAGGGGTCAACTCTGCATTATTTAGTGTATGGGGGAGGGGTCAACTCTGCATTATTTAGTGTATGGGGAAAGGGGTCAACTCTGCATTATTTAGTGTATGGGGGAAGGGTCAACTCTGCATTATTTAGTGTATGGGGGAGGGGTCAACTCTGCATTATTTAGTGTATGGGGAAAGGGGTCAACTCTGCATTATTTAGTGTATGGGGGAAGGGTCAACTCTGCATTATTTAGTGTATGGGGAAAGGGGTCAACTCTGCATTATTTAGTGTATGGGGAAAGGGGTCAACTCTGCATTATTTAGTGTATGGGGGAGGGGTCAACTCTGCATTATTTAGTGTATGGGGGAGAGGTCAACTCTGCATTATTTAGTGTATGGGGAAAGGGGTCAACTCTGCATTATTTAGTGTATGGGGGAAGGGTCAACTCTGCATTATTTAGTGTATGGGGGAGGGGTCAACTCTGCATTATTTAGTGTATGGGGAAAGGGGTCAACTCTGCATTATTTAGTGTATGGGGGAAGGGTCAACTCTGCATTATTTAGTGTATGGGGAAAGGGGTCAACTCTGCATTATTTAGTGTATGGGGGAGGGGTCAACTCTGCATTATTTAGTGTATGGGGGAAGGGTCAACTCTGCATTATTTAGTGTATGGGGGAGGGGTCAACTCTGCATTATTTAGTGTATGGGGGAGGGGTCAACTCTGCATTATTGAGTGTATGGGGGAAGGGTCAACTCTGCATTATATAGTGTATGGGGGAAGGGGTCAACTCTGCATTATTTAGTGTATGGGGGAAGGGTCAACTCTGCATTATTTAGTGTATGGGGAAAGGGGTCAACTCTGCATTATTTAGTGTATGGGGGAAGGGTCAACTCTGCATTATTTAGTGTATGGGGGAGGGGTCAACTCTGCATTATTTAGTGTATGGGGGAAGGGTCAACTCTGCATTATTTAGTGTATGGGGGAAGGGTCAACTCTGCATTATTTAGTGTATGGGGGAAGGGTCAACTCTGCATTATTTAGTGTATGGGGAAAGGGGTCAACTCTGCATTATTTAGTGTATGGGGAAAGGGGTCAACTCTGCATTATTTAGTGTATGGGGGAAGGGTCAACTCTGCATTATTTAGTGTATGGGGGAAGGGTCAACTCTGCATTATTTAGTGTATGGGGAAAGGGGTCAACTCTGCATTATTTAGTGTATGGGGAAAGGGGTCAACTCTGCATTATTTAGTGTATGGGGGAAGGGTCAACTCTGCATTATTTAGTGTATGGGGGAAGGGTCAACTCTGCATTATTTAGTGTATGGGGAAAGGGGTCAACTCTGCATTATTTAGTGTATGGGGGAAGGGTCAACTCTGCATTATTTAGTGTATGGGGGAGGGGTCAACTCTGCATTATTTAGTGTATGGGGGAGGGGTCAACCCTGCATTATTTAGTGTATGGGGGAGGGGTCAACTCTGCATTATTTAGTGTATGGGGGAGGGGTCAACTCTGCATTATTTAGTGTATGGGGAAAGGGGTCAACTCTGCATTATTTAGTGTATGGGGGAAGGGTCAACTCTGCATTATTTAGTGTATGGGGGAGGGGTCAACTCTGCATTATTTAGTGTATGGGGAAAGGGGTCAACTCTGCATTATTTAGTGTATGGGGGAAGGGTCAACTCTGCATTATTTAGTGTATGGGGAAAGGGGTCAACTCTGCATTATTTAGTGTATGGGGAAAGGGGTCAACTCTGCATTATTTAGTGTATGGGGGAGGGGTCAACTCTGCATTATTTAGTGTATGGGGGAGAGGTCAACTCTGCATTATTTAGTGTATGGGGAAAGGGGTCAACTCTGCATTATTTAGTGTATGGGGGAAGGGTCAACTCTGCATTATTTAGTGTATGGGGGAGGGGTCAACTCTGCATTATTTAGTGTATGGGGAAAGGGGTCAACTCTGCATTATTTAGTGTATGGGGGAAGGGTCAACTCTGCATTATTTAGTGTATGGGGAAAGGGGTCAACTCTGCATTATTTAGTGTATGGGGGAGGGGTCAACTCTGCATTATTTAGTGTATGGGGGAAGGGTCAACTCTGCATTATTTAGTGTATGGGGGAGGGGTCAACTCTGCATTATTTAGTTTATGGGGGAGGGGTCAACTCTGCATTATTTAGTGTATGGGGGAGGGGTCAACTCTGCATTATTTAGTGTATGGGGGAAGGGTCAACTCTGCATTATTTAGTGTATGGGGGAAGGGTCAACTCTGCATTATTTAGTGTATGGGGAAAGGGGTCAACTCTGCATTATTTAGTGTATGGGGAAAGGGGTCAACTCTGCATTATTTAGTGTATGGGGGAAGGGTCAACTCTGCATTATTTAGTGTATGGGGGAAGGGTCAACTCTGCATTATTTAGTGTATGGGGAAAGGGGTCAACTCTGCATTATTTAGTGTATGGGGGAAGGGTCAACTCTGCATTATTTAGTGTATGGGGGAGGGGTCAACTCTGCATTATTTAGTGTATGGGGGAGGGGTCAACTCTGCATTATTTAGTGTATGGGGGAAGGGTCAACTCTGCATTATTTAGTGTATGGGGGAAGGGTCAACTCTGCATTATTTAGTGTATGGGGAAAGGGGTCAACTCTGCATTATTTAGTGTATGGGGAAAGGGGTCAACTCTGCATTATTTAGTGTATGGGGGAAGGGTCAACTCTGCATTATTTAGTGTATGGGGGAAGGGTCAACTCTGCATTATTTAGTGTATGGGGAAAGGGGTCAACTCTGCATTATTTAGTGTATGGGGGAGGGGTCAACTCTGCATTATTTAGTGTATGGGGGAGGGGTCAACTCTGCATTATTTAGTGTATGGGGAAAGGGGTCAACTCTGCATTATTTAGTGTATGGGGGAAGGGTCAACTCTGCATTATTTAGTGTATGGGGGAGGGGTCAACTCTGCATTATTTAGTGTATGGGGAAAGGGGTCAACTCTGCATTATTTAGTGTATGGGGGAAGGGTCAACTCTGCATTATTTAGTGTATGGGGGAAGGGGTCAACTCTGCATTATTTAGTGTATGGGGAAAGGGGTCAACTCTGCATTATTTAGTGTATGGGGGAGGGGTCAACTCTGCATTATTTAGTGTATGGGGGAGAGGTCAACTCTGCATTATTTAGTGTATGGGGAAAGGGGTCAACTCTGCATTATTTAGTGTATGGGGGAAGGGTCAACTCTGCATTATTTAGTGTATGGGGGAGGGGTCAACTCTGCATTATTTAGTGTATGGGGAAAGGGGTCAACTCTGCATTATTTAGTGTATGGGGGAAGGGTCAACTCTGCATTATTTAGTGTATGGGGAAAGGGGTCAACTCTGCATTATTTAGTGTATGGGGGAGGGGTCAACTCTGCATTATTTAGTGTATGGGGGAAGGGTCAACTCTGCATTATTTAGTGTATGGGGGAGGGGTCAACTCTGCATTATTTAGTGTATGGGGGAGGGGTCAACTCTGCATTATTTAGTGTATGGGGGAGGGGTCAACTCTGCATTATTTAGTGTATGGGGGAGGGGTCAACTCTGCATTATTGAGTGTATGGGGGAAGGGTCAACTCTGCATTATATAGTGTATGGGGGAAGGGGTCAACTCTGCATTATTTAGTGTATGGGGGAAGGGTCAACTCTGCATTATTTAGTGTATGGGGGAAGGGTCAACTCTGCATTATTTAGTGTATGGGGGAAGGGTCAACTCTGCATTATTTAGTGTATGGGGGAAGGGGTCAAAGAACAAAGAACAAAGATAATTACAGCACAGGAACAGGCCCTTCGGCCCTCCAAGCCTGCGCCGATCCAGATCCTCTCTCTAAACATGTCGCCTATTTTCTAAGGTTCTGTATCTCTTTTCTTCCTGCCCATTCATGTATCTGTCTAGATACATCTTAAAAGACGCCATCGTGCCCGCATCTACCACCTCCGCTGGCAATGCGTTCCAGGTGCCCACCACCCTCTGCGTAAAGAACTTTCCACGCATATCCCCCCTAAACTTTTCCCCTTTCACTTTGAACTCGTGTCCTCTAGTAATTGAAACCCCCACTCTGGGAAAAAGCCTCTTGCTATCCACCCTGTCTATACCTCTCATGATTTTGTACACCTCAATCAGGTCCCCCCTCAACCTCCGTCTTTCTAATGAAAATAATCCTAATCTGCTCAACCTCTCTTCATAGCTAGCGCCCTCCATACCAGGCAACATCCTGGTGAACCTCCTCTGCACCCTCTCCAAAGCATCCACATCCTTTTGATAATGTGGCGCCCAGAACTGTACGCAGTATTCCAAATGTGGCCGAACCAAAGTCCTATACAACTGTAACATGACCTGCCAACTCTTGTACTCAATGCCCCGTCCGATGAAGGAAAGCATGCCGTATGCCTTCTTGACCACTCTATTTACCTGCGTTGCCACCTTCAGGGAACAGTGGACCTGAACACCCAAATCTCTCTGGACATCAATTTTCCCCAGGACTTTTCCATTTACTGTATAGTTCACTCTTGAATTGGATCTTCCAAAATGCATCACCTCGCATTTGCCCTGATTGAACTCCATCTGCCATTTCTCTGCCCAACTCTCCAATCTATCTATATTCTGCTGTATTCTCTGACAGTCCCCTTCACTATCTGCTACTCCACCAATCTTAGTGTCGTCTGCAAATTTGCTAATCAGTCCACCTATACTTTCCTCCAAATCATTAATGTATATCACAAACAACAGTGGTCCCAGCACGGATCCCTGTGGAACACCACTGGCCACACGTCTCCATTTTGAGAAACTCCCTTCTACTGCTACTCTCTGTCTCCTGTTGCCCAGCCAGTTCTTTATCCATCTAGCTAGTACACCTTGGACCCCAAGCGCCTTCACTTTCTCCATCAGCCTGCCATGGGGAACCTTATCAAACGCCTTACTGAAGTCCATGTATATGACATCGACAGCCCTTCCCTCATCAATCAACTTTGTCACTTCCTCAAAGAATTCTATTAAGTTGGTAAGACATGACCTTCCCTGCACAAAACCATGTTGCCTATCACTGATGAGCCCATTTTCTTCCAAATGGGAATAGATCCTATCCCTCAGTATCTTCTCCAGCAGCTTCCCTACCACTGACGTCAGGCTCACCGGTCTATAATTACCTGGATTATCCCTGCTACCCTTCTTAAACAAGGGGACAACATTAGCAATTCTCCAGTCCTGCATTATTTAGTGTATGGGGAAAGGTATCAACTCTGCATTATTTAGTGTATGGGGGGGACGGGGGTGCATTATTTAGTGTATGGGGGGATGGGTCTGCAGTATTTAGTGTATGGGGGACGGGTCTGCAGTATTTAGTGTATGGGGGGACGGGTCTGCAGTATTTAGTGTATGGGGGGGACGGGGGTGCATTATTTAGTGTATGGGGGGATGGGTCTGCAGTATTTAGTGTATGGGGGACGGGTCTGCAGTATTTAGTGTATGGGGGTGACGGGGGTGCATTATTTAGTGTATGGGGGGATGGGTCTGCAGTATTTAGTGTATGGGGGGACGGGTCTGCAGTATTTAGTGTATGGGGGGGACGGGGGTGCATTATTTAGTGTATGGGGGGATGGGTCTGCAGTATTTAGTGTATGGGGGATGGGTCTGCAGTATTTAGTGTATGGGGGGACGGGTCTGCAGTATTTAGTGTATGGGGGGGACGGGGGTGCATTATTTAGTGTATGGGGGGATGGGTCTGCAGTATTTAGTGTATGGGGGACGGGTCTGCAGTATTTAGTGTATGGGGGGGACGGGGCTGCATTATTTAGTGTATGGGGGGATGGGTCTGCAGTATTTAGTGTATGGGGGACGGGTCTGCATTATTTAGTGTATGGGGGGGGACGGGTCTGCATTATTTAGTGTATGGGGGGACGGGTCTGCAGTATTTAGTGTATGGGGGAGACGGGGCTGCATTATTTAGTGTATGGGGTGGACGGGTCTGCAGTATTTAGTGTATGGGGGGGACGGGTCTGCAGTATTTAGTGTATGGGGGGGACGGGTCTGCAGTATTTAGTGTATGGGGGGGACGGGTCTGCAGTATTTAGTGTATGGGGGGGACGGGTCTGCATTATTTAGTGTATGGGGGGGGACGGGTCTGCAGTATTTAGTGTATGGGGGGGACGGGTCTGCAGTATTTAGTGTATGGGGGGGACGGGTCTGCATTATTTAGTGTATGGGGGGGGACGGGTCTGCAGTATTTAGTGTATGGGGGGACGGGTCTGCAGTATTTAGTGTATGGGGGTGACGTGTCTGCAGTATTTAGTGAATGGGGGGGACGGGTCTGCATTATTTAGTGTATGGGGGGACGGGTCTGCAGTATTTAGTGTATGGGGGACGGGTCTGCATTATTTAGTGCATGGGGGGTACGGGTCTGCAGTATTTAGTGTACGGGGGGGACGGGTCTGCAGTATTTAGTGTATGGGGGGACGGGTCTGCAGTATTTAGTGTATGGGGGGATGGGTCTGCATTATTTAGTGTATGGGGGGGACGGGTCTGCATAATTTAGTGTACGGGGGGGACGGGTCTGCAGTATTTAGTGTATGGGGGGACGGGTCTGCAGTATTTAGTGTATGGGGGGACGGGTCTGCAGTATTTAGTGTATGGGGGGATGGGTCTGCATTATTTAGTGTATGGGGGAACGGGTCTGCAGTATTTAGTGTATGGGGGGATGGGTCTGCAGTATTTAGTGTATGGGGGGGACGGGTCTGCATTATTTAGTGTATGGGGGGACGGGTCTGCAGTATTTAGTGTATGGGGGGATGGGTCTGCAGTATTTAGTGTATGGGGGGGACGGGTCTGCATTATTTAGTGTATGGGGGGGACGGGTCTGCAGTATTTAGTGTATGGGGGGGACGGGTCTGCAGTATTTAGTGTATGGGGGGGACGGGTCTGCAGTACTTAGTGTATGGGAGGGACGGGTCTGCATTATTTAGTGTATGGGGGGGACGGGTCTGCAGTATGTGGTGTATGGGGGGGACGGGTCTGCAGTATTTAGTGTATGGGGGGGACGGGTCTGCAGTATTTAGTGTATGGGGGACGGGTCTGCATTATTTAGTGTATGGGGGGGGGACGGGTCTGCAGTATTTAGTGTATGGGGGGGACGGGTCTGCAGTATTTAGTGTATGGGGGGACGGGTCTGCAGTATTTAGTGTATGGGGGGACGGGTCTGCAGTATTTAGTGTATGGGGGGGACGGGTCTGCAGTATTTAGTGTATGGGGGGATGGGTCTGCAGTATTTAGTGTATGGGGGGACGGGTCTGCAGTATTTAGTGTATGGGGGGGACGGGTCTGCAGTATTTAGTGTATGGGGGGATGGTTCTGCAGTATTTAGTGTACGGGGGGGACGGGTCTGCAGTATTTAGTATATGGGGGGACGGGTCTGCAGTATTTAGTGTACGGGGGGGACGGGTCTGCAGTATTTAGTATATGGGGGGACGGGTCTGCAGTATTTAATGTACGGGGGGGACGGTTCTGCAGTGTTCAGTGTACGGGGGGGACGGGTCTGCAGTATTTAGTGTATGGGGGGACGGGTCTGCAGTATTTAGTGTATGGGGGGACGGGTCTGCAGTATTTAGTGTATGGGGGGGACGGGGCTGCATTATTTAGTGTATGGGGGGATGGGTCTGCAGTATTTATTGTATGGGGGGGACGGGGCTGCATTATTTAGTGTTTGGGGGACGGGTCTGCAGTATTTAGTGTCTGGGGGACGGGTCTGCAGTATTTAGTGTTTGGGGGACGGGTCTGCAGTATTTAGTGTATGGGGGACGGGTCTGCATTATTTAGTGTATGGGGGGATGGGTCTGCAGTATTTAGTGTATGGGGGACGGGTCTGCATTATTTAGTGTATGGGGGGATGGGTCTGCAGTATTTAGTGTATGGGGGGGACGGGGCTGCATTATTTAGTGTATGGGGGGATGGGTCTGCAGTATTTATTGTATGGGGGGGACGGGGCTGCATTATTTAGTGTTTGGGGGGATGGGTCTGCAGTATTTAGTGTATGGGGGGGGATGGGTCTGCAGTATTTAGTGTATGGGGGGATGGGTCTGCAGTATTTAGTGTATGGGGGGGAGGGGTCTGCAGTATTTAGTGGATGGGGGACGGGTCTGCATTATTTAGTGTATGGGGCTCGGGTCTGCATTATTTAGTGTATGGTGGACGGGTCTGCAGTATTTAGTGTATGGGGGGGACGGGTCTGCAGTATTTAGTGTATGGGGGGGACGGGTCTGCAGTATTTAGTGTATGGGGGGGACGGGTCTGCATTATTTAGTGTATGGTGGACGGGTCTGCAGTATTTAGTGTATGGGGGGGACGGGTCTGCATTATTTAGTGTATGGTGGACGGGTCTGCAGTATTTAGTGTATGGGGGGGACGGGTCTGCATTATTTAGTGTATGGGGGACGGGTCTGCAGTATTTAGTGTATGGGGGGGACGGGTCTGCAGTATTTAGTGTATGGGGGACGGGTCTGCAGTATTTAGTGTATGGGGGACGTGTCTGCAGTATTTAGTGTATGGGGGGGACGGGTCTGCAGTATTTAGTGTATGGGGGACGGGTCTGCAGTATTTAGTGTATGGGGGACGGTTCTGCAGTATTTAGTGTACGGGGTGGGATGGCTCTGCAGTATTTAGTGAATGGGGGACGGGTCTGCAGTATTTAGTGTATGGGGGGGACGGGTCTGCAGTATTTAGTGTATGGGGGGGACGGGTCTGCAGTATTTAGTGTATGGGGGACGGGTCTGCATTATTTAGTGTATGGGGGGGGCGGGTCTGCATTATTTAGTGTATGGGGGACGGGTCTGCATTATTTAGTGTATGGGGGGACGGGTCTGCATTATTTAGTGTATGGGGGGGACGGGTCTGCATTATTTAGTGTATGGGGGGACGGGTCTGCATTATTTAGTGTATGGGGGGACGGGTCTGCATTTTTTAGTGTATGGGGGGGACGGGTCTGCAGTATTTAGTGTCTGGGGGACGGGTCTGCAGTATTTAGTGTATGGGGGACGGGTCTGCAGTATTTCGTGTATGGGGGGGATGGGTCTGCATTATTTAGTGTATGGGGGACGGGTCTGCAGTATTTAGTGTATGGGGGACGGGTCTGCAGTATTTAGTGTATGGGGGACGGGTCTGCAGTATTTAGTGTATGGGGGGGATGGGTCTGCAGTATTTAGTGTATGGGGGGGATGGGTCTGCATTATTTAGTGTATGGGGGGACGGATCTGCTGTATTTAGTTTATGGGGGGGACGGGTAAGCATTATTTAGAGTTTGGGGGACGGGTCTGCATTATTTAGTGTATGGGGGACGGGTCTGCAGTATTTAGTGTATGGGGGGGATGGGTCTGCATTATTTAGTGTATGGGGGGACGGATCTGCTGTATTTAGTTTATGGGGGGGACGGGTAAGCATTATTTAGAGTTTGGGGGACGGGTCTGCATTATTTAGTGTATGGGGGACGGGTCTGCATTATTTAGTGTTTGGGGGACGGGTCTGCATTATTTAGTGTATGGGGGATGGGTCTGCAGTATTTAGTGTATGGGGGACGGGTCTGCATTATTTAGTGTATGGGGGGACGGGTCTGCAGTATTTAGTGTATGGGGGGGACGGGTCTGTTTTATTTAGTGTTTGTGGGACGGGTCTGCATTATTTAGTGTATGGGGGATGGGTCTGCATTATTTAATGTATGGGGGGGACGGGTCTGCATTATTTAGTGTATGCGGGGGACGGGTCTGCATTATTTAGTGTATGGGGGACGGGTCTGCATTATTTAGTGTATGGGGGGGACGGGTCTGCATTATTTAGTGTATGGGGGACGGGTCTGCAGTATTTAGTGTATGGGGGACGGGTCTGCATAATTTAATGTATGGGGGGGACGGGTCTGCATTATTTAGTGTATGGGGGACGGGTCTGCAGTATTTAGTGTATGGGGGACGGGTCTGCATTATTTAATGTATGGGGGGGACGGGTCTGCATTATTTAGTGTATGCGGGGGACGGGTCTGCATTATTTAGTGTATGGGGGACGGGTCTGCATTATTTAGTGTATGGGGGGGACGGGTCTGCATTATTTAGTGTATGGGGGACGGGTCTGCAGTATTTAGTGTCTGGGGGACGGCTCTGCAGTATTTAGTGTTTGGGGGACGGGTCTGCAGTATTTAGTGTATGGGGGGGACGGGTCTGCATTATTTAGTGTATGGGGGACGGGTCTGCAGTATTTAGTGTATGGGGGACGGGTCTGCATTATTTAGTGTATGGGGGGACGCGTCTGCAGTATTTAGTGTATGGGGGGGACGGGTCTGCATTATTTAGTGTATGGGGGGGATGGGTCTGCAGTATTTAGTGTATGGGGGACGTGTCTGCAGTATTTAGTGTATGGGGGGGACGGGTCTGCAGTATTTAGTGTATGGGGGACGGGTCTGCAGTATTTAGTGTATGGGGGACGGGTCTGCAGTATTTAGTGTATGGGGTGGGATGGGTCTGCAGTATTTAGTGAATGGGGGGGACGGGTCTGCAGTATTTAGTGTATGGGGGGGACGGGTCTGCAGTATTTAGTGTATGGGGGGGACGGGTCTGCAGTATTTAGTGTATGGGGGAAGGGTCTGCATTATTTAGTGTATGGGGGGGACGGGTCTGCATTATTTAGTGTATGGGGGACGGGTCTGCATTATTTAGTGTATGGGGGGACGGGTCTGCATTATTTAGTGTATGTGGGGGACGGGTCTGCATTATTTAGTGTATGGGGGGACTGGTCTGCATTATTTAGTGTATGGGGGGGACGGGTCTGCATTATTTCGTGTATGGGGGGGACGGGTCTGCATTATTTAGTGTATGGGGGGGACGGGTCTGCAGTATTTAGTGTCTGGGGGACGGGTCTGCATTATTTAGTGTATGGGGGACGGGTCTGCAGTATTTAGTGTATGGGGGACGGGTCTGCAGTATTTAGTGTATGGGGGGGACGGGTCTGCATTATTTAGTGTATGGGGGACGGGTCTGCAGTATTTAGTGTATGGGGGACGGGTCTGCATTATTTAGTGTATGGGGGGACGGGTCTGCAGTATTTAGTGTTTGGGGGGGACGGGTATGCATTATTTAGTGTTTGGGGGACGGGTCTGCATTATTTAGTGTATGGGGGGACGGGTCTGCAGTATTTAGTGTATGGGGGACGGGTCTGCAGTATTTAGTGTATGGGGGACGGGTCTGCATTATTTAGTGTATGGGGGGACGGGTCTGCAGTATTTAGTGTATGGGGGGGACGGGTCTGCAGTATTTAGTGTTTTGGGGGACGGGTCTGCAGTATTTAGTGTATGGGGGGGATGGGTCAGCAGTATTTAGTGTATGGGGGGGATGGGTCTGCATTATTTAGTGTTTGGGGGGACGGGTCTGCAGTATTTAGTGTATGGGGGGACGGGTATGCATTATTTAGTGTTTGGGGGACGGGTCTGCATTATTTAGTGTACGGGGGGTCTGGTCTGCATTATTTAGTGTTTGGGGGACGGGTCTGCATTATTTAGTGTATGGGGGGACGGGTCTGCAGTATTTAGTGTATGGGGGACGGGTCTGCAGTATTTCGTGTATGGGGGACGGGTCTGCATTATTTAGTGTATAGGGGGGACGGGTCTGCATTATTTAGTGTATGGGGGACGGGTCTGCATTATTTAGTGTATGGGGGACGGGTCTGCAGTATTTAGTGTATGGGGGACGGGTCTGCATTATTTAGTGTATGGGGGGACGGGTCTGCAGTATTTAGTGTATGGGGGGTACGGGTCTGCATTATTTAGTGTATTGGGGACGGGTCTGCAGTATTTAGTGTATGGGGGACGGCTCTGCATTATTTAGTGTATGGGGGGGATGGGTCTGCAGTATTTAGTGTATGGGGGACGGGTCTGCATTATTTAGTGTATGGGGGGGATGGGTCTGCAGTATTTAGTGTATGGGGGATGGGTCTGCAGTATTTAGTGTATGGGGGACGGCTCTGCATTATTTAGTGTATGGGGGGGATGGGTCTGCAGTATTTAGTGTATGGGGGACGGGTCTGCATTATTTAGTGTATGGGGGGGATGGGTCTGCAGTATTTAGTGTATGGGGGACGGGTCTGCATTATTTAGTGTATGGGGGACGGGTCTGCAGTATTTAGTGTATGGGGGACGGGTCTGCATTATTTAGTGGATGGGGGGACGGGTCTGCAGTATTTAGTGTATGGGGGACGGCTCTGCATTATTTAGTGTATGGGGGACGGGTCTGCAGTATTTAGTGTATGGGGGGGATGGGTCTGCAGTATTTAGTGTATGGGGGACGAGTCTGCAGTATTTAGTGTATGGGGGGGATGGGTCTGCAGTATTTAGTGTATGGGGGACGGGTCTGCATTATTTAATGTATGGGGGGGACGGGTCTGCATTATTTAGTGTATGGGGGACGGGTCTGCATTATTTATTGTATGGGGGACGGGTCTGCATTATTTAGTGTATGGGGGGGATGGGTCTGCATTATTTAGTGTATGGGGGGACGGGTCTGCAGTATTTTGTGTATGGGGGGGACGGGTATGCATTATTTAGTGTTTGGGGGACGGGTCTGCATTATTTAGTGGATGGGGGGACGGGTCTGCAGTATTTAGTGTATGGGGGACGGCTCTGCATTATTTAGTGTATGGGGGGACGGGTCTGCAGTATTTAGTGTATGGGGGGGACGGGTCTGCAGTATTTAGTGTATGGGGGGACTGGTCTGCATTATTTAGTGTATGGGGGACGGGTCTGCAGTATTTAGTGTATGGGGGACGGGTCTGCAGTATTTAGTGTATGGGGGGGATGGGTCTGCAGTATTTAGTGTATGGGGGACGGGTCTGCATTATTTAATGTATGGGGGGGACGGGTCTGCATTATTTAGTGTATGGGGGACGGGTCTGCATTATTTATTGTATGGGGGACGGGTCTGCATTATTTAGTGTATGGGGGGGATGGGTCTGCATTATTTAGTGTATGGGGGGACGGGTCTGCAGTATTTTGTGTATGGGGGGGACGGGTCTGCAGTATTTAGTGTATGGGGGACGGGTCTGCAGTATTTAGTTTATGGGGGACGGGTCTGCATTATTTAGTGTATGGGGGGACGGGTCTGCAGTATTTAGTGTATGGGGGGGACGGGTCTGCAGTATTTAGTGTTTTGGGGGACGGGTCCGCAGTATTTAGTGTATGGGGGGGATGGGTCAGCAGTATTTAGTGTATGGGGGACGGGTCTGCAGTATTTAGTGTATGGGGGGGACGGGTCTGCATTATTTAGTGTTTGGGGGACGGGTCTGCATTATTTAGTGTATGGGGGATGGGTCTGCAGTATTTAGTGTATGGGGGACGGGTCTGCAGTATTTAGTGTATGGGGGGGATGGGTCTGCATTATTTAGTGTATGGGGGGACGGGTCTGCAGTATTTAGTGTATGGGGGACGGGTCTGCATTATTTAATGTATGGGGGGGACGGGTCTGCATTATTTAGTGTATGGGGGACGGGTCTGCATTATTTATTGTATGGGGGACGGGTCTGCATTATTTAGTGTATGGGGGGGATGGGTCTGCATTATTTAGTGTATGGGGGGACGGGTCTGCAGTATTTTGTGTATGGGGGGGACGGGTATGCATTATTTAGTGTTTGGGGGACGGGTCTGCATTATTTAGTGTATGGGGGGACGGGTCTGCAGTATTTAGTGTATGGGGGACGGGTCTGCAGTATTTAGTTTATGGGGGACGGGTCTGCATTATTTAGTGTATGGGGGGACGGGTCTGCAGTATTTAGTGTATGGGGGGGACGGGTCTGCAGTATTTAGTGTTTTGGGGGACGGGTCTGCAGTATTTAGTGTATGGGGGGGATGGGTCAGCAGTATTTAGTGTATGGGGGACGGGTCTGCAGTATTTAGTGTATGGGGGGGATGGGTCTGCATTATTTAGTGTATGGGGGGACGGGTCTGCAGTATTTAGTGTATGGGGGGGACGGGTCTGCATTATTTAGTGTTTGGGGGACGGGTCTGCATTATTTAGTGTATGGGGGACGGGTCTGCAGTATTTAGTGTATGGGGGACGGGTCTGCATTATTTAGTGTACGGGGGGTCGGGTCTGCATTATTTAGTGTTTGGGGGACGGGTCTGCATTATTTAGTGTATGGGGGATGGGTCTTCAGTATTCAGTGTACGGGGGGTCGGGTCTGCATTATTTAGTGTTTGGGGGACGGGTCTGCAGTATTTAGTGTATGGGGGGGACGGGTCTGCATTATTTAGTGTATGGGGGGGATGGGTCTGCAGTATTTAGTGTATGGGGGACGTGTCTGCAGTATTTAGTGTATGGGGGGGACGGGTCTGCAGTATTTAGTGTATGGGGGACGGGTCTGCAGTATTTAGTGTATGGGGGACGGGTCTGCATTATTTAGTGTATGGGGGGACGGGTCTGCAGTATTTAGTGTATGGGGGGGACGGGTCTGCAGTATTTAGTGTTTGGGGGACGGGTCTGCAGTATTTAGTGTATGGGGGGGATGGGTCTGCAGTATTTAGTGTATGGGGGACGGGTCTGCAGTATTTAGTGTATGGGGGGGATGGGTCTGCATTATTTAGTGTATGGGGGGACGGGTCTGCAGTATTTAGTGTATGGGGGGACGGGTCTGCATTATTTAGTGTTTGGGGGACGGGTCTGCATTATTTAGTGTACGGGGGGGACGGGTCTGCATTATTTAGTGTTTGGGGGACGGGTCTGCATTATTTAGTGTTTGGGGGACGGGTCTGCATTATTTAGTGTATGGGGGATGGGTCTGCATTATTTAGTGTTTGGGGGACGGGTCTGCATTATTTAGTGTATGGGGGATGGGTCTGCAGTATTTAGTGTATGGGGGGGACGGGTCTGCATTATTTAGTGTTTGGGGGACGGGTCTGCATTATTTAGTGTATGGGGGATGGGTCTGCAGTATTTAGTGTATGGGGGACGGGTCTGCATTATTTAGTGTACGGGGGGGACGGGTCTGCATTATTTAGTGTTTGGGGGACGGGTCTGCATTATTTAGTGTATGGGGGATGGGTCTTCAGTATTCAGTGTACGGGGGGTCGGGTCTGCATTATTTAGTGTTTGGGGGACGGGTCTGCAGTATTTAGTGTATGGGGGGGATGGGTCTGCAGTATTTAGTGTATGGGGGACGTGTCTGCAGTATTTAGTGTATGGGGGGGACGGGTCTGCAGTATTTAGTGTATGGGGGACGGGTCTGCAGTATTTAGTGTATGGGGTGGGACGGGTCTGCATTATTTAGTGTTTGGGGGACGGGTCTGCATTATTTAGTGTATGGGGGATGGGTCTTCAGTATTCAGTGTACGGGGGGTCGGGTCTGCATTATTTAGTGTTTGGGGGACGGGTCTGCAGTATTTAGTGTTTGGGGGACGGTTCTGCATTATTTAGTGTATGGGGGGACGGATCTGCTGTATTTAGTTTATGGGGGGGACGGGTAAGCATTATTTAGAGTTTGGGGGACGGGTCTGCATTATTTAGTGTATGGGGGACGGGTCTGCATTATCTGGTGTTTGGGGGACGGGTCTGCATTATTTAGTGTATGGGGGATGGGTCTGCAGTATTTAGTGTATGGGGGACGGGTCTGCATTATTTAGTGTATGGGGGGACGGGTCTGCAGTATTTAGTGTATGGGGGGGACGGGGCTGCAGTATTTAGTGTATGGGGGGGATGGGTCTGTTTTATTTAGTGTTTGTGGGACGGGTCTGCATTATTTAGTGTATGGGGGATGGGTCTGCATTATTTAGTGTATGGGGGACGGGTCTGCAGTATTTAGTGTATGGGGGACGGGTCTGCATAATTTAATGTATGGGGGGGACGGGTCTGCATTATTTAGTGTATGGGGGACGGGTCTGCAGTATTTAGTGTATGGGGGACGGGTCTGCATTATTTAATGTATGGGGGGGACGGGTCTGCATTATTTAGTGTATGCGGGGGACGGGTCTGCATTATTTAGTGTATGGGGGACGGTTCTGCATTATTTAGTGTATGGGGGGGACGGGTCTGCATTATTTAGTGTATGGGGGACGGGTCTGCAGTATTTAGTGTCTGGGGGACGGCTCTGCAGTATTTAGTGTTTGGGGGACGGGTCTGCAGTATTTAGTGTATGGGGGGGACGGGTCTGCATTATTTAGTGTATGGGGGACGGGTCTGCAGTATTTAGTGTATGGGGGGGACGGGTCTGCATTATTTAGTGTATGGGGTGGACGGGTCTGCAGTATTTAGTGTATGGGGGGGACGGGTCTGCATTATTTAGTGTATGGGGGACGGCTCTGCAGTATTTAGTGTATGGGGGACGGGTCTGCATTATTTAGTGTATGGGGGGACGGGTCTGCAGTATTTAGTGTATGGGGGGGACGGGTCTGCATTATTTAGTGTATGGGGGGGATGGGTCTGCAGTATTTATTGTATGGGGGACGTGTCTGCAGTATTTAGTGTATGGGGGGGACGGGTCTGCAGTATTTAGTGTATGGGGGACGGGTCTGCAGTATTTAGTGTATGGGGGACGGGTCTGCAGTATTTAGTGTATGGGGTGGGATGGGTCTGCATTATTTAGTGTATGGGGGACGGGTCTGCAGTATTTAGTGTCTGGGGGACGGGTCTGCAGTATTTAGTGTATGGGGGACGGGTCTGCATTATTTAGTGTATGGGGGGACGGGTCTGCAGTATTTAGTGTATGGGGGGGACGGGTCTGCAGTATTTAGTGTTTTGGGGGACGGGTCTGCAGTATTTAGTGTATGGGGGGGATGGGTCAGCAGTATTTAGTGTATGGGGGGGATGGGTCTGCATTATTTAGTGTTTGGGGGGACGGGTCTGCAGTATTTAGTGTATGGGGGGACGGGTATGCATTATTTAGTGTTTGGGGGACGGGTCTGCATTATTTAGTGTACGGGGGGTCTGGTCTGCATTATTTAGTGTTTGGGGGACGGGTCTGCATTATTTAGTGTATGGGGGGACGGGTCTGCAGTATTTAGTGTATGGGGGACGGGTCTGCAGTATTTCGTGTATGGGGGACGGGTCTGCATTATTTAGTGTATAGGGGGGACGGGTCTGCATTATTTAGTGTATGGGGGACGGGTCTGCATTATTTAGTGTATGGGGGACGGGTCTGCAGTATTTAGTGTATGGGGGACGGGTCTGCATTATTTAGTGTATGGGGGGACGGGTCTGCAGTATTTAGTGTATGGGGGGTACGGGTCTGCATTATTTAGTGTATTGGGGACGGGTCTGCAGTATTTAGTGTATGGGGGACGGCTCTGCATTATTTAGTGTATGGGGGGGATGGGTCTGCAGTATTTAGTGTATGGGGGACGGGTCTGCATTATTTAGTGTATGGGGGGGATGGGTCTGCAGTATTTAGTGTATGGGGGATGGGTCTGCAGTATTTAGTGTATGGGGGACGGCTCTGCATTATTTAGTGTATGGGGGGGATGGGTCTGCAGTATTTAGTGTATGGGGGACGGGTCTGCATTATTTAGTGTATGGGGGGGATGGGTCTGCAGTATTTAGTGTATGGGGGACGGGTCTGCATTATTTAGTGTATGGGGGACGGGTCTGCAGTATTTAGTGTATGGGGGACGGGTCTGCATTATTTAGTGGATGGGGGGACGGGTCTGCAGTATTTAGTGTATGGGGGACGGCTCTGCATTATTTAGTGTATGGGGGACGGGTCTGCAGTATTTAGTGTATGGGGGGGATGGGTCTGCAGTATTTAGTGTATGGGGGACGAGTCTGCAGTATTTAGTGTATGGGGGGGATGGGTCTGCAGTATTTAGTGTATGGGGGACGGGTCTGCATTATTTAATGTATGGGGGGGACGGGTCTGCATTATTTAGTGTATGGGGGACGGGTCTGCATTATTTATTGTATGGGGGACGGGTCTGCATTATTTAGTGTATGGGGGGGATGGGTCTGCATTATTTAGTGTATGGGGGGACGGGTCTGCAGTATTTTGTGTATGGGGGGGACGGGTATGCATTATTTAGTGTTTGGGGGACGGGTCTGCATTATTTAGTGGATGGGGGGACGGGTCTGCAGTATTTAGTGTATGGGGGACGGCTCTGCATTATTTAGTGTATGGGGGGACGGGTCTGCAGTATTTAGTGTATGGGGGGGACGGGTCTGCAGTATTTAGTGTATGGGGGGACTGGTCTGCATTATTTAGTGTATGGGGGACGGGTCTGCAGTATTTAGTGTATGGGGGACGGGTCTGCAGTATTTAGTGTATGGGGGGGATGGGTCTGCAGTATTTAGTGTATGGGGGACGGGTCTGCATTATTTAATGTATGGGGGGGACGGGTCTGCATTATTTAGTGTATGGGGGACGGGTCTGCATTATTTATTGTATGGGGGACGGGTCTGCATTATTTAGTGTATGGGGGGGATGGGTCTGCATTATTTAGTGTATGGGGGGACGGGTCTGCAGTATTTTGTGTATGGGGGGGACGGGTCTGCAGTATTTAGTGTATGGGGGACGGGTCTGCAGTATTTAGTTTATGGGGGACGGGTCTGCATTATTTAGTGTATGGGGGGACGGGTCTGCAGTATTTAGTGTATGGGGGGGACGGGTCTGCAGTATTTAGTGTTTTGGGGGACGGGTCCGCAGTATTTAGTGTATGGGGGGGATGGGTCAGCAGTATTTAGTGTATGGGGGACGGGTCTGCAGTATTTAGTGTATGGGGGGGACGGGTCTGCATTATTTAGTGTTTGGGGGACGGGTCTGCATTATTTAGTGTATGGGGGATGGGTCTGCAGTATTTAGTGTATGGGGGACGGGTCTGCAGTATTTAGTGTATGGGGGGGATGGGTCTGCATTATTTAGTGTATGGGGGGACGGGTCTGCAGTATTTAGTGTATGGGGGACGGGTCTGCATTATTTAATGTATGGGGGGGACGGGTCTGCATTATTTAGTGTATGGGGGACGGGTCTGCATTATTTATTGTATGGGGGACGGGTCTGCATTATTTAGTGTATGGGGGGGATGGGTCTGCATTATTTAGTGTATGGGGGGACGGGTCTGCAGTATTTTGTGTATGGGGGGGACGGGTATGCATTATTTAGTGTTTGGGGGACGGGTCTGCATTATTTAGTGTATGGGGGGACGGGTCTGCAGTATTTAGTGTATGGGGGACGGGTCTGCAGTATTTAGTTTATGGGGGACGGGTCTGCATTATTTAGTGTATGGGGGGACGGGTCTGCAGTATTTAGTGTATGGGGGGGACGGGTCTGCAGTATTTAGTGTTTTGGGGGACGGGTCTGCAGTATTTAGTGTATGGGGGGGATGGGTCAGCAGTATTTAGTGTATGGGGGACGGGTCTGCAGTATTTAGTGTATGGGGGGGATGGGTCTGCATTATTTAGTGTATGGGGGGACGGGTCTGCAGTATTTAGTGTATGGGGGGGACGGGTCTGCATTATTTAGTGTTTGGGGGACGGGTCTGCATTATTTAGTGTATGGGGGACGGGTCTGCAGTATTTAGTGTATGGGGGACGGGTCTGCATTATTTAGTGTACGGGGGGTCGGGTCTGCATTATTTAGTGTTTGGGGGACGGGTCTGCATTATTTAGTGTATGGGGGATGGGTCTTCAGTATTCAGTGTACGGGGGGTCGGGTCTGCATTATTTAGTGTTTGGGGGACGGGTCTGCAGTATTTAGTGTATGGGGGGGACGGGTCTGCATTATTTAGTGTATGGGGGGGATGGGTCTGCAGTATTTAGTGTATGGGGGACGTGTCTGCAGTATTTAGTGTATGGGGGGGACGGGTCTGCAGTATTTAGTGTATGGGGGACGGGTCTGCAGTATTTAGTGTATGGGGGACGGGTCTGCATTATTTAGTGTATGGGGGGACGGGTCTGCAGTATTTAGTGTATGGGGGGGACGGGTCTGCAGTATTTAGTGTTTGGGGGACGGGTCTGCAGTATTTAGTGTATGGGGGGGATGGGTCTGCAGTATTTAGTGTATGGGGGACGGGTCTGCAGTATTTAGTGTATGGGGGGGATGGGTCTGCATTATTTAGTGTATGGGGGGACGGGTCTGCAGTATTTAGTGTATGGGGGGACGGGTCTGCATTATTTAGTGTTTGGGGGACGGGTCTGCATTATTTAGTGTACGGGGGGGACGGGTCTGCATTATTTAGTGTTTGGGGGACGGGTCTGCATTATTTAGTGTTTGGGGGACGGGTCTGCATTATTTAGTGTATGGGGGATGGGTCTGCATTATTTAGTGTTTGGGGGACGGGTCTGCATTATTTAGTGTATGGGGGATGGGTCTGCAGTATTTAGTGTATGGGGGGGACGGGTCTGCATTATTTAGTGTTTGGGGGACGGGTCTGCATTATTTAGTGTATGGGGGATGGGTCTGCAGTATTTAGTGTATGGGGGACGGGTCTGCATTATTTAGTGTACGGGGGGGACGGGTCTGCATTATTTAGTGTTTGGGGGACGGGTCTGCATTATTTAGTGTATGGGGGATGGGTCTTCAGTATTCAGTGTACGGGGGGTCGGGTCTGCATTATTTAGTGTTTGGGGGACGGGTCTGCAGTATTTAGTGTATGGGGGGGATGGGTCTGCAGTATTTAGTGTATGGGGGACGTGTCTGCAGTATTTAGTGTATGGGGGGGACGGGTCTGCAGTATTTAGTGTATGGGGGACGGGTCTGCAGTATTTAGTGTATGGGGTGGGACGGGTCTGCATTATTTAGTGTTTGGGGGACGGGTCTGCATTATTTAGTGTATGGGGGATGGGTCTTCAGTATTCAGTGTACGGGGGGTCGGGTCTGCATTATTTAGTGTTTGGGGGACGGGTCTGCAGTATTTAGTGTTTGGGGGACGGTTCTGCATTATTTAGTGTATGGGGGGACGGATCTGCTGTATTTAGTTTATGGGGGGGACGGGTAAGCATTATTTAGAGTTTGGGGGACGGGTCTGCATTATTTAGTGTATGGGGGACGGGTCTGCATTATCTGGTGTTTGGGGGACGGGTCTGCATTATTTAGTGTATGGGGGATGGGTCTGCAGTATTTAGTGTATGGGGGACGGGTCTGCATTATTTAGTGTATGGGGGGACGGGTCTGCAGTATTTAGTGTATGGGGGGGACGGGGCTGCAGTATTTAGTGTATGGGGGGGATGGGTCTGTTTTATTTAGTGTTTGTGGGACGGGTCTGCATTATTTAGTGTATGGGGGATGGGTCTGCATTATTTAGTGTATGGGGGACGGGTCTGCAGTATTTAGTGTATGGGGGACGGGTCTGCATAATTTAATGTATGGGGGGGACGGGTCTGCATTATTTAGTGTATGGGGGACGGGTCTGCAGTATTTAGTGTATGGGGGACGGGTCTGCATTATTTAATGTATGGGGGGGACGGGTCTGCATTATTTAGTGTATGCGGGGGACGGGTCTGCATTATTTAGTGTATGGGGGACGGGTCTGCATTATTTAGTGTATGGGGGGGACGGGTCTGCATTATTTAGTGTATGGGGGACGGGTCTGCAGTATTTAGTGTCTGGGGGACGGCTCTGCAGTATTTAGTGTTTGGGGGACGGGTCTGCAGTATTTAGTGTATGGGGGGGACGGGTCTGCATTATTTAGTGTATGGGGGACGGGTCTGCAGTATTTAGTGTATGGGGGGGACGGGTCTGCATTATTTAGTGTATGGGGTGGACGGGTCTGCAGTATTTAGTGTATGGGGGGGACGGGTCTGCATTATTTAGTGTATGGGGGACGGCTCTGCAGTATTTAGTGTATGGGGGACGGGTCTGCATTATTTAGTGTATGGGGGGACGGGTCTGCAGTATTTAGTGTATGGGGGGGACGGGTCTGCATTATTTAGTGTATGGGGGGGATGGGTCTGCAGTATTTAGTGTATGGGGGACGTGTCTGCAGTATTTAGTGTATGGGGGGGACGGGTCTGCAGTATTTAGTGTATGGGGGACGGGTCTGCAGTATTTAGTGTATGGGGGACGGGTCTGCAGTATTTAGTGTATGGGGTGGGATGGGTCTGCATTATTTAGTGTATGGGGGACGGGTCTGCAGTATTTAGTGTCTGGGGGACGGGTCTGCATTATTTAGTGTATGGGGGGACGGGTCTGCAGTATTTAGTGTATGGGGGGGACGGGTCTGTTTTATTTAGTGTTTGTGGGACGGGTCTGCATTATTTAGTGTATGGGGGATGGGTCTGCATTATTTAGTGTATGGGGGACGGGTCTGCAGTATTTAGTGTATGGGGGACGGGTCTGCATAATTTAATGTATGGGGGGGACGGGTCTGCAGTATTTAGTGTATGGGGGACGGGTCTGCAGTATTTAATGTATGGGGGGGACGGGTCTGCATTATTTAGTGTATGCGGGGGACGGGTCTGCATTATTTAGTGTATGGGGGACGGGTCTGCATTATTTAGTGTATGGGGGGGACGGGTCTGCATTATTTAGTGTATGGGGGACGGGTCTGCATTATTTAGTGTATGGGGGGGACGGGTCTGCAGTATTTAGTGTATGGGGGAAGGGTCTGCATTATTTAGTGTATGGGGGGGACGGGTCTGCATTATTTAGTGTATGGGGGACGGGTCTGCATTATTTAGTGTATGGGGGGACGGGTCTGCATTATTTAGTGTATGTGGGGGACGGGTCTGCATTATTTAGTGTATGGGGGGACTGGTCTGCATTATTTAGTGTATGGGGGGGACGGGTCTGCATTATTTCGTGTATGGGGGGGACGGGTCTGCATTATTTAGTGTATGGGGGGGACGGGTCTGCAGTATTTAGTGTCTGGGGGACGGGTCTGCATTATTTAGTGTATGGGGGGGACGGGTCTGCATTATTTAGTGTATGGGGGACGGGTCTGCAGTATTTAGTGTATGGGGGACGGGTCTGCAGTATTTAGTGTATGGGGGGGACGGGTCTGCATTATTTAGTGTATGGGGGACGGGTCTGCAGTATTTAGTGTATGGGGGGGATGGGTCTGCAGTATTTAGTGTATGGGGGACGGGTCTGCATTATTTAATGTATGGGGGGGACGGGTCTGCATTATTTAGTGTATGGGGGACGGGTCTGCATTATTTATTGTATGGGGGACGGGTCTGCATTATTTAGTGTATGGGGGGGATGGGTCTGCATTATTTAGTGTATGGGGGGACGGGTCAGCAGTATTTTGTGTATGGGGGGGACGGGTATGCATTATTTAGTGTTTGGGGGACGGGTCTGCAGTATTTAGTGTTTGGGGGACGGGTCTGCAGTATTTAGTGTATGGGGGGGATGGGTCTGCAGTATTTAGTGTATGGGGGACGGGTCTGCAGTATTTAGTGTATGGGGGGGATGGGTCTGCATTATTTAGTGTATGGGGGGACGGGTCTGCAGTATTTAGTGTATGGGGGGACGGGTCTGCATTATTTAGTGTTTGGGGGACGGGTCTGCATTATTTAGTGTACGGGGGGGACGGGTCTGCATTATTTAGTGTTTGGGGGACGGGTCTGCATTATTTAGTGTTTGGGGGACGGGTCTGCATTATTTAGTGTATGGGGGATGGGTCTGCATTATTTAGTGTTTGGGGGACGGGTCTGCATTATTTAGTGTATGGGGGATGGGTCTGCAGTATTTAGTGTATGGGGGGGACGGGTCTGCATTATTTAGTGTTTGGGGGACGGGTCTGCATTATTTAGTGTATGGGGGATGGGTCTGCAGTATTTAGTGTATGGGGGACGGGTCTGCATTATTTAGTGTACGGGGGGACGGGTCTGCATTATTTAGTGTTTGGGGGACGGGTCTGCATTATTTAGTGTATGGGGGATGGGTCTTCAGTATTCAGTGTACGGGGGGTCGGGTCTGCATTATTTAGTGTTTGGGGGACGGGTCTGCAGTATTTAGTGTATGGGGGGGATGGGTCTGCAGTATTTAGTGTATGGGGGACGTGTCTGCAGTATTTAGTGTATGGGGGGGACGGGTCTGCAGTATTTAGTGTATGGGGGACGGGTCTGCAGTATTTAGTGTATGGGGTGGGATGGGTCTGCAGTATTTAGTGAATGGGGGACGGGTCTGCAGTATTTAGTGTATGGGGGGGACGGGTCTGCAGTATTTAGTGTATGGGGGACGGGTCTGCATTATTTAGTGTATGGGGGGGACGGGTCTGCATTATTTAGTGTATGGGGGACGGGTCTGCATTATTTAGTGTATGGTGGGGACGGGTCTGCATTATTTAGTGTACGGAGGGGACGGGTCTGCATTATTTAGTGTTTGGGGGACGGGTCTGCATTATTTAGTGTATGGGGGATGGGTCTTCAGTATTCAGTGTACGGGGGGTCGGGTCTGCATTATTTAGTGTTTGGGGGACGGGTCTGCAGTATTTAGTGTTTGGGGGACGGTTCTGCAGTATTTAGTGTATGGGGGGATGGGTCTGCAGTATTTAGTGTATGGGGGGATGGGTCTGCAGTATTTAGTGTTTGGGGGACGGGTCTGCATTATTTAGTGTATGGGGGGACGGGTCTGCAGTATTTAGTGTATGGGGGGGACGGGTCTGCATTATTTAGTGTTTGGGGGACGGGTCTGCATTATTTAGTGTATGGGGGATGGGTCTTCAGTATTCAGTGTACGGGGGGTCGGGTCTGCATTATTTAGTGTTTGGGGGACGGGTCTGCAGTATTTAGTGTATGGGGGGGACGGGTCTGCATTATTTAGTGTATGGGGGGGATGGGTCTGCAGTATTTAGTGTATGGGGGACGTGTCTGCAGTATTTAGTGTATGGGGGGGACGGGTCTGCAGTATTTAGTGTATGGGGGACGGGTCTGCAGTATTTAGTGTATGGGGGACGGGTCTGCAGTATTTAGTGTATGGGGTGGGATGGGTCTGCAGTATTTAGTGAATGGGGGACGGGTCTGCATTATTTAGTGTATGGGGGGGACGGGTCTGCATTATTTAGTGTATGGGGGACGGGTCTGCATTATTTAGTGTATGGTGGGGACGGGTCTGCATTATTTAGTGTACGGGGGGGACGGGTCTGCATTATTTAGTGTTTGGGGGACGGGTCTGCATTATTTAGTGTATGGGGGATGGGTCTTCAGTATTCAGTGTACGGGGGGTCGGGTCTGCATTATTTAGTGTTTGGGGGACGGGTCTGCAGTATTTAGTGTTTGGGGGACGGTTCTGCATTATTTAGTGTATGGGGGGACGGATCTGCTGTATTTAGTTTATGGGGGGGACGGGTAAGCATTATTTAGAGTTTGGGGGACGGGTCTGCATTATTTAGTGTATGGGGGACGGGTCTGCATTATCTGGTGTTTGGGGGACGGGTCTGCATTATTTAGTGTATGGGGGATGGGTCTGCAGTATTTAGTGTATGGGGGACGGGTCTGCATTATTTAGTGTATGGGGGGACGGGTCTGCAGTATTTAGTGTATGGGGGGGACGGGGCTGCAGTATTTAGTGTATGGGGGGGATGGGTCTGTTTTATTTAGTGTTTGTGGGACGGGTCTGCATTATTTAGTGTATGGGGGATGGGTCTGCATTATTTAGTGTATGGGGGACGGGTCTGCAGTATTTAGTGTATGGGGGACGGGTCTGCATAATTTAATGTATGGGGGGGACGGGTCTGCATTATTTAGTGTATGGGGGACGGGTCTGCAGTATTTAGTGTATGGGGGACGGGTCTGCATTATTTAATGTATGGGGGGGACGGGTCTGCATTATTTAGTGTATGCGGGGGACGGGTCTGCATTATTTAGTGTATGGGGGACGGGTCTGCATTATTTAGTGTATGGGGGGGACGGGTCTGCATTATTTAGTGTATGGGGGACGGGTCTGCAGTATTTAGTGTCTGGGGGACGGCTCTGCAGTATTTAGTGTTTGGGGGACGGGTCTGCAGTATTTAGTGTATGGGGGGGACGGGTCTGCATTATTTAGTGTATGGGGGACGGGTCTGCAGTATTTAGTGTATGGGGGGGACGGGTCTGCATTATTTAGTGTATGGGGTGGACGGGGCTGCAGTATTTAGTGTATGGGGGGGATGGGTCTGTTTTATTTAGTGTTTGTGGGACGGGTCTGCATTATTTAGTGTATGGGGGACGGGTCTGCATTATTTAGTGTATGGGGGGACGGGTCTGCAGTATTTAGTGTATGGGGGGGACGGGGCTGCAGTATTTAGTGTATGGGGGGGATGGGTCTGTTTTATTTAGTGTTTGTGGGACGGGTCTGCATTATTTAGTGTATGGGGGATGGGTCTGCATTATTTAGTGTATGGGGGACGGGTCTGCATTATTTAGTGTATGGGGGGACGGGTCTGCAGTATTTAGTGTATGGGGGACGGGTCTGCATTATTTAGTGTATGGGGGGACGGGTCTGCAGTATTTAGTGTATGGGGGGGACGGGTCTGCATTATTTAGTGTATGGGGGGGATGGGTCTGCAGTATTTAGTGTATGGGGGACGTGTCTGCAGTATTTAGTGTATGGGGGGGACGGGTCTGCAGTATTTAGTGTATGGGGGACGGGTCTGCAGTATTTAGTGTATGGGGGACGGGTCTGCAGTATTTAGTGTATGGGGTGGGATGGGTCTGCATTATTTAGTGTATGGGGGACGGGTCTGCAGTATTTAGTGTCTGGGGGACGGGTCTGCATTATTTAGTGTATGGGGGGACGGGTCTGCAGTATTTAGTGTATGGGGGGGACGGGTCTGTTTTATTTAGTGTTTGTGGGACGGGTCTGCATTATTTAGTGTATGGGGGATGGGTCTGCATTATTTAGTGTATGGGGGACGGGTCTGCAGTATTTAGTGTATGGGGGACGGGTCTGCATAATTTAATGTATGGGGGGGACGGGTCTGCAGTATTTAGTGTATGGGGGACGGGTCTGCAGTATTTAATGTATGGGGGGGACGGGTCTGCATTATTTAGTGTATGCGGGGGACGGGTCTGCATTATTTAGTGTATGGGGGACGGGTCTGCATTATTTAGTGTATGGGGGGGACGGGTCTGCATTATTTAGTGTATGGGGGACGGGTCTGCATTATTTAGTGTATGGGGGGGACGGGTCTGCAGTATTTAGTGTATGGGGGAAGGGTCTGCATTATTTAGTGTATGGGGGGGACGGGTCTGCATTATTTAGTGTATGGGGGACGGGTCTGCATTATTTAGTGTATGGGGGGACGGGTCTGCATTATTTAGTGTATGTGGGGGACGGGTCTGCATTATTTAGTGTATGGGGGGACTGGTCTGCATTATTTAGTGTATGGGGGGGACGGGTCTGCATTATTTCGTGTATGGGGGGGACGGGTCTGCATTATTTAGTGTATGGGGGGGACGGGTCTGCAGTATTTAGTGTCTGGGGGACGGGTCTGCATTATTTAGTGTATGGGGGGGACGGGTCTGCATTATTTAGTGTATGGGGGACGGGTCTGCAGTATTTAGTGTATGGGGGACGGGTCTGCAGTATTTAGTGTATGGGGGGGACGGGTCTGCATTATTTAGTGTATGGGGGACGGGTCTGCAGTATTTAGTGTATGGGGGGGATGGGTCTGCAGTATTTAGTGTATGGGGGACGGGTCTGCATTATTTAATGTATGGGGGGGACGGGTCTGCATTATTTAGTGTATGGGGGACGGGTCTGCATTATTTATTGTATGGGGGACGGGTCTGCATTATTTAGTGTATGGGGGGGATGGGTCTGCATTATTTAGTGTATGGGGGGACGGGTCAGCAGTATTTTGTGTATGGGGGGGACGGGTATGCATTATTTAGTGTTTGGGGGACGGGTCTGCATTATTTAGTGTATGGGGGGACGGGTCTGCAGTATTTAGTGTATGGGGGACGGGTCTGCAGTATTTAGTTTATGGGGGACGGGTCTGCATTATTTAGTGTATGGGGGGACGGGTCTGCAGTATTTAGTGTATGGGGGGGACGGGTCTGCAGTATTTAGTGTTTTGGGGGACGGGTCTGCAGTATTTAGTGTATGGGGGGGATGGGTCAGCAGTATTTAGTGTATGGGGGACGGGTCTGCAGTATTTAGTGTATGGGGGGGATGGGTCTGCATTATTTAGTGTATGGGGGGACGGGTCTGCAGTATTTAGTGTATGGGGGGGACGGGTCTGCATTATTTAGTGTTTGGGGGACGGGTCTGCATTATTTAGTGTATGGGGGACGGGTCTGCATTATTTAGTGTATGGGGGGACGGGTCTGCAGTATTTAGTGTATGGGGGGGACGGGTCTGCATTATTTAGTGTTTGGGGGACGGGTCTGCATTATTTAGTGTATGGGGGGGATGGGTCTGCAGTATTTAGTGTATGGGGGACGGGTCTGCATTATTTAGTGTATGGGGGACGGGTCTGCATTATTTAGTGTACGGGGGGACGGGTCTGCATTATTTAGTGTTTGGGGGACGGGTCTGCATTATTTAGTGTTTGGGGGACGGGTCTGCAGTATTTAGTGTATGGGGGGGACGGGTCTGCATTATTTAGTGTATGGGGGGGATGGGTCTGCAGTATTTAGTGTATGGGGGACGTGTCTGCAGTATTTAGTGTATGGGGGGGACGGGTCTGCAGTATTTAGTGTATGGGGGACGGGTCTGCAGTATTTAGTGTATGGGGGACGGGTCTGCATTATTTAGTGTATGGGGGGACGGGTCTGCAGTATTTAGTGTATGGGGGGGACGGGTCTGCAGTATTTAGTGTTTGGGGGACGGGTCTGCAGTATTTAGTGTATGGGGGGGATGGGTCTGCAGTATTTAGTGTATGGGGGACGGGTCTGCAGTATTTAGTGTATGGGGGGGATGTGTCTGCATTATTTAGTGTATGGGGGGACGGGTCTGCAGTATTTAGTGTATGGGGGGACGGGTATGCATTATTTAGTGTTTGGGGGACGGGTCTGCATTATTTAGTGTATGGGGGGACGGGTCTGCAGTATTTAGTGTATGGGGGGGACGGGTCTGCATTATTTAGTGTTTGGGGGACGGGTCTGCATTATTTAGTGTATGGGGGATGGGTCTGCAGTATTTAGTGTATGGGGGACGGGTCTGCATTATTTAGTGTACGGGGGGGACGGGTCTGCATTATTTAGTGTTTGGGGGACGGGTCTGCATTATTTAGTGTATGGGGGATGGGTCTTCAGTATTCAGTGTACGGGGGGTCGGGTCTGCATTATTTAGTGTTTGGGGGACGGGTCTGCAGTATTTAGTGTATGGGGGGGACGGGTCTGCATTATTTAGTGTATGGGGGGGATGGGTCTGCAGTATTTAGTGTATGGGGGACGTGTCTGCAGTATTTAGTGTATGGAGGGGACGGGTCTGCAGTATTTAGTGTATGGGGGACGGGTCTGCAGTATTTAGTGTATGGGGTGGGATGGGTCTGCAGTATTTAGTGAATGGGGGACGGGTCTGCAGTATTTAGTGTATGGGGGGGACGGGTCTGCAGTATTTAGTGTATGGGGGACGGGTCTGCATTATTTAGTGTATGGGGGGACTGGTCTGCATTATTTAGTGTATGGGGGGGACGGGTCTGCATTATTTCGTGTATGGGGGGGACGGGTCTGCATTATTTAGTGTATGGGGGGGACGGGTCTGCAGTATTTAGTGTCTGGGGGACGGGTCTGCATTATTTAGTGTATGGGGGGGACGGGTCTGCATTATTTAGTGTATGGGGGACGGGTCTGCAGTATTTAGTGTATGGGGGACGGGTCTGCAGTATTTAGTGTATGGGGGGGACGGGTCTGCATTATTTAGTGTATGGGGGACGGGTCTGCAGTATTTAGTGTATGGGGGGGATGGGTCTGCAGTATTTAGTGTATGGGGGACGGGTCTGCATTATTTAATGTATGGGGGGGACGGGTCTGCATTATTTAGTGTATGGGGGACGGGTCTGCATTATTTATTGTATGGGGGACGGGTCTGCATTATTTAGTGTATGGGGGGGATGGGTCTGCATTATTTAGTGTATGGGGGGACGGGTCTGCAGTATTTTGTGTATGGGGGGGACGGGTATGCATTATTTAGTGTTTGGGGGACGGGTCTGCATTATTTAGTGTATGGGGGGACGGGTCTGCAGTATTTAGTGTATGGGGGACGGGTCTGCAGTATTTAGTTTATGGGGGACGGGTCTGCATTATTTAGTGTATGGGGGGACGGGTCTGCAGTATTTAGTGTATGGGGGGGACGGGTCTGCAGTATTTAGTGTTTTGGGGGACGGGTCTGCAGTATTTAGTGTATGGGGGGGATGGGTCAGCAGTATTTAGTGTATGGGGGACGGGTCTGCAGTATTTAGTGTATGGGGGGGATGGGTCTGCATTATTTAGTGTATGGGGGGACGGGTCTGCAGTATTTAGTGTATGGGGGGGACGGGTCTGCATTATTTAGTGTTTGGGGGACGGGTCTGCATTATTTAGTGTATGGGGGACGGGTCTGCATTATTTAGTGTATGGGGGGACGGGTCTGCAGTATTTAGTGTATGGGGGGGACGGGTCTGCATTATTTAGTGTTTGGGGGACGGGTCTGCATTATTTAGTGTATGGGGGGGATGGGTCTGCAGTATTTAGTGTATGGGGGACGGGTCTGCATTATTTAGTGTATGGGGGACGGGTCTGCATTATTTAGTGTACGGGGGGACGGGTCTGCATTATTTAGTGTTTGGGGGACGGGTCTGCATTATTTAGTGTTTGGGGGACGGGTCTGCAGTATTTAGTGTATGGGGGGGACGGGTCTGCATTATTTAGTGTATGGGGGGGATGGGTCTGCAGTATTTAGTGTATGGGGGACGTGTCTGCAGTATTTAGTGTATGCGGGGGACGGGTCTGCAGTATTTAGTGTATGGGGGACGGGTCTGCAGTATTTAGTGTATGGGGGACGGGTCTGCATTATTTAGTGTATGGGGGGACGGGTCTGCAGTATTTAGTGTATGGGGGGGACGGGTCTGCAGTATTTAGTGTTTGGGGGACGGGTCTGCAGTATTTAGTGTATGGGGGGGATGGGTCTGCAGTATTTAGTGTATGGGGGACGGGTCTGCAGTATTTAGTGTATGGGGGGGATGGGTCTGCATTATTTAGTGTATGGGGGGACGGGTCTGCAGTATTTAGTGTATGGGGGGACGGGTATGCATTATTTAGTGTTTGGGGGACGGGTCTGCATTATTTAGTGTATGGGGGGACGGGTCTGCAGTATTTAGTGTATGGGGGGGACGGGTCTGCATTATTTAGTGTTTGGGGGACGGGTCTGCATTATTTAGTGTATGGGGGATGGGTCTGCAGTATTTAGTGTATGGGGGACGGGTCTGCATTATTTAGTGTACGGGGGGGACGGGTCTGCATTATTTAGTGTTTGGGGGACGGGTCTGCATTATTTAGTGTATGGGGGATGGGTCTTCAGTATTCAGTGTACGGGGGGTCGGGTCTGCATTATTTAGTGTTTGGGGGACGGGTCTGCAGTATTTAGTGTATGGGGGGGACGGGTCTGCATTATTTAGTGTATGGGGGGGATGGGTCTGCAGTATTTAGTGTATGGGGGACGTGTCTGCAGTATTTAGTGTATGGAGGGGACGGGTCTGCAGTATTTAGTGTATGGGGGACGGGTCTGCAGTATTTAGTGTATGGGGTGGGATGGGTCTGCAGTATTTAGTGAATGGGGGACGGGTCTGCAGTATTTAGTGTATGGGGGGGACGGGTCTGCAGTATTTAGTGTATGGGGGACGGGTCTGCATTATTTAGTGTATGGGGGGGACGGGTCTGCATTATTTAGTGTATGGGGGACGGGTCTGCATTATTTAGTGTATGGTGGGGACGGGTCTGCATTATTTAGTGTACGGGGGGGACGGGTCTGCATTATTTAGTGTTTGGGGGACGGGTCTGCATTATTTAGTGTATGGGGGATGGGTCTTCAGTATTCAGTGTACGGGGGGTCGGGTCTGCATTATTTAGTGTTTGGGGGACGGGTCTGCAGTATTTAGTGTTTGGGGGACGGTTCTGCAGTATTTAGTGTATGGGGGGATGGGTCTGCAGTATTTAGTGTATGGGGGGATGGGTCTGCAGTATTTAGTGTTTGGGGGACGGGTCTGCATTATTTAGTGTATGGGGGGACGGGTCTGCAGTATTTAGTGTATGGGGGGGACGGGTCTGCATTATTTAGTGTTTGGGGGACGGGTCTGCATTATTTAGTGTATGGGGGATGGGTCTTCAGTATTCAGTGTACGGGGGGTCGGGTCTGCATTATTTAGTGTTTGGGGGACGGGTCTGCAGTATTTAGTGTATGGGGGGGACGGGTCTGCATTATTTAGTGTATGGGGGGGATGGGTCTGCAGTATTTAGTGTATGGGGGACGTGTCTGCAGTATTTAGTGTATGGGGGGGACGGGTCTGCAGTATTTAGTGTATGGGGGACGGGTCTGCAGTATTTAGTGTATGGGGGACGGGTCTGCAGTATTTAGTGTATGGGGTGGGATGGGTCTGCATTATTTAGTGTATGGGGGACGGGTCTGCATTATTTAGTGTATGGTGGGGACGGGTCTGCATTATTTAGTGTACGGGGGGGGACGGGTCTGCATTATTTAGTGTTTGGGGGACGGGTCTGCATTATTTAGTGTATGGGGGATGGGTCTGCATTATTTAGTGTATGGGGGGGACGTGTCTGCATTATTTAGTGTATGGGGGACGGGTCTGCATTATTTAGTGTACGGGGGGGGACGGGTCTGCATTATTTAGTGTTTGGGGGACGGGTCTGCATTATTTAGTGTATGGGGGATGGGTCTTCAGTATTCAGTGTACGGGGGGTCGGGTCTGCATTATTTAGTGTTTGGGGGACGGGTCTGCAGTATTTAGTGTTTGGGGGACGGTTCTGCATTATTTAGTGTATGGGGGGACGGATCTGCTGTATTTAGTTTATGGGGGGGACGGGTAAGCATTATTTAGAGTTTGGGGGACGGGTCTGCATTATTTAGTGTATGGGGGACGGGTCTGCATTATTTAGTGTATGGGGGATGGGTCTGCAGTATTTAGTGTATGGGGGACGGGTCTGCATTATTTAGTGTATGGGGGGACGGGTCTGCAGTATTTAGTGTATGGGGGGGACGGGTCTGTTTTATTTAGTGTTTGTGGGACGGGTCTGCATTATTTAGTGTATGGGGGATGGGTCTGCATTATTTAGTGTATGGGGGACGGGTCTGCAGTATTTAGTGTATGGGGGACGGGTCTGCATAATTTAATGTATGGGGGGGACGGGTCTGCATTATTTAGTGTATGGGGGACGGGTCTGCAGTATTTAGTGTATGGGGGACGGGTCTGCATTATTTAATGTATGGGGGGGACGGGTCTGCATTATTTAGTGTATGCGGGGGACGGGTCTGCATTATTTAGTGCATGGGGGACGGGTCTGCATTATTTAGTGTATGGGGGGGACGGGTCTGCATTATTTAGTGTATGGGGGGGACGGGTCTGCATTATTTAGTGTATGGGGGGACTGGTCTGCAGTATTTAGTGTATGGGGGGACGGGTCTGCATTATTTAGTGTATGGGGGACGGGTCTGCAGTATTTAGTGTATGGGGGGGACGGGTCTGCAGTATTTAGTGTATGGGGGGACGGGTCTGCATTATTTAGTGTCTGGGGGACGGCTCTGCAGTATTTAGTGTTTGGGGGACGGGTCTGCAGTATTTAGTGTATGGGGGGGACGGGTCTGCATTATTTAGTGTATGGGGGGGACGGGTCTGCAGTATTTAGTGTATGGGGGGACGGGTCTGCAGTATTTAGTGTCTGGGGGACGGCTCTGCAGTATTTAGTGTTTGGGGGACGGGTCTGCAGTATTTAGTGTATGGGGGGGACGGGTCTGCATTATTTAGTGTATGGGGGACGGGTCTGCAGTATTTAGTGTATGGGGGACGGGTCTGCATTATTTAGTGTATGGGGGGAGGGGTCTGCAGTATTTAGTGTATGGGGGGGACGGGTCTGCATTATTTAGTGTATGGGGGGGATGGGTCTGCAGTATTTAGTGTATGGGGGACGTGTCTGCAGTATTTAGTGTATGGGGGGGACGGGTCTGCAGTATTTAGTGTATGGGGGACGGGTCTGCAGTATTTAGTGTATGGGGGACGGGTCTGCAGTATTTAGTGTATGGGGTGGGATGGGTCTGCAGTATTTAGTGAATGGGGGGGACGGGTCTGCAGTATTTAGTGTATGGGGGGGACGGGTCTGCAGTATTTAGTGTATGGGGGGGACGGGTCTGCAGTATTTAGTGTATGGGGGAAGGGTCTGCATTATTTAGTGTATGGGGGGGACGGGTCTGCATTATTTAGTGTATGGGGGACGGGTCTGCATTATTTAGTGTATGGGGGGACGGGTCTGCATTATTTAGTGTATGGGGGGGACGGGTCTGCATTATTTAGTGTATGGGGGGACTGGTCTGCATTATTTAGTGTATGGGGGGGACGGGTCTGCATTATTTCGTGTATGGGGGGGACGGGTCTGCATTATTTAGTGTATGGGGGGGACGGGTCTGCAGTATTTAGTGTCTGGGGGACGGGTCTGCAGTATTTAGTGTATGGGGGACGGGTCTGCAGTATTTAGTGTATGGGGGGGACGGGTCTGCATTATTTAGTGTATGGGGGACGGGTCTGCAGTATTTAGTGTATGGGGGACGGGTCTGCAGTATTTAGTGTATGGGGGACGGGTCTGCATTATTTAGTGTATGGGGGGACGGGTCTGCAGTATTTAGTGTTTGGGGGGGACGGGTATGCATTATTTAGTGTTTGGGGGACGGGTCTGCATTATTTAGTGTATGGGGGGACGGGTCTGCAGTATTTAGTGTATGGGGGACGAGTCTGCAGTATTTAGTGTATGGGGGACGGGTCTGCATTATTTAGTGTATGGGGGGACGGGTCTGCAGTATTTAGTGTATGGGGGGGACGGGTCTGCAGTATTTAGTGTTTTGGGGGACGGGTCTGCAGTATTTAGTGTATGATGGGGATGGGTCAGCAGTATTTAGTGTATGGGGGACGGGTCTGCAGTATTTAGTGTATGGGGGGGATGGGTCTGCATTATTTAGTGTTTGGGGGGACGGGTCTGCATTATTTAGTGTATGGGGGGTCGGGTCTGCATTATTTAGTGTTTGGGGGACGGGTCTGCATTATTTAGTGTACGGGGGGTCGGGTCTGCATTATTTAGTGTTTGGGGGACGGGTCTGCATTATTTAGTGTATGGGGGGACGGGGTCGCAGTATTTAGTGTATGGGGGACGGGTCTGCAGTATTTCGTGTATGGGGGACGGGTCTGCATTATTTAGTGTATGGGGGGGACGGGTCTTCATTATTTAGTGTATGGGGGGGACGGGTCTGCATTATTTAGTGTATGGGGGACGGGTCTGCATTATTTAGTGTATGGGGGACGGGTCTGCAGTATTTAGTGTATGGGGGATGGGTCTGCATTATTTAGTGTATTGGGGACGGGTCTGCAGTATTTAGTGTATGGGGGACGGGTCTGCAGTATTTAGTGTATGGGGGACGGGTCTGCATTATTTAGTGGATGGGGGGACGGGTCTGCAGTATTTAGTGTATGGGGGACGGCTCTGCATTATTTAGTGTATGGGGGGACGGGTCTGCAGTATTTAGTGTATGGGGGGGACGGGTCTGCAGTATTTAGTGTATGGGGGGACGGGTCTGCATTATTTAGTGTATGGGGGACGGGTCTGCAGTATTTAGTGTATGGGGGGGATGGGTCTGCAGTATTTAGTGTATGGGGGACGGGTCTGCAGTATTTAGTGTATGGGGGGGATGGGTCTGCAGTATTTAGTGTATGGGGGACGGGTCTGCATTATTTAATGTATGGGGGGGACGGGTCTGCATTATTTAGTGTATGGGGGACGGGTCTGCATTATTTATTGTATGGGGGACGGGTCTGCATTATTTAGTGTATGGGGGGGATGGGTCTGCATTATTTAGTGTATGGGGGGACGGGTCTGCAGTATTTTGTGTATGGGGGGGACGGGTATGCATTATTTAGTGTTTGGGGGACGGGTCTGCATTATTTGGTGTATGGGGGGACGGGTCTGCAGTATTTAGTGTATGGGGGACGGGTCTGCAGTATTTAGTGTATGGGGGACGGGTCTGCATTATTTAGTGTATGGGGGGACTGGTCTGCAGTATTTAGTGTTTTGGGGGACGGGTCTGCAGTATTTAGTGTGTGGGGGGGATGGGTCAGCAGTATTTAGTGTATGGGGGACGGGTCTGCAGTATTTAGTGTATGGGGGGGATGGGTCTGCATTATTTAGTGTTTGGGGGGACGGGTCTGCAGTATTTAGTGTATGGGGGGACGGGTATGCATTATTTAGTGTTTGGGGGACGGGTCTGCATTATTTAGTGTATGGGGGGACGGGTCTGCAGTATTTAGTGTATGGGGGGACGGGTCTGCATTATTTAGTGTATGGGGGGACGGGTCTGCAGTATTTAGTGTATGGGGGGGACGGGTCTGCAGTATTTAGTGTTTTGGGGGACGGGTCTGCAGTATTTAGTGTGTGGGGGGGATGGGTCAGCAGTATTTAGTGTATGGGGGACGGGTCTGCAGTATTTAGTGTATGGGGGGGATGGGTCTGCATTATTTAGTGTTTGGGGGGACGGGTCTGCAGTATTTAGTGTATGGGGGGACGGGTATGCATTATTTAGTGTTTGGGGGACGGGTCTGCATTATTTAGTGTATGGGGGGACGGGTCTGCAGTATTTAGTGTATGGGGGGACGGGTCTGCATTATTTAGTGTATGGGGGGACGGGTCTGCAGTATTTAGTGTATGGGGGGGACGCGTCTGCATTATTTAGTGTATGGAGGATGGGTCTGCAGTATTTAGTGTATGGGGGACGGGTCTGCAGTATTTAGTGTATGGGGGACGGGTCTGCAGTATTTAGTGTATGGGGGACGGGTCTGCAGTATTTAGTGTATGGGGGGACGGGTCTGCAGTATTTAGTGTATGGGGGGGATGGGTCTGCATTATTTAGTGTTTGGGGGGACGGGTCTGCAGTATTTAGTGTATGGGGGGACGGGTATGCATTATTTAGTGTTTGGGGGACGGGTCTGCAGTATTTAGTGTTTGGGGGACGGGTCTGCATTATTTAGTGTATGGGGGATGGGTCTTCAGTATTCAGTGTACGGGGGGTCGGGTCTGCATTATTTAGTGTTTGGGGGACGGGTCTGCAGTATTTAGTGTATGGGGGGACGGGTCTGCATTATTTAGTGTATGGGGGGGATGGGTCTGCAGTATTTAGTGTATGGGGGACGTGTCTGCAGTATATAGTGTATGGGGGGGACGGGTCTGCAGTATTTAGTGTATGGGGGACGGGTCTGCAGTATTTAGTGTATGGGGGACGGGTCTGCATTATTTAGTGTATGGGGGGACGGGTCTGCAGTATTTAGTGTATGGGGGGGACGGGTCTGCAGTATTTAGTGTTTGGGGGACGGGTCTGCAGTATTTAGTGTATGGGGGGGATGGGTCTGCAGTATTTAGTGTATGGGGGACGGGTCTGCAGTATTTAGTGTATGGGGGGGATGGGTCTGCATTATTTAGTGTATGGGGGGACGGGTCTGCAGTATTTAGTGTATGGGGGGACGGGTATGCATTATTTAGTGTTTGGGGGACGGGTCTGCATTATTTAGTGTATGGGGGGACGGGTCTGCAGTATTTAGTGTATGGGGGGGACGGGTCTGCATTATTTAGTGTTTGGGGGACGGGTCTGCATTATTTAGTGTATGGGGGATGGGTCTGCAGTATTTAGTGTATGGGGGACGGGTCTGCATTATTTAGTGTACGGGGGGGACGGGTCTGCATTATTTAGTGTATGGGGGATGGGTCTGCAGTATTTAGTGTATGGGGGACGGGTCTGCATTATTTAGTGTACGGGGGGGACGGGTCTGCATTATTTAGTGTTTGGGGGACGGGTCTGCATTATTTAGTGTATGGGGGTTGGGTCTTCAGTATTCAGTGTACGGGGGGTCGGGTCTGCATTATTTAGTGTTTGGGGGACGGGTCTGCAGTATTTAGTGTATGGGGGGGACGGGTCTGCATTATTTAGTGTATGGGGGGGATGGGTCTGCAGTATTTAGTGTATGGGGGACGTGTCTGCAGTATTTAGTGTATGGGGGGGACGGGTCTGCAGTATTTAGTGTATGGGGGACGGGTCTGCAGTATTTAGTGTATGGGGGACGGGTCTGCAGTATTTAGTGTATGGGGTGGGATGGGTCTGCAGTATTTAGTGAATGGGGGACGGGTCTGCAGTATTTAGTGTATGGGGGGGACGGGTCTGCAGTATTTAGTGTATGGGGGACGGGTCTGCATTATTTAGTGTATGGGGGGGACGGGTCTGCATTATTTAGTGTATGGGGGACGGGTCTGCATTATTTAGTGCATGGGGGGACGGGTCTGCATTATTTAGTGTATGGGGGGGACGGGTCTGCATTATTTAGTGTATGGGGGGACGGGTCTGCATTATTTAGTGTATGGGGGGGACGGGTCTGCATTATTTAGTGTATGGGGGGGACGGGTGTGCATTATTTAGTGTATGGGGGGGACGGGTCTGCAGTATTTAGTGTCTGGGGGACGGGTCTGCAGTATTTAGTGTATGGGGGGGACGGGTCTGCATTATTTAGTGTATGGGGGACGGGTCTGCAGTATTTAGTGTATGGGGGACGGGTCTGCATTATTTAGTGTATGGGGGGACGGGTCTGCAGTATTTAGTGTATGGGGGGGACGGGTCTGCAGTATTTAGTGTTTGGGGGACGGGTCTGCAGTATTTAGTGTATGGGGGGATGGGTCTGCAGTATTTAGTGTATGGGGGACGGGTCTGCAGTATTTAGTGTATGGGGGACGGATCTGCAGTATTTAGTGTATGGGGGGGATGGGTCTGCATTATTTAGTGTATGGGGGGACGGGTCTGCTGTATTTAGTTTATGGGGGGGACGGGTAAGCATTATTTAGTGTATGGGGGGGACGGGTCTGCATTATTTAGTGTATGGGGGGGACGGGTGTGCATTATTTAGTGTATGGGGGGGACGGGTCTGCAGTATTTAGTGTATGGGGGACGGGTCTGCAGTATTTAGTGTATGGGGGGGACGGGTCTGCATTATTTAGTGTATGGGGGGGACGGGTGTGCATTATTTAGTGTATGGGGGGGACGGGTCTGCAGTATTTAGTGTATGGGGGACGGGTCTGCAGTATTTAGTGTATGGGGGGGACGGGTGTGCATTATTTAGTGTATGGGGGGGACGGGTCTGCAGTATTTAGTGTATGGGGGACGGGTCTGCAGTATTTAGTGTATGGGGGGGACGGGTCTGCATTATTTAGTGTATGGGGGACGGGTCTGCAGTATTTAGTGTATGGGGGACGGGTCTGCATTATTTAGTGTATGGGGGGACGGGTCTGCAGTATTTAGTGTATGGGGGGGACGGGTCTGCAGTATTTAGTGTTTGGGGGACGGGTCTGCAGTATTTAGTGTATGGGGGGATGGGTCTGCAGTATTTAGTGTATGGGGGACGTGTCTGCAGTATTTAGTGTATGGGGGACGGAACTGCAGTATTTAGTGTATGGGGGGGATGGGTCTGCATTATTTAGTGTATGGGGGGATGGGTCTGCTGTATTTAGTTTATGGGGGGGACGGGTAAGCATTATTTAGAGTTTGGGGGACGGGTCTGCATTATTTAGTGTATGGGAGGACGGGTCTGCAGTATTTAGTGTATGGGGGGGACGGGTCTGCATTATTTAGTGTTTGGGGGACGGGTCTGCATTATTTAGTGTATGGGGGGGACGGGTCTGCATTATTTAGTGTATGGGGGACGGGTCTGCAGTATTTAGTGTCTGGGGGACGGCTCTGCAGTATTTAGTGTTTGGGGGACGGGTCTGCAGTATTTAGTGTATGGGGGGGACGGGTCTGCATTATTTAGTGTATGGGGGACGGGTCTGCAGTATTTAGTGTATGGGGGACGGGTCTGCAGTATTTAGTGTATGGGGGACGGGTCTGCAGTATTTAGTGTATGGGGGGGACGGGTCTGCATTATTTAGTGTATGGGGGGGATGGGTCTGCAGTATTTAGTGTATGGGGGACGGGTCTGCAGTATTTAGTGTATGGGGGGGATGGGTCTGTAGTATTTAGTGTATGGGGGACGGGTCTGCAGCATTTAGTGTATGGGGGACGGGTCTGCAGTATTTAGTGTATGGGGGGGACGGGTCTGCAGTATTTAGTGTATGGGGGGGATGGGTATGCAGTATTTAGTGTTTGGGGGACGGGTCTGCAGTATTTAGTGTATGGGGGGGATGGGTCTGCATTATTTAGTGTATGGGGGGACGGGTCTGCAGTATTTAGTGTATGGGGGGGACGGGTCTGCATTATTTAGTGTATGGGGGGGACGGGTCTGCATTATTTAGTGTATGGGGGGGACGGGTCTGCAGTATTTAGTGTATGGGGGACGGGTCTGCATTATTTAGTGTACGGGGGGACGGGTCTGCATTATTTAGTGTTTGGGGGACGGGTCTGCATTATTTAGTGTATGGGGGATGGGTCTTCAGTATTCAGTGTACGGGGGGTCGGGTCTGCATTATTTAGTGTTTGGGGGACGGGTCTGCATTATTTAGTGTATGGGGGGACGGGTCTGCAGTATTTAGTGTATGAGGGACGGGTCTGCAGTATTTCGTGTATGGGGGACGGGTATGCATTATTTAGTGTATGGGGGGGACGGGTCTGCATTATTTAGTGTATGGGGGGGACGGGTCTGCATTATTTAGTGTATGGGGGACGGGTCTGCATTATTTAGTGTATGGGGGGGACGGGTCTGCATTATTTAGTGTATGGGGGACGGGTCTGCAGTATTTAGTGCATGGGGGGACGGGTCTGCAGTATTTAGTGTATGGGGGGTACGGGTCTGCATTATTTCGTGTATGGGGGGACGGGTCTGCAGTATTTAGTGTATGGGGGGGGACGGGTCTGCAGTATTTAGTGTTTGGGGGATGGGTCTGCATTATTTAGTGTATGGGGGACGTGTCTGCAGTATTTAGTGTATGGGGGGGACGGGTCTGCAGTATTTAGTGTATGGGGGACGGGTCTGCAGTATTTAGTGTATGGGGGGGACGGGTCTGCATTATTTAGTGTTTGGGGGACGGGTCTGCATTATTTAGTGTATGGGGGATGGGTCTGCAGTATTTAGTGTATGGGGGACGGGTCTGCATTATTTAGTGTACGGGGGGGACGGGTCTGCATTATTTAGTGTTTGGGGGACGGGTCTGCATTATTTAGTGTATGGGGGATGGGTCTTCAGTATTCAGTGTACGGGGGGTCGGGTCTGCATTAATTAGTGTTTGGGGGGACGGGTCTGCATTATTTAGTGTATGGGGGGACGGGTCTGCAGTATTTAGTGTATGGGGGATGGGTCTTCAGTATTCAGTGTACGGGGGGTCGGGTCTGCATTAATTAGTGTTTGGGGGGACGGGTCTGCATTATTTAGTGTATGGGGGGACAGGTCTGCAGTATTTAGTGTATGGGGGACGGGTCTGCAGTATTTAGTGTATGGGGGGACGGGTCTGCAGTATTTAGTGTATGGGGGGACGGGTCTGCAGTATTTAGTGTATGGGGGACGGGTCTGCAGTATTTCGTGTATGGGGGACGGGTCTGCAGTATTTAGTGTATGGGGGACGGGTCTGCATTATTTAGTGTATGGGGGGGACGGGTCTGCAGTATTTAGTGTATGGGGGGACGGGTCTGCAGTATTTAGTGTATGGGGGGACGGGTCTGCAGTATTTAGTGTATGGGGGACGGGTCTGCAGTATTTAGTGTATGGGGGACGGGTCTGCATTATTTAGTGTATGGGGGGGACGGGTCTGCATTATTTAGTGTATGGGGGATGGGTCTGCAGTATTTAGTGTTTGGGGGACGGGTCTGCATTATTTAGTGTATGGGGGGACGGGTCTGCAGTATTTAGTGTATGGGGGGTACGGGTCTGCATTATTTCGTGTATGGGGGGACGGGTCTGCAGTGTTTAGTGTTTGGGGGGACGGGTCTGCAGTATTTAGTGTTTGGGGGATGGGTCTGCATTATTTAGTGTATGGGGGACGTGTCTGCAGTATTTAGTGTATGGGGGGGACGGGTCTGCAGTATTTAGTGTATGGGGGACGGGTCTGCAGTATTTAGTGTATGGGGGGGACGGGTCTGCATTATTTAGTGTATGGGGGACGGGTCTGCAGTATTTAGTGTATGGGGGACGGGTCTGCATTATTTAGTGTATGGGGGGGACGGGGGTGCATTATTTAGTGGATGGGGGGACGGGTCTGCAGTATTTAGTGTATGGGGGACGGCTCTGCATTATTTAGTGTATGGGGGGACGGGTCTGCAGTATTTAGTGTATGGGGGGGACGGGTCTGCAGTATTTAGTGTATGGGGGGACGGGTCTGCATTATTTAGTGTATGGGGGACGGGTCTGCAGTATTTAGTGTATGGGGGGGATGGGTCTGCAGTATTTAGTGTATGGGGGACGGGTCTGCAGTATTTAGTGTATGGGGGGGATGGGTCTGCAGTATTTAGTGTATGGGGGACGGGTCTGCATTATTTATTGTATGGGGGACGGGTCTGCATTATTTTGTGTATGAGGGGGACGGGTATGCATTATTTAGTGTATGGGGGACGGGTCTGCATTATTTAATGTATGGGGGGGACGGGTCTGCATTATTTAGTGTATGGGGGACGGGTCTGCATTATTTATTGTATGGGGGACGGGTCTGCAGTATTTTGTGTATGAGGGGGACGGGTATGCATTATTTAGTATTTGGGGGACGGGTCTGCATTATTTAGTGTATGGGGGACGGGTCTGCATTATTTAGTATTTGGGGGACGGGTCTGCATTATTTAGTATTTGGGGGACGGGTCTGCATTATTTAATGTATGGGGGGGACGGGTCTGCATTATTTAGTGTATGGGGGACGGGTCTGCAGTATTTTGTGTATGAGGGGGACGGGTCTGCATTATTTAGTATTTGGGGGACGGGTCTGCAGTATTTAGTGTATGGGGGACGGGTCTGCATTATTTAGTGTATGGGGGGACGGGTCTGCAGTATTTAGTGTATGGGGGGGACGGGTCTGCAGTATTTAGTGTTTGGGGGACGGGTCTGCAGTATTTAGTGTATGGGGGGGATGGGTCTGCAGTATTTAGTGTATGGGGGGGGACGGGTCTGCAGTATTTAGTGTATGGGGGGACGGGTCTGCAGTATTTAGTGTCTGGGGGACGGTTCTGCAGTATTTAGTGTATGGGGGGGATGGGACTGCATTATTTAGTGTATGGGGGGACGGGTCTGCAGTATTTAGTGTATGGGGGGACGGGTATGCATTATTTAGTGTTTGGGGGACGGGTCTGCATTATTTAGTGTATGGGGGGACGGGTCTGCAGTATTTAGTGTATGGGGGGGACGGGTCTGCATTATTTAGTGTTTGGGGGATGGGTCTGCATTATTTAGTGTATGGGGGATGGGTCTGCAGTATTTAGTGTATGGGGGACGGGTCTGCATTATTTAGTGTACGGGGGGACGGGTCTGCATTATTTAGTGTTTGGGGGACGGGTCTGCATTATTTAGTGTATGGGGGATGGGTCTTCAGTATTCAGTGTACGGGGGGTCGGGTCTGCATTATTTAGTGTTTGGGGGACGGGTCTGCATTATTTCGTGTATGGGGGGACGGGTCTGCAGTATTTAGTGTATGGGGGACGGGTCTGCAGTATTTAGTGTATGGGGGACGGGTCTGCATTATTTAATGTATGGGGGGGACGGGTCTGCATTATTTAGTGTATGGGGGACGGGTCTGCAGTATTTAGTGTATGGGGGACGGGTCTGCATTATTTAATGTATGGGGGGGACGGGTCTGCATTATTTAGTGTATGCGGGGGACGGGTCTGCATTATTTAGTGTCTGGGGGACGGGTCTGCATTATTTAGTGTATGGGGGACGGGTCTGCATTATTTAATGTATGGGGGGGACGGGTCTGCATTATTTAGTGTATGCGGGGGACGGGTCTGCATTATTTAGTGTCTGGGGGACGGGTCTGCAGTATTTAGTGTATGGGGGACGGGTCTGCATTATTTAGTGTATGGGGGGGACGGGTCTGCATTATTTAGTGTCTGGGGGACGGCTCTGCATTATTTAGTGTATGGGGGACGGGTCTGCAGTATTTAGTGTCTGGGGGACGGCTCTGCAGTATTTAGTGTATGGGGGACGGGTCTGCAGTATTTAGTGTATGGGGGGGACGGGTCTGCATTATTTAGTGTATGGGGGACGGGTCTGCAGTATTTAGTGTATGGGGGACGGGTCTGCATTATTTCGTGTATGGGGGGACGGGTCTGCAGTATTTAGTGTATGGGGGGGACGGGTCTGCATTATTTAGTGTATGGGGGGGATGGGTCTGCAGTATTTAGTGTATGGGGGGGACGGGTCTGCATTATTTCGTGTATGGGGGGACGGGTCTGCAGTATTTAGTGTATGGGGGGGACGGGTCTGCATTATTTAGTGTATGGGGGGGATGGGTCTGCAGTATTTAGTGTATGGGGGGGATGGGTCTGTAGTATTTAGTGTATGGGGGACGGGTCTGCAGCATTTAGTGTATGGGGGACGGGTCTGCAGTATTTAGTGTATGGGGGGGATGGGTATGCAGTATTTAGTGTTTGGGGGACGGGTCTGCAGTATTTAGTGTATGGGGGGGATGGGTCTGCATTATTTAGTGTATGGGGGGACGGGTCTGCAGTATTTAGTGTATGGGGGGGACGGGTCTGCATTATTTAGTGTATGGGGGATGGGTCTGCAGCATTTAGTGTATGGGGGACGGGTCTGCATTATTTAGTGTACGGGGGGACGGGTCTGCATTATTTAGTGTTTGGGGGACGGGTCTGCATTATTTAGTGTATGGGGGGACGGGTCTGCAGTATTTAGTGTATGGGGGACGGGTCTGCAGTATTTCGTGTATGGGGGACGGGTATGCATTATTTAGTGTATGGGGGGGACGGGTCTGCATTATTTAGTGTATGGGGGGGACGGGTCTGCATTATTTAGTGTATGGGGGACGGGTCTGCATTATTTAGTGTATGGGGGGGACGGGTCTTCATTATTTAGTGTATGGGGGACGGGTCTGCAGTATTTAGTGTATGGGGGACGGGTCTGCATTAATTAGTGTATGGGGGGACGGGTCTGCAGTATTTAGTGTATGGGGGGTACAGGTCTGCATTATTTAGTGTATGGGGGACGTGTCTGCAGTATTTAGTGTATGGGGGGGACGGGTCTGCAGTATTTAGTGTATGGGGGACAGGTCTGCAGTATTTAGTGTATGGGGGGGACGGGTCTGCATTATTTAGTGTATGGGGGGGACGGGTCTGCATTATTTAGTGTATGGGGGACGGGTCTGCATTATTTAGTGTATGGGGGGGACGGGTCTTCATTATTTAGTGTATGGGGGACGGGTCTGCAGTATTTAGTGTATGGGGGACGGGTCTGCATTAATTAGTGTATGGGGGGACGGGTCTGCAGTATTTAGTGTATGGGGGGTACAGGTCTGCATTATTTAGTGTATGGGGGACGTGTCTGCAGTATTTAGTGTATGGGGGGGACGGGTCTGCAGTATTTAGTGTATGGGGGACGGGTCTGCAGTATTTAGTGTATGGGGGACGGGTCTGCATTATTTAGTGGATGGGGGGACGGGTCTGCAGTATTTAGTGTATGGGGGACGGCTCTGCATTATTTAGTGTATGGGGGGACGGGTCTGCAGTATTTAGTGTATGGGGGGGACGGGTCTGCAGTATTTAGTGTATGGGGGGACGGGTCTGCATTATTTAGTGTATGGGGGACGGGTCTGCAGTATTTAGTGTATGGGGGGGATGGGTCTGCAGTATTTAGTGTATGGGGGACGGGTCTGCAGTATTTAGTGTATGGGGGGGATGGGTCTGCAGTATTTAGTGTATGGGGGACGGGTCTGCAGTATTTAGTGTATGGGGGACGGGTCTGCATTATTTAATGTATGGGGGGGACGGGTCTGCATTATTTAGTGTATGGGGGACGGGTCTGCATTATTTATTGTATGGGGGACGGGTCTGCATTATTTAGTGTATGGGGGGGATGGGTCTGCATTATTTAGTGTATGGGGGGACGGGTCTGCAGTATTTTGTGTAAGAGGGGGACGGGTATGCATTATTTAGTATTTGGGGGACGGGTCTGCATTATTTAGTGTATGGGGGGACGGGTCTGCAGTATTTAGTGTATGGGGGACGGGTCTGCATTATTTAGTGTATGGGGGGACGGGTCTGCAGTATTTAGTGTATGGGGGGGACGGGTCTGCAGTATTTAGTGTTTGGGGGACGGGTCTGCAGTATTTAGTGTATGGGGGACGTGTCTGCAGTATTTAGTGTATGGGGGGGATGGGTCTGCAGTATTTAGTGTATGGGGGACGGGTCTGCAGTATTTAGTGTATGGGGGACGGGTCTGCAGTATTTAGTGTATGGGGGGGATGGGTCTGCATTATTTAGTGTATGGGGGGACGGGTCTGCAGTATTTAGTGTATGGGGGACGGGTCTGCAGTATTTAGTGTATGGGGGGGATGGGTCTGTAGTATTTAGTGTATGGGGGACGGGTCTGCAGCATTTAGTGTATGGGGGACGGGTCTGCAGTATTTAGTGTATGGGGGGGACGGGTCTGCAGTATTTAGTGTATGGGGGGGATGGGTATGCAGTATTTAGTGTTTGGGGGACGGGTCTGCAGTATTTAGTGTATGGGGGGGATGGGTCTGCATTATTTAGTGTATGGGGGGACGGGTCTGCAGTATTTAGTGTATGGGGGGGACGGGTCTGCATTATTTAGTGTATGGGGGATGGGTCTGCAGCATTTACTGTATGGGGGACGGGTCTGCATTATTTAGTGTACGGGGGGACGGGTCTGCATTATTTAGTGTTTGGGGGACGGGTCTGCATTATTTAGTGTATGGGGGGACGGGTCTGCAGTATTTAGTGTATGGGGGACGGGTCTGCAGTATTTCGTGTATGGGGGACGGGTATGCATTATTTAGTGTATGGGGGGGACGGGTCTGCATTATTTAGTGTATGGGGGGGACGGGTCTGCATTATTTAGTGTATGGGGGACGGGTCTGCATTATTTAGTGTATGGGGGGGACGGGTCTTCATTATTTAGTGTATGGGGGACGGGTCTGCAGTATTTAGTGTATGGGGGACGGGTCTGCATTAATTAGTGTATGGGGGGACGGGTCTGCAGTATTTAGTGTATGGGGGGTACGGGTCTGCATTATTTAGTGTATGGGGGACGTGTCTGCAGTATTTAGTGTATGGGGGGGACGGGTCTGCAGTATTTAGTGTATGGGGGACAGGTCTGCAGTATTTAGTGTATGGGGGGGACGGGTCTGCATTATTTAGTGTATGGGGGACGGGTCTGCAGTATTTAGTGTATGGGGGACGGGTCTGCATTATTTAGTGGATGGGGGGACGGGTCTGCAGTATTTAGTGTATGGGGGACGGCTCTGCATTATTTAGTGTATGGGGGGACGGGTCTGCAGTATTTAGTGTATGGGGGGGACGGGTCTGCAGTATTTAGTGTATGGGGGGACGGGTCTGCATTATTTAGTGTATGGGGGACGGGTCTGCAGTATTTAGTGTATGGGGGGGATGGGTCTGCAGTATTTAGTGTATGGGGGACGGGTCTGCAGTATTTAGTGTATGGGGGGGATGGGTCTGCAGTATTTAGTGTATGGGGGACGGGTCTGCAGTATTTAGTGTATGGGGGACGGGTCTGCATTATTTAATGTATGGGGGGGACGGGTCTGCATTATTTAGTGTATGGGGGACGGGTCTGCATTATTTATTGTATGGGGGACGGGTCTGCATTATTTAGTGTATGGGGGGGATGGGTCTGCATTATTTAGTGTATGGGGGGACGGGTCTGCAGTATTTTGTGTATGAGGGGGACGGGTATGCATTATTTAGTATTTGGGGGACGGGTCTGCATTATTTAGTGTATGGGGGGACGGGTCTGCAGTATTTAGTGTATGGGGGACGGGTCTGCATTATTTAGTGTATGGGGGGACGGGTCTGCAGTATTTAGTGTATGGGGGGGACGGGTCTGCAGTATTTAGTGTTTGGGGGACGGGTCTGCAGTATTTAGTGTATGGGGGACGGGTCTGCAGTATTTAGTGTATGGGGGACGGGTCTGCAGTATTTAGTGTATGGGGGGGATGGGTCTGCATTATTTAGTGTATGGGGGGACGGGTCTGCAGTATTTAGTGTATGGGGGGACGGGTATGCATTATTTAGTGTTTGGGGGACGGGTCTGCATTATTTAGTGTATGGGGGGACGGGTCTGCAGTATTTAGTGTATGGGGGGGACGGGTCTGCATTATTTAGTGTATGGGGGGACGGGTCTGCAGTATTTAGTGTATGGGGGGACGGGTATGCATTATTTAGTGTTTGGGGGACGGGTCTGCAGTATTTAGTGTATGGGGGACGGGTCTGCAGTATTTAGTGTATGGGGGGGATGGGTCTGCATTATTTAGTGTATGGGGGGACGGGTCTGCAGTATTTAGTGTATGGGGGGACGGGTATGCATTATTTAGTGTTTGGGGGACGGGTCTGCATTATTTAGTGTATGGGGGGACGGGTCTGCAGTATTTAGTGTATGGGGGGGACGGGTCTGCATTATTTAGTGTTTGGGGGATGGGTCTGCATTATTTAGTGTATGGGGGATGGGTCTGCAGTATTTAGTGTATGGGGGACGGGTCTGCATTATTTAGTGTACGGGGGGACGGGTCTGCATTATTTAGTGTTTGGGGGACGGGTCTGCATTATTTAGTGTATGGGGGATGGGTCTTCAGTATTCAGTGTACGGGGGGTCGGGTCTGCATTATTTAGTGTTTGGGGGACGGGTCTGCATTATTTCGTGTATGGGGGGACGGGTCTGCAGTATTTAGTGTATGGGGGACGGGTCTGCAGTATTTCGTGTATGGGGGACGGGTCTGCATTATTTAGTGTATGGGGGGGACGGGTCTGCATTATTTAGTGTATGGGGGGGACGGGTCTGCATTATTTAGTGTATGGGGGGGACGGGTCTGCATTATTTAGTGTATGGGGGGGACGGGTCTGCATTATTTAGTGTATGGGGGGACATGTCTGCATTATTTATTGTATGGGGGGGGACGGGTCTGCATTATTTAGTGTATGGGGGACGGGTCTGCATTATTTAGTGTATGGGGGACGGGTCTGCATTATTTATTGTATGGGGGGGACGGGTCTGCAGTATTTAGTGTATGGGGGACGTGTCTGCATTATTTATTGTATGGGTGACGGGTCTGCAGTATTTAGTGTATGGGGGACGGGTCTGCAGTATTTAGTGTATGGGGGACGGGTCTGCAGTATTTATTGTATGGGTGACGGGTCTGCAGTATTTAGTGTATGGGGGACGGGTCTGCAGTATTTAGTGTATGGGGGGGACGGGTCTGCAGTATTTAGTGTATGGGGTGGACGGGTCTGCAGTATTTAGTGTATGGGGGGACGGGTCTGCAGTATTTAGTGTATGGGGGGGACGGGTCTGCAGTATTTAGTGTATGGGGGACGGGTCTGCAGTATTTAGTGTATGGGGGGACGGGTCTGCAGTATTTAGTGTATGGGGGACGGGTCTGCAGTATTTAGTGTATGGGGGGGACGGGTCTGCAGTATTTAGTGTATGGGGGGGACGGGTCTGCAGTATTTAGTGTATGGGGGGACGGGTCTGCAGTATTTAGTGTATGTGGGGGACGGGTCTGCAGTATTTAGTGTATGGGGGACGGGTCTGCAGTATTTAGTGTATGGGGGGGACGGGTCTGCAGTATTTAGTGTATGGGGGGGACGGGTCTGCAGTATTTAGTGTATGGGGGGACGGGTCTGCAGTATTTAGTGTATGGGGGACGGGTCTGCATTATTTAGTGTATGGGGGGGACGGGTCTGCATTATTTAGTGTATGGGGGGTACGGGTCTGCATTATTTAGTGTATGGGGGGACGGGTCTGCAGTATTTAGTGTATGGGGGACGGGTCTGCATTATTTAGTGTATGGGGGGACGGGTCTGCAGTATTTAGTGTTTGGGGGGTACGGGTCTGCAGTATTTAGTGTATGGGGGACGGGTCTGCAGTATTTAGTGTATGGGGGGACGGGTCTGCAGTATTTACTGTATGGGGGGAAGGGTCTGCAGTATTTAGTGTATGGGGGGGGATGGGTCTGCAGTATTTAGTGTATGGGGGACGGGTCTGCAGTATTTAGTGTATGGGGGGGGACGGGTCTGCAGTATTTAGTGTATGGGGGACGGGTCTGCAGTATTTAGTGTAAGGGGGACGGGTCTGCAGTATTTAGTGTATGGGGGGGGGACGGGTCTGCATTATTTAGTGTATGGGGGGGGGACGGGTCTGCATTATTTAGTGTATGGGGGGGGACGGGTCTGCAGTATTTAGTGTATGGGGGTGGGGACGGGTCTGCATTATTTAGTGTATGGGGGGGGGGACGGGTCTGCATTATTTAGTGTATGGGGGGGGACGGGTCTGCAGTATTTAGTGTATGGGGGGACGGGTCTGCATTATTTAGTGTATGGGGGGGACAGGTCTGCATTATTTAGTGTATGGGGGACGGGTCTGCGTTATTTAGTGTATGGGGGGGACGGGTCTGCATTATTTAGTGTATGGGGGGGACGGGTCTGCATTATTTAGTGTATGGGGGGGACGGGTCTGCATTATTTAGTGTATGGAGGGGACGGGTCTGCATTATTTAGTGTATGGGGGGACGGGTCTGCTTTATTTAGTGCATGGGGGGATGGGTCTGCATTATTTAGTGTATGGGGGGGACGGGTCTGCATTATTTAGTGTATGGGGGGGACGGGTCTGCATTATTTAGTGTATGGGGGATGGGTCTGCATTATTTAGTGTATGGGGGACGGGTCTGCATTATTTAGTGTCTGGGGGACGTGTCTGCATTATTTATTGTATGGGGGGGACGGGTGTGCAGTATTTAGTGTATGGGGTGGACGGGTCTGCAGTATTTAGTGTATGGGGGACGGGTCTGCAGTATTTAGTGTATGGGGGACGGGTCTGCAGTATTTAGTGTATGGGGGGGACGGGTCTGCATTATTTATTGTATGGGGGGGACGGGTCTGCAGTATTTAGTGTATGGGGGGACGGGTCTGCAGTATTTAGTGTATGGGGGGGACGGGTCTGCAGTATTTAGTGTATGGGGGACGGGTCTGCAGTATTTAGTGTATGGGGGGGACGGGTCTGCAGTATTTAGTGTATGGGGGACGGGTCTGCAGTATTTAGTGTATGGGGGGGACGGGTCTGCAGTATTTAGTGTATGGGGGGGACGGGTCTGCAGTATTTAGTGTATGGGGGGACGGGTCTGCAGTATTTAGTGTATGGGGGGGACGGGTCTGCAGTATTTAGTGTATGGGGGTCGGGTCTGCAGTATTTAGTGTATGGGGGGGACGTGTCTGCAGTATTTAGTGTATGGGGGGGACGGGTCTGCAGTATTTAGTGTATGGGGAGACGGGTCTGCAGTATTTAGTGTATGGGGGACGGGTCTGCATTATTTAGTGTATGGGGGGGACGGGTCTGCAGTATTTAGTGTATGGGGGGACGGGTCTGCAGTATTTAGTGTATGGGGGACGGGTCTGCATTATTTAGTGTATGGGGGGACGGGTCTGCAGTATTTAGTGTATGGGGGGTACGGGTCTGCAGTATTTAGTGTATGGGGGACGGGTCTGCAGTATTTAGTGTATGGGGGGACGGGTCTGCAGTATTTAGTGTATGGGGGGAAGGGTCTGCAGTATTTAGTGTATGGGGGGGGACGGGTCTGCAGCATTTAGTGTATGGGGGACGGGTCTGCAGTATTTAGTGTATGGGGGGGGGACGGGTCTGCAGTATTTAGTGTATGGGGGACGGGTCTGCAGTATTTAGTGTAAGGGGGACGGGTCTGCAGTATTTAGTGTATGGGGGGGGACGGGTCTGCATTATTTAGTGTATGCGGGGGGGACGGGTCTGCATTATTTAGTGTATGGGTGGGGGACGGGTCTGCAGTATTTAGTGTATGGGGGTGGGGACGGGTCTGCATTATTTAGTGTATGGGGGGGGACGGGTCTGCATTATTTAGTGTATGGGGGGGACGGGTCTGCATTATTTAGTGTATGAGGGGGGGGACGGGTCTGCAGTACTTAGTGTATGGGGGGGGACGGGTCTGCATTATTTAGTGTATGGGGGGGGGACGGGTCTGCATTATTTAGTGTATGGGGGGGGACGGGTCTGCATTATTTAGTGTATGGGGGGGGACGGGTCTGCATTATTTATTGTATGGGGGGGGACGGGTCTGCAGTATTTAGTGTATGGGGGTGACGGGTCTGCAGTATTTAGTGTATGGGGGGGGACGGGTCTGCATTATTCTGAACTGTTTTTAGGCTGTCAGTCTGTTAAAAATGATGCCTTTACCTGTTCCAGCATCAGGTGACGCCCCCATCAGGTGATTGTTAAGTAACTGCCCCCATGTAATTGCGGTGGTGCAGCGGTGCGGCTGCCAAGGGTACAGCCACCATGTTCCGCGCCCGTCTCCACTCATGGTGGCAGGACAACAAAATCCAGCCCAGTGTGTGAGTGTGTCTGAGCATCTGTGTGTGTGTTTGTGAGTGTGTAGTATGTGAGTGTGCAGTGTGTGAGTGTGTGAATGCGTGTGTGTGAGGGGAGACAGTGGCATAGTGGCATTGTCACTGAACTAATAATCCAGAGGCCCAGGCTAATGCCCTAGGGACTCAGGTTCAAATCCCTCCACGGCAGCTGGTGGAATTTAAATTCAATTAATTAATGTTCCATTAATTAATAATAAAAATCTGGAATTGAAAGCTAGTCTCAGTCATGGTGCCATGAAACTATCATTGATTGCCTTTAAAACCCATCTGGTTCACTAATGTCCTTTCGGGAAGGAAATCTGCTGTCCTTACCTGGTCTGGATTACATGTGACTCCAGACCCACAGCAATGGACTCTTAACTGCCCTCTGAAATGGCCTAGCAAGACACTCAGTTGTACAGGGCAATTAAGGATGGGCAACAAATGCTGAGCTTGCCAGCGACACCCACATCCCATGACAGAATAAACAAAAAGTGTGTGAGTGTGAGGGAGGCCCAACTCCATGTTTGAAACCCTCCAACCAGGTTTCCACCCCGGCACAGTATCGAAACCATTCTTATCAAGGTCCCAAATGACATCCAATGTGACTATGACAAAGGTAAACTTTCCCTCCTTGTCCTCCTCTGCAGCCTTTGACACTGTTCAGCACACCATCCTCCTCCAACACCTCTTCACTGTCATCCAGCTGGGTGGGACTGCTCTCACCTGGTTGCATTCTTATCTATTGAATCGCAGTGATACCTCTGGTGTCCCCCAAGAATCTAACCTTGGCTCCCTCCTATTTCTCATCGACATGTTGCCCTTCAGCGACATCACCCGAAAACATAGTGTTTGTTTTCAGACACACACTGATGACACCCAGCTCTACCTCACCATCACTTCTCTCAACTCCTCCAGCCTTGCTAAACTATCAGATTGTTTATCCGACATCCAGTACTGAATGAGCAGAAATTTCATCAATTAAACATTGGGAAGATTAAAGCCATTGTTTTCAGTCCCCGCTACAAATGCCATTCCCTAGCTACTGACTCCATCCCTCTCCCTGGCAACAGTTTGAGACTGAACCAGACTGTTCGAAACCTTACCATCATATTTGACACTAAGATTTGTGTACAAGATTATGAGGGGCATGGACAGGGTGGATAGGGAGCAGCTGTTCCCCTTAGTTGAAGGGTCATTTATGTGGGGACACAAGTTTAAGATGAGAGGCAGGAGGTTTAAGGAGGATTTGAGAAAGAACTTTTTTACCCAGAGGGTGGTGACGGTCTGGAATGCCCTGCCTGGGAGGGTGGTAGAGGCAGGTTGCCTCACATCCTTTAAAAAGTACCTGGATGAGCACTTGGCACATCATAACATTCAAGGCTATGGGCCAAGTGCTGGCAAATGGGATTAGGTAGACAGTCAGGTGTCTTTAATGCATCGGTGCAGACTCGATGGGCCGAAGGGCCTCTTCTGCACTGTATGATTCTGTGATTTTGTGAAGATGAGCTTTCAACTCCGTATCCTTTCCATTACTAAGACCACCTATTTCCACCTCTGTAACATCGCCCAAAAACCCCTCGTCTCAGCTCATCTGCTGCTGAAACCCTCATTCATGCCTTTGTTCCCTTGAGACTTGACTATTCCAACAAACTCCTGGCTGGTCTCCCACATTCTTTTCTTTTGGGCCTCCTTATCTCGAGAGACAATGGATACGCGCCTGGAGGTGGTCAGTGGTTTGTGAAGCAGCGCCTGGAGTGGCTATCAAGGCCAATTCTGGAGTGACAGGCTCTTCCACAGGTGCTGCAGAGAAATTTGTTTGTTGGGGCTGTTACACAGTTGGCTCTCCCCTTGCGCCTCTGTCTTTTTTCCTGCCAACTACTAAGTCTCTTCGACTCGCCACAATTTAGCCCTGTCTTTATGGCTGCCCGCCAGCTCTGGCGAATGCTGGCAACTGACTCCCACAACTTGTGATCAATGTCACACGATTTCATGTCGCGTTTGCAGACGTCTTTATAACGGAGACATGGACGGCCGGTGGGTCTGATACCAGTGGCGAGCTCGCTGTACAATGTGTCTTTGGGGATCCTGCCATCTTCCATGCGGCTCACATGGCCAAGCCATCTCAAGCGCCGCTGACTCAGTAGTGTGTATAAGCTGGGGATGTTGGCCGCTTCAAGGACTTCTGTGTTGGAGATATAGTCCTGCCACCTGATGCCAAGTATTCTCCGAAGGCAGCGAAGATGGAATGAATTGAGACGTCGCTCTTGGCTGGCATACGTTGTCCAGACCTCGCTGCCGTAGAGCAAGGTACTGAGGACACAGGCCTGATACACTCGGACTTTTGTGTTCCGTGTCAGTGCGCCATTTTCCCACACTCTCTTGGCCAGTCTGAACATAGCAGTGGAAGCCTTACCCATGCGCTTGTTGATTTCTGCATCTAGAGACAGGTTACTGGTGATAGTTGAGCCTAGGTAGGTGAACTCTTGAACCACTTCCAGAGCGTGGTCGCCAATATTGATGGATGGAGCATTTCTGACATCCTGCCCCATGATGTTCGTTTTCTTGAGGCTGATGGTTAGGCCAAATTCATTGCAGGCAGACGCAAACCTGTCGATGAGACTCTGCAGGCATTCTTCAGTGTGAGATGTTAAAGCAGCATCGTCAGCAAAGAGGAGTTCTCTGATGAGGACTTTCCGTACTTTGGACTTCGCTCTTAGACGGGCAAGGTTGAACAACCTGCCCCCTGATCTTGTGTGGAGGAAAATTCCTTCTTCAGAGGATTTGAACGCATGTGAAAGCAGCAGGGAGAAGAAAATCCCAAAAAGTGTGGGTGCGAGAACACAGCCCTGTTTCACACCACTCAGGATAGGAAAGGGCTCTGATGAGGAGCCACCATGTTGAATTGTGCCTTTCATATTGTCATGGAATGAGGTGATGATACTTAGTAGCTTTGGTGGACATCCTATCTTTTCTAGTAGTCTGAAGAGACCACGTCTGCTGACGAGGTCAAAGGCTTTGGTGAGATCAATGAAAGCAATGTAGAGGGGCATCTGTTGTTCACGGCATTTCTCCTGTATCTGACGAAGGGAGAACAGCATGTCAATAGTCGATCTCTCTGCACGAAAGCCACACTGTGCCTCAGGGTAGACGCGCTCGGCCAGCTTCTGGAGCCTGTTCAGAGCGACTCGAGCAAAGACTTTCCCCACTATGCTGAGCAGGGAGATTCCACGGTAGTTGTTGCAGTCACCGCGGTCACCTTTGTTTTTATAGAGGGTGATGATGTTGGCATCGCGCATGTCCTGGGGTACTGCTCCCTCGTCCCAGCACAGGCATAGCAGTTCATGTAGTGCTGAGAGTATAGCAGGCTTGGCACTCTTGATTATTTCAGGGGTAATGCTGTCCTTCCCAGGGGCTTTTCCGCTGGCTAGGGAATCAATGGCATCACTGAGTTCCGATTTGGTTGGCTGTATGTCCAGCTCATCAATGACTGGTAGAGGCTGGGCTGCATTGAGGGCAGTCTCAGTGACAGCATTCTCCCTGGAGTACAGTTCTAGGTAGTGCTCAACCCAGCGGTCCATCTGTTTGCGTTGGTCAGTGATTATGTCCCCCGATTTAGATTTGAGGGGGGTGATCTTCTTGATGGTTGGCCCAAGAGCTCTCTTCATGCCATCATACATTCCTCTGATGTTTCCGGTGTCTGAGGCCAGCTGAATATGACTGCATAGGTGTTGCCAGTAGTCGTTTGCGCAACGCCTAGCTGTTCTTTGTGCAGTACTTCTGGCTGCTTTAAGTGCTGCGGATGTTAAATCGCTGGGGGCTTTCTTGTAGTTCAAAAGTGCAATGCGCTTAGCGGCTATGACAGGTTCCAGCTCTTCATTATGAGATTGAAACCAGTCTGCATTTCTCTTCGCACTTTTGCCGTAGGTGGTCATAGCTGACTCATAGATGACGTCTCTGATGTGGGCCCACTTGGTCTCAGCATCCCCTGTGGGAGTGTTTTGAAGGGCTGTTACAAGTGAATTTAGAAATTTTTGTAACAGCTGTGGGTGAGAAATTCTGCTCGTGTTGATGCGCGGGTGGCCCTTCTGCTTGGAATGATGCAACTTCTTTGGTCTGAGTCTAACCTTGCTGCACACCAGGGAGTGGTCGGTGTCGCAGTCCGCACTGTGGAAGCTGCGTGTGATTTGAACACTGTTTAAGGCGGCTCGCCTTGTGACAATGAGGTCTAGCTGGTGCCAACGACGTGATCTTGGGTGCCTCCATGAAACCTGGTGACAGGGTTTAGTGTGAAAGAACGAGTTGGTGATGCAGAGGTTATGATAGGTACACAACTCAAGCAGTCTCTGCCCGTTCTCATTCATCCTTCCAACGCCATAGCGCCCAAGGCAGGAGGGCCATGAGTCATGGTCGGCCCCAACCCTGGCATTAAAGTCCCCCAGCAGGAATAGGTGTTCGGTGTTGGGGATGCTGCTAATGATGTTATGGAGTTGTTCATAGAACTGGTCTTTAGCTTCAGGTGCGGAACAGAGTGTTGGAGCATAGATGCTGAGTAGGTGTACTGGACCAGAGGTGGTGAGCAGTCGGATGGACAGTATGCGTTCCGAGCCATTTGAGGGAGGCTCTATCATGCTGAGCAAGGAGTTTCTGATGGCGAAGCCCACTCCATGCTGTCTTGGTTCTTCAGGATCCCTGCCCTGCCAGAAGAAGGTGTAGTCTTGCTCTGCTAGAGAGCCACTGGCGGGGAGGCGAGTCTCCTGAAGTGCTGCAATGAAGTCCCACATTCTAACCTCCATAAACTTGCGGTCATCCAAAATTCTGTGTCCTGCTCCCCTATCATCCCCTGTGCTCGCTGACCTACACTGCCTCCTGGTCAAGCAACACCTCGATTGTAAACTCTCATCATTGTTTTCAAATCCCTCCATGGCCTCACCCCTCCCTATCTCTGTAATCTCCTCCAGCCTCAAAACCCTCTGAGATATCTGCACTCCCTCTAATTCTGACCTCTTGAGCATCCCTGATTTTAATCACTCCACCATTGGCGGCCATGCCTTCAGCTGCCTGGGCCCCAAGCTCTGGAATTCTCTTCCTACTCCTCTCTGCCTCTCCACCTCACTTTCCTAGTTTAACATTCTCTTTAAAACTTATCTCTTTGGCCACGCTTTTGGTCATCCGCCCTAATATCTCCTTATGTGGCCCAGTGTCAAATTTTGTTTTATAATGCTCCTAGAAAGTGTCCTACGATGTTTATGAATTTAAAGGCACTATAAAAATATGAGTTGTTGTTGAGTGTGTGTGTGTGTCTGGGCTTGTAGATGGGCTAGGAGGCGGGAGTCCATAAAATAGCAGCAAGAGCGGGAGGGGTGCAGAGGGTCCATTGCCTTCTCATTGCACTGCAACTAAGTCGAGGGCTGGATAGGCTGACGACAGTCTTCCAGCTTGGAGGCCAATTGAGGCCTTAAGAGGTCTATTATCAGCCATGTAAGGACCTTTTCCCTGCGCTGTTGGGCTTATACCAGTGGCGGGGAGGGGTGGACGGAGGGGGGGGAGGTCACCCAGTAAAACAAGGTGATCTATGGTGCACAGAGGACACCAGCGGAAAACATCCCCCCTCTTTGAATCCTCCATCCCAGCACTCAGTGTCCACCCTCCCCCAACTTCCCCCCCGCCCCCATCACGGGGACCTACTGGTCTGGCCCTGGAACATAGGAGCAGAAGTAGGCCATTCAGCCCATCGAAGCCTGCCCTGCCATTCAATATGGTCTTCCACTTCAATGCCTTTCGCCCACACTATCCTCATATGCCTAATGTAATTTGTATTTAGAAATCTGTCAGTCTCTGCTTTAAACATATTCAATGACTGAGCTTCCACAGCTCTCTGCGATAGAGAGTTCCAAAGATTCACAACCCTCTGAGTAAAGAAATTTCTCCTCATTTCGGTCCTAAGTGGCTTCCCCCTTATTTTGAAATTGTGTCCCCTGGTTTTAGACACCCCAACCAGGGGAAACAGCTGGCATTTATTGTCCATCCCTAATTGTTCTCAAGAAGGTGGTGGTGAGCTGCCTTCTTGAACTGCTGCAGTCCATGTGGTGTAGGTAGACCCATAGTGCTGTTAGGAAGGGAGTTCCAGGATTTTGATCCAGCAACAGTGAAGAAACGGCGATATAGTTCCAAGTCAGGATGGTGTGTATCTTTGGGGGGAACTTGCAGGTGGTGGTGTTCCCATGCATCTGCTGCCCTTGTCCTTCTAGTTGGTAGAGGTCGCGGGTTTGGAAGGTGCTGTCGAGGGAGCCTTGGTGAGTTGCTGCAGTGCATCTTGTAGATGGTACACACTGCTGCCACTGTGCTATTCTAGTGAAGGGAGTTGAAGTTTAAGGTGGTGGATGGGGTGCCAATCAAGTGGGCTGCTTTGTCCTGGATGGTGTCGATGTTCTTGAGTGCTTTTGGAGCTGCACTTATCCAGGCAACAGGAGAGTATTCATCACACTCGTGCCTTGGAGAGTCAGGAGGTGAGATATTCGCTGCAGAATTCCCAGCCTCTGACCTGCTCTTGTAGCCACACTATTTATGTGGCTGGTCCAGTTCAGTTTCTGGTCAATGCTGATCCCAGCATGTTGATGGTGGGGGATTCAGCAATGGTAATGCTATTGAATGTTAAGGGAAGATGGTTATATTCTCTCTTGTTGGAGATGTTCATTGCCTGGCCCTTGTGTGGCATAAACTTTACTTGCCACTTATCAGCCAAAGCCTGAATGTTGTCCAGGTCTTGCCACATGTAACCAGTATCTGAGGAGTCACGAATGGTGCTGAACACTGTGTTATCATCAGCGAACATCCACTTCTGGGCTTATGATGGAGGGAAGGTTATTGATAAGGCAGCTGAAGATAGTTGGGCCCAGGACACTAGCCTGAGGAACTCCTACAGCAATGTTCTGAGTTTGGGATGATTGGCCTCCAACAAGTACAACCATCTTCCTTTGTGCTAGGTAGGACTCTGGCCAGTGGAGAGTTTTCCTCTCATTCCCATTGACTTCAATTTTGCTGCGGCTCCTTGATGCTACATTTGTTCAAATGCTGCCTTGATGTCAAGGGCAGTCATTTTCACCTTACCTCTGAAATTCAGCTCTTTTGTCCATGTTTAGACGAGGACTGTAATGAGACCTGGAGATGAGTGCCCTGGTGGAACCCAAGTTGAACATTAGTGAGCAGGTTATTGTAATATTACTTGCTCCTTTGATATGTTAATTACTGTAAGGCTCGCAGGTGTTATGACCACGGTGGGAGGAATGTACTATCTTTCTCTAGTTCCACTTCTCCACAGGTCAAAACATATATTTAAATGTTTATCCAGTTACCAATATGGCCAACTATATATTTTATTGTTATTTCAGAATAAAATCCACCAACCAGGTTTCTTTAATAAACAACAAAATTATCAATTTATTATAAAACAAGACATATTCAGTAAAGATGCAACGCAGATTGAAATACAAAAGTTCCTTTCTAACGCAGTCCAACACATACACGAACACACACACACCGGTTAAAGAAAAAATAAAGAGCTTTATTTCTTGAAGGAAAACGATAAGATATGAAATGATATTTTTTTTGTGCCATTTCCTTTTTTTTTTCAGGGCGGCACAGTGGCACAGTGGTTAGCACCGCAGCCTCACAGCTCCAGGGACCTGGGTTCGATTCTGGGTACTGCCTGTGTGGAGTTTGCAAGTTCTCCCTGTGTTTACGTGGGTTTTCTCCGGGTGCTCCGGTTTCCTCCCACAAGCCAAAAGACTTGCAGGTTGATAGGTAAATTGGCCATTATAAATTGTCACTAGTATAGGTAGGTGGCAGGGAATTATAGGGACAGGTGGGGATGTTTGGTAGGAATATGGGATTAGTGTAGGATTAGTATAAATGGGTGGTTGATGTTCGGCACAGACTCGGTGGGCCGAAGGGCCTGTTTCAGTGCTGTATCTCTAATCTAATCTAATCATATCAGTTGTCCCTTTTCTGGCTTCACAAATACGTGGAGACGGCTGTCACTGGGATCCTTTTGGAACAGTTCTCTTCAGGCGACTCGGAGGGCAGAGTTCCAGAGAGGTGAGTATATAAAAAAACTTACCTCGGGGATTCTCGGAGCAGACTTGGAGGGCGGAGTTCCAGAGCGGTGAGAATATAAAAAAACTTACCTCGGGGATTCTCGGAGCAGACTCGGAGGGCGGAGTTCCAGAGTGGTGAGTATATAAAAAAACTTACCTCGGGGATTCTCGGAGCAGACTCGGAGGGCGGAGTTCCAGAGCGATGAAAATACAGAGTAAGTTACTTCGGGTGGGAAAAAAAACTGAAAAAGTGACGTCACAGGAAAGCTGTGACCTGATTGGCTGGCAGGGAATCTGTACCGAACTTGAAAATAAAACGAATAAAAATTGATTAAAACACTAATTAACTAATTAATAAGTAGAATAACTAAACCACAGGGAGGAGATTACTGTATTTCGACAACATTTAACATTTCTTGTAGAAATCTAGCACAAGGGACCACATAGTGAAGTGTATCATAATTTAGTAAGGATTTAATAAGTATTTATTTATTTTATATCAATTAACTAATTAGTGATAGAAATGTCAGTTAGAGGGGTGAAGTGCTTCACCTGTGAGATGTGGAAGGTCAGTGACACTTCCAGCGTTCCGGACAACTACATCTGCAGGAAGTGTACCCAGTTGCAGCTCCTCACAGCCCGCATGGATCGGTTGGAGCGGCAACTGGATGCACTTAGGAGCATGCAGGTGGCGGAAAGCGTCATAGACAGGAGTTTTAGAGAAGTGGTTACACCCAAGGTGCAGGCAGATAGATGGGTGACCGCTAGAAGGGGTAGGCAGTCAGTGCAGGAATCCCCTGTGACTATCCCCCTCTCTAACAAGTATACCGTTTTGGATACTGTTGGGGGGGATGGCCTATCAGGGGAAAACAGCAGCAGCCAGAGCAGTGGCACCACAGCTGGCACTGTTGTTCAGCAGCGGGGGACAAAGCGCAGAAGAGCAATAGTTATAGGGGACTCGATAGTCAGGGGCACAGATAGGCGCTTCTGTGGACGTGAAAGAGACTCCAGGAAGGTATGTTGCCTCCCTGGTGCCAGGGTCAAGGATGTCTCTGAACGGACAGAGGGCATTCTGAAGGGGGAGGGTGAACAGCCAGAGGTTGTGGTACACATCGGTACCAATGACATAGGCAGGAAGAGTGATGAGGTCCTGCAGGGGGAGTTTAGGGAGTTAGGTAGAAAGTTAACAAACAGGACCTCGAGGGTTGTAATCTCTGGATTACTCCCTTTACCACGTGCCAGTGAGTCTAGAAATAGGAAGATAGTGCAGCTAATCACGTGGCTGAACAGCTGGTGTAGAAGGGAGGGTTTCAGATATCTGGACCATTGGGATCTCTTCAGGGACAGATGGGACCTGTACAAGAAGGACGGGTTGCCTCTAAACTGGAAGGGCACTAATATCCTGGCTGCAAGGTTTGTGAGCGTCACTCGGGAGGGTTTAAACGAGTGTGGCAGGGGGGTGGGAACCAGAGCAGTAGGACAGCTAGTGAAGTAATTGAGGAGGACACAGTAAATAAGGCCAGTAGGACTAAGAGGAAGAGCAGGCAGGGAGATGTTGCTGAGCACAGCGGGACTGGTGGTCTGAAGTGCATTTGTTTCAATGCGAGAAGTATAACAGATAAGGCAGATGAACTCAGAGCTTGGATTAGTACTCGGAAATATGATGTTGTTGCTATTACAGAGACTTGGTTGAGGGAAGGGCAGGATTGGCAGCTAAATGTTCCAGGCTTTAGAAGCTTCAGGCGGGATAGAGGGGGATGTAAAAGGGGTGGGGGAGTTGCATTACTGGTTAAGGAGAATATCACAGCTGTACTGCGGGAGGACACCTCAGAGAGGTCATGCAGCGAGGCAATATGGGTGGAGCTCAGGAATAGGAAGGGTGCAGTCACGATGTTGGAGGTTTACTACAGGCCTCCCAACAGCCAGCGGGAGGTAGAGGAGCAGATATGGAGACAGATTTTGGAAAGATGTAAAGGTAACAGGGTTGTAGTGGTGGGTGATTTTAACTTCCCCAATATTGACTGGGACTCACTTAGTGCTAGGGGCTTGGATGGGGCAGAATTTGTGAGGAACATCCAGGAGGGCTTCTTGAAACAGTATGTAGATAGTCCAACTAGGGATGGGGCCATTCTGGACCTGGTATTGGGGAATGAGCCCGGCCAGGTGGTCAAAGTTTCAGTGGGGGAGCATTTCGGGAGCAGTGACCATAATTCCATAAGTTTTAAGGTACTTGTGGATAAGGATAAGAGTAGTCCTCGGGTGAAGGTGCTAAATTGAGGGAAGGCTAATTATAACAATATTAGGCAGGAACTGAAGAATTTAGATTGGGGGCGGCTGTTTGAGGGTAAAGCAACATCTGACATGTGGGAGTCTTTCAAACATCAGCTGATTAGAATCCAGGACCAGCATGTTCCTGTGAGGAAGAAAGACAAGTTTGGCAAGTTTCGGGAAGCTTGGATAACACGGGATATTGTGAGCCTCGTCAAAAAGAAAAAGGAAGCATTTGTAAGGGCTGGAAGGCTAGGAACAGATGAAGCACTTGAGGAATATAAAGACAGTAGGAAGGAACTTAAGCAAGGAGTTAGGAGGGCTAAAAGGGGTCATGAAAAGTCATTGGCAAACAGGATTAAGGAAAATCCCAAGGCTTTTTATACATATATAAAGAGCAAGAGGGTAATCAGGGAAAGGGTTGGCCCACTCAAGGACAGAGATGGGAATCTATGCGTGGAGCCAGAGGAAATGGGTGAGGTGCTAAATGAGTACTTTGCATCAGTATTCACCAAGGAGAAGGACTTGGTGGATGATGAGCCTAGGGAAGGGAGTGCAGATAGTCTCAGTCATCTCATTATCAAAAAGGAGGAGGTGTTGGGTGTCTTGCAAAGCATTAAGGTAGATATGTTCCCAGAGCCTGACGGGATCTACCCTAGAATACTGAGGGAGGCAAGGGAAGAAATTGCTGGGGCCTTGACAGAAATCTTTGCATCCTCATTGGCTACAGGTGAGGTCCCAGAGGACTGGAGAATAGCCAATGTTGTTCCTTTGTTTAAGAAGGGTGGTAAGGATAATACAGGAAATTATAGGCCGGTGAGCCTTACGTCAGTGGTAGGGAAACTATTAGAGAGGATTCTTCGGGACAGGATTTACTCCCATTTGGAAACAAACGCACTTATTAGCGAGAGACAGCATGGTTTTGTGAAGGGGAGGTCGTGTCTTACTAATTTGATTGAATTTTTTGAGGAAGTGACGGAGATGATTGATGAGGGAAGGGCGGTGGATGTTGTCTAAATGGACTTTAGTAAAGCCTTTGACAAGGTCCCTCATGGCAGACTGGTGCAAAAGGTGAAGTCACACGGGATCAGAGGTGAGCTGGCAAGATGGATACAGAACTGGCTCAGTCACAGAAGACAGAGGGTAACACTGGATGGGTGTTTTTCTGAATGGAGGGATGTGACTAGTGGTGTTCCGCAGGGATCAGTGCTGGGACCTTTGCTGTTTGTAGTATATATAAATGATTTGGAGGAAAATGTAGCTGGTCTGATTAGTAAGTTTGCGGACGACACAAATGTTGGTGGAGTTGCGGATAATGATGAGGATTGTCAGAGGATACAGCAGGATATAGATCGGTTGGAGACTTGGGCGGAGAAATGGCAGATGGAGTTTAATCCGGACAAATGTGAGGTAATGCATTTTGGAAGGTCTAATGCAGGTGGGAGGTATACAGTAAATGGCAGAACCCTTAGGAGTATTGACAGGCAGAGAGATCTGGGCGTACAGGTCCACAGGTCACTGAAAGCAACGCAGGTGGATAAGGTAGTTAAGAAGGCATACGGCATGCTTGCCTTCATCGGTCGGGGCATAGAGTGTAAAAATTGGCAAGTCATGCTGCAGCTGTACAGAACTTTAGTTTGGCCACACTTAGAATATTGCGTGCAATTCTGGTTGCCACACTACCAGAAGGACGTGGAGGCTTTGGAGAGGGTACCGAAGAGGTTTACCAGGATGTTGCCTTGTCTGAAGGGCATTCGCTATGAGGAGAGATTGGATAAACTCGGATTGTTTTCATTGGAACAACGGAGGTGGAGGGGCGACATGATAGAGGTTTACAAAGTTATGAGCGGCATGGACAGAGTGGATAGTCAGAAGCTTTTTCCCAGGGTGGAAGAGTCAGTTACTGGGGGACATGGGTTTAAGGTGCGAGGGGCAACGTTTAGAGGGGATGTGCGAGGCAAGTATTTTACACAGAGGGTGGTGAGTGCCTGGAACTTGCTGCCAGGGGAGGTGGTGGAAGCAGATACGATAGCAACGTTTAAGAGACATCTTGACAAATATATGAATAGGAAGGGAATAGAGGGACATGGGCCCCGGAAGTGCAGAAGGTGTTAGTTTCGGCAGGCATCAAGATCGGCGCAGGCTTGGAAGGCCGAATGGCCTGTTCCTGTGCTGTACTGTTCTTTGTTCTTTGACGTCAAGGATTAGTCTGGCAGGCTTTCCAGGAGAAATGCGGCTTCAGGGGTTTCAGCTATCACACACTGGATTCTCACGGTTTCTCAGAGAGGTGGAGAAAGAATAAACTGGTCTTCTCTTTTAGCAGGCAGACCCCCAACTGACTCAAAATAAGCCAAAACAAAACCAACTCTTGACCACCATAAATCTTCACATCTCTGTAAACAACTCCCATCGTCAGAAGACACTTGCTGTTTACTTAGCTGAAGACATGTGACTTCCAATCAGTGTTTTTAAACAAAGTCCCAAAGTCCTTCTAATGACCTTTTTAATAAAACAAACTCCAGCATCTATGGAATCACTTCAGTTCTCCAAAGGAATCCATTTTCACAATTTTAAAACATGAGTTCTCACAAAAATTAAAAAATGGAAGTATTTTCATAAAACAGGACCACAAGTAATATCCAAAGCAAACGTGGGTTTTTATTATACTTTAAACTAGCATATATAGCCACTGAATGAGCCACACCAAAACACATTTTACTCTGTCAGGCTACACCCACAACTCCCTGGTCATGTGTGATGTGAAATCACTTCCTCTGGTGATCTTCACTTACAGCTTCTTAAGTGTGGTCCTCTTAAGGTCATTCCACAATGTACTTTTTCCAATGTACTTTTCTCCAAAGATAAAAACATATGTACAATATACAATGATGTTGCAGTTCAGACTAACTATACATGATTAAAACAAAACATTATTTACAAGTAAGCAAGTTTAGCACTCTCTAAAATGTAGAGGAGATTTGCTTATTCATCCCAATCTTGTTATCGTAAACCTCTTTCCAGAGCTGAACTCGTCCTGACAACTCCTGTGAGACTCTGGTGACTCGGAACTCTGCTTAGCATGTTCTTCCTCTTTGCCTGTAGCCTCTGTACATTAATCTTCAGACTTTGTCTTTGAATGTGTCCGTAATGTCACAGGCTTGTCACATGTAATGCTGTCGGACAGCTCTCTGAGTTGACTTCAGTCTGAGAATTGTACCATTGAGTGCCTGGACCTCATATGATCTGGGCTGGTTGCATATCCTAGCATCATCTGCAGGATACCAAGTTCCCGACGCATGATTGAGGACTCTGACCTTCTGTCCTACTCACAATTGAGCTAATTCTCATCCTGTTTGCCTGTTGTACAACATCTTCCCTGGTTTAGAAAGTTTAGAAAAATGATGACTGGCAACATCACCAATTATCAGCAATCCCTCTAGCCTCTGGGTACTTGCTGCAATGAACTGAAGCCCGAGGTGAGACTCCTGGTCATATCATCGATAAAGGAAGACATATCAGATGCACTGGTGTGGAAAATTGCATCATCAGAACGGATGCATCGGAGATGGAGAAATTGGGAGAATGAAATGGAATCCTAATAGGAAACAGGGTTTGAGAAAGTGTAGTCGAGATAGCCGTGAGAGTCAGTGGGCTTAAGATAAGTGTACAGAGATGGAGACAGAGAAATCAAAGAAGGGAAGGGAAGTGTCGGAGATGGACCATGTAAAGGTGAGAGAAGGATGGAAATTGAAAGCAAAGTTGATGAAGTTTTCCAATTTGGGGTGAGAGAAGGAAACAGCACTGATACAGTCATCAATGTACCTGAAAAACAGCTGGTGAAGCGGGCCTGAGTAGGACTGGAACAAGGAATGTTCGACATACCCCAGAAAAAGACAGGCATAACTCTTCTTAGGCAGTCCCTTGGGAACGAGGATGACTTTCTTCCACTCCAGTGTTGTGGGTTTTTAATCAATAACTAGGACCCCTACAGGTACCCATAGCAACACCTTATATTTGGAAGAAGTGAGTGGAGTTGAAGGAGAAGTTGTTCAATGTGAGAACAAGTTCAGCCAGGCGGAGGAGGGTGGTGGTAGATTTTTAAAAATTTGTTTCATGGGGTGTGGGCAATGCCGGCAAGGCCAGCATTTGTTGCCCATCCCTAATTGCCCTGAGTGGCTTGCTAGGCCGCTTCAGCGGGCAGTTAAGCGGGCAGACATCTGTGGGTCTGGAGTTGAGAAGAGAAAAAGGTTTTTGTTAATGTGTCGGATAAGTCGAAGGATGAAATGAAACTATGGAACAGAACAGCTTTGAGATAGTATGAGTCGGTGCTTCTGGAGAGAGAGGTTCAGCGTGTACATGTGGCGGCGCATGGTACTGAGTGTGGATATCAGGATGCGGCGAGAGCAGCAGTCCGAGGAACATTGTATTTCTTTGAGATATCAGTAATCCCGGGTAGATTCAAAACATGAAGGATGAAACTTCAGTTGGAATCCACGTGGAATAAGTCAGAGCCAGAGACAGTCGCTGAGGGAGGATATGTGAAAATGAGTTTTAGCAGAAACCTTATCGAACACTAGGATGGAAATGGAAAGCAATGAAGGTGAGAAAGGTAAAAGAGACGAATGGAAATCCCGTCGGAGAGAAGAGCAGAACTTTTCAAACGTAGGCATTCCTGGAAGAGAAGTGGCTAAAATAAGATCAAAATACTGCAGATGCTGGAACTCTGAAATGAGAACAGAAAGTGCCGGAAATACTCAGCAGGTCTGGCAGCATCTGTACAGAGAGAAACAGAGTTAAGGTTTAAGGTCTGTGACCCTTCATCAGAACTGTTATGTGGCACTTTATCAAACGCCTTTTGAAAGTCCATGCACACCACATGAACTGTGTGACCCTCATCAACCCTCCCTGTTGCCTGATCAAAAAACTCAATCAAGTTTGTTAAACACGATTTTTCTCTGAGAAATCTGTGCTGGCTCTCCTTAATTAATTCACGCTTGTTCTGAGTGACTGTTAATTTTGTCCCGGATTATCATTTCTAAAAGCTTTCCCACAACTGAGATTAAACTGACTGGCATGTAGTTGCTGGGCTTATCCTTATATCCTTTTTTGTAATAAAGGTATAACATTTGCAATTCTCCAGTCCTCTGGTACCACCCCTGTACCTATAGAGGATTGGAAGATTATGGTCAGTGCCTTCACAATTTCCACACTTCATTCCCTCAGTATCCTCGGATGCATACCACCTGGCACTGGTACAGTCAGCCTATCTAGTACCTCCTTATTATCAATTTTTAGTCCATTCAGTATCTCCTCTTTCACTATGACCTTGGTAGCACCACCTTCCTTGGTAAAGACAAACGCAAATTACTCATTTAGTACCTTAGCCATGCCCTCTACTTCCATGCAGAGATCCCCTTTTTGGTTCCTAATCAGCCTCACCCCTCCTTTCATTACCCTTTTACTATTTATATTGTTACAACCAGGTGATAAAGGTATCTAGGGGTCTTTTACTGTCTTCACCTGGTCTCATTGTAACAGGGTTTAATTTTTGAACACATCGTGTTTTGAGCTCCCCCTTGGTGAATCCTTGTTCACCACTTTCCAATTGTAAGGCAAAGAAATGAGCACAAACAGGCTTTCTTAGGTTTAAAAAAAAAATTGAATTTATTAAAACTTAAACACTAATTCGGTTAACGCCTACGGAGAAACACTGCGCCCCACGCTAGCATGCATGCGCGATGCACACATGCAAATAGGGACAGAAAAGAGAAGAAAAATAAAGTAAAAAAAGTTTGAGGCAATCTCTGAAGAAGGGTTTTTACTGTACTTCGAGCTCACTGTAGTCCTTTTGTAAGTAGTCTTGCTTTTCGTTGGGGTCCGGTATTCTTCTTAAACTTTGTTCACTGTAGGAGACTTTTCTCTCTTGGGGTTCATGCATCTTCAATGGGTCTTCAGTTCCGTGAGAAAGAGATGAGAGCAGACAGGAGAGAGGTGTTCTCTGTCCAGGAGAATAAATCTTTTCTCTCAAAGTTCAAATTCAAAAAAACTCCAACAGTCAGTTAGTCATGTGACTAAACTGGTCTGACCACTTCTTCTGTCTATTGGGGAAGCAAGGACTGGGTCCCTTGTTCCAACACTGTCTGCTAACATGCAAATGTCTTTCAAGTCAGGGACTTGGCAATTCCTTTTGATAGGCCCTTTTTTCTCCCCAGCCACAATTTTTAAGTTTTAATATTCATGTGGCGAAATAATGTGTGCCTCAGTCTTGGCAGGAGGGGGCTTGCATGACACCTCCACATCGAGGGGGATGAAATGCGATTTGAAAAAAAACAGCATATTTCATTACAAGGTTTGAGAGAAATATAAGATGCAGCAAGAAAAACCATGCCTTTCTCTCATTCATTTCCATTCATTCATCAATCTTAAAGCCTATTAAAATTGTCTTTTCTGGGTGCCAGTGCTGCTTTGATTTCCCCTTTTTTTTCCCTTAGGAGAGTTAGTAGTGGGTGGGTCTATCCTGAACTCTCTGAGTCATGCAAAGACCTTTGCCATCAGGGCATGGATGGTTCCATTTTTCTCTGACTGTGGGGGAATGATTCTTAGTTAATCTCCCTTTTGTTCTCTGGGACATTCCTACCTGCAGATATTTGTGCAGACTTGACTGCACTCCCCTGAGGCACTTTGACTAGATGAGGCATCACCCTCATGGTTTCTCTGTCCCCTAGAGGTATCTCTTTGTCTCTGCAGGTTCCTGTAAATGCCGTTCACAATTCTGGTGAGGTGCTTTTAAAGTCTGCATTTACATAGGAGGATGTGGGGTCTAACTTTCCACATTTTTTGGGGTTGGCTGACCAGACAGTAGAGGGTTTCATCCCTGTCCCCTTGGTCACTTTTTCCCCTTCTCTTTCTAAACTTTCGCCAGCCGTGAGCCTGCCTGTCCCTTTTTGTTCTCGGCGGGAGTCCCTTACAGTTCACCAGCCCTCTGCTGGAGGGTCCTCCTAACACCGATACAGGATTTAGGGGTGCAGGCTTCATTGTAGGTTGGGGTTTCTCCTCATCCTGGCACATGTGGCAACTCCTGCAGTACTCATGGTCGGCACAGACTCGGTGGGCCGAAGGGCCTGTTTCAGTGCTGTATCTCTAAAAAACTACTCCACCACATCTTTGTGGAGTTTTGGCCAGTCATACTGCTGTCTTACGTGCGCTTTGGTCTTTCGTATGCCGGCATGTACAGCCACTTTAGTCTCGTGGGCCCTTCTTAATATTTCTCCCTGGTACCTCTGCGGCACCACTAACTGGTGAACTACTGTTCACTCCTTGCTCTCAGGTCTGTGAGGAGAACTCCATTCCCTCATCAGTACCTCATTCGTTAAATAGTAGCAATCAGGGACTCCCTCTGCTTCACTTTCAGACTGGGCAGCCTGTGCTAACTCTTGCAATGCTGGGTCGGCTCGCTGAGCCTCAGCCAGTAAAAACTTATTTAATTCATTCCCTGGGTCTCCTAACTTCCCAAAGAAAGTCTCAGACAGGCAGACCTCATGGTCATATGCCTGCAGTGCCAGTACAGTCGCCTCTGGGGGAGCTGGTTTGAACATGCCTTAATAAGGCATTTGGCAAGGTCCCACATGGCAGACTGGTCAGTAAAATGAAAGCCCATGGGATAGTAAATAAAGGGTAGTAGTCGACGGATGTTTTTGTGAATGGAAAGCTGTACCCAGTGGCATTCCACAGGGTTCAGTGTTTGGTCCCTTGCTGTTTATGGTATATATTAATGATTTGGACTTCAATGTGGGAGGCATGATTTGGAAATTTGCTGATGACACAAAAATTGGTTGTACAGATGACAGTGAAGAGGATAACTGAATAATATCAATGATTTGGTTGAGTGAGCGGAAAAGTGGCAAATGGAATTCAATCCAGAGAAGTGTGAGGTAATGTATTTGGGGAGGGCAAAAAAAGCGAGGGAATACACAATAAACAGGCAGATATTGAGAGGGGCAGAAGAGGTGAGAGACCTTGGAGTGCATGTCCACCAGGTCCCTGAAGGTGGCAGGACAGGTAGATAGAGTGGTGAAGAAGGCACATGGAATGCTTTCCTTTATTGGCCGAGATATAGAATACAAAAGCAGGGATGTAATGCTGGAACTGTATAAAACACTGGTTAGGCCACAGCTGGAGTATTGCGTACAGTTCTGGTCACCACATTACAGGAAGGACATAATTGCTCTGGAGACAGTACAGAGGAGATTTACAAGAATGTTGCCAGGGCTCGCAAGTTGCAGCTATGAAGAAAGATTGGATAGGTTAGGGTTGTTTTCCTTGGAACAGAGGAGGCTGAGGGGTGACTTAATTGAGGTGCACAAAATTATGAGGGGCCTAAATAGAGTAGACAGGAAGGACCTGTTTCCCCCAATGGAGAGGTCAATTACCAGGGGGCACAGATTTAAGGTGATTGGTAGAAGGATTAGAGGGGACATGAAGCTTTTTCACCCAGAGGGCGATGGGTGTCTGGAATTCACTGCCAAGAATGGTGGTGGAGGCAGAAACCCTCAATTCTTTTAAAAGGTACCTGGACATGCACCTGAAGTGCTGCAAGCTGCAAGGTTATGGACCAGGTGCTGGAAGGTGGGATTGGATTGGGTGGCTAGTTTCTATTTTTTTTCCTTCCCGGGCGGCATGGGCACGACGGGCTGAATGGCCTCCTCTGTGCCGTACTTTTTCTATGGTTCTATGACCACTGCACATTCAGGGACACTGCAGGGGACTGTCTCCTGCCACTGCCCTGTCTCTCTCACCTCCTGTGGTCTTTCTTTCACTACTGTGGGTGGGGGGGGGGGGGGGGCTACCACCTTCACCCCCACTAGATCATTACCTAGGAGCAGATCAACTCTGTCCACAGGTAAAATAGGGACAATCCCTATGGCCACCGGTCCCAAAACTAGGTCGCACTCCAGGTGCACTGGGTGTACAGGTACACTACCCTCCAATACCATTCACCACCATTCTGGTGTTCACTGCAGTCTCTGGGGGAAAGGTCAGGCCTTTTCCCAGTAAAAGGGATCTAGTGGCCCCTGTGTCCCTGAGAATTACTATGGGCTTGCTTGCCCCACTCGAGGGATATGGGATTATTTTCCCTTCTGACACAAAACCCTGATAACCTGCAGGAATCCTACTAACTTTTCCTGCACTCTGGGTTGTACTCTTACTGCAGTTAAAGCCACAGCTTGTTCTGCGTTTTCCATTAGGGCCTCATCTTCACTGAGCGGGTGTGCCCTGATTAACCCTAACGGTTTTTCCATTAGTTTCCAGTAGTCAGCTTTTAAATGCCCTGCTTTGTTACAATGGAAGCACCTGGTCTTTGGGTCTTGCTATTGCTCACAGCACCTTCCTTTTTTGACTGGAGGAGGGTTCCCTGAGTCTCCTGCTTTCTTTTCTGTTCCAGGACTGCCTGGGCGGTGATCACTTTCCCATCCTTCGTCCTTCTCGGATTTGTCAGAGTGATTAGGAAAGGTTCTCCCCTGGGAAACAGACTTATAAATTAAAGCAAACTCATTGGCCAGAACGTCCACTTGCCGGGATCCCTGAATCCGTTGCTCCTCTACATGGGTCTTTATTGAGAATGGGAGAGAGTTTTAAATTCCTCTAACAGAAATACTTCCCTTAGATTCTCACAGCTGAGTTATATTTTTAAAGCCCTCAGCCTCTGGTCAAAAGGCAGCTGCTTATTCCTTTCAAACTCCAGATAAGTTTGATTAGCTTGCTTTTTGAGGGTTCTAAACTTTTGGCGATAGGCTTCGGGTACTAATTCATATGCCCCGAGGATAGCATTTTTGGTCAGTTCATAATTTGATGAACTCTCATCTGGCAACAGGGAATAAACCTCATGGGCTTGTTAGGCTAGTTTGCTTTGCAGTAAGAGACACCAGGTCTCAGCTGGCCATTTTAGCTGCCTTGGTAGTTTCTCAAACGACACAAAGAACTCTTCCACACCTTCCTCATTGAATTTTGGAATTAATTGAGCGAGCTTTTGCAATTTTGTACCCAGCCCTGAATTGTGCTCCTTCATATTTGCCATGCTTTCACTGGGGTTACTCTGTTGCCCCCGAGCTAACTGAAGCCACTTCAGCTCTCTTTCTTCGGATTCTTTCTAGAATATTCTTTTTCTCTCTCTCTCATTCCATTTCCTGTCTTTCATTTTCTTCATGTTCCTTTTGGAAGGCTCTCTCTTTCTCTTCCCTTTCCTTCTGGGAGGCTCTTTCTTTCTCCCTCTCCTGCCTTTCTCTCTCTTTCTCTTTCCCTGTCTTCTAATTCAAGTTTCCTTTGTTCCAATTGTATCTTTGCTAGCAGTAGCCTGTCTGGGTCTACTTCTAACACTGCTTCCGCATATTTAGATTTAAGGGAGAAATGGTTGGTCACTAGCCTTAGGAGTTCAGACTTCCTAGCCTTGCCACGTACAGTGATCCCACACTGCTCATCCATTTTTCGCAACACCTCCGTAGACAGTGCTTTGAACTTATCCTAAGTTACTTCACCCTGGCTTTGAGAGCTACTAGCTTCAGTTGCAGATATGTTAGTATTCAATCACACACAACCACAAGAAAACCTGTATTAATCTTGCTCTTTTTCGATTGGGAACAATTTGTCTTCCCACTTCCAATTTTTTTCATTTGTCTGTGGGTAAAATCCCGGATGTACCCCCAAATTTCTATTATGATCAGGTGAGAAAGGTGTCTAGGTATCCTCTGGTTCAAGATTCTTCAATCAGGGGAAACATCTTACTTGCATCTACCCTGACTATTCCTTTAAGTATTTTGTAGGTTTCAATTAGATCACCTCTCATTCTTCGAAACTCCAGAGAATACAAGCCCAGTTTCCCCAATCGCTCTTCATAGTACAGCCCCACCATCCCGGGAACAAATCTGGTGAACCTTCGTTGCACTCCCTCTATGGCAATAATATCCCTCCTAAGGTAAGGGGACCAAAACTGCACACAGTACTCCAGATGTGGTCTAACCACGGTTCTATACAATTGAAGCAAGACTTCACTACTCCTGTACTCAAATCCTCTTGTGATAAAGATTAACATACCATTGGCCTTCTTAATTGCTTGTTGGTGCAAGTGCCTGCTTGTTAGTGAGCGAGATACACTCAGAGGTCTCCTGCATTATCTCCCTAGACCTCCTTGACTGCCTGGTGGTTGCCTATTCCCTTTCTAGAACCATAGAAAAGTTACGGTACAGAAGGAAGCCATTCAGCCCATTGTGTCTGCACTAGCTGAAAAAAACTAGTCACCCAATCTAACCCCACCATCCAGCACCTGGTCCGTAGCCTTGCAGGTTATAGCACTTCAGGTGCATGTCCAGGTACCTTTGAAAAAAGTTGAGGGTTTCTGCCTCCAACACCATTCCTGGCAGTGAATCTCAGACACCCACCACCCTCTGGGTGAAAGCATTTTTATTTATTTAGAGATACAGCACTGAAACAGGCCCTTCGGCCCACCGAGTCTGTGCCAACCATCAACCACCCATTTATACTAATCCTACATTAATCCCATATTCCTACCATATCCCCACAATTCCCCTACCACCTACCTATACTAGGGGCAATTTATAATGGCCAATTTACCTACCAACCTGCAGGTCTTTGGCTGTCGCCCTCATGTTTTTCCTCATGTCCCCTCTAATCCTTCTACCGATCACCTTAAATCTGTGCCCCCTGGTAATTGACCTCTCCACTAGGGGAAACAGGACCTTTTGTACACCTCAATTAAGTCACCCCTCAGCCTCCTCTGTTCTAAGGAAAACAACACTAGCCGATCCAATCTTTCCTCATAGCTGCAACTTTCAAGCCCTGGAAACATTCTTGTAAATCTCCTCTGTACTCTCTCCAGAGAAATTATGTCCTTCCTGTAATGTTGTGACCATAACGTAATACTCCAGCTGTGGCCTAACCAACGTTTTATACAGTTCCAGCATTACATCCCTGCTTTTGAATTCTATACCTTGGCCAATAAAGGAAAGCATTCCATGTGCCTTCTTCACCACTCTATCTACTTGTCCTGCCACCTTCAGGGACCTGTGGACATGCACTCCAAGGTCTCTCAATATCCTCCCATTTATTGTGTATTCCCTTGCTTTGTTTGCCCTCCCCAAATGCATTACCTCACACTTCTCTGGATTGAATTCCATTTGCCACTTTTCTGCCCACTCAACCAAACCATTGATATTATTATGGAGTCTACAGCTATCCTCTCCACTATCAACTACTCGGCCAATTTTGTGTCATCAGCAAATTTTCCAATCATACCTCCCACATTTAAGTCCAAATCATTAATATATATCACAAACAGCAAGGGACACAACAGTGAGCTCTGTGGAAACAGTTTTCCAATCACAAAAACATCTGTCGACTACTACCCTTTGGTTCCTGTCCCTGAACCAATTCTGGATCCAACCTGCCACATTGTCCTGTATCCCATGGGCTTTCATTTTTATGACCAGTCTGCCAAGTGGGACATTGTCAAATGCCTTACTAAAATCCATGTAGACCACATCCACTGCACTACCCTCATCAATCTTCCTTGTTACTTCCTCAAAAAATTCAATTAAGTTAGTAAGACATGACCTTCCCTTAACAAATCCATGCTATGCCTGATTAATCCATGCCTTTCTGAGTAGCAGTTTATCGTGTCTCTCAGAATTGATTCTAATAATTTACCCACCACTGAGGTCAGACTGAACGACTTATAATTATTTGGTCTATCCCTCGCACCTTTTTTAAACAATGGTAGAACGTTCGCAGACCTCCAATCGTCTGGTACCTCTCCTGTATCTAGTGAGGATTTGAAGATGATTCTTAGCACCTCCACTGTTTCCTCCCTGGCTTCCTTTAATAACCTGGGATGCAATCCATCCGGCCCTGGTGATTTATCCACTCTCGTACTTTCTTTCTCATTATGCTTTTTGTATCTAATATTTCACACTCCTCCTCTTTTACTACAATGTCTGCATCATCCCTCTCCTTTGTGAAGACAGAGATAAAAAAACTCATTAAGAACCCTGCCCACATCTTCTGCATCCTCGCACAAGTTCCTTTGCACATCTCTGATAGGCCCTACCCTTTCCTTAGTTATTCTCTTTCTCTTAATATACTGATAAAACATCTTTGGGTTTTCCTTGATTTTACCTGCCAGTAATTTTTCACGTCCTCTCTTTGCTTTCCTAATTTCCTTTTTAAGTTTTTTGTGACCGTCATAAGCTTTCTTTTTCTGCTTAATCTTACCCTGTAAGCTTCTAGATAACCAGGGGGTTGTAGCTTTGGCCGTACCACACTTTATCTTTGTGGGGACATGTCTACACTGTGCCTGTAGAATCTCGTTTTTGAATGCCTCCCACTGGTTTCCACTGATTTTCCAACAAGTACTGTATCCAAGTTTGCAGATAACACAAAGCTGGGTGGGAGTGTGAGCTGTGAGGAGGATGCAGAGAAGCTCCAGTGTGATTTCGACAGGTTGAGTGAGTGGGCAAATACATGGTAGATGCAGTATAATGTGGATAAATGTGAGGTTATCCACTTTGGTGGCAAAAACAGAAAGGCAGATTATTGTCTGAACGGCGATAGATTGGGAAAGGGGGAGGTGCAGCGAGTCCTGGGTGTCCTTGTGCACCAGTTGCTGAAAGTAAGCATGCAGGTGCAGCAGGCAGTTAAGAAGGAAAATGGTATGTTGGTCTTCATAGCGAGAGGATTTGAGTACAGGAGCAAGGGTGTCTTGCTGCAATTATACAAGGCCTTGGTGAGACCACATCTGGAGTATTGTGTGCAGTTTTGGTCTCCTTATCTGAGGAAGGATGTTCTTGTTATGGAGGGAGTGCAGCGAAGGTTCACCAGACTGATTCCTGGGATGGCAGGACTGACGTATGAAGAGAGATTGAATCGGTTAGGATTATATTCGCTAGAGTTTAGAAGAATGAAAGGGGATCTCATAGAATCCTATAAAATTCTAACAGGACTTGACAGACTAGATGCAGGAAGGATGTTCCCGATGGTGGGGGAGTCCAGGACCAGGGGTCACAGTCTAATGATAAGGGGTAAGCCATTTAGGACTGAGATGAGGAGAGATTTCTTCACCCAGAGAGTGGTGAACCTGTGGAATTCTCTACCACAGAAAGCAGTTGAGGCCAAATCATTAAATATATTCAAGAAAGAGTTAGATATAGTTCTTAGGGCTAAAGGGATCAAGGGATTATGGGGAGAAAGCGGGAACAGGGTACTGAGTTTGGATGATCAGCCATGATCATATTGAATTGCAGTGCAGGCTCGAAGGGCCGAATGGCCTACTCCTGCTCCTATTTTTCTATGTTTCTATGAATTGAGTCCACTTTCGCCAGATCACCTCTCAGTTTCGTAAAATTTGCCTCCCCCAATTTAGAACCTTTACTCCTGTTTTATCTTTGTCCTTTTCCATGATTATGCTAAAACTAGCTGTATTATGGCCACCATCTCCACAATGGTCATCCATTGTCACTTCATCCACTTGCTCATCTTCATTACTAAAGACAAAATCTAGAATTGCACCCTCTTGCATTGGGCTCGTTACATGCTGGCTAAAAAAGTTCTCTTGAATGCACTTCAAGAATTTTGTCCCCTCTGTGCCCTTTACACTATTTGTATCCCAGTTGATATTGAGGTAGTTGAAATCCCCAACTATTATTGCCCTATAGTTTTTGCACTCAGAAATTTGCCTACATATATCATCTTGTATCTCTCGCTCACTATTTGGGGTCTATAGTACATTCCTAGTAGTGTTGCTGCCCCTTTATTTCTGATCTCCACCCATATGGCCTCATTGGAAGACTCATTTAGTATATCATCCCTCCTCACAGCTGTTATTTATTCCATCACCAATAATGCGACATCTCTTCCTTTTTTATCCCTTCTCTACCCCACCTGAAAACTCTATATCCAGGGATGTTGAGCTTCCATTCTTACCCCTCTTTAAGCCAAGTGTCCATTATAGCAATTATATCATGTTGCCACGTGTCCATCTTTGCTCTCAGCTCATGGCTTTATTTCCTATACTCCTTGCATTTAAATAAATACATTTTAACATTGCCAAATTCCTGTGCTGCACACTTTTTAACCTTTGTTTCTTCTGTCTTTCAGAGTCACTCGCTAATTTTCTGCCTTCCATTCCCTGCCTGAAATTGTCCTATCTGAAATTGCCCTCAGGTTCCCATTTCCCTGCCCAATTAGTTTAAACTATCCCCAAAAACCCCTAGCACTCCTTAGTGCAAGGATACTTGTTCTAGTCCTGTTCAGTTGTTGACTGTCTAGCTTTTGTGCAGGTCCCACCTTCCCCAGAACTGGTCCCAATGCCCCAGAAATCTGAAACCCTCCTCCTGAACCACCTCGACCTGCACACCCTTAAGTTTGCAGGGTGATCACCTCCAGAAACATGCTATCCAGGAAACACAGCCTCGCGGTGCACCACAGTGACAGCAGCTGCTACTCAAGCTCCAAAACCCAGAGCTCGAGCTGCTCCAGCTGATACCACTTCCTGGTTGTCCAGGACATGAGAAGGATAAGGTCTAGGCGGCTGAAGAAAGACGAAGCTTTGGAAGAATATCGGGAATGTAGGACCAATCTGAAACGAGGAATTAAGAGGGCTAAAAGGGGTCATGAAATATCTTTAGCAAACAGGGTTAAGGAAAATCCCAAAGCCTTTTATTCATATATAAGGAGCAAGAGGGTAACTAGAGATAGGATTGGCCCACTCAAGGACAAAGGAGGAAAATTATGCGTGGAGTCAGAGAAAATGGGTGAGATTCTAAACAAGTACTTTGCATCGGTATTCACCGAGGAGAGGGACATGACGGATGTTGAGGTTAGGGATAGATGTTTGATTACTCTAGGTCAAGTCGGCATAAGGAGGGAGGAAGTGTTGGGTATTCTAAAACGCATTAAGGTGGACAAGTCCCCAGGTCCGGATGGGATCTATCCCAGGTTACTGTGGGAAGCGAGACAGGAATAGCTGAGGCCTTAACAGATATCTTTGCAGCATCCTTAAACACGGGTGAGGTCCCGGAGGACTGGAGAATTGCTAATGTTGTTCCCTTGTTTAAGAAGGGTAGCAGGGATAATCCAGGTAATTATAGACCGGTGAGCCTGACGTCAGTGGTAGGAAAGCTGCTGGAGAAGATACTGAGGGATAAGATCTATTCCCATTTGGAAGAAAATGGGCTTATCAGTGATAGGCAACATGGTTTTGTGCAGGGAAGGTCATGTCTTACCAACTTAATAGAATTCTTTGAGGAAGTGACAAAGTTGATTGATGAGGGAAGGGCTGTAGATGTCATATACATGGACTTCAGTAAGGCGTTTGATAAGGTTCCCCATGGTAGGTTGATGGAGAAAGTGAAGTCGCATGGGGTCCAGGGTGTACTAGCTAGATGGATAAAGAACTGGCTTGGCAACAGGAGACAGAGAGTAGCAGTAGAAGGGAGTTTCTCAAAATGGAGACGTGTGACCAGTGGAGTTCCACAGGGATCCGTGCTGGGACCACTGTTGTTTGTGATATACATAAATGATTTGGAGGAAAGTATAGGTGGTCTGATTAGCAAGTTTGCAGACGACACTAAGATTGGTGGAGTAGCAGATAGTGAAGGGGACTGTCAGAGAATACAGTAGAATATAGATAGATTGGAGAGTTGGGCAGAGAAATGGCAGACGGAGTTCAATCCGGGCAAATGCAAGGTGATGCATTTTGGAAGATCCAATTCAAGAGTGAACTATACAATAAATGGAAAAGTCCTGGGGAAAATTGATGGACAGAGAGATTTGGGTGTTCAGGTCCATTGTTCCCTGAAGGTGGCAACGCAGGTCAATAGAGTGGTCAAGAAGGCATATGGCATGCTTTCCTTCATCGGACGGGGTATTGAGTACAAGAGTTGGCAGGTCATGTTACAGTTGTATAAGACTTTGGTTTGGCCACATTTGGAATACTGCGTGCAGTTCTGGTCGCCACATTACCAAAAGGATGTAGATGCTTTGGAGAGGGTGCAGAGGAGGTTCGCCAGAATGTTGCCTGGTTTGGAGGGCGCTAGCTATGAAGAGAGGTTGAGTAGATTAGGATTATTTTCATTAGAAAGACTGATGTTGAGGGGGGACCTGATTGATGTGTACAAAATAATGAGAGGTACAGACAGGGTGGATAGCAAGAAGCTTTTTCCCAGAGTGGGGGATTCAATTACTAGGGGTCACGAGTTCAAAGTGAGAGGGGAAAAGTTTAGGGGGGATATGCGTGGAAAGTTCTTTACGCAGAGGGTGGTGGGTGCCTGGAACGCGTTGCCAGCGGAGGTGGTAGATGCGGGCACGATGGCGTCTTTTAAGATGTATCTAGACAGATACATGAATGGGCAGGAAGCAAAGAGATACAGACCCTTAGAAAACAGGCGACAGGTTTAGATAGAGGATCTGGATCGGCGCAGGCTTGGAGGGCCGAAGTGCCTGTTCCTGTGCTGTAATTTTCTTTGTTCTTTGTTCATCCTGGAGTGCCCACATTGAGTCGGACACGCATTCCACAGGACTACAGTGCCCTGCAATGCCTCTATTTATTCGACTAACTAAATTTAACAAAAATAACTGTCAACGTATGAAGACTTATATATAAAAACTTTATCTAGTTGATGAATTTTATTAAGGTAATAGTAATTTGCAGATTCCTAGCACAGAGTACGACACTCCTCCCGAGCTTAAAGAACAAAAATAAAGATTAGATTAGATTAGAGATACAGCACTGAAACAGGCCCTTCGGCTTGGTGACGGGACCAACATTTAAATATGTTAATTTATTAAAATAAATGAACTAATTACATACCCGCTCCGCCAGCCATTCCGGGGCGATATTGGTGCCAGTGTCTGGCATTCCCGTGCCTTCACTTACCCATCTGGGTTTCTGAGGTGGAACGCTGGTGGGGAGCGGGGAGCAGGTAAGTTTTTCAGTGTTGGGGGGTGTGAGGAGCGGGGTCAGACTAATTTCTTTGGTCTTTGGTCTAGGGGGTGGTGGGAAGGGGTAAAGTTGATGAACTTTGTGGAGGGAAGGTCGAGAGCCGCAGGATAAGTGTTTTGCAGGGGTGGAGGGAGAGGGCAGGTAATTACCTCTATGTTTATTGTGGTGGGGGGGGGGGGTGGGGGAGTGGGCGGTGATGGAAGTGGGTCAGGATCACTTTATTTCATTTTCAGAATCATTACTCCTTTAAAAATTAACATTGCAATGTAGGGCTCGCAGCCCTTTAAAAAGGTGTCGGTGGCTGCGCAGTGGAGCCTGATGCCATTAGATTTAGATTAGGGATACAGCACTGAAACAGGCCCTTCGGCCCACCGAGTCTGTGCCGAACATCAACCACCCATTTATACTAATCCTACACTAATCCCATATTCCTACCAAACATCCCCACCTGTCCCTATATTGCCCTACCACCTACCTATACTAGTGACAATTTATAATGGCCAATTTACCTATCAACCTGCAAGTCTTTTGGCTTGTGGGAGGAAACCGGAGCACCCGGAGAAAACCCACGCAGACACAGGGAGAACTTGCAAACTCCACACAGGCAGTACCCGGAATCGAACCCGGGTCCCTGGAGCTGTGAGGCTGCGGTGCTAACCACTGCGCCACTGTGCCGCCCAAAGATGAAATACTTACTACCTGATCACATCCCTCCTGACCTACTGAGCCACTCTTTGATTTTTTTATTGATTTTGAGTCCCATGTTGCTCTGGTATCTGTTGCTGCCGCTGAGCTATTTATATATCTTCCGTCCTCTCCAATGCTGCTCTGGTATCTTCTGCCACTGAGCTGTTTATATATCTTCAATCTAAAAGCACACATCCCCTCAAACGCACACTCAAATACATTCATACATATGCGTGCACTCACACACACACTTACACACTCACGTACAAAAAACACACACAGACTCTCACCCATACTCACACTGTCACGCTTACTCTCACGCACAAACCCTCACACATACACACACATTGCAGGACAGGACTGAAGATATATAAACACACGGCAGCAGCAGCAGATAACAGAGAAGTCCTGACTGCTTCATCCTGGCGTCTTAAAAGAGGTGGCTAATAAGGTAGTAGTTGAGTTGGTGTTAATTTTTCAAAATTTGCTGGATTCTGGAAAGGTTTCATCAGACTGGAAAGTAGCAAATATAACCCCTCTGTTCTCGAATGGGGTGGGGGGAGGAGGCAGAAAACAGGTAACTACAGGCCAGTTAGCTTGACGTCTGTTGTGGGGAAGGTGTTAGCATTGATCATTAAGGAGGTTATAGCACTTAGAAAAACTCAAGGCAATTGGGAATAGTCAGCTTGGTTTTGAGAAAGGGAAATCATGTTTAACCAATTTCTTGGAGATCTTGGAAAGATTAACATTCACAGTGGATAGAGGGGAGCTCATTGATGTACTGTACTTTAATTTCCAGAAGGCATTTGACGAGGTGCATCATAAAAAGTTATTGCACAATGTCGGAGCTCATGGTGTAGCGGGCAACATATGAGCATGGATAGAAGATTGGTTGGCTGGCAGAAAACAGACAGTACTGTTATGACCGACCACTCCAGTCAAAGCCCCCAATCAAAATATACGATTCTGATTGTGGTGGGAGAAATGCACTGTTAATTCAATCCTGTCCCTCCACAGATCGCCTAACATAACATTTAAACTTTCCAAATTAAAGAAAGACCCAGCCAAATTGTACCATCTATTAACCCCTGAATGAGGCTAACCAAGCCAGGTGTCTTTAAATCAACAAATTAACTGCTTAATTAGAAAAACTAAATTCTTAAACACTACTTAAACATTTAAAATAGAAAAAATTAGAGTCCTTGCAAATTTATGCTCCTGCTGGATGTGAAACAGTCCAAGGCTGCTTGAAGTCCTCACTGCCATCAGATGGGGAAAAAAGGTTTTTCAACAGTAGAACAGTCCATAGTCTAATTCAGAAGTCAAAATAGTTGCTCCTTCTCCAGCAATGAATTTCTACAGTTAACCACTTGCAAACACTTCTTAATGAATCAATTTGGCTTTAAAATTTTTCAGGGATAAAAGATTGTCACAGTCTAACTCCCGTTCCTTCCATTTAAATTATCAGAGATTTCTGTTTTGGCTTGACTTTTTAGAATTTTGAGAGATAAATAAACAGACTAAATTCTCATCCTTCAGTTTAAATGGTCTGTTTCTCCTTTCAGGTGCTAACACACAGCTGTCTCTCTGTTTCTCCTGTTAGAACAGTCCGTTTTCCACTCTAAGCCAGTTCAAAATTAAATTGTAACCAATGTATCTCTCGATGTTCAGTCTGAGTGGCTGTATCCAAGGCAACGAGAATGTACTCTTTGAATCACAGTCTCCGAATAGCTGTATCCCGGGGCAATGAAAATGCACTTTCTCTAACTCCTGAGACTTGCTGGTTCTTAAAGCAGCACGGCTCATTTTACAGCCTTAAAGGCACACCACAGTCTTCCCAAAAAAAAAACTACACTATCATAATATTATGCATATGAACATAAGAATTAGGAGCAGAAGTAGGCCATTCAGCCCCTCGGGCCTACTCCACCATTCAATAAGAGTTCAGTGAGAGTATGCCACTTTTCTGAGTGGCAGGATGTGATGAGTGGAGTCTCAAGGGGTTTATGCTGGGGCCTCAACTTTTTACAATTTATATCAATGACTTAGATGGAGGAAGTGATGGCATGGTAGCTAAATTTGAAGATGGCATAAAGATAAGGAGGAAAGTATGTTCTGAAGAGGACATAAGGAGGTTGCAGACTGATATAGATAGGTTGAGTGAGTGGGCAAAAATTTGGCAGATAAATTATAATGCTTTTTTATTCTTCCTGCCAAAGTGAACAACTTCACAGAGTATTGTTTAAACAGCGAACGATTGCAGAATTCCGAGGTGCAGAGGGATCTAGATGTTCTAGTGCATGAGTCACAAAAGGTTAGTATGCAGGTACAAAAAGTAATAAAGAAGGCTAATGTAATGCTATCCTTTATTACGAGAGGAATTGAAAATAAAAGTAAGGATGTTATGCTTCGCTTATACAAGACATTGGTGAGACCACATCTCGAATAATGTGTGCAGTTTTGGTCTACTTATTTAAGGAAGGATGTAAATGGTTTGAAGGTGGTTGAGAGGAGATTTACTAGATTGATACCTGGAATGAGTGGGCTGTCTTATGAGGAAAGCCTGGACAGACTGGGTTTGTTTTCATTGGAGTTTAGAAGTGTGAGGGGAGACTTGATTGAAGTTTATAAGATCCTGAACTGTCTTGACAAGGTGGATGTGGAAAGGATGTTTCCTCTTGTGGGTGAGTCTAGAACTAGGGGGCAGTGTTTTAAAATTAGGGGTCGCCCTTTTAGGACAGAGATGAGGAGAAATCTTTCCCTCAGAGGGTTGTGCGACTTTGGAACTCTGCCTCAGAAGGTGGTGGAGGTCACTGAATTTTTTTTAAGGCAGAGGTGGTTAGATTCTTGTTAGGCAAGAGAATCAAAGGTTATCGGGTGTAGATGGGAGTGTGGAATTAGATACACAAATAGATCAGCCATGATCTTATTAAATGGCACAGCAGGCTCGAGGGACCAAATGGCCTACTTCTGCTCCTAATTCGTATGTTCATATGTTTGTAACATGGCAGAGAGTAACGTGTAGAGCCAGGAGCCCATCCTTTCCAGCGTGGAAGTTGTGGGCAACTGTATGGAAGCACTTAAGGTCCAGCCCACGCCTCAGCTTCCACTGCAGCACTGGCGGAAGCCATCCAACACTCAATGCTGCAGTGGAGGCTCAGATTGAGGTCATGAGATCCATGCTTGCTCAGCCTGCTGCCATCATGGCCTGCAGTGGTGCGACCAAGCAACTCTTGGTGATGGACATTGAAGACACTGTCCAGAATACATTCTGATCCCCATTGCAGCTGATTTTCCAAAACGTTTCCCACTGTTTGCTGTGACCCACTGGAGTACAGGAGACTTAGAAATTTCACCTTTAAACAAGTTGCATAACAAAGCTTACAAAGAACTATGAATTCTTGTAGAATTAGTGGGAAATTGGATAATTCAACAGAGAGTTGGTCTGGCGGAATGGTGATGATAAATCCGGGATGTTGTCAGGACCGGTAGCCTTTGCTGTTTCTGGTGCATTCAGCTATTTCTTAAGACCATGTGGAGTGAATTGAAGTGGCTGAATGGTGGGACCTCAGGAGGAGGCCGAGCAGGATCACATACTTGGCACTTCTGGCTGCAGAATAATCTGATATGTCAAAAAATTATCCCTTTAATGACACCCTGACTTGCTGTCTTGCAGGACCTTGATTTAAGCTCCAAAGGAAAGCACTGCCGACCTAGCCCTGTCTGACTTAACTGTTTCCCCATTTGTCCAGCTACAACCTCTACATGTTATTCTAGATTAGAAGCACAATCAGTAATTCTGTTATTCAACTAAAACCAGTTCTGACTAAACTCCTTTATTGATAAAATATGAACTTTAGGACATGACTGAGATAAGTTAATTATATCTCAGATAAGAGTTTAGATATTAGTTCTTTATTTTAGTGAACTTTTAGTTATACGTATGTGACGTGACTGTATTTGTTTCACTTTATCAGTTAATGAGTTTCATTAGAATTAGAATTAGAACATTACAGCGCAGTACAGTCCCTTCGGCCCTCGATGTTGCGCCGACCTGTGAAACCATCTGACCTACACTATTCCATTTTCATCCATATGTCTATCCAATGGCCACTTAAATGCCCTTAAAGTTGGCGAGTCTACTACTGTTGCAGGCTAAGAAGTGCTAAATCTGGTTCAGCTCCATTGAGTCACGTGAAATCGTTCCACCCAAGCCGGAACCTAATAAAGGACAATCAGTGACCGAATCTGAGACAAGGTAAGATCCAGCCAGTGCATCAGCCCAAATTCCACACCCATCCGCCCACCCCCACCTCCAGCCCAACACCACCCAGTGACATCTTAAGCAAAATAATGATTGGAACAGATGGGGATGGTGTGGGAGCTGTGGTGGTGGGGTGTGGGGACGGGTTAGTTAAGAGTTAGCCACGTGACAGGTGCAACACTTTGTCACAAAGGGAACACAAGACTAGTCTTTCATTAGTAACATGAGTAATAGGGAACTTAGGACAGACTCTGTGGCCACTGCCTCTAAGATCCTGCAAGACAGCTCAGGGTGTTATTAAAGGGATACTTTTTTGACATGTCAGATTATTCTGCAGTCAGAGGTGCCGAGTGTGTGATCCTGCTCGGCTTCCTCCTGAGTTCCCACCATTCAGGCAATTCAATTCACTCCACATGGTGTTAAGAAATAGCTGGATGCACCAGAAACAGCAAAGGCTACAGGTCCTGACAACGTGCCGGATGTAGTGTTTCAGAACTAGCTGCACCTCTAACTAAGTTGCTGCAGTTCCCAACAATATGGAAAATTGTCCGGGTATAATCCAACCACGAAAAGCAGGACAAGTTTATCCGGGCAATTACTACCCCATCAGTGTACTCTCTATCATCAGCAAAATTTAAATTGAATTAATTCATTAACAATCTGGAATAAATAGCTAGTCTCAGTAACGGTAACCAGGAAACCATCAGATTGTCATAAAAAACCACTATGCAGCAGGTGGTGAGGGAATCAACAAGAGGGAAAAATCTACTTGACCTCGTCCCCACCAATCTACCTGCTGCAGATGCATCTGTCCATGGCAGTATTGGTAGGAGTGACCACCGCACAGTCCTTGTGGAGACAAAGACCCATCTTCACATTGAGGATACCCTCCATTGTGCTGTGTGGCATTACCACCATGCTAAATGGGATAGATTTCGAATGGCTCTAGCACCTCAAAACTGGGCATCCATGAGGCATTGTGGACCATCAGCAGCAGCAGAATTGTATTCAACCACAATCTGTAATCTCACGGCCTGGCATAGCCGGCTACCATTATCATCAAGCCAAGGGATCAATCCTGGTTTAATAAAGAGTGCAGGAGGGCATGCTAGGAGCAGCTAAAAATGAAGTGCCTACCTGGTGAAGGTACAACACAGGACTATCTGTGTGCCAAACTGCGTAAGCAGCATGTAATAGACAGGTCTCAGCAATCCACAACCACCGGATCAGATCGAAGCTCTGCAGTCTTGCTACACCCAGTTGTGAATGGTGGTGGACAATTGAACAACTAATTGGAGAAGGAGGTTCCACAAATATCCCCATCCTCAATGATGGAGGAGCCCAGCACATCGGTGTAAAAGATAAGGCTGCAGCATTTGCAACCATCTTCAGCCAGAAGTACCAAATGGATGATCCATCTCGACCTCCTCCTGAAGTCCCCAGCATCACAGATGCCAGTCTTCAGCCAAACCGATTCACTCCACGTTATATCAAGAAATGACTGAAGGCACTGGATATTGGAAAGGCTTTGGGCCCTGACAACATTCCAGCTGTAGCACTGAAGACTTGTGTTCCAGAAATGCCCACGCCCCTAGTTCCAGTACAGCTACAACACTGGCATCTACCCAGCATTATGGAAAATTGCCCAGCTATGTCCTGGCCATAAATAGCAGGACAAATCCAACCCAACCAATTACCGCCCCATCAGTCTACTCTCGATCATCAGCAAAGTAATGGAAGGTGTTGTCGACAGTGCTACCAAGCGGCACTTACACAGTGTTATGAACACTGGACTTTAGTTTAAGATGGAGTCAGACAAATCAGGGACCTCACATCCACTCTGCTTAAAGACAAGCCAGTAATTTTGGTTACCAGGACAACAGAGGACACAGATCAAAGACTTTATTTGAAAAGTAGAGACTGCAGGTGTAACACCTGAAGAACGATGGGTTTCATCCTCCCAGACCATCAGATCGTAAGCAAGGTGTCAGTGATTCTGAGAATGCAAATGTACCAGGCAGCTGCTAACAGCTGGAAACAAAGAACAAATGGATTAGGAGCAGGAGAAAGCCCAGGTGGCTCTGTGAAACCAGACTTGTATTTACATATTTACAAATCAGGGACCTCACATCCACTCTGTGTAGGTCAGATGGTTTCACAGGTCGGCGCAACATCGAGGGCTGAAGGGCCTGTACTGCGCTGTAATGTTCTACGTTCTATATTGGAAAAGGACAATCAGCTATTGACTTGTTTCCAGCCTAATTTAACAGATTTTTCTGAAGGCTGACAGTCTATAAGAAAGGAAGCCAACCAGCGGTGGCAGCCCCAAGGGGGAGAGAGAGGGGACACCTGCTCTCAGAAGATATACAGAGAAAGGCTGCGAAGACTTGAACCTGTTCTAAGAATTGAAATTTGCGGAGATCAAAAGACCAGCAGGATCACCAGGAATTGCCTTATTCACAGATGTCCAAGTTGAAGGTGCTTGGAAAAGTGAGCAAAGAGGACACTGCCTTTGAGAAAGGTCTGGGAGATCCAACCCATTGCAATTGGGCTGAGCTTAGGACTTTTAAGTGCAAATATTTCACTATTAGAGAGGACTGTGTAACATATAAGTGCTGTGTGAGGTTTTCAAGTCTTTTAATAAGTAAATAAAATACCTCTCTTTGTAATTTGGGGTATCAGCTACTCACAAATGGGGTTTTAGTTTAGTTGTGATAAAAGTCTCAAAATGTGAAATTTTGTTGTGTAATTCTTTAAATTGGCCTAGGGAGTTCATATCTCATATTTTAATGTTAATGGCCTCACTGAGGTTGTAACAACAGCAACAACCTGCTCACCAATGCGAAGTTTGGGTTCCGCCCTGGCCACTCAGTTCTAGACCTCGTTACAGTCTTGGTCCAAACATGAAAAAAGAGCTGAATTCCAGATGTGAGGTGAGAGTGAGTGCCCTTGACATCAAGGCAGCATTTGACCAAATGTGGCACCAAAGAGCCCTAGCAAAACTGGAGTTAATGGGAATCGGGGAAACTCTTCACTGGTTGGAGTCATACCTAGCACAAAGGAAGATGGTTGTGATTGTTGGAAGCCAAACAAGTAAGCCCCAGGACATTGTTGCAGGGTATTGTCCTCGGCTCAACCACCTTCAGCTGCTTCATCAATGACCTCCCCTCCATCATAAGGTCAGAATGGGCAATGTGATGGAATACTCTCCACTTGCCTGGATGGATGCAGCTCCAACAACACTCAAGAAGCTCAACACCATCCAGGACAAAGCATCCCGCTAGATTGGCACCCCAATCACAATCTTAAACATTCATTCCTTCTACCACCGATGCACAGTGGTAGCAGTGTGTACCATCTACAAGATTCACTGCAGCAACTCACCAAAGCTCCTTCGACAGCACCTTCCAAACCCATGATCTCTACCAACTAGAAGGACTAGGGCAGCAGATGCATGGGAACACCATCACCTGCAAGTTCCCCTCCAAGTCACACACCATCCTGACTTGGAACTATATCGCCGTTCCTTCACTGTCGCTGGGTCAAAATCCTGGAACTCCCTTCCTAACAGCACTGTGAGTGCACCTACCCCAAATGGACTGCAGCGGTTCAAGAAGGCAGCCCACCACCACCTTCTCAAGGGCAATTAGAGATGGGTAATAAATGCTGGCCTGGCCAGCGATGCCCACATCCCATGAATGAATAAAAAAAATTAAAATCTCCTAATATTGCTATACACTTCAGAAATTTGCCAACAAATCTGCTCATCTGTCTCCTTCCTTCTGTTTGAAGCTGTACAAAAACACTTATAGCAATGGAACAGCTCTCCCTCTGTTCCTTTATTGAAGCCAAATCAATCCAATCCTGGAACATCTAGTAAATCCTTTCTATTTAGAACTGTAACATAATCCTTAATCAATGTTAATTAATGAGTTACATCGGTCACATTAAAATCAATGAGTTATACTGGTCAACATTCACAGCAATACGTAAGGGTCGTGGGACTGAGGTGGCTCTCATCACATGGTATCAAGCAGCTCTTGGTATTTTGTTTCTGTTACCACGTTCTGAGGTGAAAACCCAGGGTATTGACGTGTATACCTGTCTTCTGCATTGTTCAGCTGGCAGACTCCAGCTGTTCAAATTCCACTCGGCCTTGCATCTGTGACCATCCCACCCAGGTAAGGCAGCTGCCACTGGTATTTTACCAATGACAGATGGGCACTTCACCACCTGGAGAGGCCACCCAGTAAAACCTGCTAGCTTTTCTTTTGCCATGGTGGTCTGTCCCTCCTGATTGGGCACCCTGTGCCTGAAGAAAGAACCACTCCCTGCTGTGCCCTTGCGATCAACCCCCTTACCTCTCACTGGGCTGGCCTGATTGGCCCTGGCGAGCCCCGATCCCACTTACCTGAATTCCAGGCCTCCTTGATGGCTGCTTCTCTGGGTACTCCTGCAAATCCAGCAGTGGTCACAGCTCCTGGTGGCACTGCTCGGATTGTGGAGCTGCCAGCCCTGTGATTGGCCGACAGTTCTTGGGAGCAGGACATTGTGCTTTAGAGGGGCATAAGCCATGACTTCAGGCAACTAGCTGCCTGAGGACCGTAAAATATGGTCATGGCTCCCAGGGCAAGCAGAGGTGGGCCTGCTCCCGACTTTTCGAGATACAGCACTGAAACAGGCCCTTTGGCGTACTGAGTCTGTGCTGACCAACAACCACCCATTCATACTAATCCTACAGTAATCCCATATTCCCAACCACATCCCCACCACCTACCTACACTAGGGGCAATTTACAATGGCCAATTTACCTACAAGTCTTTGGCTGTGGGAGGAAACCAGAACACCCAGTGGAAACCCACACAGTCACAGGGAGAACTTGCAAACTCCACACAGGCAGTACCCACAATCGAACCTGGGTCGCTGGAGCTGTGAGGCTGCGGTGTTAACCACTGCACCACCCTATCTCTATATCAACGTGATTGACTTAGTCCTGCTTTCTGAAAGTTCAACAGCACCAGGATTGGGGAATAATTGCTGTCCTTGTCAGCACCACCCACAGCCCAAGAATGAATAAAAGCATGAATTCTTTTCCACTAGTTTTAATGGATGTAGTGAACATGTTAAAAGATTCTTTACTGATATCACATAATGCAAGTTCAGCCCATAAGAGTCTGCGAGAACGTCAGCTCAGTCCTTCTATCTATATTGCTGCAATAAATGATCGTGGAGCTGAATGCCCTTCACTCAGTTTTCGTAATTTGCCTGTCGTGCTATTTTCTGGCTGTCTCCACTGCAGTACAGATTATTACTCGAGATGGAGGGGTGTTACCTCACCTGCCCCACACCAACTTTAGTAAAGGGGTGGAGTCAGATGGCAGGTGCTCACATTTAAAAGCTCGAAGAATTCCTACTGTAAATGCAGAGCTGTTCAGACCTTGAACACTTCTAACTATTATCTGTTTGAAGTGGGGAAGCTGAAGAGAGGAAAGCTCGCAGATAATCGGGCTCAAGAGTGATTCACTCACAAGGACAGGCAAAGGTTCTGCACCACTATCCACAAGTCACAGTTACAAACAGGAAAGAATCTTTAAAGGTAAGAGTATCTCACCGTCACTATCTCTGCTTCTACCTTAATCACAGAATCACAGAATAATACAGTGCAGAAGAGGCCCTTTGGCCCATCAAGTCTGCACCGATGCATTAAAGACACCTGACCTGTCTACCTAATCCCATTTGCCAGCACTTGGCCCATAGCCTTGAAAGTTATGACGTGCCAAGTGCTCATCCAGGTACTTTTTAAAGGATATGAGGCAACCTGCCTCTACCACCCTCCCAGGCAGGGCATTCCAGACAGTCACCATGCTCTGGGTAAAAAGGTTCTTCCTCAAATCCCCCTTAAACCTCCCGCCCCTCACCTTAAACTTGTGTCCCCTCGTAACTGACCCTTCAACTAAGGGGAACAGCTGCTCCCTATCCACCCTGTCCCTGCCCCTCATAATCTTGTACACCTCGATCAGGTCACCCCTCAGTCTTCTCTGCTCCAGCAAAAACAACCCAAGCCTATCCAACCTCTCTTCATAGCTTAAATGTTCTATCCCAGGCAACATCCTGGTGAATCGCCTCTGCACCCCCTCCAATGCAATCACATCCTTCCTATAATGTGGCGACCAGAATTGCACACAGTACTCCAGCTGTGGCCTTACCAAAGTTCTATACAACTCCAACATGACCTCTCTGCTTTTGTAATCTATGCTTCGATTGATAAAGGCAAGTGTCCCATATGCCTTTTTCACCACCCTATTAACCTGCCCTTCAGCCTTCAGAGATCTATGGACAAACACACCAAGGTCCCTTTGTCCCTCGGAACTTCCCAGTGTCAGGCCATTCATTGAATACTTCCGTGTCACATTACTCCTTCCAAAGTGTATCACCTCACACTTCTCAGCGTTAAATTCCATCTGCCACCTTTCTGCCCATTTGACCATCCCGTCTATATCTTCCCGTAACCCAAGACACTCAACCTCACTGTTAACCACTCGGCCAATCTTTGTATCATCTGCAAACTTACTGATCCTACCCCCCACATTGTCATCTATGGAGTTTATATAAATGACAAACAATAGGGGACCCAGCACAGATCCCTGTGGTACGCCACTGGACACTGGCTTCCAGTCACTAAAACAGCCGTCTGTCATCACTCTCTGTCTCCTGCAGCTAAGCCAATTTTGAATCCACCTTATCAAGTTACCCTGTATCCCATGCGCATTTGCTTTCTTGATAAGTCTCCCATGTGGGACCTTGTCAAAGGCTTTGCTGAAATCCATGTAAACGTCATCAACTGCACTACCCTTAATAAAAGATGTGGTCAGCTGTATCTAGTATACTTCTCTATTTTCCAGAATGGTTGGCCAAAATTAACACAGGGTGATATTGTACAAATGTATTTATATCAAATCTGCATTTGCCCACTATGTTTTTGGAGGCATTAGCATTTGTTTTCATAAAATCACAGAATGGTTACAGCACAGAAGGGGGACATTTGGCCCATCATATGTCTGCTGGCTCTCTGAAGGGGTAATTCACCTTGTGCCATTCCCCTGCCTTCTCCCCATAGCCCTGCTTCTTCCTTTTTAGATAGCAATCCAATTCCCTCTTGAATGCCTTGATTGAATCTGCCTCCACTACACTCCCAGGAAGTGCGATCCAGATCCTAAGCACTCGCTCCGTGAAAAAGCTTTTCCTCATGTCGGATTACACCTCTGTTAAATAGGGGAGGAAGCAGATCGGAACACATTAAGCCATATGATACAATCTCACAGTTGATCTCCCCGGTCAGTTGAGTCTAAACTGAAATTGTAGACATTAGCAAACTGTTTCCTTCTTTGTGGAGAATGTTAAATTTCCAGAGATTTTTATTTTCCTGAAAACCGTCTAATTATACATCCAATTTTTAATAAATTAAATGTTGTAAATAAAGATTCTACTTAGTGACTCTAACCACAACTCAAAGGTGGAGAGGAGAAACATTCATCTGTGATTCAAAAATAATCTATTAGCACAATAGGATTATAACTGAAACAAGCAACAGAATATACTGATAGGCAGAAAGAGGAAGGCAGAGGAGAAGGCAAGCAACACTCAGTTCTGATTAGGCATATATGTATTAACTCAATGTGGTAACTGAAACAAGCAACAGAATAAACAGAGAGTAGATGTAGAGTTGAGATACAGATTAACCATGATCTAATTTAATGGTAGAACAGACTTGAGGAGCTGAATTATCTCCTCCTATTCCTATGTTCCTAAATTTTAACTGACATTTTTAACCACACGAACAACCAATTTCTCTCCCTCTCTCTTCCCCTTTCTCAGTTTACTGATTCATTGCTGCCCTTTTCTCTCTGGGGAGAAATGGTACTTCATTGTGCCCATATTGTGGGCCTAAAGCGGGTGGAATGAGTACCAACTTTAAAGGCCATTGTCCCTGATAAAGCACCATGACCAATTTCTAGACCTGTGCCTTGCCCTCTCTTGTTTGGTATTGATTGCTGGTGCTCTCTACTGACTCACTGCTGGCTTGTTTTCTAATTCGGACTGCTGCCCTCTCTCTCTGTCCCTTCCGTCTTTCTCTCTTGCCCTCTTTCCCACTCAGTTTACTGGGGTTCTTGGCCTTCACTTTCTCTTTCTCTATTTCTTGGTCTCTCTGTATTTACTGACTGACCAATGGGGTTTCCTTTCTCACTGTGTTCACTGGGTCTGATTGTCCTGCCACTCTGTGTGTGTGTGTGTGTCTCTCTCTCTCTCCCTCCGTCTCTCTGTTTATTCTGTTGCTTGTTTCAGTTATCACACTGAGTTAATAGATACATGCCTAATCAGAACTGAGTGTTGCTTGTCTCTGCATCTCTCCCTCTCCCTCTCTGCCTTTGTTCTCCTCCCTCTTTCTCCCTACCAATTTGTTCTGCTGCTTGTTTCAGTTATAACCATATTGTGCTAATACATTCATTTTGAATCAGAGCTGAACGGTGCTCCTCTCCATCTTTGCTTGATACCCATACCCAAAGTGACTACACTTCAGAGGTACTCCAGTGGCTTCAAAGCACGTTGGACGTCCTGAGGTTGTGAAAGGTGCTACATAAATGAAAGTCTTTCTTTCAGTCTTGTATCATGTTGTGTTGCACTACCATCATGCTAAATGGAATAGATCCAGAACAGACCCAGGATATCAAAACTGGTCATCCATGAGGTGCTGTGGACCATCAGCAGCATCAGAACTGTATTCAACCACAATTTGTAACCTCATGGCCCAGCAGATCCCCCACTCTACCATTACCATCAAGCCAGGGGATCGACCCTATTTCAACGAAGAGTGCAGGATGACATGCCAGGAGCAGCACCAGGCATATCTCAAAATGAGGTGTCAACATGGTGAAGCTACAGCACAGGACTACATGCATGTAAAACAGTGAAAGCAGCATATGATAGACAGAGCTAAGTGATCCCACAACCAATGGATCAGATCTAAGCTCTGCAGTCCTGCCACATCCAGTTGTGATTTGTTTGGACAATTAAACAATAGAACGCTGGTTAGGCCACAGCTGGAGTATTGCGTACAGTTCTGGTCATCACATTACAGGAAGGACATATATGCTCTGGAGAGAGTACAGAGGAGATTTACAAGAATGTTGCCAGAGCTTGAAAGTTGCAGCAATGAGGAAAGATTGGATTGGCTCGGGTTGTTTTCCTTAGAACTGTGGAGGTTAAGGGGTGACTTAATTGAGGTGTACAAAACTATGAGGGGCCTAGATAGAGTAGACTGGAAGGATCTGTTTCCCCTAGTGGAGAGGTCAATTACCAGAGGTCGCAGAGTTAGGGTAATTGGTAGAAGGATTAGAGGGGAATCATAGAAAGTTTAAGGCACAGAAAGAGGTCACTAGGCCTATCGTGTCTGTGCTGGCTGAAAAACGATCCACCTATTCTAATCCCACCTTCCAGCATTTGGTCTGGAGCCCTGCAGATTACGGCACTTGCGGTGCATATCCAGAATCTTTTTGAATGAGTTGAGGGTTTCTACTTCAACTACCCTTTCAGGCAGTGAGTCCCAGACCCCCACCAACCTCTGTGTGAAAAAGATTTTCCTCATCTCCCCTCTAATTTTTCTACCAATCCCTTTAAATCTATGCCCCCTTGTCACTAACCTCTCTGCTAAGGTGAATAGGCATGGGACATGAGAAAAAACTTTTTCACTCAGAGGGTGGTAGGTGTCTGGAATTCACTGCCCAGATCGGTGGTGGAGGTAGAAGCCCTCAGCTCTTTTAAAAGGTACCTGAAATGCTTTAACCTGCGAGGCGCTGGAAGGTGGGATTAGATTGGGCAGCTAGTTTTTTCAGCCGGCGCAGACATGATGGGCTGAATGGCCTCCTTCTGAGTCATAACATTTCTGTGGTTCTATGGTTCTAACTAACTGGAGGAGGAGGCTCCACAAACATCCCCATCCTCAATGATGAGGGAGCCCAGCACGTCTGCAAATGACAAGGCTGAAATATTTGCATCCATCATCAGCCAGAAGTGCCGAGTGGATGAACCATCTCAGCCTCCTCCTGAGGTCCCCAGCATCACAAATGCCAGCCTTCAGCCAATTCAATTCACCCGATGTAATATCAAGAAATAGCTGATGGCACTGGATACTGCAAAGACTATGGGGCCTGACAACATTCCAGCAATAGTATTGAAGACTTGTGCTCCAGAACTTGCTGTGCCCCTAGCCAAGCTATTCCAGTACAGCTACAACACTGGCAACTACCCAGCAATGTGGAAAATTGCCCAGCTATGTCTTGGCCACAAAAATCAGGACAAATCCAATCCCGCCAGTTACCAACCCATCAGTCTACCCTCGATCATCAGCAAAGTAATGGAAGGTCTCATCAATAATGCCATCAAGCGGCACTTACTCAGCAATAACCTGCTCATTGAAAAGGAGGTGGAGAAGCAAAAAGGTGAAGGCAGGGAATTACAGAGCTTAGGGCCCTAGCAGCTGGAGTCATAGCCACCAATGGTGGAGCGATGGAAGTCAAGGATGCACAAGAGGCCAGAATTAGAGGAGCGCAGAGATCTTGGAGGCTTGTGGGGCTGGAGGAGATTACAGAGATTGAGAGGTGCAAGAACATGGAGAGATATGAAAATGAGGATGACAATTTTAAAGTCACGGCATTGCTTGACCAAGAGTCAATGTAGGTCAGCACAGGGGGTGATAGGGGAACAGGAGTTGGTGCAATTTCAGACACAGGCAGCAGAATTTTGGATGAGCTCAAGTTTATGGAGAGTAGAATGTGGGAGACCAGCCAGGAGTGTGTTGGAATAGTCAAGTCTCAAGGTAACAAAGGCATGAATGAGGGTTTCAGCAGCAGATCAGCTGAGACAGGGGCGGAAACCTAACTGGAGGGATTCAAACATGGAGTTCCAGCAAAGCTGACAATGCATTTGGGAGGTGACAGCACATTCAAGGTCTTTGGAGACAATATCGGCTAACATGGGGACTAGGAGAAGATGGGATTTAGTGGGAATAGGGTTGAGAGTTCAGGAGGTGTGTCTCATGGACAAGATGAGCTTAAATAGGGCATGAGGGGAGAAAGGAGAGAAACTAAAGAAAGGTGTGAGATCAGGGCTAGGGCAGGGAGGAACTTCAGAGGAAGTTTGGCCCGGGTGGGCTAGTGGAAGGGAGGGACGCGGCAGAGGCAGTTGATTGGATGGTCTCTTTCTTAGTGATTATGAAGTCCCTGAGCTCCTCACACTTATTTAGAGATACAGCACTGAAACAGGCCCTTCGGCCCACCGAGTCTGTGCCGACCATCAGCACCCATTTATACTAATCCTACACTAATCCCATATTCCTACCACATCCCCACCTGTCCCTGTATTTCCCTACCACCTACCTATACTAGGGGCAATTTATAATGGCCAATTTACCTAACAACCTGCAAGTCTTTGACATGTGGGAGGAAACCGGAGCACCCGGAGGAAACCCACGCAGACACAGGGAGAACTTGCAAACTCCACACAGGCAGTACCCAGTATTGAACCCAGGTCGCAGGAGCTGTGAGGCGGCGGTGCTAACCACTGCGCCACTGTGCCGCCCATTGTTGGATATTAGGGTGGAGGAGACAGGGCAGAGGGGTTTAAAGAGATGGTTTGCAGTGCATAAAAGAATCCAGGGGTTAGCTTTGCATTCCAAGATGATCCTGGAATAATAAGCAGTTTTAGTGCATGACAGCAGAACACAGTGTAGGTCAGATGGTTTCACAGGTCGGCGCAACATCGAGGGCTGAAGGGCCTGTACTGCGCTGTAATGTTCTATGTTCTAAACGTGCTTTATGTGGTCCAGCCAGATCTGGTGGTGGATGACTAAACAGTTGTCCACCACATCCTTTCAAGGCTCTGTCCCTTGGACTGCACAATTTACTGTGCCTCCCAACCTAGTATCATCTGCAAACTTGGATACACAAATCTCTTTTCTGTCATCCAAGTCATTGATACTTGTGATGAAAAGCTGAGGCCCCAGAATAGATCCTGTGGCTCCTCCCGTGCTGGAACATTCAGTGCTTCCACAGGATGGCAGGATTGGCCAAGTTCACTGCACTGCTGGATTTTTCAAAATACAGGAGTCACTGGTACCACCTGGAATCGTAGGTAAATAGATGTTCTAAATGAGCAGAAAGGAGTTCAATTCCATCAATGTACCCCAATATGTTAATTATGCCATGGGACTGGAGAATAGTTGTCGAGAGTAAAGAAGTACTGATGAATGCATACAAAACATTGGTTAGACCACACGGTGCAGTTTTGGGCAATCCAATATAGATGCTAAGATTTCAATTGCATACAGCATAGATTTACCAGGAGGATATCAAAAGATGGATGTTAAGGGTCCTGTAGTACTAGTCACAGAATAGAAGAGAATTCAGAGTTTCTTGGCCAATGTTCTTCCCTCAACCAACACCAGCTCACTGCTGTTTGTGAGAGTTGCTATTCACAAAACATAATAACAGTCACCCACACTCAGAAGTAATTTGTTTCTGAGGTATGATGAAGCACTCCATAAATACAAATCTTTCTTTTTAATTTGTTAACTTGAGTGGCCTTCCATACAATGGACCTTGATCTTTGGCTTAGATTTGTTAATGAAAGATATCGAACAGTTATAGAAAGTGTTGATTTTTGGTCAGAATATTCAATATAATTTAATCCCAATCTAAATGCCAACATTTCATTTTCAGTGACTCCTGGTGTAAGCAACAACCCCAATTTGGCCTTCGTTCCCAAGATCCTCATCCAGATCAGCATGGCTAATGACAAAGAGCTTGATCAAGCTGCTGCCGAGCTTAAGGCAAACATCAATGATGCAAAGATTGCAATGAAAGTATTTCAGAACAGAGAAAGGTTTGCGACAGTATCTGGGGTATTGAAACCCATTTTTCAGGTAGCTGGAATCATTCTTAAACTTGCCTTAGGCGAACGAGAGAGTGAGGAGCTCACATACATGAAGGAGCAGTTCCAGGCAGTCAGGAACCAGCTAGATATTATTTCAGATCAGATTAAGCAAGTGCTTTGGGAGATAGAGAAAAGTACGATTAATAATCAATATTTCCCCATCGAAGAGAATTTGAAAAACCAGTTCAGGAAGTACATGGACATCATTAAAGCAGCACCAGAATTCCGGGAGAATGAGAAACGAGAATTCCTGACACACTTTGATGTGACTAAAGGTGACCAGAACCTTCACACTCTCTTTGATGGTGTGATGGGATATTCTGCCATCTTTGGTAAACCCATCCTGGAAACCGCCATGGGATATGACCAGAGGAATCGGCGTATCATGGAAGGTTTGTGCTGCCGAGTGAAAGAGCTCTTCTGTATCGGCCTGATTGCCCTGGTGGGTCATGCTGCCATCACTGGAACTGATGTAGAGGCATTAAAGAAAGAATGGAATGAAAAGATGAACAAAGTTGAGACTAAAATGAAATCCATGATAGATCGGTGCATAAATGAGTTTGCAGAGCAGGCAGAAATAGATGTTGAGGATCTTATAAAGAACAAGGGTGAGAGAGATAACAAGGGGTGTGCAACCTATATAATTGAGGCTTTAACAGGCAAATATGACTGGGTGAAATGGTCTGTGCGGGTCTATGATCCTGTCTCTGGGTTTGACAATCACTGTGTCATTGGGCCTAATCGGTTTCACTTTTTCAGGCTCAGTGATGTTAATGCTGTTGTCTCCTATGCCATTGATCCAAAAATTCCACTTGATGATGCGCATATAAGGCAGTTAATGGAGGGGAAAGATGACTGGAAAGATGCAAGAGAGGTTGCTGAACATGTGTACAATAACCTTCCCTCTGGGCATGTTGTACACACGGTGAGACGTTACAAAGACCTGTGGAATCACAAGAACTTTCCCAATAACTGTCATTACTGGGAAACCTATAGTGGAGTCACCCTTTGTGTCCACTCAACATAAAACTCTTGCTGACGTTTCCAGTCCCTGTCTCCTTGTATCAATGCAGGGGTGATCAGGTGACATTTATCCGCTGATTTTGGTTGAGATTTATTAATGTTTAGAAATAGAATAGAATTTGAAATTTGTTAAATGGATACACTTTCAGATCTCTTTGTCAGCATTGCATATTGAATGAGAGGTTAAATAAGGAGATATAATGTTGCTAAAACTGAGCAAATTACAAAATCCAAACAGAAATCACAGTCACCTTACAGCAACACCAGAAACTCTCATCTCAGGCATAGATGGGTCCAATGTGTGTCAGCATCTATATTTGTTTAAATCTCTACCAAGTAGATTCCCAGGTTAAGGTGATTAAAGCGGACAGTATAAGTGGGATCTGTAGAGAGAAGGGAGTAAGGGAGCTGGTGATAGGAGACAAAATTGATCTATGGAAAAAGGATAGGCTTGTTGGATCTAATGCCCGGTCGCTCTTCTAAATGTTCTTAAATTGTCTCTTTAAGCTTCAATGTAGGCACTAAAGCATACTGAAAGGACAGCCTTCTTTTGGGCTCCTTACTGAGCTGGATATTGCCTTTCAGTGTTATCCTGGTAGGCTAAGTGTGTAGAATGGATTCTTCACCACAGAGCCTTATAACTGGTGTTTGGGATTTAGCGCACGTAAGGTCAGTGCGTCATCTCTGAACCTGATCATTGAGGTTAAGATCTGACAGGATGGCTTGTCCCAAGGACTCTTCATTGTGGATGCCTGAGGCAACAGGAACTCAATCTGGCTGGCAATCCAGGTTTAGAATCCTGGATTTCACCAAAGCTCCATCATCCATCATACAAACACAATAATAGTCCATTAGGACTATTTTAATAAAGCTCTGATTGTTGTCTATCGATGAGGAATCACACACATTGCAATAAGGTGGCCATGATATTGATTTTAGAAGCCAGAAATCTTCAGCTGATCTGTAAATTAGAACCAAACCTCCACTGTCACCCCATATTAGACCTTTGTTAACTTGCTTTTAAGTAATAAAAAAAGTGTTGTGGTTGAGGGAAGATCTAGATATTACAATGGACAAAGAAGATTATCCTAACTGCAGATAAGACAGAATATTGTACAATCCACTGTTTTACATACAATACAATGTCTTCCATTTGTGTAAGCAATCAGTATGTATTGTAATAGCTCACTAATACAATGATGATGTTTTCATTTCTGATTAATAAACTGTAATAATCTGATCTCTGTCACTTTCTCAGTCTGTAATGTTGAAGGTCCCACTGTAATAAGGACACTCACTGAGCTACACTCTGATATTTTGTACTCTTTCAGTTTAATTGCTTAATTACTGAGGCTTACTTAAGATGATTGGAATTGTTGAAATAAAGTTGTTTCTGTCTGTTCACTGAAATATGCTGAATAAACTCTGTCAGATAACAGGCTCTTACTGTCTGTGGAATTATTACTAAACTCTATTATATACATTGCCTCAGTCATCTCCTCAGTCACACACTGAGGCTGAGACACAGTGTGTAACGATGATGTACCATAGAAACATAAAAACATAGAAACAAGGAGCAGGAGTAGGCCATTCGGCCCTTCGAGCCTGCTCCGTGATTCATGATGATCATGGCTGATCATCCAACTCAGTAACCTTTAGCCCCATACCCTTTGATCCATTTAGACCCAACAGCTACATCTAACTCCTTCTTGAAAACATACAATGTTTTGGCCTCAACTGCTTTCTGTGGTAGCGAATTCCACAGGCTCACCACTCTCTGGGTGAAGAAATTTCTCCTTATCTCAGTCCTGAAAGGTTTACCCCGTATCCTTAGAATATGACCCCTGGTTCTGGACTCCCCCATCATCGGGAACATCCTTCCTGCATCTACCCTGTCAAGCCTTGTTAGAATTTTATAGGTTTCTATGAGATCCCCCCTCACTCTGCTGAACTCCAGCGAATATAATCCTAACCGACTCAATCTCTCCTCATATGTCAGTCCCGCCATCCCAGGAATCAGTCTGGTAAACCTTCGCTGCACTCCCTCTATAGCAAGAACATCCTTCCTCAGATAAGGAGACCAAAACTGCACACAATATTCCAGGTGTGGCCTCACCAAGGCCCTGTATAATTGCACCAAGACATCCCTGCCCCTGTACTCGAATCCTCTCGCTATGAAGGCCAACATACCATTTGCCTTTTTTACCGCCTGTTGCACCTGCATGCTTACCTTTAGCGACTGGTGTACGAGAACACCCAGGTCTCGCTGCATATTCCCCTCTCTCAGTTTATTGCCATTCAGATAATAATCTGTCTTCCTGTTTTTGCTACCAAAGTGGATAACCTCACATTTATCCACATTATACTGCATCTGCCATGCATTTGTCCACTCACTTAACTTGTCAAAATCACATCGAAGCCTCTCTGCATCCTCCTCACAACTCACCCTCCCACCCAGTTTTGTGTCATCTGCAAATTTGGAGATATTACATTTAGATTCCTCATCTAAATCATTAATATATATTGTGAATAGCTGGGGTCCTAGCACTGATCCCAGCAGTACCCCACTAGTCACTGCCTGCCATTTGGAAAAAGACCCATTTACCCCTACTCTTTGTTTCCTGTTTGCCAACCAATTTTCTATCCAACGCAATACACTACCCCCAATCCCATGCGCTCTAATTTTACACGCTAATCTCTTCTGTGGAACTTTGTCGAAAGCCTTCTGAAAGTCCAAATAAACCACATCCACTGGCTCCCCCTCATCAACTCTACTAGTTACATCCTCGAAGAATTCTAGTAGATTTGTCAAGCATGATTTTCCTTTCATAAATCCATGCTGACTCTGCCCGATTCTATCACTGTTCTCCAATTGCTCTGCTATAAAATCTTTGACAATGGACTCTAGAATTTTCCCCACTACTGACGTCAGGCTGACTGGTCTATAATTCCCTGCTTTCTTTCTACCTCCCTTTTTAAATAGTGGGGTTACATTAGCTACCTTCCAATCTGTAGGAACTGTTCCAGAGTCTATAGATTCTTGGAAGATGACCACCAATGCATCCACTATTTCTCGGGCCACTTCCTTAAGTACTCTGGGATGCAGACCATCAGGCCCTGGGGATTTATCGGCCTTCAATCCCATCAATTTCCCCCACACCATTTCTCTACTAATACTGATTTTCTTTAGTTCCTCTCTCTCACTAAGCCCTGTGTTCCCCAACATTTCTGGTATGATATTTGTGTCCTCCTTTGTGAAGGCAGAACCAAAGTATGCATTTAGCTGGTCAGCCATTTCTTTGTTCCCCATAATAAATTCCCCTGTTTCTGACTGTGAGGGACCTACATTTGTCTTCACCAATCATTTTCTCTTCACATATCTATAGAAACTTTTACAGTCAGTTTTTATGTTCCCCACAAGTTTGCTCTAGTACTCTATTTTCCCCTTCTTAATCAATCCCTTGGTCCTCCTTTGCTGAATTCTAAACTGCTCCCAATCCTCAGGCTTGTTGTTTTTTCTGGCAAATTTATATGCCTCTTCCTTGGATCTAATGCTATCTCTAATTTCCCTTGTAAGCCATGGTGTGGCTAACTTTCCCATTTTACTTTTGCTCCAGACAGGGATAAACAATTGCTGCAGTTCATTCATGTGCTCTTTAAATGCTTGCCATTGCCTATCCACCATCATCCCTTTAAGTAACGTTTCCCAATCCGTCATGGCCAACTCGCGCCTCATACCTTCGTAGTTTTCTTTACTAAGATTCAGGACCATTGTCTCAGAATCAACTACGTCACTCTCCATCTTGATGAAGAATTCTATCATATTCTGGTCGCTCGTCCCCAAGGGGTCTCGCACCACTAGATTGTCAATTATTCCTCTCTCATTACACAGTCTAGGATGGCCTGTTCTCTAGTTGGTTCAATGTATTGGTCCAGAAAACCATCCCATTTACACTCCAAGAATTCCTCCTCTACGGTATTGTGACTAATTTGATTTGCCCAATCTATATGCAGGTGAAACTCACCCATAATTACACATGTTCCTTTATCGCATGCATCTCTAATTTCCTGTTTATTGCCATTCCCAACATCACCACTACAGTTTGGGGGTCTATATACAACCTCCACGAATGTTTTTTTGCCCCTTAGTGTTTCTCAGCTCAACCCATACAAATTTCACATTGTCAGAGCCAATATCTTTCCTCACTATTGTGTCAATTTCCTCTTTAACCAGAAATGCTACTCCACCACCTTTTGCTTTTTGTCTGTCCTTCCTAAATACTGAATACCCCTGGATGTTCATTTCCCATCCATGGTCATCTTGCAGCCATGTCTCCGTAATCCCGACGATATCATACCCATTTACATCGATTTGCGTGATTAATTCATCCACTTTATTGCGAATGCTCTGCGCATTAAGGCACAAAGCCTTAAGGCTTGTTTTTTTAACGTTACTTGTCCCCTTCCCACTATTTTTCACTGTGGTCCTGTTTGATTTTGACCCTTGATTTCTCTGCCTGTCGCTTTTCTTATTGCCCTTCCTGTTTTTTGTTCTTGTCTTTGATACCCCCTCCTCTGACTCCTTGCAAAGGTTCCCACCCCCTGCCATTTTAGTTTAAACCCTCCCCAACCACTCTAGCAAATACTCCCCCAGGACATTAGCCCCAGTCCTGCCCAAGTGTAACCTGTCCAGTTTGTACTGGTCCCACCTCCCCCAGAACCGGTCCCAATGCCCCAGGAATCTAAAACCCTCCCCTTCACACCACCTCTTCAGCCACGTATTCATCCAATAGATCCTGCTATTTCTACTCTGACTAGCACGTGGCACAGGTAGTAATCCTGAGATCACTACCTTTGAGGTCCTACTTTTCAACTTACTTCCTAACTCCCTATATTCTGCTTTTAGGACCTCACCCTTTTTTTACCTACGTCGTTTGTAACAATGTGTACCACGACCACTGGCTGTTCACCCTCCCCCTTCAGAATGTCCTATAACCGCTCTGAGACATCCTTGACCCTAGCACCAGGGAGGCAACATACCATCCTGGAGTCTCGTTTGCGGCCACAGAAATTCCTATCTATTCCCCTTACAATTGAATCCCCTATAACTATTGCATTCCCACACTTTTTACTCCTCCCCTGTGCAGCAGAGCCAACCGTGGTGCAACGAATTGGGCTGTTGCTGCTTTCCCCTGAGAGGCCATTCCCCCCAACAGTATTCAAAGCAGTAAATCTGTTTTGCAGGAGAATGGCCACGGGAGATTCCTGAACTGCCTGCCTAGTCCTCTTGCTCTGCCTGGTGGTCACCCATTCCTTTCCTGCCTGTGGAGTCTGAACCTGCGGTGTGACCACCTCTCTATATGTGCTATCCAAAGATACCAAATCCACAGTTACATGGCAGTCAAATAGCAAATGTAAGAATGACTTGGGAGAGTAATTTACAGGTCCCCTGACAGTAACCACACTGTAGGACAGAGTATTGTTGGCATCCTTCCATCTACGAAAAATCCATTTCGCTGGGGTGTCTTCTCTTGGTGCACCTTTTCTGATGGCTGTGAAGGCCAATCCTTGAGAAGCAGGTTCTGCTACAAGTGCTGCACGTGAAGCTACCAAGTGATGCTGTGAGTTGTTGTTTTTGACATTGGTGCCCGTTGCCAAGCTGTTGTAGCAACTGGTCATCATAGTCGTGCACACCAGTCCACAGGGTGTGTCACCATATCCCTCTTTCACCAGCTAGTGACCGCTAGGTGCGATAGTCAACATTTAGGGCTTTCATCTCACACTTGCAAGCATCCTTGAAGCGGAGCTTTGGGAGCCCCACTGCTCTTCTGGCCCTGGCTACCTCCCATACAGAAAGTCTGTGGGTCTGCAACTGTCTTCCATCCTGCGGGTGTATTCAATCCTTTGAAGCCATCTCTGTTTGATTACTGCCAACACACTTGGGAGTTCTGCCTTTGATAGGACTTCTACATTTGTGATTTTGTCCTGCCAGGATATACTCATAATGCATCGCAGACAGCGAAGATAGACATCATTGAGCTTCTTTTCCTGGTCGATGTAAGTTGCCCATGTTTCACAGCCATATAACATTGTGTCCATTGTGTGATCACACCAGGGAAGAGAGCCATGTGTCATCGAACAGAAACTCAAATGTGATGGATTTTTACCTTAAAAGGGTAGCCCTTTGACGAGAGAGAGGAGATCAAGCCAAGGCCACAGAAAGCCAGTTTTTCAGCCAAAGGCTATGAGAGATCCAGCTAAACAGAAGAACCCTGCTGGACAAGAACTGAACAACCACTACAACAGAGAAATGATGAAGTGATTTTGAGACTCTGCATCTGTGAAGGTAAACCAAGTTCATACCACCAACTTTGGTCTGCGTTTTAACCACTAGAACTCTACAACACCTCAGTAAGTTCAAGATGGCAAATATTCAAGCCTGCACATTTAAATAAGCATCATCAGTGTCGAGGATGCTGGGAAGGGGTGCACTTTCAACCTTGTGCAGTCTAGGGGGGGGGAAGGTCAGAATTCAAAGGTAAGTGTTTGGGGGAAGGAAAAAAATTGACTGTAATTTTTATTGGGGGATTGGAAAGGGGTGTTACAATTTTATTTTGTAAATTTTGGAGTTCACTTTAAAAATTCAAATTTGCCAGCAGGGCTGACTGCCCCATTAAAAATGGTACAGGCATCTGACGCCATTGCTGATGATGGACAGCCTGCGCCCTCCATGTGATTGTGGGGGGGGTGGGGGGAATGGGGTGCTTGGCTATTTAAATAAGCCGCCGTGCGGGAGATTACGGTGGCTCTTCGGCACACGGCGCGCACGTGTGCGCCACCATTTTTTGAGTTTACTGCCAGGAGCGACAGCAGACTCTTAAAATCCAGCCTGTACTGATTAAGAAAATTCTCTTGTACACATTTTAGCCTTTCTTTGTCCTCCTTGCCTTTAATCTCCTCTATTTTCTCCCCAGTCTATATTAGGGTAATTGAAGACCCACACTATTACTGCTCTATTATTTTTCTCCAAAATTTCCCTCCATATTTGCTCCTCCATCTCCTTCTCAATATTTGGGGTCTATAGTAAAGAGCAATGTAACAGCTCCTCATTTCTTCCTTAACTCGAACTAAAGAGATTCAGTCTTTGAACCCTCTAGTATGTAGGTCCTTTGTTGGTTCAGAAAACAATCTGGAAATCAGACACCTAGTGGATGCTTGAGCAATGGTTCATTAAATTGCATGAAAGCTTCTTTCATTGAGCCTGTAAGTCTTCCATTCTCCAATAACTACATTAAGATACATGACTGGAGTTTATTCCCTCCAACTCCATGAGCCCTTAAAAAAAAAGATAGGAAGGGGTAATATATTAGCGTGGATAGAGGATTGGTTAACAGACAGGAAGCAGAGAGTGGGCATAAATGGGGCATTTTCAAGTTGGTAGGCAATGAATAGTGGGGTGCCGCAAGGATCAGTGCTGGGACCTCAGCTATTTACATTAATATCTATATTAATGACTTAGATGAAGAGACAGAGAAAATTGTATCTAAGTTTCCTGATGATACAAAGGTCGGTGGAAAGGTGAGCTGTGGGGAGGATGTAGAGAGGCTGCAAAGAGATATAGATAGGTTAAGTGAGTGGGCAACAAGATGGCAAATGGAGTATAATGTAGGGAAGTGTGAAGTTGTTCACTTTGGTCATGAAAATAGAAAAGCAGAATATTTTTTAAAAGGTGTGAAACTAGTAAGTGTCGATGTTTAGAGAGATTTGGGTGTACTCGAACAAGGAATACATAAAGTTAACATGCAGGTACAGCAGGCTATTAGGAAGGCAAATGGCATGTTGGCCTTTATTGCAAGGGGATTGGAGTACAGGAATAAAGAAGTATTACAATAATTGTACAGGGCTTTGGTGAGACTGCACCTGGAATACTGTGTGCAGTTTTGGTTCCACATTTAAGAAAGGATATACTTGCACTGGAGACAGTGCAGCGAAGATTTACTAAGTTGGTCTCTGGGATGAGGGGATTGGCCTCTGATGAAGGCTGAGTAAATTGGGCCGATATTCTCCGGAGTTTAGAAGAATGAGAGGCGATCCAATTGGGACATACAAGATTCTGAAAGGGCTTGATCGGGTAGAAGGTGAGAGATTGTTCCCACTGGTCAAGGAATCTAGAACACGGGGACACAGTCTCAGGATAAGGGGCCGATGATTCAGGACTGAGATGAGGAGAAATTGCTTCACTCAAAGGGTTGTGAATCTTTGGAAATCTCTACCCCAGAGAGTTGTGGATGCTGCATTGTTGAATACATTTAAGGCTGGGATAGCTAGATTTTTGGTCTCACAGGGAATCAAGAGATATGGGAACCAGGCAGGAAAGTTGAATTGAAGCCCAAGATCAGCAGGCTCAATGGGCCATATGGTCCATTTCTGCTCCTATTTCTTGTGTTTGTGGGCTGGATTTTACAAGCTCACCGATGACATGGAGGGGGCACAGTGGCGCAGTGGTTAGCACCGCAGCCTCACAGCTCCAGGGACCCGGGTTCAATTCCGGGTACTGCCTGTGTGGAGTTTGCAAGTTCTCCCTGTGTCTGCGTGGGTTTTCTCCGGGTGCTCCGGTTTCCTCCCACAAGCCAAAAGACTTGCAGGTTGATAGGTAAATTGGCCATTATAAATTGTCACTAGTATAGGTAGGTGGTAGGGAAATATAGGGACAGGTGGGGATGTTTGGTAGGAATATGGGATTAATGTAGGATTAGTATAAATGGGTGGTTGATATTCGGCACAGACTCGGTGGGCCGAAGGGCCTGTTTCAGTGCTGTATCCCTAATCTAAATCTAATGGCATCAGGCTCCACTGCGCAGCCACCGACACCTTTTTAAAGGGCTGCGAGCCCTACATTGCAATGTTAATTTTTAAAGGAGTAATGATTCTGAAAATGAAATAAAGTGATCCTGACCCACTTCCATCACCGCCCACTCCCCCACCCCCCCCCCCCCCACAATAAACATAGAGGTAATTACCTGCCCTCTCCCTCCACCCCTGCAAAACACTTATCCTGCGGCTCTCGACCTTCCCTCCACAAAGTTCATCAACTTTACCCCTTCCCACCACCCCCTAGACCAAAGAAATTAGTCTGACCCCGCTCCTCACACCCCCCAACACTGAAAAACTTACCTGCTCCCCGCTCCCCACCAGCGTTCCACCTCAGAAACCCAGATGGGTAAGTGAAGGCACGGGAATGCCAGACACTGGCACCAATATCGCCCCGGAATGGCTGGCGGAACGGGTATGTAATTAGTTCATTTATTTTAATAAATTAACATATTTAAATGTTGGTCCCGTCACCAAGCGGCAGGATGGGTTGCTGCCACGAGGCCTTGCTGCCGCCAGCAATATCGGGCCAGGCCTTACCAGCGTTGAGGCCTGTGGCGGGCCTCTGCTGGAGGAATTTTCCGGCCTGCCTCGCCATGACCCCCGATGTCAGGGGAGTTGTAAAATCCAGCCCCTCGTGTTCTTGTGATAACCGGCAAGGGACATGCCATATGCTAAAGCGTCTGGCAGTGGATCAAGAAATGCTTTGTCACATCAGGGAGAACACTGAAAATAGGGGGATAATAATATAGTGGTTATGTTACTGGACTGGTCATCTAGAAGCTGAATGTACGTTCAAATACCTTGAAGGCTGTTTGAGAATTTGAACTCAGTTTTCAAAAGCTGCTATCAACAAAAGTGATTAAGTTAAACCCGGCTGTCCTATTTCTGCAGGTATTCTTGTTTTTAAAACGGTCAGTGCACATCCTGTAAACCTTTCAGTAGAATTGTCAAAGAAACCACTCTATCCCTGGCATCGAGCCTTGCAAGCAGTCAATCCCAGAGATAGATCACATTCGCTACCACTATGCATGCTGGGTAAAGAGCTCCCCATTCCAGAAAAGTAATTTCTCTCATGAAATCTGTTGCCACCCCGTGCTGACCCCTATATGCTGACCTCACAGGAATTTTGGACAAAAATGAAGGAAGCTGAAAGGGAAGCGACAGTGATCCCAACTCACTGAAAGTTCCAGGTACAGCGGCTTAGCAGCAGGTTGTGTCCCATGTTTTACATTGCAAAACAGCTTGGTGTATTGAAGTCTGTCTAGAGTTCGAGTGGTAAGAGTCCATTGATTCAGAGCACCACTTGTATATTTGAATGGCTTCCTTCCGTGCTACAAATTTCTATTTTACCATGTAAGGTATTTGGGTCTCCCAATAAATGCCTGTTTTTGGGAGAGTTCATTTATACAAATAATGAAAAATACTGTGAATGCTGGAAATCTGAAACAAAAACAGAAAATGCTGGAAATAATCAGCAGGTCAGGCAGGACCTGTGGAGAGAGAAACAGAATTAATGTTTCAGGTCGATGACCTTGCCTCAAAATGGGCAAAGGTTAGAAATGTAACAGATTTTGAGCAAGTGAAAGGGGGGAGAGGGGAAGAAGAACAAAAATTAGAAATTCTTCTTCCCCACCTCCCCCTTTTCACTCGCTCAAAACCTGTTACATTTCTAACCTTTGCCCTTTCTGATGAAAGGTCACAGACTTGAAATGTTAACTCTGTTTCTCTCTCAAAAGATGCTGCCAGACCTGCTGAGATTTTGCCACATTTTCTGCTTTTGTTTCAGTGTATTAGGTTCTGGTGGGATGGAACTGTTTTGTTGTACCTTAATAGAACTGAATCAGATGCAGTAACTCAAGGTCGTTACTGATAAAATTGTACAAAAACAGAACTAAACTATCAGCTGAGATATAATTAACTTATCTCAGTCATGTCCTAAAGTCCATGTTTTATCAATGGCGATTGATAGCAATAAAATTCAAGAGGTCATAGGCTGGTGGAATGGGCAAACAGGTGGCAGATGAAATTTAATGCAGAAAAGTATGAAGTGATTCATTTGGTAGGAAAAACAAGGACAGGCAATATAAATTAAATAGTACAATTCTAAAGGGGCCGTAGGAGCAGAGAGACTTGTGTTATTTGTGCACAAATCATTAAAGGTTGCAGGGCGAGTGACAAAGTGGTTAATAAAGCATATGGGATTCTGAATTTTATAAAGAGGGGCATACAGTACAAAAACAAGGGCGTTATGATAAACCTGTACAAAACATTAATTCGGGCTCAAATGGAGTATTGCATCCAGTTCTGCCACAACACTTTCGGAAGGATGTGAAAACATTCGAGAGGGTCAGAAAAGATTCACGAGATTGCTTCCAGAATGAGGAACTTGAGTTATGTGGAAAGGTTGGAAAAGCTGGATCTGCTGTCCTTGGAGCAGAGAAGGTAGAGAGGAAATTTGATAGAGGTGTTAAAAATCACGAAGGGTCTGGACAGAACATAAGGACATAAGAAAGAAGAGCAGGATTCGGCCATTCAGCCCCTCGAGCCTGCTCCACTATTCATTAGATCATGGTTGATCTGATTGTGGCCTTATCTCCGCTTCCCTGTCTGCCGTCCATCACACTTAGCTTTCTTGTCAATCAAAAATCTGTCTAACTCAGCCTTGAATATATTTAATGACTCAGCCTCCACTGCTCTCTAAGAGAGAGTTCCAAACACTAACGAACCTCTGATGAAGAAATTCCTCCTGATCGCCATCTTAAATGTAAGACTACGCCCCCAGTTCTGGATTCCTCCATGAAGGAAACATCCTCTCAGTATTTACCCTGTCAAGACTTCTCAGTATTTTTTATGTTTCAATAAGATCACCTCTCATTCTTCTAAACTCCAATGAGTATAGGCCCGACCTGCTCAACCTTTCCTCATAAGACAAACCCTCATACCAGGAATCAGCCTAGTGAGCCTCCTCTGATCTGTTTCCAATGCAAGTATGTCCCTCCTTAAATAAGGAGATCAAAACTTTACGCAGTACTCGAGCTGTGGTCTCACCAAGTTTTCTCTACTTTTATACGCCATCATCCTTGCAATACAGGCCAACACTCCATTTGCCTTCCGAATTACTTGCAGGCTGATGTTTTCCAATTCATGTAGGACATCCAGGTCCCTCTGTACCACAGCATTCTGCAGTCTATCTCCATGCAAATAATATTCTGTTTTTCTATTCTTCTTGCCAAAGTGGGCAACGACATTTACCCACAGTATACTCCATCTGCCAAATTTTTGCCCACTCGCTCAACCTATTTATATCCCTTTGCAGACTCTTTGTGTCCTCCTCACAACTTGCTTTCCTACCTATCTTCGCATCATCAGCAAATTTGGCGGCAATACTCTCAGCCCCTTCATCCAAGTCATTAATATAGATTGTAAATAGTTGAGGTCCCAGCACTGATCCCTGTGGCACTCCACCAGTTACAGTTTGTCATCCTGAAAATGAGTCATTTATCCTGACTCTCTGTTTCCTGTTAGTTAGCCAGTCCTCCATCCATGCTAATAAATTACCCTGAACACCATGAGCTCTTATCTTGTGTGGTAACCTTTTATGTGGCATTTTATCGAATGCCTTTTGGAAATTCAAATACGCTACATTTACTATAATAAAAGCAAGAAATGCTGGAACCACTCAGCAGGTCTGGCAGCATCTGTGAAAAGAGAAGCAGAGTTAACGTTTCGGTCAGTGACCCTTCTTCGGAACTGACAAATATTAGAAAAGTCACAGGTTATAAGCAAGTGAGGTGGGGGTGGGGCAAGAGATAACAAAGGAGGTCTAGATTGGACCAGGCCACATAGCTGACCAAAAGGTCACGGAGCAAAGGCAAACAATATGTTAATGGTGTGTTGAAAGACAAAGCAGTAGTACAGATTAGGTGTTAATACACTGAATATTGAACAGCAGCAAGTGCAAACCTGAAAAAAAAGTGGGTAAGCAAACTGAACAAACTAAGATGAAATGAAATAAATGCAAAAAAAAAGATTGTAAAAAATGTAAAAAAGAATGTAAAAAAAGGAAAGAAAAAAATAACTAAAAATGAAAGTAAAATGGGGGGCTGTCATGCTCTGAAATTATTGAACTCAATGTTCAGTCCGGCAGGCTGTAGTGTGCCTAATCGGTAGATGAGATGCTGTTCCTCGAGCTTGCGTTGATGTTCACTGGAACACTGCAGCAATCCCAGGACACAGATGTGAGCGTGAGAGCAGGGGGGAGTGCTGAAATGGCAAGCAACCGGAAGCTCAGGGTCCTGCTTGCGGACTGAGCGGAGATGTTCCGCAAAGCGGTCACCCAGTCTGCGCTTGGTCTCCCCAATGTAGAGGAGACCACACTGTGAGCAGCGAATACAGTATACTACATTGAAAGAAGTACAAGTAAATCGCTGCTTCACCTGAAAGGAGTGTTTGGGGCCTGGGATAGTGAGGAGAGAGGAGGTAAATGGGCAGGTATTACACCTCCTGCGATTGCAGGGGAAGGTGCCATGGGACGGGGACGAGGTGGTGGGGATAATGGAGGAGTGGACCAGGGTGTCGCGGAGGGAACGATCCCTTTGGAATGCTGAACAGAGGAAGGGAGGGGAAGATGCGACTGGTAGTGGCATCACGCTGGAGGTGGCGGAAATGGCGGAGGATGATCCTTTGGATATGGAGGCTGATGGGGTGAAAAGTGAGGACAAGGGGAACCCTGTCACGGTTCTGGGAGGGAGGGGAAGGGGTGAGGGTAGGGGTGCAGGGAATGGGCCGGACACGGTTGAGGGCCCTGTCAACCACAGTGGGGGGAAATCCTCGGTTGAGGAAAAAGGAGGTCATATCAGAAGCACCGTCATGGAAGGTAGCATCATCAGAGCAGATGCGTCGGAGATGGAGAAACGCTACATTTACTAGTTCACCTTTATCCACTTTGCTTGCTACATCCTCAAAGAACTAAATTAGTCAAACACGATTTCCCTTTCACAAAACTATGTTGTCTCGGCCTGATCGCATTAACAGTTTCTAAGTACCCTGCTATAACCTCCTTAATAATAGATTCTAGCATTTTCCCGATGACAGATGTTAGGCTAACTGGCCTATAATTTCCAGCTTTCTGTCTCTTTTTTCTTGAACAGAGGTGTTACATTTGTTGTTTTACAATCTGCTGGGACCTTCCCAGAATCTAGGGAATTTTGGAAGAATACAACCAATGCATCCATTATTTCTGCAGCCACTTTCTTTATGACCCTAGGATGCAGGCCATCAGGCCCAGGGGACATGTCCGCCTTAGTCCCATCAGAATTCCCAGAACTTTTTCTCTAATGATAGTGATTGTTTTAGTTCCTCCCTTCCTTTTGCCTCCTGGTTTTCTACTATTCTTGGGATGCTTTTTGTGTCTTATCCTGTGAAGGCAGATACAAAATACTTGCTCAAAGTCTCTGACATTTCCTTGTTTCCTATTACTAATTCCCCAGTTCCACTCAACAAGGGCCCAATGCTCACTTTAGCTACTCTCTTTCTTTTTACATATTTGTAGAAGCTTTTACTGTGAGCTTTTATATTTCCTGCTGGTTTTCTCTCATACTTCAATTTTGCCCTAGTTATTTTTTTCAGTCATCCTTTGCTGGTTTCTAAAATGTTCCCAATCTTCTGGCCTATCACTAATCTTCGCAGCATTGTACGCCTTTTCTTTCCATTTGATACCACCATTAACTTCCTTAGTTAGACACAGATGGTGCATCCTTCTCGTGGAGTCTTTCTTTTTCAATGGAATGTATCTCTATTGAGTGTTATAAAATATCTCTTTAAATGTCCACCATGGCTTCTCTACCGTCTTAGTTTTGTTAAGAGATTGCTTCTATTTCTTTTGTAAAATACGTTAAGGACTTATATTTGAATTATGGACAGTGATTTCTCTGAAATCTTGAAGAGATGGCTGAACTTTGTAGTATTTTTTAAAAAAGAAGTCACCAGTAGGTTGCTAGTTTTGATTAGTAAACAAGTCAAAGAACAAAGAGAACAAAGAGAACAAAGAAAATTACAGCACAGGAACAGGCCCTTCGGCCCTCCAAGCCTGCGCCGATCCAGATCCTCTACCTAAACATGTCGCCTATTTTCTAAAGGTCTGTATCTCTTTGCTTCCTGCCCATTCATGGATCTGTCTAGATACATCTTAAAAGATGCTATCGTGTTCGCATCTACCACCTCCGCTGGCAACGCATTCCAGGCACCCACCACCCTCTGCGTAAAGAACTTTCCACGCATATCCCCCCTAAACTTTTCCCCTCTCACTTTGAACTCGTGACCCCTAGTAATTGAATCCCCCACTCTGGGAAAAAGCTTCTTGCTATCCACCCTGTCTATACCTCTCATGATTTTGTACACCTCAATCAGGTCCCCCCTCAACCTCCGTCTTTCTAATGAAAATAATCCTAATCTACTCAACCTCTCTTCATAGCTAGCGCCCTCCATACCAGGCAACATCCTGGTGAACCTCCTCTGCACCCTCTCCAAAGCGTCTAAATCCTTTTGGTAATGTGGCGACCAGAACTGCACGCAGTATTCCAAATGTGGCCGAACCAAAGTCCTATACAACTGTAACATGACCTGCCAACTCTTATACTCAATACCCCGTCCGATGAAGGAAAGCATGCCGTATGCCTTCTTGACCACTCTATTGACCTGCGTTGCCACCTTCAGGGAACAATGGACCTGAACACCCAAATCTCTCTGTACATCAATTTTCCCCAGGACTTTTCCATTTACTGTATAGTTCACTCTTGAATTGGATCTTCCAAAATGCATCACCTCGCATTTACCCTGATTGAACTCCATTTGCCATTTCTCTGCCCAACTCTCCAATCTATCTATATTCTGCTGTATTCTCTGACAGTCCCCGTCACTATCTGATACTCCACCAATCTTAGTGTCGTCTGCAAACTTGCTAATCAGACCACCTATACTTTCCTCCAAATCATTTATGTATATCACAAACAACAGTGGTCCCAGCACGGATCCCTGTGGAACACCACTGGTCACACGTCTCCATTTTGAGAAACTCCCTTCCACTGCTACTCTCTGTCTCCTGTTGCCCAGCCAGTTCTTTATCCATCTAGCTAGTACACCCTGGATCCCATGCGACTTCACTTTCTCCATCAACCTACCATGGGGAACCTTATCAAACGCCTTACTGAAGTCCATGTATATGACATCTACAGCCCTTCCCTCATCAATCAACTTTGTCACTTCCTCAAAGAATTCTATTAAGTTGGTAAGACATGACCTTCCCTGCACAAAACCATGTTGCCTATCACTGATAAGCCCATTTTCTTCCAAATGGGAATAGATCCTATCCCTCAGTATCTTCTCCAGCAGCTTCCCTACCACTGACGTCAGGCTCACCGGTCTATAATTACCTGGATTATCCCTGCTACCCTTCTTAAACAAGGGGACAATATTAGCAATTCTCCAGTCCTCCGGGACCTCACCCGTGTTTAAGGAATCTGTTAAGGCCCCATCTACTTCCTCACTCGCTTCCCTCAGTAACCTGGGATAGATCCCATCCGGACCTGGGGACTTGTCCACCTTAATGCCTTTTAGAATACCCAACACTTCCTCCCTCCTTATGCCGACTTGACCTAGAGTAATCAAACATCTGTCCCTAACCTCAACATCCGTCATGTCCCTCTCCTCGGTGAATACCGATGCAAAGTACTCGTTTAGAATCTCACCCATTTTCTCTGACTCCACGCATAACTTTCCTCCTTTGTCCTTGAGTGGGCCAATCCTTTCTCTAGTTACCCTCTTGCTCCTTATATATGAATAAAAGGCTTTGGGATTTTCCTGAACCCTGTTTGCTAAATATATTTCATGACCCCTTTTAGCCCTCTTAATTCCTCGTTTCAGATTGGTCCTACATTCCCGATATTCTTCCAAAGCTTCGTCTTCCTTCAGCCGCCTAGACCTTATGTATGCTTCCTTTTTCCTCTTAGCTAGTCTCACAATTTCACCTGTCATCCATGGTTCCCTGATCTTGCCATTTCTATCCCTCATTTTCACAGGAACATGTCTCTCCTGCACGCTAATCAACCTCTGTTTAAAAGCCTCCCACATATCAAATGTGGATTTACCTTCAAACAGCTGCTCCCAATCTACATAACCCAGCTCCTGCCGAATTTTGGTATAGTTGGCCTTCCCCGAATTTAGCACTCTGCCTTTAGGACCACTCTCGTCTTTGTCCATGAGTATTCTAAAACTTACGGAATTGTGATCACTATTCCCAAAGTAGTCCCCTACTGAAACTTCAACCACCTGGCCGGGCTCATTCCCCAACACCAGGTCCAGTATGGCCCCTTCCCGAGTTGGACTATTTACATACTGCTCTAGAAAACCTTCCTGGATGCTCCTTACAAATTCTGCTCCATCTAGACCTCTAACACTAAGTGAATCCCAGTCAATGTTGGGAAAATTAAAATCCCCTATCACCACCACCCTGTTGCTCCTACATCTTTCCATAATCTGTTCACATATTTGTACCTCTATCTCACGCTCGCTGTCTGGAAGCCTGTAGTACAGCCCCAACATTGTTACCGCACCCTTCCTATTTCTGAGTTCTGCCCATATTGCCTCACAGCTCGAGTCCTCCATAGTGCCTTCCTTCAGGACAGCTGTGATATCCTCTTTGACCAGTAATGCAACTCCTCCACCCCTTTTACCTCCCTCTCTATCCCGCCTGATGCATCGATATCCTGGGATATTTAGTTGCCAATCATGCCCTTCCCTTAACCAAGTCTCAGTAATAGCAATAACATCATACTCCCAGGTACTAATCCAAGCCCTAAGTTCATCTGCCTTACCTACTACACTGCTTGCATTAAAACAAATGCACCTCAGACCACCAGTCCCTTTGCTTTCATCATCTGCTCCCTGCCTACTCTTTCCCTTCGTCACGCTGACTTCATTATCTAGTTCCTTACAGGCTTTAGTTACTACCTCCTTACTGTCCACTGACCTCCTCATTTGGTTCCCAACCCCCTGCCACATTAGTTTAAACCCTCCCCAACAGCGTTAGCAAAAGCACCCCCAAGGACATTGGTTCCAGTCCAGCCCAGGTGTAGACCGTCCAATTTGTAATAGTCCCACCTCCCCCAGAACCGGTCCCAATGTCCCAAAAATCTGAACCCCTCCCTCCTGCACCATCTCTCAAGCCATGCATTCATCCTGACTATTCTTTCGTTTCTACTCTGACTATCACGTGGTACTGGTAGCAATCCTGAGATTACTACCTCTGAGGTCCTACTTTTTAACTTGGCTCCTAACTCCCTAAATTCTGCTTGTAGGACCTCATCCCATTTTTTACCTATATCATTGGTGTCTATGTGCACAACAACAACTGGCTGTTCACCCTCCTCCTTCAGAATGTTCTGCAGCCGATCTGAGACATCCCTGACCCGTGCACCTGGGAGGCAACATACCATTCGGGAGTCTCGTTTTCGACCACAGAACCGCCTATCTACTCCCCTTACAATTGAATCCCCTACGACTATAGCCCTTCCACTCTTTTTCCGCCCTTCTGAACAGCAGAACCAGCCACGGTGCCATGAACTTGGTACTGCTGCCTTCCCCTGGTGAGCCATCTCCCTCAACAGTATCCAAAACGGTATACCTGTTTTGGAGGGAGATGACCGCAGGGGACACCTGCGTTGCCTTCCTCCTCTTTCTCTGCCTTTTGGTCACCCATTCCCTTTCTCCCTCAGCAATCCAATTCGCTAAACGTGCTATCCACGACCTCCTCAGCATCGCGGATGCTCCAAAGTGAGTCCATCCGCAGCTCCAGAGCCGTCATGCGGTCTAACAAGAGCTGCAGCTGGACACACTTCCTGCACGTGAAGGAGTCAGGGACATCAGCCCTGAGTTCCCACATTGAGCAAGAGGAGCATAACACGGGTCTGAGATCTCCTGCCCATTTTAATCTTAAGTTTAACTTAGTCTGAAACTTCGAAAAAATGAAAAAGGAACGAAAAGTTTTTACCAATCATACGATTAAAAAAAAGTAGAAAAAGCCTTACCCTATCTACACACCGAGTCCTTTTTTTTTTGGTTAGAGGAGGAGGGCCGTTTGTTTCTCGGGTTCAGAAAAGGCCCAAATATATAGGGTTTTACTTACCCAGCAGCCCCTTGGTCCGCCGAAAACAAAAGGGAATTAAGTTTAAGCTGAAACTGACCTTCCCAGCTGCTCACTCGCTCGCATTCTCTGCTCCCGAATAAGCTGCTGCAATGAAAAGTCCTACTGGAAGGCACCTGTTTGTGGATAATCACCCAGGAGGGGTTGTTTTTTGACTTGGGGAGATGTTTACAAAGAGGTGACAAGCCAAGATTTATGGATGTTAGGAAACTTGACTTCTGGAAGGTTTTAGTTTCAGTTTGAAGTGTTGCAATAGTCAGTTGTTTTTTTGCCTGTCAGAAGAACAACTCAGTACTCTCTCTCTTGAAAACAAACTCTGCATGCAGTGTGGCAGTTTCTTATTTCCTCCTGTATTTGAAGAAACCCTGCATGTTTAAATAAACCTTTGCCTATCGAAAGTGTGGGAACTGAAACCTTGTTGCCGCAATCCTGCTGTAAGATCTATTTGGAGCTTCAGTAGCTGCATCTCTTGGAAAGCCTACCCAAGCTGATCCTCAACATCAACTCGAAAGAACAGTTCTAGGAAGATCCCACTGACAGCTGTTGACACGCATTTGGGATGCCAAATCAAAACAAAGGACATCTTTCCAAATCTTTTTCTGTCTTCAAGTATGATCATGCATTCAGCCTATTTTTTTGTCCTGTTTTTTATGTCTGTGCTTTAAACAAAAATCCCTTTCGTTTTCCCGGTTAACTAGTGCGTATGTAGGTGTCTGTGAGGGGCGAGGGTAAAGAAGGGGCTTTAATATTGCAATTTGCATTTATGTTTTACTTCATTAGTTGTTAAGACTTGGTTTATAATAAGCTGATAATTTTGTTGTTTATTAAAGAAACCTGATTGGTGTGTTTCATTCTGGGGAAAAATATGAATGACTGTATCGATAAGTGGGAAAATTTAAATATATGTTGTGCCCTGTGGAGAAGTGGGACTAGAATAAATAATGCACTCCTCCCGCCTCGGTCATGACATTTAATTGGGTGCTCGTCCGGGTTAAATCCAGCAATTGATGTCCAATTGTAAGTGGGGTAATAATGACATGAGAAAGGAAAAATAAAAGAGCCAGGCTTCTTATGTAATAGAGTAAGGTCGACATAACCAGAATGTTTTTAACAGTTGCTGTGACTTTTTTGGGGAAGGAGGATGTATGCCTGAGTGATTTGAGGTACTTACCAAGGTTAAGCTAATAGCATTGGCAGGAAATTGGGGTTACAATTAAAACCAGGAGCTAAGAAAGCAGACATAATTGAAGTAATAGCACAACATTTGAAATTGGAAAAAGGAGAAAGCAAACCAGAAGTAAGTGCAGATGAATCAGCTAAAATTCAGTTGCAGATGAGGCAGCCTGAATTGGACAAGGAAAAGGAAATAGAAATGGACAAGCTTAAGCTTCAGGAGGAAAAAGAAAAAGAAACAGAAACAAGAAAACTGGAACTAGAAAAAGAATTAACAATAAAAAACGAATTTGAAAAAGAGGACATGGAAAAAGAGAGTATTTCAGAGAGAAAGAGAAAGAGAAGGACAGGGACTCAAAGCTAAAAAATTGGAACTAAGACATCAGGGTGGTCTTGACTCCAGTGAAGAATCTGGTGAAGAAGAACCTGATGCCAGTCCAGGACTAGCGGAAAGCTGTTTGAATTTATACAATTTTGACAATTTCCAGTTTCCTGGCTCTAACTGCCTCCTCTTCACTATGGATATCCAATCTCTCTACACCGCCAACCCCCACCAGGATGGTTTGAGGACTCTCCGCTTATTCCTTGAACAGAGGCCCAACCAGTCCCCATCCACCACCACCCTCCTCCTCCTGGCTGAACTTGTTCTCACATTGAACAACTTCTCCTTCAACTCCACTCACTTCTTTCAAGTAAAAGGTGTTGCTATGAGGACCCGGATGGGTCCTAGTTATGCCTGTCTTTTTGAGGGATATGTCGAACATTCCTTGTTCCAGTCCTACTCAGGCGTCCTCCCCCAACTCTTTTTCCGGTACATTGATGACTGTATCGGTGCCGTTTCCTGCTCCCGCCCCCAACTGGAAAACTTCATCAACTTTGCCTCCAATTTCCACCCTTCTCTCACCTTTACATGGTCAATCTCCGACACTTCCCTTCCCTTCCTCAACTTCTCTGTCTCCATCTCTGTGGATAGGCTGTCTACTAATATTCATTACAAGCCCACGGACTCCCACAGCTACCTCGACGACACTTTTCCACACCCTGCCTCCTGTAAGGACTCCATTCCATTCTCCCAGTTTCTCGTCTCCGAAGCATCTGTTCTGATGATGCTACCATCCACAACAGCACTTCTGATATGTCTTCCTTTTTCCTCAACCAAGGATTCCCCCCCCTCCACTGTGGTTGACAGGGCCCTCAACCGTGTCCGACCCATTTCCCGCACTTCTGCCCTCACACCTTCCCCTCCCTCCCACAACCGTGACAGGGTTCCCCTTGTCCTCACTTTCCACCCCACCAGCCTCCATATCCAGAGGATCATCCTCCACTATTTCCGCCACCTCCAGCATGATGCCACCATCAAACGCAACTTCCCTTCCCTTCCCCCTTCAGCATTGCTTCTGTGACACCCTGGTCCACTCCTCCATTACCCCCACCTTGTCCCCTTTCCACGGCACCTTCCCATGCAATCACAGGAAGTGTAATACCTGCCCTTTTACCTCCTCTCTCCTCACTATCCAGGGCCCCAAACACCACCTTCAGGTGAAGCATGTACTTCTTTCAAATTAGTATACTGTATTCGCTGCTCACAATGTGGTCTCCTCTATATTGGGGAGACCAAATGCAGATTGGGGTGACCGCTTTGCTGAACACCTCTGCTCAGACCGAAAGCATGGCCCAAAGCTTCCAGTTGCTTGCCATTTCAACACTCCCCCCACACCCCCCCCCCCACCGCGCCCACCCCCCCCCCCCCCCCCCCCCACGCTCACGCCAACATTTCTGTCTTTGGCTTGCTCCAGTGAACATCAACGCAAGCTCGAGGAGCAGCACCTGATCTTTTGATTAGGCACACTACAGCCTTGCGAATTGAGCCAGATAGTTAATTATAACAATTTAGTAAGGATTTAATAAGTATTTATTTATTTTAAATTAATTTATTAATTAGTGCTATAAATGTCAGTTAGAGGGGTGAAGTGCTTCACCTGTGAGATGTGGGAGGTCCGTGACTCTTCCAGCGTTCCGGGCGACGACATCTGCAGGAAGTGTACCCAGTTGCAGCTCCTCACAGACCACATGGATCAGTTGGAGCAGCAACTGGATGCACTTAGGAGCATGCAGGTGGCAGAAAGCGTCATAGACAGGAGTTTTAGGGAAGTGGTTACACCCAAGGTGCAGGCAGATAGATGGGTGACCGCTAGAAGGGGCAGGCAGTCAGTGCAGGAATTTCCTGTGGCTATCCCCCTCTCGAACAAGTATACCGTTTTGGATACTGTTGTGGGGATGGCCTATCAGGGGAAAACAACAGCAGCCAGAGCAGTGGCACCACGGCTGGCACTGTTGTTCAGCAGGGAGGGACAAAGCGCAGAAGAGCAATAGTTATAGGGGACTCTATAGTCAGGGGCACAGATGGGCGCTTCTGTGGACATGAAAGAGACTCCAGGATGGTATGTTGCCTCCCTGGTGCCAGGGTCAAGGATGTCTCTGAACAGACAGGGGGCATTCTGAAGGGAGAGGGTGAACAGCCAGAGGTTGTGGTACACATCGGTACCAACGACATAGGCAGGAAGAGTGACGAGGTCCTGCAGGGGGAGTTTAGGGAGTTAGGTAGTAAGTTAAAAGACAGGACCTCTAGGGTTGTAATCTCGGGATTACTCTCAGTGCCACGTGCCAGTGAGGCTAGAAATAGGAAGATAGTGCAGCTCGACACGTGGCTGAACAGCTGGTGTAGAAGGGAGAATTTCAGATATCTGGACCATTGGGATCTCTTCAGGGACAGATGGGACCTGTACAAGAAGGACGGGTTGCATCTAAACTGGAGGGGCACAAATATCCTGGCTGCGAGGCTTGCGAGCGTCACTCGGGAGGGTTTCAACTAGTGTGGCAGGGGGGTAGGAACCAGAGCAGTAGGACAGCAAGTGAAATAAATGAGGGGGAACTAGTAAATAAGGTCAGTAAGCCTAAGAGGAAGAGCAGGCAGGGAGATGTTACGGAGCACAGCGGGACTGGTGGTCTGAAGTGCATTTGTTTCGATGCGAGAAGTATAACAGGTAAGGCAGATGAACTTAAGAGCTTGGATTAGTACTTGGAACTATGATGTTGTTGCTATTACAGAGACTTGGTTGAGGGAAGGACAAGATAGTTGTGCCCCTCCAGTTTAGATGCAAGCCGTCCTTCTTGTACAGGTCCCATCTGTCCCTGAAGAGATCCCAATGGTCCAGATATCTGAAATTCTCCCTTCTACACCAGCTGTTCAGCCACGTTCCAGGATTTTGAAGCTTCAGGCGGGATAGAGGGGGATGTAAAAGGGGTGGGGGAGTTGCATTACTGGTTAAGGAGAATATCACAGCTGTACTGCGGGAGGACACCTCGGAGAGTTCATGTCGTGAGGCAATATGGGTGGAGCTCAGGAATAGGAAGGGTGCAGTCACGATGTTGGGGTTTTCTACAGGCCTGCCAACAGCCAGCAGGAGGTAAAGGAGCAGATATGTAGACAGATTTTGGAAAGATGTAAAAGTAACAGGGTTGTCGTGGTAGGTGATTTTAACTTCCCCTATATTGACTGGGACTCACTTAGTGCTAGGGGCTTGGATGGGGCAGAATTTGGAAGGAGCATCCAGGAGGGCTTCTTGAAACAATATGTAGATAGTCCAACTACGGAAGGGGCCGTACTGGACCTGGTATTGGGGAATGAGCCCGGGCAGGTGGTCGAAGTTTCAGTAGGGGAGCATTTTGGTAACAGTGACCATAATTCCGTAAGTTTTAAGGTACTTGTGGATAAGGATAAGAGTAGTCCTCGGGTGAAGGTGCTAAATTAGGGGAAGGCTAATTGTAACAATATTAGGCAGGAACTGAAGAATTTAGATTGGGGGTGGCTGTTTGAGGGTAAATCAACATCTGACATGTGGGAGTCTTTCAAATGTCAGCTGATTAGAATCCAGGACCAGCATGTTCCTGTGAGGAAGAAAGACAAGTTTGGCAAGTTTCGGGAACCTTGGATAACGCGGGATATTGTGAGCCTAGTCAAAAAGAAAAAGGAAGCATTCGTAAGAGCCAGAAGACTGGGAACAGACGAAGCCCTTGAGGAATATAAAGAAAGTAGGAAGGAACTTAAGCAAGGAGTCAGAAGGGCTAAAAGGGGTCATGAAAAGTCATTGGCAAACAGGATTAAAGACAATCCCAAGGCTTTTTATACGTATATAAAGAGCAAGAGGGTAACCAGGGAAAGGGTTGGCCCACTCAAGGACAGAGGAGGGAATCTATGCGTGGAGCCAGAGGAAATGGGCGAGGTACTAAATGAGTACTTTGCATCAGTATTCACCCAAGAGAAGGACTTGGTGGATGATGAGTCTAGGGAAGGGAGTGTAGATAGTCTGGGTCATGTCGATACCAAAAAGGGGGAGGTGTTGGGCGTCCTGAAAAACATGAAGGTAGATAAGTCCCCAGGGCCTGATGGGATCTACCCCAGAATACTGAGGGAGGCAAGGGTGGAAATTGCTGGGGCCTTGACAGAAATCTTTGTATCCTCATTGGCTACAGGTGAGGTCCCAGAGGACTGGAGAATAGCCAATGTTGTTCCTTTGTTTAAGAAGGGTAGCAAGGATAATCCAGGAAATTACAGGCTGGTGAGCCTTACGTCAGTGGTAGGGAAATTATTGGAGAGGATTCTTCGGGACAGGATTTACTCCCATTTGGAAACAAATGGGCTTATTAGCGAGATGTAGCATGGTTTTGTGACGGGGAGATTGTGTCTCACTAACCTGATCGAGATTTTTGAGGAAGTGACGAAAATGATTGATGAAGGAAAGGCAGTGGATGTTGTCTACATGGACTTCAGTAAAGCCTTTGACAAGGTCCCTCATGGCAGACTGGTACAAAAGGTGAAGTCACACGGGATCAGAGGTGAGCTGGCAAGATGGACACAGAACTGGCTCGGTCACAGAAGACAGAGGGTAGCAGTGGAAGGGTGCTTTTCTGAATGGAAGGATGTGACTAGTGGTGTTCCGCGGGATCAGTGCTGGGAACTTTGCTGTTTGTAGTATATATAAATGATTTGGAGGAAAATGTAGCTGGTCTGATTAGTAAGTTTGCAGACGACACAAAGGTTGGTGGAGTTGCGGATAGTGACGAGGATTGTCAGAGGATATAGCAGGATATAGATCGGTTGGAGATTTGGGCAGTGAAATGGCAGATGGAGTTTAATCCGGACAAATGTGAGGTAATGCATTTTGGAAGGTCTAATGCAGGTGGGAGGTATACAGTAAATGGCAGAACCCTTCGGAGTATTAACAGGCAGAGAGATCTGGGCGTACCGGTCCACAGGTCACTGAAAGTGGCAACGCAGGTGGATAAGGTAGATAAGAAGGCATACGGCATGTTTACCTGCATCGTTCGGGGCATAGAGTATGAAAATTGGCAAGTCATGCTGCAGCTGTACAGAACCTTAGTTAGGCCACACTTGGAATATTGCATACAATGCTGGTCGCCACACTACCAGAAGGATGTGGAGGCTTTGGAGAGGGTACAGAAGAGATTTACCAGGATGTTGCCTGGTCTGGAGGGTATTAGCTATGAGGAGAGATTGGATAAACTCGGATTGTTTTCACTGGAACGACGGAGGTGGAGGGGCGACATGATAGAGGTTTACAATGTTATGAGTGGCATGGACAGAGTGGATAGTCAGAAGCTTTTTCCCAGGGTGTAAGAGTCAGTTACTAGGGGACATAAGTTTAAGGTGCGAGGGGAAAAGTTTAGGGGGGATGTGCGAGGCAAGTTCTTTACACAGAGGGTGGTGAGTGCCTGGATCTTGCTGCCGGGGGAGGTGGTGGAAGCAGGTACGATAGCGACGTTTAAGAGGCATCTTGATAAATGCATGAATAGGATGGGAATAGAGGGATACGGACCCCGGAAGTGAAGAAGGTTTTAGTTTAGGCAGGCATCAAGATTGGCGCAGGCTTGGAGGGCCGAATGGCCTGTTCCTGTGCTGTACTGTTCTTTGAAGGAAGGGAAGTTAGAGTGTGACAATCTTTTATCCCTCAAAAATGTTAAAGCCAAATTGATTCATTTAAAAAGTGTTTGCAAGTTGTTAATTGTTGAAATTCGCTGGAGAAGGAAAGCATCACTCACTGGTGGAATTAGACTGAGGACTGTTCTACTGTGGAAGAACCTTTTTTCCCCATTGGACAGCTGTGATGACTTCAAAAAACACTGGACTGTAAATTTGCAAGGACTCTAATTTTTTTCTCTTTTAAATGTTGTTCATATCTTCATAGTGTTTAAGAATTTAGTTTTTTTAATTAAACAGTTAATTTGTTGATTTAAAGACACCTGGTTTGGTTAGCCTCTTTCAGTTAATAGATGATACAATTTGGCTGGATCTTTCTTTAACTTGGAAAGTTTAAAGTGATATGTTAGGTGATCTGTGGAGGGATGGGATTGAATTAATAGTGCATTTCTCCTACCACAATCAGAATCCTCTATTTTGACTGGGGGCTTTGACTGGAGCGGTCGGTCGTAACAGGAGACAAAAGGACCATTTCCTGACACAGTCAAACCACAATGGATTTTGATCACCAGACATTGAATGTGTAAGGAAGAGCATTCCATCGAAGCTAAGGTGATGCAATCCACAAAAGCTATGACTGGTTAAACCAGCTGGTCACATGACTAACTGGCTGGCAACCTGGGTTTTTTGAACTAGCCACAGAGTTTTTGAACTGAGGAAAGACTGTTTGCTCCTGGAATGAGAAGACCTCTCCTGTCTGCTCCCATCTCTTTCTCACAAGCCTCTGGACCCACTGAGGACACATGAACCGCAAGAGAGAAAAGTCTCCATCATCGAAAAAGGTTGAAGAAGAAAACTGGGCCCCAATGAAAAGCAAGACCTACCTACAATCAAGGACTCTACAGCGAGCTCGAAGAACAGTAACCAAAACCATCTTCAGATATTCCCTCAAATTTTTCCACTTTATTTCTTCTGCTCTTCTTTATAGGAAGTGGCTGCCGACATAGTGGAGGCATTGGTCGAAATAGACCAGAACTCACTGGATTCTGGGAGGGTCCCAGCGGATTAGAAAACTGCTAATGTGACACCCCTGTTCAAAAAGGGAGGGAGACAAAAAGCAGAAAACTATAGGTCAGTCAGCCTAACATCGGTCATTGGGAAAATGCTGGAGTCCATTATTAAGGAAGAAATAGCAGGACATTCAGAAAAGCTTAATGCAATCAGAGTCAACATGGTTTTGTGAAAAGGAAATCATGTTTGACAAATTTTCTAGAGTTCTTTGAGGATATAACAAGCAGAGTTGATAAAGGGGAACTGGTGGATGTAGTGTATTTGGATTTCCAGATGGTATTTGATAAGCTGCCACATAAAAGATTATTGCACAAGATAGGAGCTCACGGTATTAGCATGGATTGAGGATTGGTTAACTCACAGTGTTGGTGAGGCTGCACCTGGAGTACTGCGTACAGTTTTGGTCCCCATATTTAAGAAAGGATATACGGGCATTGGAGGCAGTTCAAAACAGATTCACTAGGCTGATTCCTGGGATGAAGGGGTTGACTTATCAAGAATGGCTAAACAGGTTAGGCTTTTATTCATTAGAGTTTAGAAGAATGAGGGGTGATCTTATTGAAACGTACAAGATTCTGAGGGGGCTTGATAGGGTAGAAACATAGAAACAAGAAGCAGGAGTAGGCCATTTGGCCCTTCGAGACTGCTCCGCCATTCATTATGATCATGGCTGATCATCCAACTCAGTAGCCTGTTCCATCTTTAGCCCCATATTCTTTGATCCCTTTAGACCCAAGAGCTATCTCTAACGCCTTTCTGAAAACATTCAATGTTTTGGCCTCAAATGCTTTCTGTGGTAGCGAATTCCACAAGCTCACCACTCTCTAGGTGAAGAAATTTCACCTCATCTCTGTCCTGAAAGGTTGACCCCGTATCCTTAGACTACGACCCCTGGTTCTGGACTCTCCCACCATCTGGAACATCTTCCTGCACCTATCCTGTCAAGTCCTGTAAGAATTTTATAGGCTTCTATGATATCCCTCCCTCATTCTTCTGAACTCCAGTGAATATAATCCTAACCGACTCAAACTCTCCTCATATGTCAGTCCCGCCATCCCAGGAATCAGTCTGATAAACCTTCGCTGCACTCCCTCGATAGCAAGAACATCCTTCCTCAGATAAGGAGACCAAAACTGTGCACAATATTCCAGGTATGGCCTCACCAAGGCCCTGTATTTGCAGCAAGACATCCCTGCTTCTGTACTCGAATCCTCTCGCTATGAAGGCCAACATTCCATTTGCCTTTTTTACCGCCTGTTGCACCTGCATGCTTACCTTCAGCGACTGGTGTACGAGAACACCCAGGTCTTGCTGAAAATTCCCCTCTCTCAGTTTATAGCCATTCAGATAATAATCTGCCTTCTTGCTACCAAAGTGGATAACCTCACATTTATCCACATTATACTGCATCTGCCATGCATTAGCCCACTCACTCAACTTGTCCAAATCACCCTGAAGCCTCTCTGCATCCTCCTCCCAACTTACCCTGCCACCCAGTTTTCTGTCATCTGTAAATTTGGAGATATTACATTTAGTTCCCTCATCTAAATCATTAATGTATATTGTGAATAGCTGGGGTCCTAGCACCGATCCCTGTGGTACCCCACTAGTCACTGCCTGCCATTTGGAATGAGACCCATTTATGCCTACTCTTTGTTTCCTGTCCGCCAACCAGTTTTCTATCCATCGCAATACACTACCCCCAATCCCATGCACTTTAATTTTACATGCTAATCTCTTATGTGGGACTTTGTCAAAAGCCTTCTGAAAGTCCAAATAAACCACATCCACTGGCTCCCCCTCATCAACTTTACTAGTTACATCCTCGAAGAATTCTAGTAGATTTGTCAAGCATGATTTCCCTTTTGTAAATCCATGCTGACTCTGCCTGATTCTACCACTGTTCTCCAAGTGCTCTGTTATAAAATCTTTGATAATGGACTCTAGAATTTTCCCCACCACCGACGTCAGGCTGACTGGTGTATAATTCTCTGTTTTCTCTCCACCTCCATTTTTAAATAGTGGGGTTACATTAGCTACACTCCAAACTGTAGGAACTCTTAAAGAGTGTATAGGATCTTGGAAGATGACCACCAATGCATCCACTATTTCTAGGGCCACTTCCTTAAGGAATGCATACCTTCAGGCCCTGGGGATTTATCGGCCTTCAATCCCATCAATTTCCCCAACACCATTTCTCTACTAATACTGATTTCCTTCAGTTCCTCTCTCTCACAAAGCCCTGTGTTCCCCAACATTTCTGGTATGATATTTGTGTCCTCCTTTGTGAAGACAGAACCAAAGTATGCATTTAGTTGGTCAGCCATTTCTTTATTCCCCATAATAAATTCCCCTGTTTCTGACTGTAAGGGATCTACATTTGTCTTCACCAATCTTTTTTCCTTCATACCTATAGAAACTTTTACAGTCAGTTTTTATGTTCCCCATAAGTTTGCTCTCGTACTCTATTTTCCCTTCTTAATCAATCCCTTGGTCCTCCTTTGCTGAATTATAAACTGCTCCCAATCCTCAGGTCTGTTGTTTTTCCTGGCAAATTCATATGCCTTGGATCTAATGCTATCTCTAATTTCCCTTGTAAGCCATGGTTTGGCTACCTTTCCCGTTTTACTTTTGCTCCAGACAGGGATAAACAATTGTTCCAGTTCATCCATGTGCTCTTTAAATGTTTGCCATTGCCTATCCACCGTCATTCCTTTAAGTAACGTTTCCCAATCCGTCATGGCCAACTCGCGCCTTATACCTTCGTAGTTTCCTTTACTAAGATTCAGGACCCTAGTCTCCGAATCAACTAGGGTAGATGTTGAGATGTTTCCATTAGTGGGGGAATCTCGAACTAGGGGACATAGTTACAGAATAAGGGGACACTCATTTAAAACTAAGATGCAGAGGAATAAAGGAAAATCCTAAGGCATTTTATAAGTATATTAAGGGCAAGTGGATAACCAGGGAAAGAGTGGGGCCCATTAGGTACCAAAGTGACAATCTGTGTGTGGAGCCAGAGGACATAGGTGAGGTTTTAAATGATTACTTTTCATCTGTGTTCACAATAGAGAAGGACAATGTCGGTGTAGAGATCAGGGAGGGGGATTGTGATATACTTGAACATATTAGCATTGAAAGGGAGGAAGTATTAGCTGTTTTAGCGGGCTTAAAAGTGGATAAATCCCCAGGCCCAGATGAGATGTATCCCAGGCTGTTATGTGAGGCAAGGGAAAAGATAGCAGGGGCTCTGACACAAATTTTAAAATCCTCTGTGGCCACAGGAGAGTTATCAGAGGATTGGAGGACAGCGAATGTAGTACCATTATTCAAGAAGGGTAGCAAGGATAAACCAGGTAATTACAGGCTGGTGAGTCTAACATCAGTGGTGGGGAAACTATTGGAAAAACTTCTGAGGGACAGGATTAATCTCCACTTGGAGAGGCAGGGATTAATCAGGAATAGTCAGCATGGCTTTGTCAGGGGGAGATCATGTCTAACTAACTTGATTGAATTTTTCGAGGCAGTGATGAGATGTGTAGATGAGGGCAAAGCAGTTGATGTAGTCTACATGGACTTCAGTAAGGCTTTTGATAAGGTCCCACATGGGAGATTGGTTAAGAAGATAACAGCCCTTGGGATCCAGGGCAATTTGGCAAATTGGCTTAGTGGCAGGAGACAGAGGGTGATGGTTGAAGGTTGTTTTTGTGAGTGGAAGCCTGTGACCAGTGGTGTACCACAGGGATCAGTGCTGGGACCCTTGCTGTTTGTAGTGTACATTAAAGATTTAGACGTGAATATAGGAGGTATGATCAGTAAGTTTGCAGATGACACGAAAATTGGTGGTGTTGTAAATAGTGAGGAGGAAAGCCTTAGATTACAGGACAATATAGATGGGCTGGTAAGATGGGCGGAGCAGTGGCAAATGGAATTTAATCCTGAGATTGAAAAGATATTGGAGCGGGAGGGGGAGGATCCAGTTGTTGTGGTCCACGTTGGGACTAACAACATAGGCAAGGCTAGGATGGAGGACCTGTTTGGGGATCATAGAGCACTAGGATCAAAATTAAGGAACAGGTCCTCGAGGGTCATAATCTCCGGATTACTGCCCGAGCCACGTGCAAATTGGCTTCGGGATAAGAATATTAGGGAAGTAAACACGTGGCTAAGGGAGTGGTGTTGGAAAGCGGGGTTCCATTTCATGGGGCATTGGCATCAGTTTTGGAACCGGGGGGATCTGTACCGATGGGACGGTCTCCACCTGAACCGATCTGGAAACAGTGTTCTAGCGAAACGGATAAATAGGGTGGTCTCTAGGACTTTAAACTAGTGACTCGGGGGGAAGGGAAAGGGAAAACTACAGGGAGTGTGATGATAAATAAAAAGGTAAGCAGCAGGCTAACATGTGTGCAGGAGGGTTTAGGTTCAAGGCAGACGATGAAAGAAGCAGAAAGGAAGGATAACTCAGGAGTTATTATTAGAGATGTTGGGAATCATGAGGGTAAGAAAGCTAGCATAAAGGCACTTTACCTGAATGCTCGTAGCATTCGTAACAAGGTTGATGAGTTAACGGCACAAATCATCTCGAATGAATATGATTTGGTAGCCATTACGGAGACATGGTTACAGGTTGGTCACGACTGGGAGTTAAATATCCAGGGGTACCAGACTATTCGGAAGGACAGACAGGAAGGTAAGGGAGGTGGTGTAGCTCTGATACTCAAGGACGACATTAGGGCGGTGCTGAGAGATGATATAGGTTCTATGGAGAATGAGGTTGAATCCATTTGGGTGGAAATTAGAAACTCTAAGAAGTTAAAGTCATTGATAGGCGTAGTCTATAGGCCACCAAATAATAACATCACATTGGGGTGGGCAATAAACAAAGAAATAACTAATGCCTGTAAAAATGGTACGGCAATTATCATGGGGGATTTTAATCCACATGTAGATTGGTCGAACCAGCTCAGTCAGGGTAGCCTTGAGGAGGAATTCGTTGAGTGTATCCGTGATAGTTTTCTTGAACAGTGTGTAATGGAACCGACGAGGGAGCAAGCTATCCTAGATCTAGTCCTGTGTAATGAGACAGGAATAATTAATGACCTCATGGTTAGGGATCCTCTTGGAAAGAGTGATCACAGTATGGTTGAATTTAGAATACAGATGGAGAGTGTGAAGATAAAATCCAATACCAGGGTCCTGTACTTGAACAAGGGGGACTACAATAGAATGAGGGAGGACTTGGCTAAAGTGGACTGGAAACAAAGATTTTACGGTGGGACAATTGACGAGCAGTGGAGAACTTTCAAAGCAATTTTTCAAAGTGCTCAGCAAAAGTATATTCCAGTGAAAAGGAAGGACTGGAAGAAAAGGGGTAATCTGCCATGGGTGCCTAAGGAAATAAGTGAGGCTATCAAATTGAAAAAGAAGGCATACAAAGTGGCCAAAAGCAGCATGAAACTAGAAGATTGGGAAAACTTTAAAGGTCAGCAGAAAGCTACAAAAAGAACTATAAAGAAAAGTAAGATGGAACATGAGAAAAAGCTAGCACAGAATATAAAGACAGATAGCAAAAGTTTCTATAAATATATAAAACGAAAAAGAGTGGCTAAAGTAAACGTTGGTCCTTTAGAGGATGAGAAGGGGAATTTAGTTATGGGATATGATGAAATGGCTGAGGCATTAAACAGGTATTTTGTATCGGTCTTCACAGTGGAGGTCATTAATAACATGCCAGTAATTGACAAAGAGACGAACGTAGGTGAGGACCTGGGAACAATCATTATTACGGAAGAGGTAGTGTTGGGCAAGCTAATGGAGCTAAGGATTGATAAGTCTGCTGGCCCTGATGGAATGCATCCCAGGGTTCTAAAAGAGATGGCGGGAGAAATAGCAGGTGCACTGACGGTAATTTTCCAAAATTCGCTGGACTCTGGGGTAGTCCCAGCAGATTGGAAAACAGCAGATGTGACGCCACTGTTTAAAAAGGGAGGTAGACAAAAGATGGGGAATTTAGACCGATTAGCTTAACCTCTGTAGTGGGGAAGATGCTTGAGTCTATCATCAAGGAAGAAATAGCAGGGCATCTCGATAGAAATTGTCCCGTTGGGCAGATGCAGCATGGGTTCATGAAGGGCAGGTCATGCTTGACAAATCTTTTGGAATTCTATGATGACATTACGAGCAAGGTGGACAATGGGGACCCAGTGGATGTGGTGTACCTAGATTTCCAAAAGGCCTTCGACAAGGTGCTGCACAAGAGGCTGCTGCATAAGATAAGGATGCATGGCGTCAGGGGTAAAGTATCAGCATGGATAGAGGATTGGTTGACGAACAGGAAGCAGAGAGTGGAGATAAATGAATGCTATTCTGGTTGGCAATCAGTCACTAGTGCTGTGCCTCAGGGATCGGTGTTGGGAGTGCAATTATTTACAATTTATATAGATGATTTGGAGTTTGGGACCACATGTAGGGTGTCAAAGTTTGCAGATGACACTAAGATGAGTGGCAGAGCAAAGTGTGCAGATGACTGTGAAACTTTGCAGAGGAACATAGATACATTGAGTGAGTGGGCAAAGGTCTGGCAGATGGAATACAATGTTAGTAAATGTGAAGTCATTCATTTCTGTAGGAGTAACAGGAAAAGGATTATTACTTGAATGGTAAAAAGTTGCAGCATGCTGCTATGCAGAGGGACCTAGGTGTCCTTGTGCATGAATCGCAGAAGGTTGATCTGCAGGTACAGCAAGTAATTAGGAAGGCAAATGGAATTTTGTCCTTCATTGCTAAAGGGATTGAGTTTAAAAGCAGAGAGGTTATGTTGCAGCTGTATAAGGTACTGGTGAGGCCGCACCTGGAGTATTGTGTGCAGTTTTGGTCTCCTCACTTGAGAAAGGATATATTGGCACTGGAGAGGGTGCAGAGGAGGTTCACTAGGTTGATTCCGGAGTTGAGGGGGTTGGCTTATGAGGAGAGACTGAGTAGATTGGGATTATATTCATTGGAGTTCAGAAGAATGAGGGGGGATCTTATAGAAACATATAAAATCATGAAGGGAATAGATAAGATACAAGTAGAGAGGATGTTTCCACTGGCAGGTGAAGCTAGGACAAGAGGGCATAGCCTCAAGATTAGAGGGAGCAAATTTAGGACTGAATTAAGAAGGAACTTCTTCACCCAGAGGGTTGTTAATCTATGGAATTCCTTGCCCAGTGAAGTAGTTGACGCTTCTTCAGTAAACGTCTTTAAAGCTAAGGTGGATATCTTTTTGAACAATAAAGGAATTAAGGGATACGGTGGGAGCGCGGGTAAGTGGATCTGAGTCCACGAAAAGATCAGCCATGATCTTATTGAATGGCGGAGCAGGCTCGAGGGGCCGGACGGCCTACTCCTGCTCCTAGTTCTTATGATTATGATCTAAGTGTGAGATGATGTATTTTGGGAGCTCTAAGAAGGCAAGGGAATATAAAATGGACAGTCGGACCCTAGGAAGTACAGAGGGTCAGAGAGACCTTGGTGTATTTGTCCATTGATCACTGAAGGCAGCAGCACAGGTAGATAAGGAAGGCATATGGGAAACTTGCCTTCATTAGCCAAAGCATAGAATATAAGAGCAGGGAGGTTATGCTGTATAAAATGCTAGTTAGGCCACAGCTCGAGTACTGGGTACAGTTCTGGTCATCACACTATAGGAAGGATGTGATTGCCCTGGAGAGGGTGCAGAGGAAATTCACCAGAATGTTGCCTGGGCTGGAGCGTTTCAGCTATGAAGAGAGACTGGATAGGCTAGGGTTGTTTTCCTTAGAGCAGAGAAGGCTGAGGGGGGATATGATTGAGATATACAAAATTATGAGGGACATTGATAGGGTAGATAGGAAGAAACTTTTTCCCTTAGCGGAGGTGTCAATAACCAGGGGGCATAGATTTAAGGTAAGGGGCAGGAGGTTTAGAGGAGATTTCAGGAAAATAATTTTCACTTAGAGGGTGGTTGGAATCTGGAACGCACTGCCTGAAGAGGTGGTAGGGACAGGACGAGCACTTGAAACGCCATAGCATACAAAGCTATGGGTCAAGTGCTGGAAAATAGGATTAAAATAGTTAGGTGTTTGATGGCCGGCACAGACATGATGGGCCGATGGGCCTGTTTCTGTGCTGTATAACTCTTAGACTATGACTATCAGAGGGTAGTGAATGTCTGGAATTCTCTACCCCAGAGAGTTGTGGCGGCTAGATCACTGAAAGTATTTAAAGAGGAGGTAAATAGATTTTTGAAATCGGGGAGTTGAAGGCTATGAGGAGCTGGCACGAAAGAGGAGTTGAGGTCTGGGGCAGATCAGCCATGAACATATTCAATGGCGAGGCAGACTTGAGGGGCAGAATGGCCTATTCTTGCTCCTATTTCTTATGTTCTTTTCTGTCTCTATCTGCATGTGTGTATCGCGCATACATGCTAGCGTGGGCATGTCGCATATCCGTAGGCATTAACCGAATTAGAGTTTCAATTTGATAAAGTTCAACCTTTTTTCTTTAAACCTGTTTGGCTAGTATCTTTGCCTTATAATTGGAAGTTAGTGAACAAGGATTCACTAAGGGGGAGCGAAAAAAAAAATGGTGTGTTTAAAAATTAAACCCTGTTACGGTGAGACCAGGTGACGGCTGAGAGGGAACCGTAGACCACTTTCTCACCTGGTCATAACAGTTCCTAACTATGTAGTTTACCTTGATGATGTGCTGGTATACAGTGACACTTGGGAGATTTGCTTGAAACAACTAGGATCTCTGTTTAAAAATTACAATCAGTTGAATTAGTAATAAATCTTGCCAAAAGTGAATTTGCAAAAGCGAGAGTGACCTACCTCGGGCATATAGTAGGACATGGACAACTGTTGCCAAGAACCGCAAAAGTACACGCATTGGTGGAATTCCCTACCCCTAAGACTAAGCAAAAAATAATGAGGTTTTTGGGGTGTGTGGTTTCTACCGAAGGTTTGTACCAAATTTCGGCACTGTAGCTGCCGCACTAATACATTTGTTGCAGAGAAAGAAAACCAAGATAGTGTGGGGCCAGGGGAGTGCCAAGCATCTTTTGAGAAGCTGAAGACCTTTTTGAACAATGAACTGTGCTTCAAATTTCACTAAGCTCTTCAAGGTAGCAATTGATGCTGGTGACCTGTGGGTCGGTGAAGTCCTGTTACAAGACAATGAATCAGGCATCGAAAGGCCAGTGGGCTACTTTTCAAAAAAACAAAAGCGACACCAAAAAACATATTTCACAGTGGAAAAAGAAACCTTTGGCTGCATTTTACATGTCCGCCGCCAAGACGTAAACTACGTCAGTCCACCTATGTGGGTCGCATGTCGTAGAGCTGTCACAATATTATACATGGCGCCTCATTGAAATGGCTGGGGAGGACATTACACCACTGTGTCAGGTGCCACTGCACAGGCGCTGATGGCATTTTTAAAGGGCTTTGAACCCTAAATTTAAAGGGACATTGTTTCTAAAAAAATTAAATAACTTGATGCAGACCCTTTCCTCCCTCCCCCAATGACCTCAAAATTAAGTATCTGCCTTCTCCCCACCCTCCAAAATACTTACCTGGTGCATCTAACCTTCCCCACCCAAAGTACATAAACCTTAAACTTTCCACCATCCCTTAGACCAATTAAATTACTCTGACATCACTCTTTCCGCTGCCCTCACCCTGCACAGAAAAACTTACCTCCCCCTCCCCACAAGGGTTTCGCCTTGGATCTCCAGACAGAGATCTGAAGGCATGGAAGTGCTGGCCATCAGCACCAATACCAGAGTGAGAGAGATGGTGGGAGGGGGTGAGTAATTTATTCATTTATTTGCATTTTTAAAAAATGTTCCTTTTGCTGCCAAGTGGCGGGGGCATGAGGCCTTGCCGCTGTGGGTAACATTAGGCTGGGCCTTCCCAACACTCTATCCTGTGGCAGGCCTCTCCTGGAGGCATTTTCCTGTCCCCTCCCCCACCACGACCCCCGACATTGGGGGGCTTTAAAATCCAGCCCCTTCGGTCAAATATTGGCTCTTAAGAATTTTGACGTCTATGTCCGCCATGACTAGAGAGACACTGGTATATACTGGTCGTAAGCCCTAACCTTTGTGGAAAAATTTGAAACGCAGAACATTCCTGCGGAGTTTACTATTGCAACCCGATTGCTTAAAGATTGTCCACATGGAAGACAAAAATAATATTATTGCAGATGCTTTATTGTGAATCTAACATTGTTTTGAGTTATATCAGTGTAAAGATGGTTCAAAGCAAAATTGTGTTAACTGGGAGGTGCCAGAGGACTGGAGAACAGCTAATGTGGTCCCACTATTAAGAAAGGTTGTAGAGATAAGCCAGGAAACTACAGACCAGTGAGTCTCACGTCAGTGGTAGGGAAACTATTGGAAAAATTTCTGAAGGAGAGAATCTATCTCCACTTGGAGAGGCAAAATTTGATTAGGAATAGTCAGCATGGCTTTGTCAGAGGGAGGTCATGCCCAACAAATTTGATTGAATTTTTTGAGCATGTGACCAGGTGTGTAGATGAGGGTAGTGCAGTTGATGTAGTTTACATGGATTCCAGCAAAGCCTTTGACAAGGTCCCACATGGGAGACTTATCAAGAAAGCAAATGCACATGGGATACAAGGTAACTTGATACGGTGGACTCAAAATTGGCTTAGCTGTAGGAGACAGAGAGTGATGACAGACGGCTGTTTTAGTGACTGGAAGCCAGTGTCCAGTGGCGTACCACAGGGATCTGTGCTGGGTCCCCTATTGTTTGTCATTTATATGAACGACATAGATGACTATGTGGGGGTAGGATCGGTAAGTTCGCGGATAACACAAAGATTGGCCGAGTGGTTAACAGTGAGGTGGAGTGTCTTAGGTGACAGGAAGATATAGATGGGATGGTCAAATGGGCAGAAAAGTGGCAGATGGAATTTAACGCTGAAAAGTGTGAGGTGATACACTTTGGAAGGAGTAATGTGACACGGAAGTATTCAATGAATGGCCTGACACTGGGAAGTTCCGAGGAACAAAAGGACCTTGGTGTGTTTGTCCACAGATCTCTGAAGGCAGAAGGGCAGGTTAATAAGGTGGTGAAAAAGGCATATAGGACACTTGCCTTTATCAATCGAGGCATAGATTACAAAAGCAGGGAGGTCATGTTGGAGTTGTACAGAACTTTGGTAAGGCCACAGCTGGAGTACTGTGTGCAATTCTGGTCACCACATTGTAGGAAGGATGTGATTGCATTGGAGGGGGTGCAGAGGCGATTTACCAGGATGTTGCCTGGGATGGAACATTTAAGCTATGAAGAGAGGTTGGATAGGCTTGGGTTACTTTCACTGGAGCAGAGAAGACTCTGGGGTGACCTGATCGAGGTGTACAAGATTATGAGGCGCATGAACAGGCTGGAGAGGGAGCAGCTGTTCCCCTTAGTTGAAGGGTCAGTTACGAGGGGTCACAAGTTTAAGGTGAGGGGCGGGAGGTTTAAGGGGGATTTGAGGAAGAACTTTTTTACCCAGAGGGTGGTGACGGTCTGGAATGCACTGCCTGGGAGGGTGGTAGAGGCAGGTTGCCTCACATCCTTTAAAAAGTACCTGGATGAGCACTTGGCACGTCATAACATTCAAGGCTATGGGCCAAGTGCTGGCAAACGGAATTCGGTAGACAGGTCAGGTGTTTTAATGCATCGGTGCAGACTCAATGGGCCAAAGGGCCTCTACTGCACTGTATTATTCTGTGATTCTGTGATACAGATGAAGAGTGAATGGGGATGAATGTGAAAATGTGTTTTCAGATATTTTCATTGTTTTTTTACACTTAGTAATGAAACACATTTAAAGATGGCATTTCATTTTTCCATGCATGTAGATATTACGAGATGGCTTGTATTTCTTTTGTAAAATATGTTAATGACCTATTTGAATTATGGATGCTGATTCATCTGGAATTTTGAAGAGAAGGCTGAACTTGGTGTTTTTTTTATAAAGACGTCACCACAAGGTTACTAGTTTTGGCTAGTAAATAAGTCTTACTGGAAGGCTGTTCCGATGAAAGGTCATCGACCTGAAACCTTAACTCTGCTTCTGTGTCCACAGATGCTACCTGACCTGCTGAGTATTTCCAGCATTTCCTGTCTTTATTTCAGATTTCCAGCATTTGCAGTATTTTGCTTTTATTTAACTGGAAGGCATCTGTTTGTGGTAATCAACCAGCAGGAGGTTTTATTTTTGATTTGGGGAGATATTTACAAAGAAGTGACAAGCCAAGATTTATGGATGTCAGGAGACTTGACTTCTGGAAGGTTTTAGTTTCAGTTTGAACTGTTGTAACAGTTAGTTGTGTTTTGCCTGCCAGAAGAATAGCTCAACTCTCTCTCTTAAAAACAAATCCTGCATACAGTGTGGCAGTTTCTTATTTCCTCCTGTATTTGAATAAACCCTGCATGTTTGAAGAAATCTTTGCATATCGAATGTGTGGGAACTGAAACCTTATTGCTGCATTCCTGCTGTAAGACCAATTTGGAGCCTGTAGCTGCACCTCTTGGAAAGCCTACCCAAACTGATCTCCAACATCACCTGGAAAGAACGGATCTAGGAAGATCCCATTGACAGCAGTCGACATGCATTTGGGATGTCAAACCAACACAAAGGACATCTTTCCATATTTTTTTTTGTCTTCAAGTACGATCACACCTAAGTGTTTTTTTCCCTGTTTTTTCTGTGCTTTAAACAAAAATCCCTTTTATTCTTTTATGTTCCTGGTTAACAAGTGTGAATGTATTTGTATGTGTGTTTGTCTGAGGGGCTCAGAAAAATAAGGGGCTTTAATATTTCAATTTGTATGTTTTACTTCATTATTTTTTAAAACTTGTTTTGTAATAAACTGATAATTCTGCTGTTTATTAAAGAAACCTGGTTGGTGTGTTTTACTCTGGGGAAAAATACAGTATATGATTGACTGTATCAGTAAGTGGGACAATTTAAATATATGTTGTGACCTGTGGAGATGTGGAACTAGAATAAACAGTGCTCTCCTCCCACCTCAGTTGTAACACCTTTTAAGATATTTTCCCCGTCCACTTTAGCCAACTCTCTCTTGTAGTTGAATTTATTTAAGACATTAGTTATGGACCCACATTTCTCACCCTCAAACAGAATGTGAAATTCTATCATGTTTTGGTCATTCTTACCTAGAGGATCCTTTACTATGAGGTCTTCAATTAATCCTGTCTGACTACACATTACAAGGTCCAAAATAGCTTGGTTTGTGCTAAATTATAGAACATATTGTTCTAAGAAACTGTCCCAAATACATTCTATGGGCTGAATTTTACCAGCTTTCTGACGTTGGGAGTCATGGTTGGGGGGGGGGGGGGGGGGCGCCCGAAAAATACTTCCAGGAGAGGCCCGCCATGAACCCCGACGCCGGGAAGGTCCCACCGCATTTTACCAGCAGCGGCAGGACCCTGGAGTGGCTCCCCATCGCAGGGTGGTGGCTCCCCATTACCATATGTAAAGCGTTATTTACCTTGCCTGATTATGCATCCCATTGCCTATCGCTCCACAGTTCTGCATTTTTCATTGGCTGTCACGTGCTGTGCCATTAAGCTGAAGTAGGAGAGATTGAACACAGTGCAGGTAAGTCTGGATGTACCAGGGTTTCAACCTGGTATGTAGGGAGGTGGGAGGGGTTGTGGGATTATCGGAGTCTCCACTCTGCATATTTGAAGGTTGGTGGGAGGGGGAATGGGATTACTGGGGGCACAGCTTTGCAGAGATGAAGGGAGGTACTGCGTAACCTCCTTCCGTAAAGGGTTGGCGCTCTGCGCCACTGTTTGTTTTTGTGTATGAGTGAGCAATGGGACTCCAGTCACCCTGTGTGTGGGTAGGTTGCCAGAAACAGTAGGCATGTAAAGGTTACCTGGCTTACGGGGCAATCGATGCAGCTGGTAGAATCTTTATGTGCTACTCTTAGTGGGAGCTAAGACGGGTAATGCTATGCCACGCCACATATGATGCAATGAAAGCACCTGTGTACCTGTCAACAACAATGCCTGCCCTGTTAGGAACCTCCAAAGAAGTGAAGGATATGACTTTATTTTTCACGTGGGGATGGGTATGGTTCATCCTATATTGTCAGATCCGCTTGTCCTGAGGATCTATATGCATCACAGGCAAAACCAGCAGGCAGTGCAGCCCACGTAGAGGCCCCCGTTCATGAGCAGCAGCCCCCAAGGATAGCTCGTCAGTACAGATCACTGCGCATCGACAGATTCCACATGACCTTTCTGCGGATGTCAGACTGCCAGTGTCAGAGGCAGCTGCAGATGTCGAGAGAGGCGGTGACACATCTCTGTGCCCTGCTCACCGATGAGCTGCAGCCGATGGGCTTTGGTGGACGTCCAATGCCTGTGGCCCTCATAGTGACAACGGCTCTTAACTTCTATGCCGATGCATCATTTCATGGACCCACCGGCGACCTATGTGGGGTCACACATTCAGCAGTGCACAGCTGTATCAGGAAGGTGACCAATGCCCTGTACCGAAGGGCAGGTGAGTATGTCCACTTCAGAATGGACCCTAACAGCCAGGCTCAGAGGGCCATTGGTTTCGGCACCTTCGCCAGATAACCAAAGGCGCAATGGGTCATAGACTGCACTTATGTGGCCATCAGGGCTCGCACCAGGCTAGCAGCTGCATATGTTAACATTAAGGATTCCAGTCAATCTAGATATAGCTGGCATGTGATCACTGGAAACACTTCATGCAAATCTGTGCCTGCTTTCTAGGCAGCTGCCATGATGCCTTCACACAGCACCAGACTCAGCTGCCGTTGCTTTCATTGAACTGGCTGACATCAAGGGGTGGCTTCTTGGAGACAAGATATACACCTTGCAGACATGGCTCCTGACACCAGTGAGAGACCCTGCTGCAGAGGGGAGCTACAACACCAGCCATGGAGGTGAACAGCCATCATTGAGCAGGTGATCGGCATACTGAAAATTCGCTTCTAATGCCTGGATGGATCAGGTGGTGCCTTGTACTACGACCTGGAAAGGGCAGCTCCTTTCTTTGCTACTGGTTGTGCACTGCACAACTACGCACCCAATAGGAGGGAGGCCTGGCATGATAGGCGAGACGTCAGCAGGAATCCTCATTGGACTATGAGGACGCTGAGGACTTACAACAGCAAAGGCGCATTGGAGGGCAGAAAGCACCACTTGCAGGGAGGGCAATGAGCTAGGAATGCACGGCAGCGGCTTACCAAACAAAGGGTCTCCACTCCATAGCAGCCAGCATGACCTCTGCGAGGCACGCAGCACCCTTGCTCACTTGCTGTGCAGCAGTCTGCATCTGCAACATCTTTGTTTGAACCATCAGAGGCACCAGCAGACTGAGCCACTGCATCCATGGAGTAACATGAGTAATGGTGGCATGGCAATGATGTTATTGCATACATCAGCAGTTCTGAAAGCCCAATGATGAAAAGGGATGAGACATGAGTGCCACATACTAGCACACTTCATTCAGACTAAAAAAGGCACATTTAGTGCATACTTATTTACATAGTGGTGACACTCGTGCATTCCCATTTGCATTACTGTGTTTTCTTTATCAGAAAGTTTCCCAATCCAATCTGGAGTCAGACAGAGCTATCCTCTCTCTCCTGCCTTGTTTGTCTGCTGTATCAAACCTTTTGCTGAGACCATTAGGAAGGATGCAGGCAAATAAACATGCAAGGATAAGGGGATCAAGTGGGGGAGTGGCACTGACTGAGTTGCTCTGCGGAGAGCCGGCTTGGCCTCGATGGGCTGAAGGGCCTCCTTCTATGCCGTAAATGACTCTATGACAATCCCAGGCAGCGGAGGCACTCAGGTCAAAGGGTCCCTGTACATGGACGACGTCACCGTCTTCAGCTCGGATCTGCTGTCCGTTCGCAGACTGATGAGCATCTGTGACCAGTTTGAACTGGCCTCGGGAGCCAAAGTAAATCGTGGCAAGAGCGAGGCCATGTTCTTTGGGAACTGGGCTGACCAATTCCCTTGTCCCCTTCACCATCAGGTCAGACAACCTGAAGGTGCTGGGGATATGGTTCGGAAGGGACGGGACGTGCGCCAAAACCTGGAAGGAGCAAGTAGCCATGGTACACCATAAACTGAGCATGTGGGAGCAGTGTTCTCTCTCCATTGTGTGCAAGAACCTGGCCATCAGGTGCGAGGCGATCACATTGTTGCTGTATGTGGCGCAGGTTTGGCCCATACCCCACTCCGGCGCCGTGGCGGTCACCCGAGCCATTTTCCACTTTATCTGGAGAAGCAAAATGGACTGGGTCCAGAGGGACACGATGTCCAAACCTCTGGATAAAGGTGGGAAAAAGGTGAGTAGAGCCCAGTACGGAAACACCAAGTGTCACTACGTGCTGTGGTTCTATCTGTCCCTGGTGTTGCGAATGATGGGTCTTTTTTTAATTCATTCATGGAATGTGGGCGTCGCTGGCCAGGCCAGCATTTATTGCCCATCCCTAATTGCCCTTGAGAAAGTGGAGGTGAGCTGCCTTCTTGAACAGCTGCAGTCCATGTAGGGTAGGTACACCCACAGTGCTGTTAGGAAGAGAGTCCCAGAATTTTGACCCAGCAACAGTGAAGGAATGGAGATATAGTTCCAAGTCAGGATGGTGTGTGACTTGGAGGGGAACTTGCAGATGGTGGTGTTCCCATGCATTTGCTGCCCTTGTCCTTCTAGTTGGTAGAGGTCGCGGGTTTGGAAGGTGCTGTCTAAGGAGCCTTAGTGCATTGCTGCAGAGCATCTTGTAGATGGTACACACTGCTGCCACTGTGCGTTGGTGGTGGAGGGAGTGAATGTTAGTAGATGGGGTGCCAATCGAGCGAGCTGCTTTGTCCTGGATGGTGACGAGCTTCTTGAGCGTTGTTGGAGCTGCACCCATCCAGGCAAGTGGAGAGTATTCCATCACATTCCTGACTTGTGCCTTGTAGATGGTAGACAAGCTTTGGGGAGTCAGGAAATGAGTTACTCGCCTCAGGATTCCTAGCCTCTGACCTGCTCTTGTAGCCACGGTATTTATATGTCGACTCCAGTTCAGTTTCCGGTCAATGGTAGCCCCTAGGATGTTGTTAGTGGGGGATTCAACGATGGTAATGCCATTGAAAGTCAAGGGGAGATGGTTAGATTCTCTCTTGTTGGAGATGGTCATTGCCTAGCACTTGTGTGGTGCGAATGTTACTTGCTACTTATCAGCCCAAGACTGGATATTTTCCAGGTATTGCTGCATTTCTACATGGACTGCTTCAGTATCTGAGGAGTCACGAATGGTGCTGAACATTGTGCAATCATCAGCGCACATCCCCACTTCTGACCTTATGATTGAAGGAAGGTCATTGATGAAGCAGCTGAAGATGGTTGGGCCTAGGACACTACCCTGAGGAACTCCTGCAGTGATGTCCTGGAGCTCAGATGATTGTACTCCAACAACCACATCTTTCTTTGTGCTAGGTATGACTCCAGCCAGCGGAGGGTTTTCCCCCTGATTCCCATTGACCTCAGTTTTGCTAGGGCTCCTTGATGCCATACTTGGTCAAATGCTGCCTTGATGTCAAGCGCAGTCACTCTCACCTCACCTCTTGAGTTCAGCTCTTTTGTTCTTGTTTGAACCAAGGCTGTAATGAGGTCAGGAGCTGAGTGGCCCTGGCGGAACCCAAACTGAGCGTCACTGAGCAGGTTATTGCTAAGCAAGTGCCGCTTGATGGCACTGTTGATGACACCTTCCATCACTTTACTGATGATTGAGAGTAGGCTGATAGGGCGGTAACTGGCCGGGTTGGACTTGTCCTGCTTTTTGTGTACAGGACATACCTGGACAATTTTCCACATTGCAGGGTAGATGCCAGTGTGGTAGCTGTACTGCAACATCTTGGCTAGGGGTTGGGCAAGTTCTGGAGCACAGGTCTTCAGTACTATTGCCGGAATATTGTCAGGGCCCATAGCTTTTGCAGTATTCAGTGCCTTCAGTCGTTTCTTGATATCACGCGAAGTGAATCGAATTGGCTGAAGTCTGGCATCTGTGATGCTGGGGACTTCAGGAGGAGGCTGAGATGGATCATCAACTCGGCACTTCTGGCTGAAGATTGTTGCAAATGCTTCAGCCTTATCTTTCGCACCTTTGTAGCCACTCCAGGCGCTGCTTCACAAACCACTGACCACCTCCAGGCGCGTATCTATTGTCTCTCTAGATAAGGAGGCCCAAAAGAAGAAAATGTGCTGGGCTCCCCCATCATTGAGGATGGGGATATTTGTGGAGCCACCTCCTCCAGTTAGTTGTTTAATTGTCCACCACCATTCACGGCTGGATGTGGCACATTGCCGCAGAACGCACTATCCAGTTGGAGCGGGCCGTACCACCTATCCTTCGTGGAAAAGTTTCTGCGCAGAAAAACACCACTAAACACCAATCCGTCAGGCAGTGGTCTGCACGGAATGTTCTCAATGCCCTACGGGAAAAGGAGATGGTGGATCCTGTCGGATGGTTCCCCGAGCAGACTGCCAAAGTCATTTGGCAGAATGCCTCATCACTAGAACTTTCAAACAAGCACCAAGACGTAGCTTGGCTGGTGGTGAGAAGGGCCCTCTCCATCAGATCCTTCCTGCACGTTCAGAATCTCACCACCTCTGCATGCTGCCCCCGTGGTGGCTGTGGTGGGAAAGAGACTGTTGCCCACCTCCTTCTGGAATGTGCCTTTGCAAAGCAGGTTTGGAAAGAGATGCAGTGGTTTTTAATCGAGGTTCATCCCAAGCAGCTCTGTAACACTACTGTGCTCTGCAGGCTGTTCCCAGGGATGCACACTGAGATAAACATCAACTACTGCTGGAGGACCATCAATTTGGTGAAAGACGCTCTTTGGACTGCCCGAAACTTGCTGGTCTTCCTGCGCAAAGAGTTGTCCACGACCAAGTGTTGCCGACTGGCACATTCCAAGGTCCAGGACTACGTGCTGAGGGACGCACTAAAGCTTGGGGCAGCCGCTGCAAAGGCTCAATGGGGAAAGACCACTGTGTAAGGTCCTTCCGCCATAACGAACTGAGGGGCTGGACCCATGGGAAACTCCTCGGGCTGTATACACCAGATATGGGTTTGCTGTAAAATGTACATGGCATGTAAAATGGAATGGAAGGGTTGTGTGATAACTCACTCCTGTGTTGAAGAAAACTGATTTCCTTTACACTTTCTGAATTGTCAACTTGGTGCTGTTTTGAACTGTTTGTAATGTATTTTTACAGTATTTTTTTACTGTCTCCATGTCCCTGATCCCTCTCTCACCTAGTCATTGCTGAATGGATGTCACAGCAGGAGTGAATGCCTGGGACATGGCAGCTGTCATGGCCTGGATGGACTCAAGGCTGCCTGTAGCATCTCCGCCTGCTGTTGTCAGGATTTCTGCAACATGCCTTGTGCTACCTGGGGTCATCATGGGTCTGGTCACTTACAGCCCTCCGACTGTCAGGGACCTTGGCTGTCTCAGCCTCAGTCAGCTACTCGGGCGTTTGTGCAGTGCACTCACCAGCTTGTGACCCAGACTCTAAGGCCGAAAGGATATCCACTGAGGTGACTGCATCTGCGCTGGTGGAAGGTACGCTAGTGTAATGGGACGCTGCTTCCTCGGAGGATGACTCTTCCTCCAAGGAGTGGGAGGAGTCCTGCATAGCAAGGGTCGGCTCAGAGCGTTCAGCTGGAAGACACAATGGGAAGAGCACACTGTCAGTCTTGATGTAGCACATGTCACAATTACAACATCACAGAACCGAAATTCCACATTGATCACTGTTTATATCAAGTGGTAGTATGTTCACCATGGGCCCCAACATCTACTTCACCAAATTGGCATGTCAATTGATTGCTGACATCTCCAGGATCTCCTCCTCAGCTTCTGTAAGCCATCATATATCTGCATCACCTCCATTGGTATGGGCAGACTGCCGCGCATTGTGGGATCTCTTCGCCTGGACGAGTAAGGAGGCAGATATTACATATGGCATTTCAACAGCATGACACATGTCACAATAGGGGTGTGGGGCCCAAAGGTGGGATGCTCAGTGCGCACTAGTGAGCCACTCATGTAGGTGCGATTCTCTGAGCAGCAAACAAGAGTAAATTCTATCATACATTTCTTCATTCATGCCACGGCTTTCCTCCCTGCCCAAACTCCCTTTCTTTGGCATGGCACACGTGTCACCATGTGTGGGCACATGCAGTTTTTGTGGTTTGCTGCAGGTCATTCATCCTTTTTCGACACTGTATCCAGTCTCGGCAGATGGCCACACGGCTACTGACCTCCTCTGCTACCTCCAACCAGGTAGGAGGATCTCTTCCACTTTGCCATCGCTGGGGAAGAGGAATTCCCACCTTGCCCACACAGCCTGGAGGAAAGTGAGCAGGGAGGCATCACTGAACCGTGGGGCCACCCTGGAACGTCCTTCTGTCGCCATGCAGGTAAAGTTTTCCTTCCCTGTCAGGATTCACACTTTGCAGACAAAAAAGCTGTGCCCTTCAATGTGTTGTGTAAGTGGAGGCAGAGCTGATGTACTAATGGTCCTAAATTGGGGGAAGGCCAACTATACCAAAATTCGGCAGGAGCTGGGGAATGTAGATTGGGAGCAGCTGTTTGAAGATAAATCCACATTTGATATGGGGAGGCTTTTAAAGAGAGGTTGATTAGCGTGCAGGAGAGACATGTTCCTGTGAAAATGAGGGATAGAAATGGCAAGATTAGGGAACCATGGATGACAGGTGAAATTGTGAAACTAGCTAAGAGGAAAAAGGAAGCATACATAAGGTCTAGGCGGCTGAAGAAAGACGAAGCTCTGGAAGATATCGGGAATGTAGGACCAATCTGAAACGAGGAATTAAGAAGGCTAAAAGGGGTCATGAAATATCTTTAGCAAAAAGGGTTAAGGAAAATCCCAAAGCCTTTTATTCATATATAAGGAGCAAGAGGGTAACTAGAGATAGGATTGGCCCACTCAAGGACAAAGGAGGAAAATTATGCTTGGAGTCAGAGAAAATGGGTGAGATTCTAAACGAGTACTTTGCATCGGTATTCACCGAGGAGAGGGACATGACGGATGTTGAGGTGAGGGACAGATGTTTGATTACTCTAGGTCAAGTCGGCATAAGGAGGGAGGAAGTGTTGGGTATTCTAAAAGGCATTAAGGTGGACAAGTCCCCAGGTCCGGATGGGATCTATCCCAGGTTACTGAGGGAAGCGAGTGAGGAAATAGCTGGGGCCTTAACAGCATCCTTAAACACGGGTGAGGTCCCGGAGGACTGGAGAATTGCTAATGTTGTCCCCTTGTTTAAGAAGGGTAGCAGGGATAATCCAGGTAATTATAGACCGGTGAGCCTGACGTCAGTGGTAGGAAAGCTGCTGGAGAAGATACTGAGGGATAAGATCTATTCCCATTTGGAAGAAAATGGGCTCATCAGTGATAGGCAACATGGTTTTGTGCAGGGAAGGTCATGTCTTACCAACTTAATAGAATTCTTTGAGGAAGTGACAAAGTTGATTGATGAGGGAAGGGCTGTAGATGTCATATACATGGACTTCAGTAAGGCGTTTGATAAGGTTCCCCATGGTAGGTTGATGGAGAAAGTGAAGTCGCATGGGGTCCAGGGTGTACTAGCTAGATGGATAAAGAACTGGCTGGGCAACAGGAGACAGAGAGTAGCAGTGGAAGGGAGTTTCTCAAAATGGAGACGTGTGACCAGTGGTGTTCCACAGGGATCCGTGCTGGGACCACTGTTGTTTGTGATATACATAAATGATTTGGAGGAAAGTATAGGTGGTCTGATTAGCAAGTTTGCAGACGACACTAAGATTGGTGGAGTAGCAGATAGTGAAGGGGACTGTCAGAGAGTACAGCAGAATATAGATAGATTGGAGAGTTGGGCAGAGAAATGGCAGATGGAGTTCAATCAGGGCAAATGTGAGGTGATGCATTTTGGAAGATCCAATTCAAGAGTGAATTATACAATAAATGGAAAAGTCCAGGGGAAAATTGATGTACAGAGAGATTTGGGTGTTCAGGTCCATTGTTCCCTGAAGGTGGCAACGCAGGTCAATAGAGTGGTCAAGAAGGCATACGGCATGCTTTCCTTCATCGGATGGGGTATTGAGTATAAGAGTTGGCAGGTCATGTTACAGTTGTATAGGACTTTGGTTCGGCCACATTTGGAATACTGCGTGCAGTTCTGGTCGCCACATTACCAAAAGGATGTAGATACTTTGGAGAGGGTGCAGAGGAGGTTCACCAGGATGTTGCCTGGTATGGAGGGCGCTAGCTATGAAGAGAGGTTGAGTAGATTAGGAATATTTTCATTAGAAAGACGGAGGTTGAGGGGGGACCTGATTGAGGTGTACAAAATCATGAGAGGTATAGACAGGGTGGATAGCAAGAAGCTTTTTCCCAGAGTGGGGGATTCAATTACTAGGGGTCACGAGTTCAAAGTGAGAGGGGAAAAGTTTAGGGGGGATATGCGTGGAAAGTTCTTTATGCAGAGGGTGGTGGGTGCCTGGAACGTGTTGCCAGCAGTGGTGGTAGACGCGGGCACGATAGTGTCTTTTAAGATGTATCTAGACAGATACATGAATGGGCAGGAAGCAAAGAGATACAGACCCTTAGAAAATAGGCGACATGTTTAGAAAGAGGATCTGGATCGGCGCAGGCTTGGAGGGCCGAAGGGCCTGTTCCTGTGCTGTAATTTTCTTTGTTCTTTGTACTGACTGTCCTTTAAATGATGCCCTAGCATATGACCATCAGCTGAGCTGACGTCCATCATGGCGCCAGATGTTCCACCTCGCGCCATGTAATTTGAGGAGTGTACGGGTGGCGGGGGTGGGGGGTGCGGCGCGTTGCCGTGATGCTAATGAGCCACTGCGCTGAATATAGTGTCGGCTCAGCAAAGGATGATCCACACAGGTGGACTGCCATCTTCAAAGCGTGCCGCCGCGATCGGCATGCACTCGTAAAATTCAGCCCTATGAACTCATTCTACAGGCTACCTTTGCCAATTCGAATCAATGTTAAGATAAAAATCACCCACAATTATTGCCATATCTTTTTTGCAAGCCCTCATTATTTCTTAATATATACTATGTCCTACTTTGTAGCTGCTGTTAGGAGGGCTATAAACTACTCCCACCGGTGTTACAAAAGTGCTTCTGTTTTTGTTAAAAATATTTTTTTGAGAATTGATAGTCAAACTGAAGAAATGTTGTTGCAGTTATTTTTCAAGAGGTCATCAAGAGGACACGGAAAGAACCTGTTTGGCAACAACATTTTCTGGTTGTCACATGACAAGTAAAAAATAAAACAGAAACTATGGTTACTGGAGAAGATGTGTGCAGAGTAGTGACAAGTCAGAAAGTTGACTTTGTTTGCGGCTTCACTTATGAATTGTTTGGAATTGGGAATGAATTGTTTAAAAAGGGTTGGAGTTTTAAAGAATATAACTGAAGCACTGAACCCCAGCTCAGCCCAGTGTGTTCCATCTCTTTAAAAAGTCTGCAAAAAGAGGAAGAGAACTTCCAAGAAGAGAATTCCCAAGGAAGGAGAGAAGACCACAACCCAGCCCAGCTTTCCAGCACCTCTCGAAAAGACCCTGAGAAGTCCACTGCATCAACTCATCTCATTTGCAGTTTTCTTCAAGAATAAGCAAGTATTCAGTCCTAGTGTTTGTTTTTTGCCTGCAACAGAGGTCTAAACAAAAATCTCTTTTAGTTTTTCGGTTAACCGATGTTATGTGTGTGAGTGTAAGAGACTAAGGTAAAAAGGTAACTTTAAAATTTCAATCTGTGTGTTTATGCTTTACTTCATGACCGGTTAGGACTTGCTTTATAATAAACTGATAATTGTGTTGTTTATTTAAGAAACCTGGTTAGTGTGTTTTATTCTGGGAATAATTGAGTATATGGTTGATCATATCGGTAAGTGGGAAAATTTAAATATATGTTATGACCTATGGAGAAGTCTTCCTTGGCCTCCTTATCTCGAGAGACAATGGATAAGCGCCTGGAGGTGGTCAGTGGTTTGTGAAGCAGTGCCTGGAGTGGCGATAAAGGCCAATTCTAGAGTGACAGACTCTTCCACAGGTGCTGCAGAGAAATTTGTTTGTCGGGGCTGTTACACAGTTGGCTCTCCCCTTGCGCCTCTGTCTTTTTTCCTGCCAACTGCTAAGTCTCTTCGACTCGCCACACTTTAGCCCCGCCTTTATGGCTGCCCGCCAGCTCTGGCGAACGCTGGCAACTGACTCCCACGACTTGTGATCAAAGTCACAGGACTTCATGTCGCGTTTGCAGACGTCTTTAAAGCAGAGACATGGACGGCCGGTGGGTCTGATACCAGCGAGCTCGCTGTACAATGTGTCTTTGGGGATCCTGCCATCTTCCATGCGGCTCACATGGCCAAGCCATCTCAAGCGCCGCTGGCTCAGTAGGGTGTATATACTGGGGATGTTGGCCGCCTCGAGCACTTCTGTGTTGGAGATACGGTCCTGCCACCTGATGCCAAGTATTCTCCGGAGGCAGCAAAGATGGAATGAATTGAGACGTCGCTCTTGGCTGACATACGTTGTCCAGGCCTCGCTGCCATAGAGCAAGGTACTGAGGACACAGGCCTGATATACTTGGACTTTGGTGTTCCGTGTCAGTGCGCCATTTTCCCACACTCTCTTGGCCAGTCTGGACATAGCAGTGGAAGCCTTTCCCATGCGCTTGTTGATTTCTGCATCTAGAGACAGGTTACTGGTGATAGTTGAGCCTAGGTAGGTGAACTCTTGAACCACTTCCAGAGCATGGTCGCCAATATTGATGGATGGAGCATTTCTGACGTCCTGCCCCAAGGTGTTCGTTTTCTTGAGGCTGATGGTTAGGCCAAATTCATTGCAGGCAGCCGCAAACCTGTCGATGAGACTGCAGGCACTCTTCAGTGTGAGATGTTAATGCAGCATCGTCAGCAAAGAGGAGTTCCCTGATGAGGACTTTCCATACTTTGGACTTCGCTCTTAGACGGGCAAGGTTGAACAACCTGCCCCCTGATCTTGTGTGGAGGAAAATTCCTTCTTCAGAGGACTTGAACGCATGTGAAAGCAGCAGGGAAAAGAAAATCCCAAAAAGTGTGGGTGCGAGAACACAGCCCTGTTTCACGCCACTGAGGATAGGAAAGGGCTCTGATGAGGAGCCACCATGTTGAATTGTGCCTTTCATATTGTCATGGAATGAGGTGATGATACTTAGTAGCTTTGGTGGGCATCCAATCTTTTCTAGTAGTCTGAAAAGACCACGTCTGCTGACGAGGTCAAAGGCTTTCGTGAGATCAATGAAAGCAATGTAGAGGAGCATCTGTTGTTCACGGCATTTCTCCTGTATCTGACGAAGGGAGAACAGCATGTCAACGGTCGATCTCTCTGCACGAAAGCCACACTGTGCCTCAGGGTAGACGCGCTCGGCCAGTTTCTGGAGCCTGTTTAGAGCGACTCGAGCAAAGACTTTCCCCATTATGCTGAGCAGGGAGATTCCACGGTAGTTGTTGCAGTCACCGCGGTCACCTTTGTTTTTATAGAGGGTGATGATATTGGCATCGCGCATGTCCTGTGGTACTGCTCCCTCGTCCCAGCACAGGCATAGCAGTTCATGTAGTGCTGGCACTCTTGATTATTTCAAGGGTAATGCTGTCCTTCCCAGGGGCTTTTCCGCTGGCGAGAGAATCAATGGCGAAGTGGAACTACAATAAACCGTGCACTCCTCCTGCCTCAGTCGTAACATATAATTGGAGGCTCTTTCTGGGATAAACCCAACGTCGAAGACTTACAATTGTAAGTAGGGTGAAAATCATCGAAAAAGGAAAAATAAAAAGAACCAGGTTTCTTGGGTAAATAAGGTTTACTCGACGGGAACGTCTTTAACAGTTGCTGCGACTTTTCTGGGGAAGAAGGATGTATCCCTGAGTGATTTCAGGAACTTAACACCCAACTCCAGCTCCTCACAGCCCGCGTTAGGGAACTGGAGCTGGATGAACTTCGGATCATTCAGGAGGCTGAGGGGGTGATAGAGAGCAGTTATAGGGAAGTAGTGACACCTAAGTTACAGGATAAAGGTAGCTGGGTGATCGTCAGGGGAGGGAAAGGGAATAGGCGCACAGTGCAGGGATCCCCTGTGGCTGTTCCCCTCAATAATAAGTATTCCGTTTTGGATACGGTTGGGGGGGACGACCTACCAGGGGAAAGCCACAGCGGCCAGGTCTCTGGCACTGAGCTTGGCTCTGTGGCTCAGAAGGGAAGGGGGGAGAATAGGAGAGCGATAGTGATAGGAGATTCAATGGTTAGAGGAACAGACAGGAGATTCTGTGGTCGCGAACAAGACTCCCGGATGGTATGTTGCCTCCCGGGTGCCAGGGTCAGGGATGTCTCGGATCGAGTCTACAGGATTCTTAAGGGGGAGGGGGAGCAGCCAGAAGTCGTGGTACACATCGGTACCAATGACATAGCTAGGAAAAGGGATGAGGACCTGAAAAGCGAATAGGGAGTTAGGTTGGAAGCTAAAAGGCAGGACGAACAGATTAGTAATCTCAGGATTGATACCGGTGCCACGTACTAGTGAGGCTAGAAACAGAGAGCGAGTGCAGTTGAACACGTGGCTACAGAGCTGGTGTAGGAGGGAGGGCTTCAGATATGTGGATCATTGGGATACCTTCTGGGGAAGGTGGGACCTGTACAAGAAGGACGGGTTGCATCTGAACTGGAGGGGCACCAATATCCGGGGCGGGAGGTTTGCTAGAGCTCTTCGGGAGGGTTTAAACTAGTTTGGCAGGGGGATGGGAACCGGAGCTACGGATCAGTGGATGGGGTAGCTGTTGAACAGGCAGATACAGAGTGCAGAGAGTCTGTGAGGAAGGTTAGACAGTTGACAGGGCAAAGTTGCAGCCAGTATGATGGGTTGAAGAGTGTCTATTTTAACGCAAGAAGTGTCAGGAATAAGGGTGATGAACTTACAGCATGGACCAGTACTTGGAGCTACGATGTTGTGGCTATTACGGAGACTTGGATATCACAGAGGCAGGAATGGATGTTGGATGTTCCGGGGTTTAGATGTTTCAAAAGGAATAGGGAGGGAGGTAAAAGAGGTGGGGGAGTGGCATTGCTAATCAGGGATAGTATCACAGCTGCAGAAAGGGAGGTCGTCGAGGAGGGTTTGTCTACTGAGTCATTATGGGTGGAAGTCAGAAACAGGAAAGGAGCAGTCATTTTACTGGGAGTTCGTTATAGACCCCCCAATAGCAACAGAGACACAGAGGACCAGATTGGGAGGCAGATTTTGGAAAGGTGCAGAAGTAACAGTGTTGTTGTCATGGGTGACTTCAACTTCCCTAATATTGATTGGAACCTCCTTAGTGCAAATAAGTTTGGATGGAGCAGATTTTGTCAGGTGTGTCCAGGAAGGTTTCCTGACTCAATATGTAGATAGGCTGACTAGAGGGGAGGCTATGTTGGATTTGGTGCTTGGCAACGACCCAGGCCAGGTGGCAGATCTCTCGGTGGGAGAGCATTTCGGAGATAGTGATCACAACTCCCTGACCTTTACTCTAGTCAAGGATAGGGATAGGAGCAGACAGGATGGGAAAATATTTAATTGGGGGCTATTAGGCAGGAACTGGGGAGCTTAAATTGGGAGCAGATGTTCTCAGGGAAATGCACGACAGAAATGTGGAGGTTGTTTAGGGAGCATTTGCTGCGACTGCTGGATAGGTTTGTCCCGATGAGGCAAGGAAGGGATGGTAGGGTGAAGGAACCTTGGATGACAAGACATGTGGAACAGTTAGTCAAGAGGAAGAAGGAAGCTTACTTAAGGTTGAGGAAGCAAGGATCAGACAGGGCTCTAGAGGGTTACAAGGTAGCCAGGAAGGAACTGAAGAATGGACTTAGGAGAGCTAGAAGGGGACATGAAAAAGTCTTGGCGGGTAGGATTAAGGAAAATCCCAAGGCATTCTACACTTATGTGAGGAACAAGAGGATGGCCAGAGTGAGGGTAGGGCCGATCAGGGATAGTGGAGGGAACTTGTGCCTGGAGTCGCAGGAGCTAGGGGAGGTCCTAAATGAATACTTTGCTTCAGTATTCACTAGTGAGAGGGACCTGGTCATTTGTGAGGACAGCGTGAAACAGGCTGATATGCTCGAACAGGTTGATGTTGAGAGGGAGGATGTGCTGGAAATTTTGAAAGACATGGGGACAGATAAGTCCCCGGGGCCAGACGGGATATACCCAAGGATATTACGGGAAGTGAGGGAAGAGATTGCCGCGCCTTTGGCGATGATCTTTGCGTCCTCACTGTCCACTGGAGTAGTACCAGATGATTGGAGGGTGGCAAATGTTATTCCCTTGTTCAAGAAAGGGAATAGGGATAACCCTGGGAATTACAGACCAGTCAGTCTTACGTTGGTAGTGGGCAAATTATTGGAGAGGATTCTGAGAGACAGGATTTATGATTATTTGGAAAAGCATAGTTTGATTAGAGACAGTCAGCATGGCTTTGTGAGGGGCAGGTCATGCCTCACAAGCCTTATTGAATTCTTTGAAGATGTGACAAAACATATTGATGAAGGAAGAGCAGTGGATGTGGTGTATATGCATTTTAGCAATGCGTTTGATAAGGTTCCCCATGGTAGGCTCATTCAGAAAGTAAGGAGGCATGGGATACAGGGAAATTTGGCTGTCTGGATACAGAATTGGTTGGCCCATAGAAGACAGAGGGTGGTAGTAGATGGAAAATATTAAGCCTGGAGCTCGGTGACCAGTGGTGTTCCGCAGGGATCTGTTCTGGGACCTCTGTTCTTTGTGAATTTTATAAATGACTTGGATGAGGAAGTGGAAGGCTGGGTTAGCAAATTTGCTGAAGACACGAAGGTTGCTGGAGTTGTGGATAGTGTGGAAGGCTGTTGTAGGTTGCAACGGGACATTGACAGGATGCAGAGCTGGGCTGAGAAGTGGCAGATGGAGTTCAACCTGGAAAAGTGTGAAGTGATTCATTTTGGAAGGTCGAATTTGAATGCAGAATGCAGGCTTAAAGACAGGATTCTTGGTAGTGTGGAGGAACAGAGGGATCTTGGGGTCCACGTCCATAGATCGCTCAAAGTTGCCACCCAAGTTGATAGGGTTGTTAAGAAAGCGTATGGTGTGTTGTCTTTCATTAACAGGGGGATTGAGTTTAAGAGCCGCGAGGTTATGCTGCAGCTCTATGAAGCCCTGGTTAGACCACACTTGGAATATTGTGTTCAGTTCTGGTCGCCTCATTATAGGAAGGATGTGGAAGCTTTAGAGAGGGTGCAGAGGAGATTTACCAGGATGCTGCCTGGACTGGAGGGCATGTCTTACGAAGAAAGGTTGAGGAAGCTAGGGCTTTTCTCATTGGAGCGAAGAAGGATGAGAGGTGACTTGATAGAGGGGTACAAGATGATGAGAGGCATAGAAAGAGTGGATAGCCAGACTTTTTCCCAGGGTGTAAAGGGCTATCACCAGGGGGCATAATTTTAAGGTGATTGGAGGAAGGTTTCGGGGAGATGTCAGAGGTAGGTTCTTTACACAGAGAGTGGCGGGTGCGTGGAATGCACTGCCAGCGGTGGTAGTAGAAGCAGATACATTAGGGAGATTTAAGCGTCTCTTGGATAGGTACATGGATGATAGTAGTATGAAGGGTATGTAGGTAGTTTGATCCTAGAGTAGGTTAAAGGTTCGGCACAATATCGTGGGCCGAAGGGCCTGCACTGTGCTGTCCTGTTCTATGTTCTGCAGTGTTAATTTGTTGATATGTAAAGATGTTTGGTTTGCCTCATTCAGGGGTTACTAGATTGTTTCAATTCGGCTGCTGCTTTAAAGGCTGGCTCAGGCCTGTAAACGAAACCTGACCCGAGCCTGACAGAACCACATCCAACCCGAGCCCAAGCCTGACCCGGCCCGAGTCCTTGCATTTTTTCCCGCACCTGACACGACCCGACCATCAGTTAACCTGGCTTCCATTTTTCACTTTATCTGCATAAGCTTAAAAAAACTGTAACTGGACTTGAAAGGCTGTTTAAAAAGTACATTAACATTGGAGCCACATACCGGAGGTGATGATAGAGTGTGTCCGATTCGGCCCAACCCAAGCCAGAATGCCGGACCCGGAAGAGCGACCCGACCTGAACCAGAAACGTCATCGGGTTTGGGTTGGGTAGCCATGCTCTGTGCTGCTTTCCTTTAACTTGGAAAGCTTAAAGATATGTATTATGTGACCTGTGGAGCAGCAGGACTGAATTGACAGTACGCTGCTCCCACCGCAATCAGAATCATATATTTTGATTGGGGGCTTTGTCCTGAGCGGTCGTACCATAACACTATTTAAATTAAGGTTCAATCGACAAGCGACCTGAGGGGGGGGGGGCCCGGGGTCTGCAACGAGCCCTCGTCACCACCGGTAAAATGGTGCGGGTCCTTCCTGGCAATGAGGCCCATGGTGGGCCTCTCCCGGTTGTATTTTCCGGGCTCCCCTACCATGACCCCTAATGTCGGAGGGCTGGTAAAATCCAGCCCTAAGTATTACCATTGTCACAGGGTGGGATATCTTGGTGCAGAATGCTGGAGGTTGCGGGGTAAACCCAAAGAACTCAATGGGATACACAAAGCCAATGCAGAGAAAGGGGCCCTGACCAAGAGTGCAGCAGATCAGGCTCTAGCTCTGACTGCAGCTGTAAGGCCAAATACAAAATCCAATGTGAGTGCAGGGTTTGTGAATAAGATACCTAAGATTTTTGGGGAATTTTTGTCAAAAGGAAAAGTAACTCCTTATCCTTCAAGTGAGGCAGGTAAACCTATAATTATACTTAAGGATACAGGAGCCTCTCCCAAACTCTTTTGTTGAGGAAAGGCATAACATTTCCACCAGAGAGCACACTGGATGCTGAAGTTTTAGTGAATGGAATTGGCGGGCAGTATATACATGTACCTTTGTATTGGGTGCACCTAGAGTGTGACCTAATGTCTGGAACATTAACTGTAGGAGCCGTCCATAGTTTGTCGGTGGATGGAGTTGACCTCCTCCTAGGGAATGATTTGGCTGGAGCAAAAGTAGTAGCTTCCCCAGTAAAGTTAAAGAGACAGAACAGTTGCAGAAACAGGTTCCAGGAATGGCTAAACAAGTTCCATTATCAGAGGTAAAACTGGCACCACAGATACATGGCTGAATATCTGAAACTTTTTTTTGGAATTTGAATAACTTGAAAGAAATGTGCAATAGGTCGTCTCTGATCACAGCTCAGCAAACTGATCCAGAGTTAAATAAAGTGGCACAATCAGCTCTAACAGAAGTTGAGGCAAAAGGAGTTCCAGAAGACTATTACATTAAAGATGGGATTCTGATGAGGAAATGGAGACCTCCTCGGAGACCTGTGGATGAAGACTGGGTCTGGGTGATTGTTCGTCAGAGAGTGGTACTGCCAAAGTATCGCTGGGAACTATTGAGGATAGCACATTAAATTCTGAAAGCGGATCATGTGGGGACCCGGAAGACCAAATCACGTATAAGTCAACATTTTTACTGGCTAGGTCTTTCCAAGGACTTGGTGTAGTTTTGTAAAATGTGCCTTCCTGCCAGCTTGTGGGAAAACTGCAATCTGCCATAAAACCAGCACCTCTAATTCCCATACCACTTATTGGGGAACCATTTAGTAGGGTGTTGGTAGATGTATAGGACCTTTACCGAAAACAAAAGTGGGACTTCAATATATACTCAATCATGGATATGGCTATTCGGTTCCCAGAGGCCATACCCTTGAGACCAATTTCTGCTAAAGTGGTGGTAGAAAAGTTAACCCAGTTCTTCATCACAGTACATGACTGACCCTAGTGGTAAGCGGGAAAATTTAAATATATGTTGTGATCTGTGCAGGCAGTGGCGTAGTGGCATTGTCACTGGACTAGTAACCCAGAGACCCAGGGTATTGCTCTGGGGACATGGGTTCAAACCCCACCATAGCAGAAGGTGGAACTTGAATTCAATTACGAAATCTGGAATTTAAAAAAAGCTAGTCTAATGATGGGATGAAACCATTGTTGATTGTTGTAAAAACCCATCAGGTTCACTAATTTCCTTTATCAGGAAAGGAAATCTGCCGTCCTTATCTGGTCTGGCCGACATGTGACTCCAGACCCACAGCAATGTGGTTGACTCTTAAATGCCCTCTGAAATGACCTAGCAAGCCACTCAGTTGTATGTAACCACTATGAAGTCAATAAGGAATGAAACTGGACGGAGCACCCAGCATCGACCGAGGCACCGGAAACAACCACGGCAAACCCAGCCCTGCTGACCCTGCAAAGTCCTCCTTACTAACATCTGGAGGCTTGTGCCAAAGTTGGGAAAACTGTCCCACAGACTAGACAAGCAACAGCCTGACATAGTCATACTCACAAAATCATACCTTACAGAAAATGTCCCAGATACCGCCATCGCCATCGCCATCCTGTCCTACCGGCAGGACAGACGCAGCAGAGGTGGTGGCACAGTGGTGTGCAGTCAGGAGGGAGCTGCCTTGAGAGTCCTCAAGATCTGCTCCGGACCTCATGAAATCTCATGGCATCAGGTCAAACATGGGCAAGGAAACCTCCTGCTGATTACCACCTGCTGCTCCCCCCCCCTCCCCACCCCCTCAGCTGATGAATCAGTATTCCTCCATGTTGAACATCACTTGGAGGAAGCACGAGGGTGGCAAGGGCACAGAATGTACTCTGGCTGGGGGACTTCAATGCTCATCACTAAGAGTGGCTCGGTAGCACTACTACTAACCGAGCTGGCCGAGTCGTAAAGGACATAGCTGCTAGACTGGGTCTGTGGCAGGTGTGAGGGAAAAACATACTTGCCCTCATCCTCACCAATCTGCCTGCCGCAGATACATCTGTCCATGACAGTATTGGTAGGAGTGACAACCACACAGTCCTTGTGGAGACGAAGCCTCATTTTCATAGAGTGTTCACACAACACCCTCTATCGTGTTGTGTGGCACTACCACCATGCTAAATGGACAGATTTCGAACAGATCTAGCAATGCAAAACTGGGCATCCAAGAGGTGCAATGGGCCATCAGCAGCAGCAGAATTGTACTCAACCACAATATGTAACCTCATGGCCCGGCTAATTCCCCCACTCTACCATTACCATCAAGCCAGGGATCAACCCTAGTTCAATGAAGAGCGCAGGAGGGCATGCCAGGAGCAGCACCAGGCATACCTCAAAATGAGGTGTCAACCTGGTGAAGTTACAACACAGGACTAAAGAACAAAGAACAAAGATATTTACAGCACAGGAACAGGCCCTTCGGCCCTCCAAGCCTGCGCCGATCCAGATCCTCTCTCTAAACATGTCGCCTATTTTCTAAGGTTCTGTATCTCTTTTCTTCCTGCCCATTCATGTATCTGTCTAGATACATCTTAAAAGACTCCATCGTGCCTGCATCTACCACCTCCGCTGGCAATGCGTTCCAGTTGCCCACCACCCTCTGCGTAAAGAACTTTCCACGCATATCCCCCCTAAACTTTTCCCCTTTCACTTTGAACTCGTGTCCTCTAGTAATTGAAACCCCCACTCTGGGAAAAAGCCTCTTGCTATCCACCCTGTCTATACCTCTCATGATTTTGTACACCTCAATCAGGTCCCCCCTCAACCTCCGTCTTTCTAATGAAAATAATCCTAATCTACTCAACCTCTCTTCATAGCTAGCGCCCTCCATACCAGGCAACATCCTGGTGAACCTCCTCTGCACCCTCTCCAAAGCATCCACATCCTTTTGATAATGTGGCGACCAGAACTGTACGCAGTATTCCAAATGTGGCCGAACCAAAGTCCTATACAACTGTAACATGACCTGCCAACTCTTGTACTCAATGCCCCGTCCGATGAAGGAAAGCATGCCGTATGCCTTCTTGACCACTCTATTTACCTGCGTTGCCACCTTCAGGGAACAGTGGACCTGAACACCCAAATCTCTCTGGACATCAATTTTCCCCAGGACTTTTCCATTTACTGTATAGTTCACTCTTGAATTGGATCTTCCAAAATGCATCACCTCGCATTTGCCCTGATTGAACTCCATCTGCCATTTCTCTGCCCAACTCTCCAATCTATCTATATTCTGCTGTATTCTCTGACAGTCCCCTTCACTATCTGCTACTCCACCAATCTTAGTGTCGTCTGCAAACTTGCTAATCAGTCCACCTATACTTTCCTCCAAATCATTAATGTATATCACAAACAACAGTGGTCCCAGCACGGATCCCTGTGGAACACCACTGGTCACACGTCTCCATTTTGAGAAACTCCCTTCTACTGCTACTCTCTGTCTCCTGTTGCCCAGCCAGTTCTTTATCCATCTAGCTAGTACACCTTGGACCCCAAGCGCCTTCACTTTCTCCATCAGCCTGCCATGGGGAACCTTATCAAACGCCTTACTGAAGTCCATGTATATGACATCGACAGCCCTTCCCTCATCAATCAACTTTGTCACTTCCTCAAAGAATTCTATTAAGTTGGTAAGACATGACCTTCCCTGCACAAAACCATGTTGCCTATCACTGATGAGCCCATTTTCTTCCAAATGGGAATAGATCCTATCCCTCAGTATCTTCTCCAGCAGCTTCCCTACCACTGACGTCAGGCTCACCGGTCTATAATTACCTGGATTATCCCTGCTACCCTTCTTAAACAAGGGAACAACATTAGCAATTCTCCAGTCCTCCGGGACCTCACCCGTGTTTAAGGATGCTGCAAAGATATCTGTTAAGGCCCCAGCTATTTCCTCACTCGCTTCCCTCAGTAACCTGGGATAGATCCCATCCGGACCTGGGGACTTGTCCACCTTAATGCCCTTTAGAATACCCAACACTTCCTCCCTCCTTATGCCGACTTGACCTAGAGTAATCAAACATCTGTTCCTAACCTCAACATCCGTCATGTCCCTCTCCTCGGTGAAGACCGATGCAAAGTACTCGTTTAGAATCTCACCCATTTTCTCTGAGTCCAAGCATAACATTCCTCCTTTGTCCTTTAGTGGGCCAATCCTTTCTCTAGTTACCCTCTTTCTCCTTATTACTTGCATGCCGAACAGCATAGGCAGCATGCGACAGACAGAGCTAAGCGATCCCATAACCAACGGATTAGATCTAAGCTCTGCAGTCCTGCCACATCCAGTCGTGAAGGTTGGTGGACAATTAAGCAACTAACTGGAAGAGTGGTTCCACAAATATCCACATCCTCAATGATGGGGGAAGCACAGTACATCAGTGCAGAAGATAAGGCTGAAGCATTTGCAACAATCTTCAAACAGAATTGCCGAGTGGATGATCCACTTTGGCTTCCTCCTGAAGTCTCCAGCATCACAGATGCCAGTCTTGAGCTAATTCGATTCACTCCGTGCGACATCAAGAAAAGACTGAAGGCACTGAATATTGCAAAAGCTATGTGCCCTGACAACATTCCAGCAATAGAACTGAACACTTGTCCTCCAGAACTTGCCGTGTCCCTAGCCAAGCTGTTCCAGTACAGCTACAACACTGGCATTTACCCTGCAATGTGGAAAATTGCCCAGGTATGTCCTGTACACAAAAAGCACAGAAGTCCAACCTGGACAATTACCGCCCCATAAGTCTACCCTCAATCATCTGTAGAGTGGTGGAAGGTGTCAGGCAGTGCTATCAAGCGGCACTTGCTCAGCAATAACCTGCTCAATGATGCTCAGTTTGGGTTCTGTCAGGGCCACTCAGCTCCTGACCTCATTGCCTGCGTTCAAACATGGACAAAAAAGCTGAATTCAAGCGGGAAGGTGAAAGTGACTGCCCTTGACATCAAGGAGCCTGAGCAAAACTGGAGTCAATGTGAATCGGGGAAAACGCTCCACTGGTTGGAGTACCTAGCGCAAAGGAAGATGGTTGTGGTTGTTGGAGGTCAATCATCTGAGCTCCAGGACATCACTGCAGGCGTTCCTCAGGGTAGTGTCCTAGGCCCAACCATCTTCAACTGCTTCATCAATGACCTTCCTTCAATCATAAGGTCAGAAGTAGGGATGTTCATTGATGACTGCACAATGTTCAGCACCATTCGTGACTCCTCAGATACTGAAGCAGTCTGTGTAGAAATGCAGCAAGACCCGGACAATATCCATGCTTGGGCTGATAACTGGCAAGTAACATTCATGCCACACAAGTGCCAAGCAGTGACCATCTCCAACAAGAGAGAATCTAACCATTCCCCCTTGACATTCAATGGAATTACCATCGCTGAATCTCACACTATCAACATCCTGGGGGTTACCATTGACCAGAAACGGAACTGGAGTAGCCATACAAATACCTACAAGAACAGGTCAGATCTAGAAATCCTGTGGCGAGTAACTCACCTCCTGACTCCCCAAAGCCTGTCCACCATCGACAAAGCAGAAGTCAGGAGTGTGATGGAATACTCTCCACTTTCCTGGATGGGTGCAGCTCCAACAACACTCAAGAAGCTCGACACCATCCAGGACAAAGCAGCCCGCTTGATTGGCACCCCATCCACAAACATTCACTCCCTCCATCACTGACGCACAGTGGCAGCAGTGTGTACCATCTACAAGATGCACCGCAGTGTAGGTTCCCCTCCAAGCCACACACCATCCTGACTTGGAACTCTATCACCGTTCCTTCACTGTTGCTGGGTCAAATTTCTGGAACTCCGTTCCTAACAGCACTGTGGGTGTACCTACCCCAAATGGACTGCAGCTGTTCAATAAGACAGCTCACCACCACCTTCTCAAGGGCAATTGAGGGGAGGCAGTGGCGTAATTATCACTGAACAAGTAACCCAGAGACCCAGGGTATTGCTCTGGGGACGTGGTTTCAAATCCCACCACAGCAGAAGGTGGAATTTGAATTCAGTTAATAAATCTGGAATTAAAAAGCTAGTCTAATGATGGCCATGAAACCATTGTCGATTGATGTAAAAACTCATCTGGTTCACTAATGTCCTTTAGGGAAGGAAATCTGCTGTCCTTACCTGGTCTGGCCTACGTGTGACTCCAGATCCACAGCAATGTGGTTGACTCTTACAAGCTCTCTGAAATGGCCTAGCAAGCCACTCAGTTCAAGGGCAATTAGGGATGGGCAATAAATGCTGGCCTGGCCAGCGATGGCCACGTCCCATGAATGAATTAAAAATAAAGTGTACTCCTCCAGCTTTGGTCTGAACACTTCTTTCCTTTGCAATTTCTTATCTCTACCCAAACTTATTCTACATCTTGATCTTCTGAACATCACCGTTTTGTACCAGCATTGTACTGATATCAGTCTTTATTAACAGAGTTGCCTCACCTCCTTTTCCTTTCTTCCCATACTTCCAAAATATCCAAGACCCTTGAATATTCAGGTCCCAGTCTTGGTCACTTTGTAACCATGTCTCTGTCCTGGCTATCATATCATACTCATTTATTTCTATTTGTGCTATCAATTCATCCATCTTGTTATGAATGCTGCGAGTATTCAGATAAAGGGCCTTTAATTCTGTCTTTTTTCCATTTTTCCCTACTCTGATCTTACTTCAGATTCAATATAAACCAGCAAGAGAGACTCATCCATGACAAGAAGTCACTCTGGGTGCAGGTATATATTAGTTATAAGTATAGCAGATTTATTAAGTAGTTTATATCCAGTACAAAGAAGTAATACTCAATAAAGACAATAGTCAAGAGTCTGTCCCTCAGAACCACAGCGGCAGCCCGACGAGTGACTGTGGTGCAGTCTCTCTTTCTCTTGCTGTGTTCTGTTGACTGAATATTCTCTTCTTTCTTCTGGGTTTTCATGCAGCTTTGCAGGTTCAATAGCTGTTCTCCGTGTGATCCACTGTAACTACATCTGCAGTAAGTGTCTGCGGCTCGAGGAATTTCGGCTCAGAGTTAATGAGCTGGTGGCTGAGCTGCAGACACTGCGACACATCAGGGAGTGGGAAAGTTACCTGGACACTTTGTACCAGGAGGCGGTCATACCCCTTAGGATAGGGTCTTCTGATCTGGTCCATGTTCAGGGACAGGATGGTGTGACTGTGAGTGAGGCAGGTATGGGGACCCAGAACATAGAAGCATAGGTGTCTCCGCCTTTACAATTGTCCAACAGGTTCGAGGTTCTCTCAACCTGTACTGATGAAAGCAGGGGCTGCAGGGTGGTTGAGTGAACCGAGCATGCCTCTATAGTACCAGAAGCCATTCAAGTGGGGTAGTAAAAAGGAATGTATTGGTAGTAGGAGATAGCAGAGTCAGGGGGATAGATACAGTTCTCTGCAGCCGAGACCAAAAGTCCAGAGGGCTGTGTTGCCTGCCTAGTGCCAGGGTTCGGAACATCTGCTCTGGGCTGGAGAGGAACTTGCAGTCGGAAGGGGAGGATCCAGTGTTGTGGTCCACGTAGGTACCAATGACATAAGTAGAACAAGGAAAGAGGTTCTGTTGATGGAGCACGAGCATCTACGGTCTAAATTGAAAAGCAGAAACTCAAAGGTCATAACCTCTGGATTATTACCTGAGCCATGTGCAAATTGGCATAGGGCAAATAAGATCAGAGAAATGAATGCATGGCTCAAAGACTGGTGTGGCAGAAGTGGGTTCCAGTTCATAGGGCACTAGCTCCAGTACTGGAAAAAGTGGGGGCTGTTCTGTTGGGACAGTCTACACCTGAACCATGCTGGGATCAATGTTCTAGCAAGCTGCATAACTAGGAAACTAGGGGGGCAAGGGATCAAATTTGGGAAGATGTGGTAAATCAAAGAGTAGACACAAGGCAAGAGAGAAAGGTATTAACATTGGAAATGATAAACAGACCATGACAGGAAGAGACAGAGAGTACGAATCTAAGAGTAATCAGCAGATCAGGCCAGAGGCTACAAAAATAATAAAAGGACTAAAGGCTCTATATGAATGCACGTAACATTCAAAACAAACAGATGAACTGATAGCGCAAATAGAAATAAATAAGTATGATCTGATAGCCATTAGAGAGACATGGTCGCAGGATTATATAGATTGGGACCTGAATATTGAAGGGTACCAGCTAGAAAAAGGTGGAGGGGTGGCTCGGTTAATTAATGATGGTATTAGCACATTAGAGACGGATGACCTAAGTTCAGGAAACCAGCATATAGAAGCGGTTTGGGTAGAGATGAGAAATGAAAAGGCAAGAAGTCACTTGTGGGAGTGGTGCACAGGCCCCCTAACAGTAACCACATGGTAGGATGGGGTATAAAAGAAGAAATAATAGGAGGTTATCAGAAAGCTATGGCGATAATAATGTGGGATTTTAATCTACATATAAACTCGAAAAATCAGATGGCAAAGATAGCCTAGATGAGGAGTTCATAATGTTTTCGGGATAGTTTCTTAGAACAGCATGCTCTGGAGCCAATCAGAGGGCAGGCTATACGAGACCTGGTATTGTGCAATGGAATAGGATTAATTATTGACCTCAAAGCAAAGGTGCCCCGAGGCAGCAGCGATCATAATATGATTGAATTTTACATTCAGCTTGAGGGAGAGGAGAGCATCTAAGACGGGTATTTTAATCTTAAATAAGGATAATTATGAGAACATGAAAGCAGAGCAAGCAAAAGTGAACTGGCAAATTAGGTTAAGGGATAGGTCAACAGAGATGCAGCTGCAGATATTTAAGGGGATACTTCAGAATACGCAGAATAGATACATTCCAACGAAAGAAAAATTCCAAGAGGAGGACCCATCATCCGTGGTGAACTAAAGAAGTTAAAGATGGTATCAAACTTAAAGAAAAAGCATATAATCGCACAAAGATGGGTGGCAGGTCAGAAGAATGGGTGGAATATTTAAAAAAAAGCAAAGAATGACTTAAAGATGAATAAGGAGGAAACAATTATTGAGTATGAGAGAAAGCTAGCTAGAAATATAAAAACAGATAGTAAGAGTTTCTGTAGATAATTTAAAAAAGTTAACAAAGTGAGCATTGGTCCTATGGAAAGTGAGTCTGAGGAATTAATAAGGGAAAATAAGGAGATGGCAGATGGATTGAACAGGTATTTTGCATCGTTCTTCACTATAGAGGATACAAGTAACATCCCAGAAATAGCTGTAAATCTGGAAATGGAAGGGAGGGAGGAACTCAAGTAAATTCCAATCACGAGAGAAGTGGTACTGAGCAAATTGTTGGAGCTGTGGGCTGACAATTCCCTAGGTCACCTGATGGACTTCATCCTCAGGTTTAGAAGAAGTGGCTAGTGAGATAGTTGAAGCGTTGCTTTTAGTTTTCCAAAATTCCCTGGATTCGGGAAGGCTCCATTAGATTGGAAAATAGCGAATGTAACTCCTTTATTCAAAAAGGGAGGGAGACAAAGCAGGAAACTACAGGCCAGTTAACAACATCTGTCATACAAAAAATCGATTTATGAATGGGAAGTCATTCCCATTCACTCCCACTTATAAAGGGTGGGGGGGGGGGGGGTGGTCGATGGACATGGTATACTTGGATTTTCAGAAGGCTTTTGATAAAGTCCCCCAAAGGAGGCTGGATAGCAAAATTAAAGCACATGGGATAGGAGGTAATATACTGGAGGTGAGGGTTGTGATTAGGTTGGAAGTGAGGGCTGTGATTAGGATGGAGGTGAGGGCTGTGATTAGGCTGGAGGCGAGGGCTGTGATTAGGTTGGAGGCGAGGGCTGTGATTAGGTTGGAGGCGAGGGCTGTGATTAGGTTGGAGGTGAGGGTTGTGATTAGGTTGGAGGTGAGGGTTGTGATTAGGTTGGAGGTGAGGGTTGTGATTAGGTTGGAGGTGAGGGTTGTGATTAGGTTGGAGGTGAGGGATGTGATTAGGTTGGAGGTGAGGGTTGTGATTAGGTTCAAGGTGAGGGCTGTGATTAGGTTGGAGGTGAGGGCTGTGATTAGGTTGGAGGTGAGGGTTGTGATTATGTTGGAGGTGAGGGTTGTGATTAGGTTCAAGGTGAGGGCTGTGATTAGGTTGGAGGTGAGGGTTGTGATTACGTTGGAGGTGAGGGTTGTGATTACGTTGGAGGTGAGGGCTGTGATTAGGTTGGAGGGGAGGGTTGTGATTACGTTGGAGGTGAGGGCTGTGATTAGGTTGGAGGGGAGGGTTGTGATTACGTTGGAGGTGAGGGTTGTGATTACGTTGGAGGTGAGGGCTGTGATTAGGTTGGAGGTGAGGGTTGTGATTACGTTGGAGGTGAGGGTTGTGATTAGGTTCAAGGTGAGGGCTGTGATTAGGTTGGAGGTGAGGGTTGTGATTAGGTTTGAGGTGAGGGTTGTGATTCGGTTGGAGATGAGGGTTGTGATTAGGTTGGAGATGAGGGCTGTGATTAGATTGGAGGTGAGGGTTGTGATTAGGTTGGAGATGAGGACTGTGATTAGGTTCAAGGTGAGGGCTGTGATTAGGTTGGAGGTGAGGGCTGTGATTAGGTTGGAGGTGAGGGTTGTGATTATGTTGGAGGTGAGGGTTGTGATTAGGTTCAAGGTGAGGGCTGTGATTAGGTTGGAGGTGAGGGTTGTGATTAGGTTGGAGGGGAGGGTTGTGATTACGTTGGAGGTGAGGGTTGTGATTACGTTGGAGGTGAGGGCTGTGATTAGGTTGGAGGTGAGGGTTGTGATTACGTTGGAGGTGAGGGTTGTGATTAGGTTCAAGGTGAGGGCTGTGATTAGGTTGGAGGTGAGGGTTGTGATTAGGTTTGAGGTGAGGGTTGTGATTCGGTTGGAGATGAGGGTTGTGATTAGGTTGGAGATGAGGGTTGTGATTAGGTTCAAGGTGAGGGCTGTGATTAGGTTCAAGGTGAGGGCTGTGATTAGGTTGGAGGTGAGGGCTGTGATTAGGTTTGAGGTGAGGGTTGTGATTAGGTTCGAGGTGAGGGTCCCTTGTTCCAGTCCTGCTCAGGCCCCCTCCCCCAACTCCTTTTCCGGTCCATTGATGGCTGTATCGGTGCCGTTTCCTGCTCTCGCCCCGAACTGGAAAACTTCATCGACTTTGCTTCCAATTTCCACCCTTCTCTCACCTTTACATGGTCCATCTCGGACACTTTCCTTCCCTGTCTCGACTTCTCTGTCTCCATTTCTGGGGATAGGTTGTCTATAACATCCAATATAAACCCATCGACTCCCACAGCTACCTTTATTACACTTCCTCACATCTTGTTTCTTGTAAGGACTCCAACCATTCTCCCAGTTTCTCCGTCTCCGACGCATCTGCTCTGATGATGCTACCTTCCACGACAGCGCTTCTGCTATGTCTTCCTTTTTCCTCAACTGAGGATTCCCCCCCACTGTGGTTGACAGAGCCCTCAACCGTGTCTGGCCCATTTCCCGCACCTCTTCCCTCACCCCTTCCCCTCCCTCTCAGAACCGTGACAGGGTTCCCCTGGTCCTCACTTTCCACCCCACCAGCCTCCATATCCAAAGGATCATACTCCGCCATTTCCGCCACCTCCAGCATGATGCCACTACCAAACGCATCTTCCCCTCCCTTCCCCTGTCAGCATTCCGAAGGGATCGTTCCCTCCGCGACACCCCCATCACCTCATCCCCTTCCCACAGCACCTTCCCCTGCAATCGCAGGAAGTATAATACCTGCCCATTTACCTCCTCTCTCCTCACTATCCCAGGCCCCAAATACTCCTTTCAGGTGAAGCAGTGATTTACTTGTACTTCTTTCAATTTAATATAATGTATTCGCTGCTCACAATGTGGTCTCCTCTACATTGAGGAGACCAAACACAGACTGGGTGACCGCTTTGCAGAACACCTCCGCTCGATCTGAAAGCAGGACCCCGTGCTTCCGGATGCTTGCCATTTCAACAACCCCACCCTGCTCTTTTTTTAAATTCATTCGTGGGATGTAGGCGTGACTGGCCAGGCCAGCATTTATTGCCCATCCCTAATTGCCCTTGAGAAGGTGCTAATGAGCTGCCCTCTTGAACCGCTGCAGTCCATTTGGGGTAGGTAGACCCACAGTGCTGTTAGGAAGGGTGTTCCAGGATTTTGACCCAGCGACAGTGAAGGAACGGCGATATAGTTCCAAGTCAGGATAGTGTGTGACTTGGAGGGAAACTTGCAGGTAGTGGTGTTCCCATGCATCTGCTGCCTTGTTCTTCTAGTTGGTAGAGGTCGCGGATTTGGAAGGTGCTGTCTAAGGAGCCTTGGCGCATTGCTGCCGTGCATCTTCTAGATGGTACACACTGCTATCACTGTGCGTCGGTTTGTGGATGGTGTGCCAATCAGCGGGCTGCTTTCTCCTGGATGGTGTCGAGCTTCTTGATTGTTGTTGGAGCTGCACCCATCCAGGCAAGTGGAGAGTATTCCATCACACTCCTGACTTGTGCCTTGTAGATGGTGGACAGGCTTTGGGGAGTTAGGAGGTGAGTTACTCGCCTCGGGATTCCTAGCCTCTGACCTGCTCTTGTAGCCACGGTATTTATATGGCTAATCCAGTTCAGTTTCTGGTAAATGGTAACCCCCAGGATGTTGATAGTGGGAGATTCAGCGATGGTAATGCTGTTGTATGTCAAGGGGAGATGGTTAGATTCTCTCTTGTTGGAGATGGTCATTGCCTGGCACTTGTGTGGCACGAATGTTACTTGCCACTTATCAGCCCAAGCCTGGATATTTTCCAGGTCTTGCTGCATTTCTACATGGACTGCTTCAGTATCTGAGGAGTCACGAATGGTGCTGAACATTGTGCAATCATCAGCAAACATCCCCACTTCTGACCTTATGAGGGAGGGAAGGTCATTGATAAAGCAGCTGAAGATGGTTGGGCCTAGGACACTACCCAGAGGAACTCCTGCAGTGATGTCCTGGAGCTCAGATGATTGACCTCCAACAACCACTACCATCTTCCTTTGCACTAGGTATGACTCCAGCCAGCGGAGGGTTTCCCCTCCAATTCCCATTGACCTCACTTTTGCTAGGGCTCCTTGATACCATACTCTCATGCTCACATCTCTGTCCTGGGATTGCTGCAGTGTTCCAGTGAACATCAACGCAAGCTCGAGGAACAGTATCTCATTTACCGATTACGCACCCTACAGCCTGCCGGACTGAACATTGAGTTCAATCATTTCAGAGCAGGACTGGTCGTTTCTTATATTTTTAACCATCTGCTTGTTTTTCATGCAGTCAGAGCTGCTCATTATTCTGCCATTAACACTCTCTCTGGACTCTTGCTTTGATTTTTTACCAGCATTAACACTCTCTTGGCCTTTGTCCCAGGACAGCTTTGTTATTTAATCTCTCCTGCCCTCTGCCCCATCACACACCTTCCATTTCATTCTCCTCCCCACCAAACACAAACACCATCCCCCCCACCCTTCACTTAGAGTCACAGAGTTATCCAGCACAGAAACAGGCCCTTCGGCCCATCATGTATGTGCCAGCCATACAGCACCCAACTGTTCTAATCCCATATTCCTGCACTTGGCCTGTAACCCTGTATGCACTTACTTAAAACTTAATTCTTTTTAACCTTTGCCAGTTCTGATGAAAGGTCACTGACCTGAAATGTTAACTCTGTTTCTCTCTCCACAGATATTACCTGACTTGTTTTTTGACTCCAGGGATTGGAGCTCAGTTTGAGAGTAAAGTTAGATATTCGGGTCAGGGGTGACAGCATGTGACCGGCCCCGCCCCCCTCAGGGCCGCGCGCTGGGGATGGTTGAGGCCCCGCCCCCCTCATTGGCCGCGCGCTGGGGATAGTTGAGGCCCCGCCCCCTCAGGGCCGCGCGCTGGGGACGGTTGAGGCCCCGCCCCCCTCATTGGCCGCGCGCTGGGGACGGTTGAGGCCCCGCCCCCCTCATTGGCCGCGCGCTGGGGACGGTTGAGGCCCCGCCCCCCTCAGGGCCGCGCGCGGGGGATTTAAAACAGGAGTGAGCGATTGCCGGCGCTGGGATAAGATGGTGGGGTTTTAAGGTTGTTTTGTTAATATGATGTATGAAAGGATCGCCACTCTGAGACAGGAGGCAGCCTGACTTTATCCAGAGCCCCTGTGGAGTTTACAGTCTGCAGCAGAGTATCTAGAGGTAGGGTGTGAGGCCTACCCTCACCCCAATGCCAGTCCACTCTGCTTGGGGTACAGAGAGGGTCATTCTCCTTCAAACACTCAGCTCTCAACAAGTGCCAAATAGATTGAAGGAAGCTCAGCAGAGAGCGCTAACAATTATTCCCCAAATACCACTGTCAGTCAGGTTCCCATTACCCTGTGCAAGTAAACAGCAAACCAACATTTTGCAGGAAAATCAGCAAAGGAGCAAATGAGACAGACCATCATTGGCCATCCAGCTCACCCTACAACACAGACCGGGATCCCTCCTTCAGTAATAAAAACAGCAAGTGCTGGAAATACTCAGCAGCTCTGGCAGCATCTGTGCAGGGAGTTAACATTTCAGGTCTGTGACCCTTCATCAGAACTGGTAAATGTTAGAAATGTAATAGGTTTTGAGCGAGTGAAAGGGTTGGGGGGCTGGTTGTGGGGAGGACGGTCTGTGATAAGGCAGGAGAGATTAAATGGCAAAGTTATGGAATAAAAAGTGAAGGGAGTACTAATAATTGCAGTAAAAGGGTGGCGCAGCGGTTAGCACCGCAGCCTCACAGCTCCAGCGACCCGGGTTCAATCTGGGTACTGCCTGTGCGGAGTTTGCAAGTTCTCCCTGTGTCTGTGTGGGTTTCCTCCGGGTGCTCCGGTTTCCTCCCACAGCCGAAGACTTGCAGGTTGATAGGTAAATTGGCCATTATAAATTGCCCCTAGTATAGGTAGGTGGTAGGAGAATGGTGGGGATGTGATAGGGAATATGGGATTAATATGGGAAAATGGGATTAGTATAAATGGGTGGTTGTTGGTTGGCACAGACTCGGTGGGCTGAAGGGCCTGTTTCAGTGTTGTATCTCTCAATGACTCTATAATGCATTAGTTCAGAGAGAATGTTAATGGCAGAATAATGCTCTGTCCAAAAGAAAAACCCTGAAAAACATGTTTAAAACAGGCCCATGGTTAAAAATAAAAATGGCAGTCATGCTGTGAATATGCTGAACTCAATGTTGAGTCTAGAAGGGTGTAGAGCACCTAAACGAAAGATGAATTGCTATTCCTCGAGCTTGCATTGTGGTTCACTGGAACACTACAGTAGGCCGAGGAAGAAATGTTAGCACAGGAGTTGTTAGCATGGAATGCAGTTTTTCCATTTCAATCTGTTTTCCCGTATTCCATTTTGTCTGTGGTACCAATGTCTCCTTTTTTTTGTAGTTCAGCTCAATAGTTGACTTTTATTTCACAATTCCTGCAGTTAATTTCACATTTCAGCAGTGTGCCCTTCATGAGTGTGACACCTCCCCATAAAAAGGACAAGATGAAATTCCTTAGTCATTTTTTGTTGATTCTTGTTTTTCAGAAAGAAAGTAAGACATAGGATAGCATTCATCCTATGCACTCCTCAGACTTTCAGATTCCTGGTAATACAATGTTTAAATTCAGGACAGCGTATCAGCTGTGATGTTGTTCTTCCCAGCTCTATGTACAATTTTCAAGTTGAACAGCTGAAGAAGTAAGCTCCATCAGAACAGTGGCATTTTTAACTTTGAATTGTTCCAGAAATGTGAGGGGGTTGTGGCCAGATTTGAACTTCTCTATGACCTTTATTTGCATAAACTTCAAAATGCTAGTTGGAGTCCTAACACCTCTTTCTTTAATGTGGAAATTTTTCTTTGATGTTTGTTTAGTTTTTTTTAGAAATAGCCAATTAGCCTCTCGAGGCCTGAATCATCATCTTGGAGTAAGACTGCTCTCACTCTGACATCACTGCTAATAGCCATCTTAAAGGGTTTGTTAAAATTTGTGGTTGCCAATACTGCGCCATTTGTAAAAATTGCCTTCAACTTTTCGAAAGCTAGCCAAGACTGCTCTGACCACACTACATTTACATTTTTCTTTAATAAGTCAGTTATTAGTGCAGCTAAGGTGTCAAAGTTGGGAAAAAAATTTGGGTAGAAACTGCACATTCTGAAGAATTGCATGATTTCCTTATTAGTTTTTGGAATGGGGAAATCTATCAGACCTTGCACTTTTGCTGCCCTTGGCAGCACCTGATCTTGGCCTACGATGTTGCCCAAATAGGTTAATTTAGCTTTAGTGAATTTGCTCTTTGCTAGAATGGCTAGGTGAGTTTGCTGTACACTCTTAAAGAGTTCCAGAAATGGTTCAAATGGTCTTCCCAGGTATCACTGTAAACTAACAGGTTATCCAGGTAGACAGCACTGTTGCTTAAACCAGCTGCTACTCAATTTATTTGTCTTTGAAAAGTTGCTGGGGCGTTCTTTAAACCAAACTTTACATTGAAATAAGCCATCAAAATTTCTTTTGCTTGGCTATTCATGGGAACTTACCAGTATCCTTCCAATAAATCGATTTTACTAATGTAGGTGGAACTTCCTGCTCGGTCAATGCAGTCCTTGATACAAGGGATTCGGTATGAGTCTGTTCAGGTTACTGTGTTAATTTTGCAATATTCAATGCAAAGTCTGGTTGATCCATCATGTTTGGGGACTAGTACAATGGTGAGCTGTAGCTGCTTTAGCTGGATTCAATCAAATCATTGTCCAGCCGATATTAGATTTCTTGGTGGAGCTAAGCCAATTTATTGGGGCTCAACCTATAAGGGTTTTGTTTTATAGGTGGGGTCTCTCATACTTACGTCATTCATCATGTATAGTTAGGGAGGTACGACCCAGTTTGCCCCTTAAACTTCCTCAAACTCCATTAACAATGTCGCCAGGTCCTTTCAGTGCTGGTCTCAAATGTGGAATCTAGTGTCCTTAGAATTTCGGTATTTTCCAATTTTACGGTAGGGGGTTCAATTTGAGAATTTTCTTTTCCTCTCCTAGTTCTTCACTGGTGTGGTCCTCCTCTGCTGTTCTGACATACACTCACTGGTCTATCTGGTTCCCAACTGTGTATTTTTAGCACATTTATGTGGCACAGTTTTTGTTTTTTCCTCCAGTCTGGTGTGTGAATTAGGTAGTTCACTGACCTTTTTCCCTACACTGTACAGGCTGCTGAATCTGGCTTTTAAGGGTTCACCCTGTAATGGTAACAGTACTAGAACCTGGTCCCCTGGTTTAAATTCTTGAGCTGCAGCCTTTTTGTCTGCTTGCCTTTTCATGTTTTGCTGAGATGCTCTCAGGTGTTCTTTCACTACAGTGCAGGCTTTAAAAAGTCTTTCACAAAAAGTGAATGCCTAATTTAGCAATGAGGCTTTTGATCCAGGAACTTTTCCTTCATCAATTTCAGGGGCATATCACCTCAGGTCCAAAAACAAATTCAAAGAGCTGAAGCCTGTGGATTCATTTGGTGAATCTCTGGTAGCAAACAACAAAAAAGCTACTCCTTTGCCCCAATCAATATGCCCTGATCATGGTTTTGAGGGTTTGATGGTATCGTTCCAGAGCCCCTTGTGACTAGATGATATGCTGAAGATTTCAGCTGGTCAATACCAAGGCTGTTTATGACTTCTTGGAACATTCGGGACATGAAATTAGTTCCTTGATCAGACTGAATTTCTTTGGACAAACTGTATTGGGTGAAAAACTAGGTCAGCCCCTTGACTATGCTTCAGCTGTAATTTTCCTCAAGCGTATGGCTTCTAGGAATCAGATGGCCATATCCATGATGGTTAGGAGGTATTGGTAACCTGTCCTAGCTTTATGTAGAGGTCCTACGCAATTGACCAGAATTATGCTGAAGGGTTCCTCGAAAGCTGGAATGGAGATTGGTAAGCAGGTTGGATTGTAGGTTATGGTTTTCTAACAACCTGGCAGATATGGCAGGTCCTGCAAAAGTTAACCACGTGTTTGTGGATTTGAGGCCAGTAAAAGTGTTGGCTTATCCAGGCCTGGGTTTTTCAGATACCTACGTGCCCTGCTATTGTGATTTCATGGGAAATCCTTAAGATATCCCTACGAAATTTAGGGGAGATGACAGTTTGGTGAACCACTGTCCATTCTTCCTCTGAAGGTTGCTGCAGAGGTTTCCATTTCCTCAATATTACTCCATTTCTAAAGTAATAACATTCAGGCAGTTTCTCTGCCTCTGTCTCAGAACAGGCAGTCTGTGCTATCCTTTTTTAAATCAGGATCTGCTTGCTGGGTTTCAGTTAAAGAGGATCTACTATATACTTCCTTATCCTCCCCTAAATCTCCAAAAAATGTTTCAGCCTGCCAGACCTTGGGGTCATTTAGCTGAGTACCTGGCTCTGCTCACTCTGGTGGAGCTTGCTTAGCCATGGACTTGGTTACCACATAGTCAGGGCATATTCAGGGACTTCTCTCTGTATTTGTTCTGTTTCTTTGGCCTCATTTGGCTGGTTCAAGACCACTGGGGCTGCTACCACCCTACCTCCAACCAAATCATTGCCTAGCAGTAAATTATTCTGGCCACAGGCAGACTAGGAACAATCCCTACTGTAACTGGTCCAGAGACGAGGTCGCACTGCAGATGGACCCAGTAAAAGGGTACAGACATGTATCCACCTTCAATGCCTTTTACCAGAACCTTTGTCTTCAGCGAGCTCTCTCGTAGAAAGGCCATGCCTTTATCCAGCATTAAATGCTGGCTTAGCCAACAACGTCCACATCCCATGAATTAATTTTTTTTTAAATTAAAGATTGAGTGGTAGCTGTATCTCTGAGCAGGACAATGGACTTGCCTGTCTCTTCAGAGGGTACGGGGACACCTTGCCATTTAAAAAAAAAAAATTCTTGGTAATCCTCAGGAATTCTTCTGCTTCTGCCACACCTATGGCAGTATTCTTTGAGGGGTCCATCACTGGTTAGGGACACAGGCTTGTCTGCCTTGCTACCTGCTGTGGCACCCTTTCTAGGCTAGCTTTGTGAACTCCCACAAAACTCATTGGCCTCCCCTTCAGTTTCCAGCAGTCAGCCTTCATGTGCCCTGCTTTGCTACAATGCATCTGTGGAAAACGTTCCTGACTGGCGGAGGGCTCCTTGTGTTCTTATTCTTAGTTTCCTTTTCACTAGTACCCATCCTTTCTCACAATCCCACTTTTTGTTCTTAACGGACCTCTGGAGATTACGATGGAAGGATTTTCCTTGATAAAAGGACTTATGGGTGAGTTCATAATTGTCTGCCGTAGCAGCAGTTACTCTCCCCCTTGTGACCCTTTATTAGTCAATATGGGTCTTTATGTTGAATGGGAATACTATTTTAAATTTTTCGAATAGAATCAACTATTGGGCGGCACAGTGGCGCAGTGGTTAGCACTGCAGCCTCACAGCTCCAGTGACCCGGGTTTGATTCTGGGTACTGCCTGTGTGGAGTTTGCAAGTTCTCCCTGTGACCGTGTGGGTTTCGACCGGGTGCTCCGGTTTCCTCCCACAGCCAAAGACTTGCAGGTTGATCGGTAAATTGGCCGTTGTAAATTGCCCCTAGTATAGCAGGTGGTAGGGGAATTGAGGGGATGTGGTAGATATATGGGATTAATGTACAAAGAACAGTACAGCACAGGAACAGGCCATTCGGCCCTCCAAGCCTGCGCCGATCTTGATGCCTGCCGAAACTAAAACTTTCTGCACTTCCGGGGACCATATCCCTCTATTCCCATCCTATTCATGTATTTGTCAAGATGCCTCTTAAACGTCGCTATTGTACCTGCTTCCACCACCTCCCCCGGCAGCAACTTCCAGGCACTCACCACCAGTTTGAACTCAGAAAGACTGTTTGCTCCTGTCTGCTCCTGTCTGTTTCTCACAAGCCTCTGAATCCACTGAAGACACATGAACCCCAAGAGAAGAAAAGTCTCCTACAGCGAACAAGGTTTAATAAGAATACTGGGCTCCAACGAAAAGCAAGATCTACCTACAGTCAAGGACTCTCTACTGAGCTCGAAGAACCGTAATAAAGACTCTTCAGATATTGCCTCAAACTTTTCCACTTTATTCTCCTTTCTGTCTCTATTTGCATGTGTGTATTGTATATACATGCTAGCGTGGGCACATAGTGTATCTGTAGGCATCAACTGATTTAGAGTTTAAGTTTAATAAATTTCAACTTTACTTCTTTAAACCGAAGAAAACCTGTTTGTGCTGGCTCTTTGCCTTACAATTGGAAAGCGATGAACATGGATTCACCAAGGGGGAGCTAAAAACACGGTGTTTAAAATTTAAACTCTGTTATGGTAGACCAGGTGATGGCTGAGAGGGAACCCTAGATACCTTTCTCACCGGGCCGTAACTCCACCAATTCGCCTTGTAAAAGGAGAGTCCAATATTCTTTTGGCCGTTTTAGCCTTGTAGCTATTTTCTCAATGGAGATAAAATAGGACTCTTCCTCATTAAATTTTGGCACTAATTGTGAATGGCTCAGAACATCAAAGCTTTGCTCCAAATTGGGGATAATAATGCCGGTGGCATTCTCCTCTTGTGCTTGCAGCCTGTCTACTTGAAGCCTGTCTCACTCAAGCTGTCTTTTTGCTGGCTCTCTTTGCATCTCTCTTTCCTCTTTTTGATTTTGAAACTGTCTTTTCTCTTTTTCCTTTCGAAATTCCAGTTTATGCACTTCAAATTGAATTCTAACTAGAGCTGTTTTTTCAGACTCCGGTTCCATGCCTGTTTCCTGTGGTTCTGGGGTAACATTCCAGGAGAAGGGTGCACCAATCGTGACTGACTAAGGAAGTTAAAGGTTGTCTCAAATTGAAATGAAAAAGCAAACAATTCTCCCAAGATTAGTGGTAAGTTAGAAGATTGGACAGAATTTAAAAAACAGCAAAGAATAACTAAAAAATAATGAGTATGAGAGAAAGCCAGCTGGAAATATAAAAACAGATAGTAAGAGTTCCTACAAGTATTTAAAAAAGAGAGTAACAATAGTGAGTTTGGGTCCTCTAGAGAGTGAGTTGGGGAATTAACAATGGGTTAAGGAAAATAAGGAAATGGCAGAAGCATTGAACAGATATTTTGAATCTGTCTTCACTGTAAAAGACACACATAACATCCCAGAAATACTTATAAATCAAGAGGTGAAAGGGAGAGAGAGGACTTAAAACAATTACAGTCATCAGGGAAAGGGTACTGAGAAAATTATTAGAACTAAAAACTAACAAATCCCTAGCATCCCTAGGGTCTTAAAAGAAGTAGCTGCTGAGATAGTAGATGCAGTGACTCTAATTTTCTAAAATTCCCTAGATTCTGGGAAGGTCCCATCAGACTGGAATAGAAAATAGCAGGGCACTTGGAATGTCTTAATGTGATCAGGCAGAGTCAACTTGATTTTGTGAAAGGGAAATCATGTTTGACTAATTTATTAGAGTTCTTTGAAGAAGTCACAAGCAAGGTGGATAAAGGGGAAACTGTAGATGTAGTGTACTTGGATTTCCAAAAGGTAATTGATATGGTGCCACATCAAAGGTTACTACACAAAATAAGAGCTCACAGTGTAGTGGGTAACATTAGCATAGATGGAGGATTGGTTAGCTAACAGGAAGCAGAAAGTATGGATAAATGGGTCTTTTTTGGGTTGGCAAGCTGTAACTAGTGGAGTGCTACAGGGATCAGTGCTGGGGCTTCAACTATTTACAGTCTATATAAATGACTGGATGAGGGGACCAAATGTAAGGTTGCTAAGTTTACTGATGGCACAAAGATAGGTAAGAGAGTACGTTGTGAGGGGGATATAAGGAGTCTGCAAAGGGATTTAGATAGGTTAAGTGAGTGGGCAAAAATTTGGCAGATGGAGTATAATGTGGGAAAATGTGAACTTGTCCACTTTGGCAGGAAGAATAGAAAAGCAGTATATTATTTTAATGGAGAGAGATTACAGAACTCTGCAGTACAGAGGGATCTGGGTGTGCTTGTACATGAATCACAAAAAGTTAGTAAGCAGGTTCAAATGATTAGGAAGGCAAATGGAAAGTTGTTGTTTATTGCAAGGGGAATGGAATATAAAAGGGAAGTTTTGCGACCGTTGTACAGGGCGTTGGTGAGACCACATCTGGAGTACTGTGTACAGTTTTGGTCTGCTTACTTAAGGGTTATAATTGCATTAGAAGCAGTTCAGAAAAGGTTCACTTGACTGATTCCGAGGATGAAGGGGTTATCTTATGAGGAAAGGTTGAGCCTGTATCCATTGGAGTTTAGAAGAATGAGAGATGATCAAACTGAAACATTTAAGATCTTGAGGGGATATAAATGATTTGGAGGAAAATGTAGCTGGTCTGATTAGTAAGTTTGCGGGCGACACAAAGGTTGTTGGAGTTGCGGACAGTGATGAGGATTGTCTGAGGATACAGCAGGATATAGATCGGTTGGAGACTTGGGTGGAGAAATGGCAGATGGAGTTTAATCCGGACAAATGTGAGGTAATGCATTTTGGAAGGTCTAATGCAGGTGGGAAGCATACAGTAAATGGCAGAACCTTTAGGAGTATTGACAGGCAGAGAGATCTGGGTGTACAGGTCCACAGGTCACAAAGTGGCAACGCAGGTGGATAAGGTAGTCAAGAAGGCATACGGCATGCTTACCTTCATCGGTCGGGGCATAGAGTATAAAAATTGGCAAGTCATGCTGCAGCTGTACAGAACTTTAGTTAGGCCACACTTAGAATATTGTGTGCAATTCTGGTCGCCACACTACCAGAAGGACGTGGAGGCTTTGGAGAGGGTACAGAAGAGGTTTACCAGGATGTTGCCTGGTCTGGAGGGTATTGGCTATGAGGAGAGGTTGGATAAACCCGGATTGTTTTCACTGGAACGACGGAGGTGACATGATAGAGGTTTACAAAGTTATAAGCGGCCTGGACAGTGTGGATAGTCAGAAGCTTTTTCCCAGGGTGGAAGAGTCAGTTACTAGGGGACATAGGTTTAAGGTGAGAGGGGCAAAGTTTAGAGGGGATGTGCGAGGCAAGTTCTTTACACAGAGGGTGGTGAGTGCCTGGAACTTGTTGCCGGGGGAGGTGGTGGAAGCAGGTACCATAGAGTCGTTTAAGAGGCATCTTGACAAACACATGAATAGGATGGGAATAGAGGGATACGGACCCCGGAAGTGCAGAAGGTTTTAGTTTAGGCAGGCATGGAGGGCCGAATGGCCTGTTCCTGTGCTGTACTGTTCTTGGTTCTTTGTTCTTTGACAGGGTGGATGCTGAGAGGATGTTTCTCCTTATGAGAGACGTTAGAACCAGGGAACACAGTTTAAAAATTAGGGTTTTCCCATTTAAGACAGAGATGAGGAGAATATTTTTCTCTTAGAGGACCGTGAGTCTGTGGAATTTTCTTCCCCAAGCAAAGAGCAGTGGAGGCAGGACAATTGAATAATTTTAAGGCTGAGTTAGGTAGTTTCTTGATTGAGAAGGGAGTCAAAGAGTATGGGGGTAGACAGGAAGGTAGGCCACAATTAGATCAGCCATGATCTTGTCAAATGGCAGAGCAGGCTTGAGAGGCTGAATGGCCTACTTCTCCTCCTAATTCGTATGTTCGTATAGAAACACACATATCTCCGTAAAAGATTAAAGTGGCTCGCGAGATTCTTAACTATTTCATTTTTCTTTGTTTTTTTACTTGAAAGTGGAGTCACACCTGGGTAGCTACAGCTTTTAAATCTTCACTACTTAATTAATTCAATGTATCGTAGGATACTTCTCCCTGCTCTACAAACACATTCGTATAAAATGTGGCCAGGTCTTTCGTTCTCAGTGCAATAGAGAAAAACTGCTTATTTAATTTTTTCAATTTTAGGGATCAATTTTCCTGCCATTTCCAAATCTCTCTCATAATCTGATGTTTCAGAATCCTGTTACGGGAAGATGGAAAGTGGTGTGGGTGACTTTCACTTTCACTTCTCAACTGACTGCAGATAGTGTTTTAAAAATTGTTTTTGTCCCTGAGTGTTTTAAGGGTCAAATAAACAAACAAACAGGATTTCTTGTAGGTTAAAAAAGAAAAATAAATATTTATTTTTACACAACTGAAAAATATTCACGACTTCACCCACTCACATTCAAACAGACACATACAGGAAAAGATAGAGAGTAGAGTTGTAGCATGCAATTCAGAGTCCAATTGTTGTAAAAGAGATTGTTGTTTCAAAAAACCTTTAAAAGCTTTTGGGGAGGAAATCTTTCAGCAGTGCAGGCCTGAATGTTCATTATCTTGAAAAGGGTGAAGTGTTGCAGCTCCTTGTGGTTAAGCCACAATGCGAAGTCAATGGGAAGTTCCAAAGTCACCTTGCAATTTCTCTGCTGCAATAGTTAAAATATGTTATCAACAGGGCTGCTGCTTAGCTGGAACTGTCTCACAGCTGTTCTGGCTAGAAGCGACCTTCTCTGGCTGTTCTCTCCTTTTTTCTCCAAAGGGATATCTTTTAAGATAGAAACTTGTCAAATTGGGTGTCAGTCAGGTGACTAAGGGCTCTCTCCCTGGGGTGATTCATACACTGTTCCAGGATATGGGAACCATTGTTAAGTAATGGCATCTGAATCTTGTCCATTTTGATAACTAGATGTTATTTTACGCCTATTAATTTGGCCTTGGCTTCGGAGTCAGTCTGTCTGCAAAAGTCTTTGTTAGCTCCATTCATGCAGATAGGACTTGTTAGCATGGAATGTGCTGCTTTTCCATTTCAGTGTGTTTTTCCACAAAGCTAATTCAGACATGGATAATGGGTTTTGTTTTCAACAGACATACATCTTTATTGACAGAGGACACCTGACCTCGGCTCCATTTTGTCTGTTTCACAAATGTGTCCATTTTTGTAGTTCAGTTCAACAGTTGACTTTCATTTCATAATTCCTCCAGTTCCTGTCATATTTCATCACTGTTATCTTCGTGAGCGTGTCAACTGCCCGAGAGTGTGGTGGAGGCAGATTCAATTGAGGCTTTTAAAAGAGAATTGGTTAATTAGCTGAATAGAAAAAAATTGAAGGGCCATGAGGAAAGGGTGAGGGAAAGGGACTCACTGAGTATCTCTTGCAGAGAGGAGATCATAAAGTCATTTAAAGCACAGGAGACCATTTGGCCCATCAAGTCCATGCTGCCTCTCCATGGAGCAATCCAATCAGTCCCACTCCTCCACTTGATCCCTGTAGCCCTACAAGTTTATTTCCTTCAAGTGGCCATCCAGTTTCATTTTGAAGTCATTGAGTGACTCTGCTTCCACTACCCTTGTGGGCAGCGAGTTCCAGTTCATTACCACCCGCTGCATAAAAAAATTCTTCCTCATGTTTCCCCTGCATTCCTTGCCCAAAACCTTCAATCTGTGTCTCCTAGTCATGGTACCTACCATTAATTAATGGGAATAGTTTTTCCTTTTCTAACTTATCTAAGCCTGTCATAATCTTGTACACTTCTATTAAATCTCCCCTTAATCTCCTTTGAGAAAAGTATTCATGGCGGACGGAGAGGGGGAGCCAAGGAGGTTGCAGGATGGAAGGGGAAGTCAGTTTAGATTCGGTTTATCAAGCTGTTCAAGCTTTGTACCATCATCCAAATCCACAAGGTAAAGAGCGGGCCTCAGCCTGGCTGGGTGAATTCCAGAAATCGGGCATCTGGCTGAAAAACCTGAGCGTTGTCACTCAATCCGTTGATCATGGGCGCGCTGTTGGATCTCCGCAGGCCGCCGCCGCCATAGCTCTGAGCCAGCGGCACCGGGAGCTCCAGCTCCATCTTCTCCTGAGTCAGCCGCTCATACCGAAGCCGGAGCTCCTCAGCTCCTAGATACCCCTTCCCAGCTCCCCCCTCTCACCGCCCTCCCCTACACCCCCTTCCCCTCGCACCCCCTTCCCCTGCACCCCCTCCCCTACCCCCCTGCAGCCCCCCTCGCACCCCCTTCCCTCCTCCCCCTCCCCCCACACCCCTCTCCCTCGCACCCCCTCCCCCCCCCGCATCCCCTTCCCCCCACCTTCTCCCACCGGCATCCACCTATCCCTGAGCAGAGGCCCTAACAAGTCCACTGCCTTGTGGGCGTCTCGGGAGAGACCAAGGCTAAGGGAGTAAACCCTAACAGAAAATCCGGAGCGGAATCCCGAAGGCGGTCATGTGTCACCTTTGGCACGTTTCCGGCAGTTCCTGCAACCATACCGGTGCCAAACGTCATGCTCTGCACTCCTTTGGACCCCACCAGGAAGGCCGGAAGGGGGCTTTGATGCTTGGGCGACTCACAACCTCCATACATCCGCCCAGGCATGCGCCATGGAGAGGTCACTCCATAGTCGCCTCACAGCGACCAAAACAACGCGGAAGGCAACAGTTACGGGTTATCAGCCCAGCTGAATTGGCGTAGAGATGGGGCACCACGAGTTGCCTTTGTCAGTGGTAGAGGTCATCGCATCTCACTGGACAGGTACCACCTGTCTCAATGCGGGCAGCCCCCGGTCAGTAAGGTTCTGTCCCGCCACAGTCCACCTGCTTCAATGGGGGCTTGGAGCTCAGGGTCACTGCCGGACAAGTGGACTGTAACACCGCACCAAACAGCACAACAAAAAAAGGGAAAGAAGGTACCAGCTCTTCGTTTTGCAAGCTGGAATGTCAGAACTATGTGTCCTGGCTTGTGGGAAGACGTTACACAAATCAACAATTCTCGGAAGACCGCCATCATTAACAACGTGCTCAGTGGACTCAATGTGGACATTGCAGCACTTCAGGAGACACGTCTCCCTGCGAGCAGATCTCTAAGAGAGCAAGACTACACCTTCTTCTGGCAGGGTAGGGATCCTGAAGAACCAAGACAGCATGGAGTGGGCTTCGCCATCAGAAACTCCTTGCTCAGCATGATAGAGCCACCTTCAAAAGGCTCGGAACGCATACTGTCCATCCGACTGCTCATTGCCTCTGGTCCAGTACACCTACTCAGCATCTATGCTCCAACACTCTGCTCTCCACCTGGAGATAAAGACCAGTTCTACGAGGAACTCCATAATATCATTCGTAGCATCTCCAATACCGAACATCTGTTCCTGCTGGGGGACTTTAATGCCAGGGTTGGGGCCGACCATGACTCATGGCCCTCCTGCCTTGGGCACTATGGCATTGGAAGGATGAATGAGAATGGACATAGGCTGCTTGAGTTGTGTACCTATCACAACCTCTACATCACCAACTCGTTCTTTCATACTAAACCCTGTCACCAGGTTTTTTGGAGGCACCCAAGATCACGTCGTTGGCACCAGCTGGACCTCATCGTCACAGGGCGAGCGTCTTTTAACAGCGTTCAAATCACACGCAGCTTCCACAGTGCATACTGCGACACTGACCACTCCCTGGTGTGCAGCAGGGTTCGACTCAAACCAAAGAAGCTGCATCACTCCAAGCAGAAGGGCCACCCGCGCATCAACACTAACAGAATTTCTTATCCACAGCTGTTACATAAGTTTCTAAATTCACTTGAAAAAGCCCTTCAAAACACTCCTACAGGGGCTGCAGAGACAAAATGGGCCCACATCAGAGACGCCATCTATGACTCAGCAATGACCGCCTTTGGCATATGTGTGAAGCAGAATGCAGATTGGTTTCAATCTCACTTTGAAGAGCTGGAACCTGTCATAGTCGCTAAGTGCATTGCACTGTTGAACTACAAGAAAGCCCCCAGCGAGTTAACATCTGAAGCACTTAAAGCAGCCAGAAGCACTGCACAAAGAGCAGCCAGGCGCTGCACAAATGACTCTGGCAACACCTATGTAGTCATATTCAGCTGGCCTCTGACAAAGGAAACATCAGAGGAATGTATGATGGCATTAAGAGAGCTTTTGGATTGTCACTGGACTCGTAACCCAGAGACCCAGGTATTGCTCTGGGGACATGGGTTCGAATCCCACCACAGCAGAAGGTGGAATTTGAATTCAATTAATAAATCTGGAATTTAAAAGCTAGTCTAATGATGGCCATGAAACCATTGTCGATTGTTGTAAAAACACATCTGGTTCACTAATGTCCTTTAGGGAAGGAAATCTGCTGTCCTTACCTGGTCTGGCCTACATGTGACTCCAGATCCACAGCAATGTGGTTGACTCTAACATGCCCTCGAAATGGCCGAGCAAGCCACTCAGTTCAAGGGCAATTAGGGATGGGCAATGTGCTGGCCTGGCCTGCGATGCCCACATCCCATGAATGAATTTTTAAAAAAAAAATCAGAAAGATCGTCCCCCCTCAAGTCTAAATCAGGGGACACAATCACTGACCAACACAAGCAAATGGACCGCTGGGTGGAGCACTACCTAGAACTGTACTCCAGGGAAAATGTTGTCACTGAGACTGCCCTCAATGCAGCCTAGTCTCTGCCTGTCATGGATGAGCTGGACGAACAGCCAACAAAATCGGAACTCAGTGATGCCATTGATTCTCTAGCCAGTGGAAAAGCCCCCGGGAAGGACGGCATTACCCCTGAAATAATCAAGAGTGCCAAGCCTGCTATACTTTCAGCACTCTACGAGCTGCTTTGCCTGTGCTGGGACGAGGGAGCAGTACCACAGGACATGTGTGATGCCAATATCATCACCCTCGATAAGAACGAGGGTGACCGCGGTGACTGCAACAACGACCGTGGAATCTCCCTGCTCAGCATAGTGGGGAAAGTCTTCGCTCGAGTCACTTTAAACAGGCTCCAGAAGCTGGCTGAGCATGTCTACCCTGAGGCACAGTGTGGCTTTCAAGCAGAGAGATCCACCATTGACATGCTGTTTTCCCTTTGCCAGCTACAGGAGAAATGCCAAGAACAACGGATGCCCCTCGACATTGCTTTCATTGATCTCACCAAAGCCTTTGACCTCGTCAGCAGACGTGGTCTCTTCAGACTACAAGAAAAGATCGGATGTCCACCAAAGCTACTAAGTATCATTACCTCATTCCATGACAATATAAAAGGCACAATTCAACATAGCGGCGCCTCATCAGACCCCTTTCCTATCCTGAGTGGCGTGAAACAGGGCTGTGTTCTCGCACCTACACTGTTTGGGATCATCTTCTCCCTGCTGCTCTCACATGCGTTTAAGTCTTCAGAAAAAGGAATTTTCCTCCACACAAGATCAGATGGTAGGTTGTTCAACCTTGCCCGTCTAAGAGAGAAGACCAAAGTATGGAAAGTCCTCATCAGGGAACTCCTCTTTTCTGATGATGCTGCATTAACATCCCACACTGAAGAGTGTCTGCAGAGACTCATCGACAGGATTGCGGCTGCCTGCAACGAATTTGGCCTAACCATCAGCCTCAAGAAAATGAACATCATGGGACAGGACGTCAGAAATGCTCCATCCATCAATATCGGCGACCACGCTCTGGAAGTGGTTCAAGAGTTCACCTACCTAGGCTCAACTATCACCTGTAACCTGTCTCTCGATGCAGAAATCAAGCGCATGGGAAAGGCTTCCACTGCTATGTCCAGACTGGCCAAGAGAGTGTGGGAAAATGGCGCACTGACACGGAACACAAAAGTCCAAGTGTATCAGGCCTGTGTCCTCAGTACCTTGCTCTACAGCAGCGAGGCCTGGACAACGTATGTCAGCCAAGAGCGACGTCTCAATTCATTCCATCTTCGCTGCCTCCGGAGAATCCTTGACATCAGGTGGCAGGATCGTATCTCCAACACAGATGTCCTCGAGGCAGCCAACATCCCTAGCATATATACGGTACTGAGCAAGCGGCGCTTGAGATGGCTTGGCCATGTGAGCTGCATGGAAGATGGCAGGATACCCAAGGACGCATTGTACAGCAAGCTTGTCACTGGTATCAGACCCACCGGCCGTCCATGTCTCTGCTTTAAAGACGTCTGCAAAAGCGACATGAAGTCCTGTGACATTGATCACAAGTCGTGGGAGTCAGTTGCCAGTGATCGCCAGAGCTGGCGGACAGCCATAAAGACGGGGCTAAAGAGTGGTGAGTCTAAGAGACTTAGCAGTTGGCAGGTAAGAAGACAGAAGCGCAAGGCGAGAGCCAACTGTGCAACAGCCCCGGCAACCACTTTTATCTGCAGTGCCTGTGGAAGAGTCTGTCACTCTAGAATTGGACTTTATGGCGGCTCCAGGCGCTGCTTCACAAACTACTGACCACCTCCAGGCGCTTACCCATTGTCTTTCGAGACTAGGAGGCTAAAGAGAAGAGAATTTTCTTTGTCGTAAGGAGAACAACCCCAGCTTTTCCAACCTAACATTGTAACTAAAATCCCCCATTCCTGGAACCATTCTGATTAATCTCCTCTGTGCCCCCTCAAGGACCCTCAAATTCTTCCTGAATGTGGTGATCAGAACTGGACGCAATACTCTAGTTGGGACCTAACCAGAGCTTTATAAAGCCAGCATAATTTCCCTGCTTTTGTACTCAATGCCTCTATTTATGAATCCCAAGATCCCATATGCGTTACTAATCACTTTCGCAGTATGTCCTGCCACTTTCAAAGATCGATGCAATTCCATCTGTTCCTGCATACTCTTTAGAACTGTGCCATTAAGTATATATTCCTTCTGCCAAAATGCCTCCTGCCACTTCCCTGCCCATTCTGCTAACCTATTCAGTTACTTGGAAAGAGTCGGGAGCGGTACTAGCAGCTGCAGACTTGTGAGGAATCTACTGGGGAGAGAATAAAGAGAGACCCAAGCTCGGGGCCTTTCACTTACCTAGAAGGAGTCAGGAGCGGCGGCGGACCTGCGTGGAACTATGGGCGGCACCGTGATGCAGTGGTTAGCACCGCAGCCTCACAGCTCCAGGGACCCGGGTTCGATTCTGGGTACTGCCTGTGCGGAGTTTGCAAGTTCTCCCTGTGACCGCGTGGGTTTTCGCCGGGTGCTCCGGTTTCCTCCCACAGCCAAAGTTGCAGGTGATAGGTCAATTGGCCGTTGTAAATTGCCCCTAGTGTAGGTAGGTGGTAGGGAATATGGGATTACTGTAGGGTTAGTATAAGTGGGTGGTTGTTGGTCGGCACAGACTCGGTGGGCCGAAGGGCCTGTTTCAGTGCTGTATCTCTAACTAAAATAAATAAATAAATAAAAACAAATAAATAAAAATAAAAACCTCCCTCTATGCGCTCGAGTTTGAAAAAAAGAAGAGAAAAAAAATCAAACCATGACATCACAGAAAAGCGGTGATTTGATTGACTGGTGAGTTTTGCTGCTTCGGAACTCAGTCTAAACCACTGGGAGTTTAAAAATATTAAGTATTAATAACAATTAACAAGTGGGTAGCTGGTGAGTCTTATCTTTTCTTTTTATTTAAGGTTTATTACTATTGGTGTAGTTATTACTACTATTGGTATTGTTTTTGTATTGGTGTATATTTTTATTTTTTTAAATTTTATTTTAGCGATACAGCACTGAAACAGGCCCTTCGGCCCACCGGGTCTGTGCCGACCAACAACCACCCATTTATACTAATCCTACAGTAATCCCATATTCCCTAACACCTACCTACACGAGGGGCAATTTTACAACGGCCAATTTACCTATCACCTGCAACTTTGGCTGTGGGAGGAAACCGGAGCACCCGGCGAAAACCCACGCGGTCACAGGGAGAACTTGCAAACTCCGCACAGGCAGTACCCAGAATCAAACCCAGGTCCCTGGAGCTGTGAGGCTGCGGTGCTCACCACTGTGCCGCCCCAATATTAATAGTGGTAAGGTACATTAGTATCGGTAAAGTTTAGTATAAGCAGTAGTAAGGTCATTATTACTATTTTTTAGTTTAGTTTAGGGATACAGCACTGTGCTAAGTGGGACCTCCAGGATGCTTCTCGGGTCGTGGATAACCATATGCGCAGAAAATGTTGTCAGTTGCAGCAGCTTGAGCTCTGGGTTTCGGAACTTGAGCAGTATCTGGCGACACTGCAGTGCATTCATGAGGATGAGAGCTTCATTGATAGCACGTTTATAGATGTGGTCATATCTCAGCTGAAGAGTATGTAGGGAGAGAGGGAATGGGTGACCGCCAGACAGTCAATAAGAGACAGGAGTTTGGAGACAGTCCTGAGTGTGTCTCACTCTCCAACAGATATTCAATTCTGAATACTGAGGACAGTGATGGTTCATCTGGGGAGTGCAGCCAGAGCCAAGGCCATGGCAGCATGGGTGGCTCAGCTGTACAGGGGGGCACAAGGAAGACTGGAAGAGCCATAGTGAAAGGATATTTGATAGTCAGGTGAACAGACAGGCTTTTCTGTGACCGCAGATGTGAATCCAGGATGGCATGTTACCTCACTGGTGCCAGGGTCAAGGATGTCACTGAACGGCTGCAGAGCACTCTGAGGGGGGGGAGGGTGAACAGCCAGCAGTTGTGGTCCACATTGGTACCAATGGCATAGGTGGGAAGAGGGATGTGGTTGTGTAGAAAAAGTTTCGTGAGCTAGGTAGGAAATTAGCAAGCAGGACCTCAAAAGTAGTAATCTCTTGGTACCACGTGCAAGTGAGTATAAAATAGCAAGATAGTGCAGATGAATGAGTGGCTGGAAAGATGGTGCAGGAGGGAGGGCTTTAGATTCTTGAGACACTAGGACCAGTTCTGGAGAAGGTGGGACCTGTACAGGCCAGACAGGTTGCACCTGAACAGAGCTGGGACAAATTTCCTTGCAGGGCGATTTGTTCGTGCTATTGGGGAGGGTTTAACTAACTTGGCAGGGGTGTGGGAACCAGGTGGAAATATCAGAGAGAAATACCAAGGTGCACAGAATACTGGGAGAGATAGATAGCACTAGAGAATAGTAAGTTATTAGGTGGGGTGAGAGTAAGGGAGAAAGTCATAAAGCCTAAATCAGGCTTAATGTGTATGTAAATGCACAGAGTGTTGTTAATAAGTGAGTTACAGGTGCAGATTGACATGTGGAAATATGATGTTGTGGCTATAACAGAAACCTGGTTCAAAGAAGGGCAAGACTGGGTAATGAATATTCCTGATACAAGGCATTCAGGAAAGATAGGAAAGGGAAAAACAGGGGAAGGGTGGTGGTATTGATTGAGCATTGCAGTGCTGGAGAAAAAGATGTCCCAGAGGGGTCGAGGACAGAATCAATTTGGCTAGAGCTAAGGAACAAAAATGGTGCAGTTTCATTGCTCGGTGTTGTCTATAGGCCACCAATTAGTAGGAAGGAACAAATTTGCAAGGAAATTGCAGAGAGGTGCAAATGTTATAGGGTAATTATAATGGATGACTTTAATTATCCAGACATAGACTGGGAGAGTAGTAGTGTAAAGGGCAGTGAGAGGCAAGAGTTCTTAGAGTGTGTTCAGGAAAATTTTCTACAGCAGTATGTTGCTAGTCCAATGAGAAAGGAGGCACTGCTGGACCTAGTTCTTGGGAATGAGGTCGGCCAAGCGGATCAGGTATCAGTAGAAGGTCATTTCGAGGACAGTGATCATTGCATCATAAGGTTTAGGCTGACTATGGAAAAGGAAAAGGAACAATCCAGAGTAAGAATAGTTAACTGGGGAAAGCCAACTTCAATGGGGTAAGAAAGGTTGGAAGGAAAAACAGTAGCTGAAAAATGTGTTACCTTCAAAGAAGAGATAGCTCGGGTAGGGAAAGGTAGGTTAAGCAAATCCAGAGCCTCCTAGATTAAGATAAAGAAGAAAAAGTGTGTTAATGGCAGATGCCAGGTAGAAAATACTATTGAGAGCAATACTGAATATAGAAGGTCCAGAGGGGAAGTGAAAAAGCAAATATGAGAATCAAAGAGCGAGCATGAAAAGAGACTGGTAGTTAACATAAAAAGGAATCCCAAAGTTTTCTAGAGCCATATATATAGTAAAAGCGTGCTAAAAGGAGTAGTTGGGCCAATTGGGACCATAAAGGGGATTTACGCATGGAGCTATAAGGCATAGCTGAGGTATTAAATGAATACTTTGCATTTGCCTTTGCCTGAGTTGTATCTTCTTCCTTGGTAATCGTGAAAGAGGAGGTAATTCAGACTCTAGAAGGATTTAAAATTGATAAGGAGGACATATTAGATAGGCTGTCTGCACTTAAAGTGGATAAAGCACCAGGACCGGATGAGATGCATCCAGGAACACTGAGGAAAGTGAGGGTGGAAATCGGTGAGGCACTGGCCATAATTTTTCAGTCTTCCTTGGACTCGGGGGTGGTGCCAGAGGACTGGAGAATTGTAAACGTTACACCCTTGTTGAAAAAAGGGTGTAAAGATAAGCCCAGCAACCGCAAGCCAGTCAGTTTAACTTTGGTTTTGGGGAAACTTCTGGAAAATGTAACGACCAAGGAGGGAGGAGTTAACTCTCTTTTCTAGTTCCCCTTCTCCACAGGTCACAACATCTATTTAAATGTTTACCCGGTTACTGATACAGCCAATCATGTACTCTATTTTTTTTTTATCCCAGAATAAAATACATCAACTAGGTTTCTTTAATAAACAACATAATTATCAGTTTATTAGAAAACAAAACTTAACCAGTAACGAAGCAAAGCAATAACGCACAGAAATATGAAAGTTCCCTTTTTTAAAATTCCCCAACCACACACACACGCTGAAAAAAATAGAGAAATTCACTCTGCAGAGCTCTGTTACAAAAAACCCAAAAAGTTACTTTGGCCAATTACTTGCTAATTTTTGATGAAAAAAGAAAGAAGATATGGAAGGAAGTCAGTTGTCCCTTTTTTGGTCTGGCATCCCGGTATACGGAGACGGGTCACTGGGATCATTTCAGAAGTCATCCATTCTGGAGATGTCGAGAATTATTCTAGTAGGCGTTTTAGGAGAAATATGGCATCAAGGTTTTTTTTTGCCAGCACTCTTGAATCGCAGGATTTTTTTTCCCAGCTCCTCAGGATCTTGGCAAGATTTCTTCAAAAAAGTGGAGAGGAAGATAAGCTGGATGTTTTCTTTTTCCTTGGCAGGAAAACACAAAACTGTCTAAAAACAGCTCACACCACAACTAAAACTGAAAACAATGTTCAAACCCCAAACAGTGAGTCAAACTCCTGACCTCCATAACCTTGACATGTGACTTCTCTGTAACCATTTTGTTTTCTAGGTCACCAAGAGTTCTGCTGTTTTCTGAGCCCAAATCACAAGTGACCTCCAGCACAGGTGGCTTTCAAACAACATCTTGTCCTGTCAGAGAAGTTGGTAAAAAAACACACACACACAGTTTGAACACAGGTCCTCAAAAAATAAAATCTTAAAAAAATAGAAGTACTTTCATAACACCTCCATCCTTGGAGGAATGAAATGCCATTTTAAATGCATTTCATTACAAAGATAAGATGAAAAATTATTAAAACACAGTTACACACTCATTCTCATTCACTACCTATAGCTAATACAGTTTGGCTTTGTACCGTCTTTGCATTCAGATAACTCAAAGCAAAATTAGATTCTAGACAAAGCATCTGCAATTACATTATTCTTTCCCGCAATGTGGATTCATCTTTAAGTAATAAGGTTGTAATAGTAAACTCCATTGGAATAGTCAGGCATTACAGTTTTTGAATTTTTTCACAAAGAATAGGGAGTTATGTTCAGTATATACCAGTGTGTTTCTAGTCTTGGCATATATAGACTTCAAAATGCTGAAGAGCTAGTAATAAGCCCAGGGTTTCTTTTTTCACTGTTGAATATCTTTTTTGGTCTCTATTTAGCTTTTTGGAAAAGTATTCCACTGGCTTTTCTAAGCCTGATTCATCATCTTGTAACAGGACTGCACCGACCCCCAGGTCACTGCCTCCATGTTTGAATAAGGGCACTACATTAGTTTGTTTCCAATCCGCTGGAACCTTTCCCGCATCCAGGGAATTTTGGAATATTATAACCAATGGATCCACTATCTCTGCTGACACTTCCTTTAAGACCCTAGGATGTAGGCCATCAGGCCCTGGGGACTTGTCTGCCTTCAATCCCAATAGTTTGCTCAGTACTTTTTCGCTAGTGATGATGATTGTTCTAAGTTCCTCCCTTTCTATAACCTCTGCATTACCTGTTTCTATTGGGATGGTACGAGTGTCCTCCACCATGAAAACTGAGGCGAAATACTGATTTAGTGTCTCCACCATTTCTGTGTTCCCCACTATTAACTCCCCAGTCACATCCTCCAAGGGACCAACATTCACTTTAGCTACTCTCTTCCCTTTTATATACTTATAGAAGCTTTTGCTATCTGTTTGTATATTTTGCACTAGTTTTCTTTCATAATTTACCTTTGCTCTTTTTATTAATTTTTTAGCAACCCTTTGATCTTTAAAAGTTTCCCAATCTTCCAGCCTGCCATTGGCCTTTGCAATATGGTATGCCTTAGCTTTTGTCTTTATTTATTTTTTATTTTATTTAGAGATACAGCACTGAAACAGGCCCTTCGGCCCACCGAGTCTGTGCCGACCATTAACCACCCATTTATACTAATCCTACACTAATCCCATATTCCTACCACATCCTCACCTGTCCCTATATTCCCCTACCACCTACCTATACTAGGGGCAATTTATAATGGCCAATTTACCTATCAACCTGCAAGTCTTTTGGCTGTGGGAGGAAACCGGAGCACCCGGAGGAAACCCAAGCAGACACAGGGAGAACTTGCAATCTCCACATAGGCAGTACCCAGAATTGAATCCGGGTAGCTGGAGCTGTGAGGCTGCAGCGCTAACCACTGCGCCACTGTGCCTTAACTTCCTTGCTTAGCCATTGATGTTTTTCCCTCTCTTACAATCTTTCTTCCTCTCTGGAATATATTTTAGTTGGGAGGAATTGAATATCTCCTGAAACATCTGCCACTGCTCATCAACTGTCCTACCTTTTAGTCTTCCTGCCCAGTCCACTAGGGCCAAATCAGTCCTCATGCCTATGTAATTACCTTTGTTTAAATCCAGAACGCTAGTGTGGGACACCAGTTTCTCGCCCTCAAATTGAATTTGAAATTCCTGACTACACTACCTTGGTTTTCTTTTTTTGTAGTAGATCTGTCAGTGGAGCAGCAATAGGACTAAAATTTGGGACAACACATCCCCAAAAACCTCACGATTTCTCATTTAGTCTTAGGGGTAGGGAACTCCACCAATGCTTGTATTTTTGCTGTTCTTGGCAACACTTGTTCTTGCAATACTATATGCCCGAGGTAGGTTACTCTGGCTTTTGCAAATTCACTTTTGGCAAGGGTTATCACTAAATCAGACGATTGTAATTTTCTAAACAGAGCTTGTAGTTGTTCCAAGTGGTCCTTCCAAGTGTCAGTGTATACCAGAACATCGCCAAGGTAAACCACACAGTTAGGCACACTGGCTACCACTTGGCTCATTAGTCTCTGAAAGGTGGCTGGGCCATTTTTTAGCCTGAATGGCATCACTTGGCATTGGAAAAGACAGTCTGGTGTGACAAAGGCTGATATTTCTTTAGCACGGCGTCTTAAAGGAACCTACCAGTATCCTTTTAACAAATCTATTTTTGTAAGAAACATGGCACTGCCCATTCTGTGAATACAGTTTTCCAAGCGAGGAATTGGATAGGAGTTTGCCTTTGAAAGGTTACTGCATTAACCTTTCTGTAATCTACACAGAATCTAGTTGAACTGTCAGGTTTAGGCACGAACACCACTTTGACTGGGTTCAATTAGGTGGTTTTCCAATGTATATTGGATTTCTGCTTTCACCTGGACCTGTTTCGGGGCGGGGAGGGGGGTTGCGGAGAGCGGGGAAAAGTATTGCGATTGGTGGAGGGGATGGTGGGAAGGGGTTATAGGTAAAGGGTTATAAACTTTGGCATGGGGGGAAGGTTGGGATCGCAAGCTAAGTTTTTTTTGAGCGGGGGGAGAGGGCAATTAATAAATTGTTTAGTCATGGGGGGGTGGGAGAGGAGGTTGAAACTTGTATTAAATTTTTCACTTTAATTTTATCAGTCCTGTAACTTAAAAAATTTGAATTACAATGAAGGGCTGGAAGTCCTTTAAAAATGGCGCCAGTGGCTGCGCAGTGGCAGCGGACAACCGTTGCCAGGGATAGAGCGCCCACCCCATCTATGTCATTGGGGAGTAGGTGGGGGGGGTGGTGGTGTGCATTCCACCCCGGCCAAATGAGGCACTGGGCTAAATATCGTGGTGCTCCGCGGTATAATTCTCGCACGTATGTCCCGCCATTTTTAAAGCTCGCTGCTGAAAAATTCAGCCCCATATGTGGCTAAGATTGTACATCCTGGCTTGCTCCTACAGACTTCTTTAAATGCTGAGAGTAGCTTGTTAGGTCTTCTCGTTCTGCGTCTAAATATTAAAGCATAGTGTCCAATCTTCCTAGCTGTTCAGTATTAGCTAACTGGATAATCGGAGGTTCAATTTGAGAATTATCCAGGCCTCCTTCTGCTTCATCCTCACTGTCCTTTTCCTTCTCAACAGTCCCCATTATCTGACATACATGTTCTTGCTTATCCTCCTCCCGGCAATGATATAGTTTCAACATATTGATATGATACAGCCAATTCTTTTTCCAGCGGTCTGGGGTGTCAATCAAATAATTTACTTCACCAATTCTTTTGGCTATTTTATACGGACCACTGAACCGTGCTTTCAGCTGTTCACCCTGTATAAGCAGTAATACTAACACCACATACCCTGGTTGAAATGTTCGGGTCTTGGCATGCTTGTCTGCCCATTTCTTCATGGTTGTTTGGGAAGCTCTCAGGTGTTCCTGAGACACTTTGAAAGCTCTCATGAGCCGCTCCCGGAACACAGATACATAATCTAATACAGAAGATTCGTCCCTCTGTCCTAAAAACTTTTCTTTAAATAGTTTGAGAGGATCTCATCTCATGCCCATAAACTAATTCAAAAAGACTAAAACTGGTAGACTCATTAGGTGAATCCCTAGTGCCAAACAAAAGAAATTCTGGCCCTTTATCCCAATTCCCTGATCATCATTTTGAGGGTCTGATGGTACCTTTCTAAAGCTCCCTGTGTCTGTGGGTGGTTTGCTGAAGACTTTAACTGTGTTGTACCCAGATTACTCATAACTTCCTGAAAAACTTTAGACATAAATGGAACTTGTTTAGCCAGTGGATCTCAATCGGTAATCCATAACGAGTGAAGAATTGGGTTATCTTCTCAATCACTACCTTAGCAGAAATTGTTCTCAAGGGAATGGCCTCTGGGAACCGAGTAGCCATTTCCAAATAGTGAGTATATATTGGTGTTCCACGCAGTCTACCAACACCCTACTAAATAGTATGGGAATTAGAGGTGCTGGTTTTATGACAGGTTGCAGTTTTCCCACAATCTGGCATGCACGGCACATTTTACAAAACTCCACTATCATCCTTGTATAGACCTGGCCAGTAAAAATGTTGACTTATATTGATTGTGTCTTCTGGATCCCCACATGTCCCGCCATAGGAATTTCAAGGGTTATCCTTAATATTTCCAGGCCATACTTGGGTGGTACCACTATCTGGTGAACCCACAGTCCTGTGAGGAGGTCTCCACTTCCTCATCAGAATCCCATTTTTAATATTGTGGCCTTCCAGAACTCCCTTTGCTTCAGCTTCAGTGCCATTTTGCTGAACTCTGGATTGACTTCTCAGCCTTGATCAGAGAAGACTTATTGACCGTTTCCTTTGGATTATCCAAATACCCAAAGAAGGTTTAAGATAGCCGAATGTCTGTCTGTGGTGCCAATTTGACCTCCCAGAATGGAACTTGTTTAGCCAGTGCTCGGATCACTACACATGAAGGAAAAATTCCTGGAACCTTTCCATGCGACTGCTCTGTCTCCGTGACTTCACTTGGTCTTTCCGCAACTACTGGAGAACCTTCGCTCTGGCCAAATCATTCGCCAGGAGTAAGTCAACTCCGTCGACAGGCAAACTTTAGACATCTCCTCCAGTTACTGTTCCAGACATTAGGGGCTGCATTTTACCAGCTCGCCGCCAATCTCGGTGGTGAGCTTCAACGATGGCGGGGCACACACGTGGGATTTGCTCCTCTGAGCCGCCCCGATATTAAACGCGGCGACTCGCGTATGGCCAGGACAGACCGTGTCCCCACCCCACCCCCACCCCGCCAATGCTGTGGAGCGTGCAGGCGGTCCATCCCTGGCAACAGCGCCCGGCGCCACTGCGCAGACACTGGCCCCATTTTTCAAGGGCTTCAAGCCCTTTCAATAAATTAAAATTTTTAAATTTATAGCCATTATAAATTTAATGTAAAATATTTAATAAAAGGTTCAAGTCCCAATGACTAAACATTTCATTACTTGCCCTGTCCCGCCACCCCCCACAGAAACATACCTTGCGATCCTGACCTTCCCCCCCACCCACACAAAATTAATGAACTATGGACTTTACCCCTTCCCAACACCTTGTATACCAATCAAAACGTTTAACCCTGCTCTTTGCTCCACACACGCCCCCCCGCCGCCGTGGAAAAGGACCGACTTCCCCCTCCTAACCAGTGTTCCGGTTCAGATCTAAACGGAGATCTGAAGGCGAGGGACTCCCAGCAACCTACCTCAATATCAGAGCAGGATGGCCGGCAGCAGCAGGTAAGGCATTAATTCATTGATTACCATACATTAACATATTGAAATTTCGGCTCCGTTGCCGATCGTGGGGGAGGCCACCATGAGGCCACGCCACCGGCGGTAATATGGGGCGGGACCTTCTCGCAGTCGAGGCCCATGGCAGGCTTCTCCTGGAGGCATTTTCCGGGCTCCACGCCACAACCCCAACGTCGGGGGACTGGTAAAATTCAACCCTAGGTCACGCTCTAGGTGCACCCGATACAAAGGTACGGGAATGTACTCCCTGTCGTAGAGTTATACAGCACAGAAACGGGCCCATCGTGTCTGTGCCGGCCATCAAGCACCTAATTATGCTAATCCCATTGTCCAGCACTTGGCCCATAGCCTTGTATGCTATGTTATGAGGGTTCCTGGCTCTGCCACCCCTTCAGCAGTGTTCCAGATTCCAACCACCCTCTGGGTGAAACATTTTTTCCTCAAATCCCCTCTAAACCTCCTGCCCCTTACCTTAAATCTAAGCCCCCTGATTATTGACCCCTCCACTAAGGGAAAAAGTTTCTTCCTATCTAACCTATCAATGCCCCTCATAATTTTGTATACCTCAATCAGGACCCCCCTCAGCCTTCTCTGCTCTAAGGAAAATTACCCTAGCCTATCCAGTCTCTCTTCATAGCTGAAGTACTCCAGCCCAGGCAACATCCTGGTGAATCTTCTCTGCACCCTCTCCATTGCAATCACATCCAATAGTGTGGTAACTAGAACTGTACGCAGTACTCCAGCTGTGGCCTAACTAGCATTTTATACAGTTTCATCATAACCTCCCTGCTCTTAAATTCTATGCCTCGGCTAATAAAGGCAAGTATCCCATATGCCTTCCTAACCACCTTACCGAACTGTGCTTTTGCCAGTGATCTATGGACAAGTACTTCCTAGGGTCCTACGATCCATTGTATATTCCCTAGCCTTGTTTGTCCTCCCAAATTGCATCACCTCACATTGCTCAGGATTGAATTCCATTTGCCACTGCTCCGCCCATCTTACCAACCCATCTATATTGTCCTGTAATCTAAGGCTTTCCTTCTCACTATTTACAACACCACCAATTTTCGTGTCATCTGCGAACTTACTGATCATACCTCCTATATTCACGTCTAAATCATTAATGTATACTACAAACAGCAAGGGTCCCAGCACCGATCCCTGTGGTACACCACTGGTCACAGGCTTCCACATGCAAAAACAACCTCGACCATCACCCTCTGCCTCCTGCCACTAAGCCAATTTTGGATCCAATTTGCCAAATTGCCCTGGATCCCATTGGCTCTTGCCTTCTTAACCTATCTCCCATGCGGGACCTGATCAAAAGCCTTACTGAAGTCCATGTAGACTGCATCAACTGCTTTACCCTCATCTACATATCTAGTCACCGCCTTGAAAAATTAAATCAAGTTAGTTAGACACGATCTCCCCCTGACAAAGCCATGCTGACAATTCCTGATTAATCCCTGCCTCTCCAAGTGGAGATTAACCCTGTCCCTCAGAGTTTTTTCCAGTATTTTCCCGACCACTGATATTAGACTCACCGGGCTGTAATTACCTTGTTTATCCCTGCTACCCTTCTTGAATAATGGTACCACATTTGCTGTCCTTCAGTCCTCTGGTACCTCTCCTGTGGCCAGAGAGGATTTGAAAATTTGTGTCAGAGCCCCTGCTATCTCCTCCCTTCACATGACAGCCAGGGATACATCTCATCCGGGCCTGGGTATTTATCCACTTTTAAGCCCGCTAAAACAGCTAATACTCCTCCCTTTCAATGCTAATATGTTCAAGTATATCACAATCCCCCTCCCTGTTCTCTACACCTACATCGTCCTTCTCCATAGTGAACACAGATGAAAAGTAATCATTTAAAACCTCACCTATGTCCACTGGCTCCATACATCGATTGCTACTTTGGTCCCTAATGGGCCCTACTCTTTCCCTGGTTATCCTCTTGCCCTTAATATACTTATAAGGATTTTCCTTTATCTTTCCCGCCAGTGTTTTTTCATGTCCCCTCTTTGCTCTCCTAATTATTTTTTTAAGTGCCCCCCTACACTTTCTATACTCCTCTAGTTCCTGTTTTCAGTGCTCTGAATCTGCAATAAGCCTCCTTTTTTTCCCTGATCCAATCCTCTATATCCCTTGACATCCAGGGTTTCCTGGAATTGTTGGTCCTACCCTTCACATTAACGGGTACATGTTGGCTCTGAACCCTCACTATTTCCTCTTTGAATGACTCCGACTGGTCTGATGTAGACTTTCCTACAAGTAGCTGCTGCCAGTCCATTTTGACCAGATCATGTTTTATCATATTGAAATCTGCCTTCCCCCAATTCAGTACCTTTATTTCTGGTCTATGTTTTCCTTTTCCATAACTACCCTAAATCTTACAGAGTTATGGTCACTATCCCCGAAATGCTACCCCACTGACATTTCTACCACTTGTCTGGCTTCATTCCCTAGGATTAGGTCCAGTACTGCCCCTTCTCTTGTAGGACTTTCTACATACTGGCTCAAAAAGCTCTCCTGTATGCATTTTAAGAATTTCGCCCCCTTTAAGCCTTTTGCATTAAGATTATCCCAGCTGATATTGGGGGAGTTGAAATCCCCTACTATTATTGCCCTATTATTTTTACACCTCTCCGAGATTTGCCTACATATCTGCTCCTCTATCTCTCCCTGACTGTTTGGAGGCCTGTAGTACGCTCCCAGCCAAGTGCTTTCCCCCTTTCTGTTTTAAGTACTTCCCATATGGTCTCATTTGAGGAACCTTCGAAGATATCCCTCCTTACTGCACTAATTGACTCCTTGATCAACAGTGCAATGCCACCTCCTCTTTCACCCCCTCCGCTGTCTCGCCTGAAGATTCTATACTCTGGAATATTGAGCTGCCAGTCCTGCCCCTCCCTCAACCATGTCTCTGTGATAGCAATAATATCATAATCCCATGTGCTAATCAATGCCCTAGTCAAAAAGAAAAAGGAAGCATTCGTAAGGGCTAGAAGGCTGGGAACAGACAAAGCCCTTGAAGAATATAAAGAAAGTAGGAAGGAACTTAAGCAAGGAGTCAGGAGGGCTAAAAGGGGTCATGAAAAGTCATTGGCAAACAGGATTAAGGAGAATCCCAAGGCTTTTTATATGTATATAAAGAGCAAGAGGGTAACCAGAGAAAGGGTTGGCCCACTCAAGGACAAAGGAGGGAATCTATGTGTGGAGCCAGAGGAAATGGGCGAGGTACTAAATGAGTACTTTGCATCAGTATTCACCAAAGAGAAGGACTTGGTGGATGATGAGTCTAGGGAAGGGAGTGTAGATAATCTGGGTCATGTCGTTATCAAAAAGGAGGAGGTGTTGGGCATCTTGCAAAGCATTAAGGTAGATAAGTCCCCAGGGCCTGATGTGATCTACCCCAGAATACTGAGGGAGGCAAGGGAAGAAATTGCTGGGGCCTTGACAGAAATATTTGTATCCTCATTGGCTACAGGTGAGGTCCCAGAGGACTGGAGAATAGCCAATGTTGTTCCTTTGTTTAAGAAGGGTAGCAAGGATAATCCAGGAAATTATAGGCCGGTAAGCCTTACGTCAGTGGTAGGGAAATTATTAGAGAGGATTCTTCGGGACAGGATTTACTCCCATTTGGAAACAAATGAACTTATTAGCGAGAGGCAGCATGGTTTTGTGAAGGGGAAGTCATGTCTCACTAACTTGATTGAGTTTTTTGAGGAAGTGACGAAGATGATTGATGAAGGAAGGGCAATGGATGTTGTCTATATGGACTTCAGTAAAGCCTTTGACAAGGTCCCTCATGGCAGACTGGTTCAAAAGGTGAAGTCACACGGGATCAGAGGTGAGCTGGCAAGATGGATACAGAACTGGCTCAGTCAGAGAAGACAGAGGGTAGCAGTGGAAGGGTGCTTTTCTGAATGGAGGGCTGTGACTAGTGGTGTTCCGCAGGGATCATGCTGGGAGCTTTGCTGTTTGTAGTACATATAAATGATTTGGAGGAAAATGTAGCTGGTCTGATTAGTAGGTTTGCAGACGACACAAAGGTTGGTGGAGTTGCGGATAGTGATGAGTATTGCCAGAGGATACAGCAGGATATAGATCGGTTGGGGACTTGGGTGGAGAAATGGCAGATGGAGTTTAATCCGGACAAATATGAGATAATGCATTTTGGTAGATAGAATACAGGTGGGAGGTATACAGTAAATGGCAGAACCCTTGGGAGTATTGACAGGCAGAGAGATCTGGGCGTACAGGTCCACAGGTCACTGAAAGTGGCAACGCAGGTGGATAAGGTAGTCAAGATGGGAACCGGACTTGTAGTCCAGGGACCAGTGGGTCCACTCAGAAAGACAAAGAGTGTAGTGAGGTATTGGGGAAGGTAGCACTGTCGCAGAGGACAGATGGGCACGGAGAAGGGTTAAAGTGCGTATACTTCAACGCAAGAAGCATCAGGAATAAGGTGAGTGAATTGAAGGCGTGGATGGGCACTTGGGACTACGATGTTGTGGCCATCACTGAAACGTGGATAGGTGAGGGGGAGGAATGGTTCTTGGAGGTACCTGGTTATAGATGTTTTCATAAGATTAGGAATGGTGGTAAAAGAGGTGGGGGGGTGGCATTGTTAGTTAGAAATAGTGTAACAACTGCTGAAAGAATTTTCGAGGAGGATCTGCCGACTGAGGCACTGTGGGTTGAGGTCAGGAACAGGAAAGGAGCAGTCACCTTGATGGGAGTTTTCTATCGGCCCCCCAATAGCAGCAGGGAGGTGGAAGAGCAGATTGGGAAACAGATTTTGGAAAGGAGCAGAAGTCACAGGGTAGTAATTATGGGGGATTTCAACTTCCCAAATATTAATTGGCAACTCTTTAGATCGAATAGTTTGGATGGGGTAGTGTTTGTGCAGTATGTCCAGGAAGCTTTTCTGACTCAGTATGTAGACTGCCCGACCAGAGGGGAGGCAATATTGGATTTGGTACTAGGTAATGAACCAGGGCAAGTGATAGAGCTGTTGGTGGGCGAGCACTTTGGAGATAGTGATCACAATTCTGTAGCATTCACTGTGGTAATGGAGAGGGATAGGTATGTGCAACAGGGCAAGGTTTACAATTGGGGGAAGGGTAGATATGATGCTGTCAGGCAGGAACTGAGGAGCATAAGTTGGGAGCATATGCTGGCAGGGAAGGGCACGGTCGAAATGTGGAACTTTTTCAAGGAGCAGATAGTAGGGGCCATTGATAAGCATGTCCCTGTCAGACAGGGAAGGGATGGTCATGTGAGGGAACCGTGGTTGACAAGAGAGGTTGAGAGTCTTGTTAGGAAGAAGAAGGATGCGTATATAAGGTTGAGGAAAAAGGGCACAGGCATAGCTCTGGAGGGATACAAGATGGCCAGGAAGGATCTGAAGAAAGGGATTAGGAGAGCTAAGAGAGGGCATGAAAAATGCTTGGCGGGTAGGATAAAAGAAAACCCCAAGGCCTTTTACGCGTATGTCAGAAATATGAGGATGACTAGGGGGACCGTAGGTCCGGTCAAGGACAATAGCGGGAGACTGTGTGTTGAGCCGGAAGAGATAAGTGAGGTTTTGAATGAGTACTTCTCTTCGGTATTTACGAATGAGAAGGGGTGTATTACTGAAGAGGACGGTGTGAAACAGACTGGTAAGCTCGAGGAAGTGCTCGTTAGGAGGGAAGATGTGTTGGGGTTTTTGAATAACTTGAAGATAGACAAGTCTCCCGGGCCTGACGGGGTATATCCAAGGATGTTATGGGAAGCAAGGGATGAAATTGCAGAGCCGCTGGCAATGATCTTTTCATCTTCTCTGTTGACGGGGGTGGTACCAGGTGATTGGAGGGTGGCAAATGTTGTGCCCCTGTTCAAGAAAGGGAATAGGAACAACCCTGGGAATTACAGGCCAGTTAGTCTTACTTCGGTGGTAGGCAAGTTGATGGAAAAGGTGCTGAGGGATAGGATTTCTGAGCATCTGGAAAGACACTGCTTGATTCGGGACAGTCAGCACGGTTTTGTGAGGGGTAGGTCTTGCCTCACAAGCCTGATTGAATTCTTTGAGCAGGTGACCAAGCAAGTGGATGAGGGTAAACCAGTGGATGTGGTGTACATGGATTTTAGTAAGGCATTTGATAAGGTCCCCCATGGTAGACTTATGGAGAAAGTCAGGAGGCATGGGATAGTGGGGAATGTGGCCAGTTGGATTAAGAATTGGCTAACTGATAGAAGGCAGAGAGTGGTCTTAGATGGTAAATACTCAGCCTGGAGCCCAGTTACCAGTGGCGTGCCACAGGGATCAGTTCTGGGTCCTCTCCTGTTTGTGATTTTTATTAACGACTTGGATGAGGAAGTCGAAGGGTGGGTCAGTAAATTTGCAGATGATACAAAGGTTGGTGGAGTTGTGGATACCGAGGAGGGCTATTGTCGTCTGCAAAGGGACTTGGATAGGTTGCAGTGCTGGGCTGAAAAGTGGCAGATGGAGTTTAACCCTGAAAAGTGTGAGGTCGTCCATTTTGGAAGGACAAACACGAATGCAAAATACTGGGTTAACGGTAGGGTTCTTGGGCATGTGGAGGAGCAGAGAGACCTTGGGGTCTATGTGCATAGATCGTTGAAAGTTGCAACTCAAGTGGATAGGGCTGTGAAGAAGGCATATGGGGTGTTAGCGTTCATTAGCAGAGGGATTGAATTTAAGAGCCGTGAGGTGATGATGCAGCTGTACAGGACCTTGGTAAGGCCTCATTTGGAGTACTGTGTGCAGTTCTGGTCGCCTCATTTTAGGAAGGATGTGGAAGCCTTGGAGAGGGTGCAGAGGAGATTTACCAGGATGTTGCCTGGAATGGAGAATAAGTCTTACGAGGAAAGGCTGAACATTCTAGGCCTCTTCTCATTAGAACGGAGAAGGATGAGGGGTGACATGATAGAGGTTTATAAGATGATCAGGGGAATAGATAGGGTAGACAGTCAGAAACTTTTTCCCCGGGTGGAGCAAAGCGTTACAAGGGGTCATAAATTTAAGGTGAAGGGTGGGAGATATAAGGGGGATGTCAGGGGAAGGTTCTTTACCCAGAGAGTGGTCGGGGCATGGAATGCCTTGCCTGGGGAAGTTGTTGAGTCAGAAACTTTAGGGACTTTCAAACGGCTTTTAGATAGGTATATGGATAAAGGAGAATGATGGGGTATAGATTAAATTGTCCTTGACAGAGGACAAAGGATCGGCACAACATCGTGGGCCGAAGGGCCTGTTCTGTGCTGTATTTTTCTATGTTCTAAGGCATATGGCATGCTTGCCTTCATTGGTCGGGGCATAGAGTATAAAAATTGGCAAGTCATGCTGCAGCTTTACAGAACCATAGTTAGGCCACACTTAGAATATTGCGTGCAATTCTGGTCGCCACAGTACCAGAAGGACGTGGAGGTTTTGGAGAGGGTACAGAAGAGGTTTAATAGGATGTTGCCTGGTCTGGAAGGCGTTAGCTATGAGGAGAGTTTGGATAAACTCGGATTGTTTTCACTGGAACGACGGAGGTGGAGGGGCGACATGATAGAGGTTTACAAAGTTATGAGCGGCATGGACAGAGTGGATAGTCAGAAGCTTTTTCCCAGGGTGGAAGAGTCAGTTACTAGGGGACATAGGTTTAAGGTGCAAGAGGCAAAGTTTAGAGGGGATGTGCGAGGCAAGTTCTTTACACAGAGGGTGGTGAGTGCCTGGAACTTGCTGCCGGGTGAGGTGGTGGAAGCAGGTACGATGTTTAAGAGGCATCTTGACAAATACATGAATAGGAAGAGAATAGAGGGATATGGACCCCGGAAGTGCAGAAGGTTTTACTTTAGACAGGCATCAAGATTGGCACAGGCTTGGAGGGCCGAATGGCCTGTTCCTGTGCTGTACTGTTTTTTGTTCATTGCTTGTTGTTCATCTGCCTTACTAGTAAGACTCCTTGCATTAAAATAGATGCAATCCAGCATTGCATTTTTCACTTGTGCCTTAACAGGTCTATATTTGCTCTGCCTTCCAGACTGACTCAGTTTCACTTCTATATTTGACTGTGCATCAGCCCTTAATGTACCTCCACTCTGTATCCCATCCCCCTGCCAAATTAGTTTAAACCGCGCCCCTCCCAACGCCACCCCCCCCCCCCCCCCCACCGCCCAAACAGCACTAGCAAACCTAGCAAGGATAATAAAAGCAAAATACTGCAGATGCTGGAAATCTGAAATAAAAACAAGAAATGCTGGAAATACTCAATACTCAGCAGGTCTGGCAGCATCTGTGGAGAGAGAAGCAGAGTTAATGTTTCAGGTCAGTGACCTTCTTCAGAACATTCTTCAGTTCTGAAGAAGGGTCACTGACCTGAAACGTTAACTCTGCTTCTCTCTCCACAGATGCTGCCAAACCTGCTGGATATTTCCCGCATTTCTTGTTTTTACTCCTAACAAGGATGTTGGTCCTGTTCTGGTTCAGGTGCGACCCGTCCAACTTGTACTAGTCCTACGTTCACCGGAAACAGACCCAGTGATCCAGGAAACTAAAGCCTTTCCTCCTGCACCATCTCTTCAGCCACGCATTCATCTGCTCTATCCTCCTATTCCTATACTCACTAGCACATAGCACCAGGAGTAATCCAGAGATTACAACCTTTGAGGTCGTGCTTTTTAATCTGCTACCTAACTCCCTAAATTCTTGTTGCAAAACCTCATCCCTCTTTCTACCTGTGTCATTGTACCAATGTATACCACAACCTTTGACTGTTTACCCTCCCCCTTCAGAATGTCCTGCAGCTGCTCTGTGACATCGGTGACCCTAGCATCAGAGAGGCAACATACCATTCTGGAATCATGTTTGCGGCCACAGAAACACCAATCTGTACCCCTTACAATAGAATCCCCTATCACTATAGCTCTTCCACTCCTTTTCCTCCCCTACTGTGCAGCTGAGCCACCTGTGGTGTCACAGACTTGGCTCTTGCTGCATTCCCCTGAGAAGCTATCACCCCCAACAGTATCCAAGCTGGAAAATTTGTTAGATAGGGAGATGAACCCAGGGGACTCCTGCACTACCTGCCTAGTTCTTCTACTCTGCCTGGCAGTCACCTATTCCCTCTCTGCCTGAGCAGTCTTTACCTGCAGTGTGACCACCTCCCTGTATGTGCTATCCACGATGATCTCAGCCTCGCGGATGCTCCTCTGTGTCTCCAGCCACCGCTCCAGATCTGAAACGCAGATTTCAAGTAGCTGCAGCTGGAGACACTTTGCCGTGGATACTGGAAGTCTCCCTAACTTCCCACATTGCATAGGAGGAGCACTCCATGTTGCCGAGCTACCCTGCCATAACTTACCCTTAATTTATCCATTTAATTTACCCAAAGATTAGATTATTTACACTAGGGACCTTGATTCCCTTAAAAAAAACACTACCTACTATATTTTTAAAAATCTGTGGACCTTTCCCTTTACTTTTAGTTACTTACCCAGCTATTTAGAGTTATTCCCTAACAGCAGTTACTCACCAACCAATCACCTTGCAGCTTTCTGTGATGTAACTGCTCACTTTGTTTTCGAACTCCGGCGCGTCTGGACTACTCTCCGCTCCACTCCCGGAAGGTAAGTGACTGGGCCCCGATCCTCAAGCTCAATTTATCGGCTCTGCTCTCGGCGTTCTCCCCACAGGTCCGCTCCTTTCCACTCTGCTCCTGGAAGGTAAGTCCCATCAACAGCATTCACTAAAACCTTGGCATTCAATGTGCTCTGTGGTGGAAAAGCCATGTCTTTCCCCAGCAAAAGAGTTTGGGTGGCTCCTGCATCCCTAAGTATAATTATAGGTTTATCTGCCTCACTTGAGGGATAAGGAGTTACTTTTCCTTTTGACAAAAATTCCCTATAACTCTCAGCTATCTTGTTCACGTTCCCCGCACTCACAGCGGTTTTTGTACTTGCCCTAACAGCTGCAGTCAGAGTTACGGCCTGATCTGTCGGACTCCTAGTCAGGGGTCCTTTCTCTGCATTGGCCTTGTGCACCCCAATAAATCCCATGGGTTTACCCCGCAACCTCCAGCATTCTGCACGAAGGTGTCCCACCTTGTGACAATGTAACACTTAGGCTTTCGGACCTCACTTCCACTCTCAGCACCTTCCTGTCTGGCCTGAGGAGGAGATCGTAGGGCGTTCCCCGCTGGCCCTTCCTGTTCCTGGCTACTTGCCTTCCTTTCACCCTCCCACCTTCTCTCCTTCTTAGGTTTGTAAGGGTGATGGAAAATGGGTTTTGACTTGTGGACAAGCTCGTAATCATCAGTGATCTCAGCTGCCTGTCTGGATGTTGAAACCTAGTTCTCTATGTGCATTCTTGCTTACCGAAGGAGTGAAGTTCTAAATTCTTCCAGGAGAATCATTTCCCTAAAGGTCTTGTACATGGCCTCTACCTTTAGTGCTCGCATCCAACGATCAGAGTTAATCTGCTTTATCTTCTCAAATTCTATTTAAGTCTGCCCAGGCTGTTTCCAGAGGTTCTGAAATTTCTGCCTATAAGCTTCAGGGACCAACTCATAAGCATCGAGAATAACCTTTTTTGCCATCTCATAATCTGCAGAAGCCTCCTCAGAAAGCATAGCTTAAACTTCATGAGCTCTGCCAATCAACCTGCTTTGCATGAGCAATGTCCAGTTGTCTTTCGGCCACCTCATCTGTTTAGCTATCTTTTCAAAAGAAATGAAAAAATGCCTCAATGTCCCTTTCCTCAAACTTTAGGAGGGCTTGCACAAATTTATATAGCTCTCCACTGGGTCCTTGGTTGGATTCAGATCCTTCCCCACCCGAATTTTCATCGGGGTCAAGGGCATCCTTTTTATTTCCTAGTTCCAGCCTTCTAATCTGGTATTCCCTTTCTCCCGCCTTTTCCTCTCTTTCTCTTTCTCTCTCCTGTCGCTCTGCTTGTTCCCTTTGAAATGCTCTCTCTTTTGCCCTTCCCTCTCTTTCTTCCTTTCTCCTTTCTTTTTCTCACTCCATTTCTCTTCTGAATTTCTAGCTCTTCATGTTGTTATGACCGACCGCTCCTGTCAAAGCCCCCAATCAAAAATATATGATTCTGATTGTGGTGGAAGAAACGCACTGACAATTCAATCCTGTCGCTCCATAGATCGCCTATCATATCATTTAAAACTTTCCAAATTAAAGAAAGACCCAGCCAAATTGTACCATCTAATACCCTGCCCAATGAGGCTAACCAAACCAGGTGTCTTTAAATCAACAAAATTAACTCTTTAATTAGAAAAACTAAATTCTTAAACACTATGAAGATATAAACAACATTTAAAATAGAAAAAATTAGAGTCCTTGCAAATTTACAGTCCAATGTTGCTTGAAGTCCTTACAGCTGTCCGATGTGGAAAAGAAGGTTCTTCCACAGTAGACCAGTCCGTAGTCTAACTTCAGCAGTCAGTGATGCTTTCCTTCTCCAGCAAATTTCAACAATTAACGACTTGCACACACTTTCAATAGAATCAATCTGACTTTAGAGTTTTTGAGGGATAAAAGATTGTCACAGTCTAACTTACCTTTCTTCAATTTAAATTACCAGATATCTCTGTTTTGGCTTGATGTTTTAGAATTTTGAGAGATAATTAAACAGACTAAAATTCCTATTCCTTCAATTCAAATGGCTGAGAGTTCTTTTTCAGGTGCTAAATAGCATAGCTGTCTGTGTCCTCTGTCTGTGTTCTGTGAGAACAAACTGTCTTCAACTCAAAGCCAGTTCAAAACTGAATTGTAACAATTGTATCGCATTAGACTCACTCCCAGTGTCTGTTTCCAAGGTATCGAGAATCCACCCTTTGAATCGCAGTCTCCAAATGGCTGTTTCTAAGGCAACGTCAATGCATCTTCCTGTAACTCCTGAGGCTTGCTAGTTCTTAAAGCAATACTGTTCCTTTGCAAGCCTTAAAGGCAAACCGCATATTCCTGGAAAAATAACTACAGGACCATGGCAATGTCTAACTGAATCTCTGTCAGTGTCTTCTTCTGATTCCACTTGTCCCTCTGGCTCTTTCACTTCAATTTTCAGCTGTCTGGCCACTACTAGCTTTTGATCTAATATGTACCTTCAAGTGCTCCGCCACACTTAACAGCTCGTCAACGGACAATGCCTTTAAAGAATCATAATGTAGTCCAGGCTGCTGCACAAACGTACTTGCATCAAAAGTAACCATTCCTTTAGTGTAAGCTTTACTCTAATGTACAAGAAACCTGGCATTTTTCTTTTCCTCCTTTTCAATTATTATTACAATTCTTACAATTGCACTTTGTCGGCTTTGGATTATCTCGGACCAAGCCCCCAATTATATGTTAACACCGAAGCTGGAGGAGTGCACTGTCTTTCTCTAGCTCCACTTCTCCATGGGTCGCAGCATATTTAAATATTTTACCCAGTTACAAATACGGCCAGTTATATACTCTATATACCTTGGTCTCAGAACAAAATCCACCAAATCGGCTTCTTTAATAAATGACAAAATTATTAATTTGTTATAAAACGAGACCCATTCAATAAAGATGCAAAGCTTTAACACACAGTTTGAAATATGAAAGTATAAATATATACCCTTCTAAAGTCATCCAACACACGCACACAAACCAGCTAAAAAAAGTTTTCTCTGCAAAGATTAACTTTACAAAAAAGACAAAAAAAAATTTTGGCCAAATACTTGTTAATTCTTGAAAAAAAAAGAGAAGATATGGAATGTTCCCAGCTGGTCCTTTGGTCGGGTGCCCAGATATACATAGACAACTGTCACTGGGATCTTTTTGGAGCAGTTCTCTTCAGGCCACTTCGAGGATTGGTCGGGCAGGCTTTTCAGGAGAAATGCGGCATCAGTTTCTCTATTTCTCACACTGGATTCTCAGGGCTTCTCAAAGAGGTGGCACAAGATGAACTGGGTGCTTCTCTCAGCAGGCTGCAATCCTAACTGACATTCAAAGCAGTCCACACCCTAAGTCAGAAAACTGCAAACTCCTGACCACCATATACCTAAGCATGTGACTTCTCTGCAAACAACTCCAATAGCCAGCATGACTCCTTATGTTTATTTAGCCTTCATTGGCTCTTCCAGTAAGTGTTTTTTTAAAAAATCCAAAGTGTCCTTCCAGTGATCCTTTTTTTAAAAAAAACACATCCATGGAATCTCTTCAGTCTTTCAAATGGACCAATTTCCACAATCTTCTAAACACGAGTTCTCAAAAAACATATTAGTAATGGAGGCACCTTTATAACAATGGGCAACAAATATTGGCCTTGCCAGTGACGCCCACAAAATTATTAATTTAAAGTATTTAAAAAATGCTAAATTGTACCTTGCACCTAATGGGGAAGATGAAAAGAAAATGACAAAGGAAAAGAAAAAGACAGAGGAAGTCAGAGAAACTACAGCACAAATGTAAGTGAGATAACTTCAGAAAATATTTTAACCTGAGGGAGACAGATTCCGTTGATTGTCCTGATGATCTGAGTTAAATTGTGAAAAGAAATGCAAGCTAACTTTTGAAGCAAACAGCAGCTGTTGGTAAACAAGAGCAAAAGAACTGGTTGCTGTAAATTTAAAACATTCCTTCATTCACTGCCACTTCTCTTTGAGGAGTTATTACCTTCAAGAAGTTTGTTCTTCCTTTCAGCATGATTTTATTTTTTTTTCCTCTTACCTTGTTCAATTTCATTGCCATTCCCTGTCTCAGTCATTTTGTTTTTTTTATTATGTTATGTACATTCTTTCCTTCCCTTCCCCTTGCTCTAATCCTTTTAAATGTTGTTCACCTTTAGTTTCTTCCAGTTCTGATAAAGGGTTCACACCTGAATCATTAACTTGTTTATTCTCTCCAAGTTCCCTCTAAGTCTCACTTTGTCCTCACTCAGGTATATATCATTCTTTCATCAACAGTGGGTCAGTATTCTGGAATTCTGTATCAGTGCACCGTCACTACTGCATTGCAGTGATTAGCCCAGCATCACCATCTCAATGCATGGGAAATAAATGCAGCATTTACATAATCGCACATATTCAAGAGCAAATAAAAACCAATTAATAACTCCGATCACAGTAAGTTGCCGTCTTGAAATGTTACATCTCTGCGACATTGCCCTTCTGAGCAATGTTGCTTTTCTTTAGTGTTGCATTCTTGCCAGTGGGTGGGAGTGTTGCACCTTAAAACGCTTATGAATTGTGATTTTTAATTTTAAAAACTCAATGATAGATTGAAGGAGTGAAATAAAAGCAAAATACTGCGGATGCTGGAAATCTGAAATAAAAATAGAAAGTGCTGGAAATACTCAGCAGGTCTTGCCACATCTGTAGAGAGAGAAACAGAGTTAATGGACTGAATTTTACCAGCCCTCCAACGTCGGGAGTTGTGGCGGGGGGGGGGGGGGCCCGGAAAATCCTTCTGGGAGAGGCCCGCCATGGGCCTCGACGCCGGGAAGGCTCCACAGCATTCAGCATTTTACCGATAGTGGTGAGGTCTCAGGGGAGCCTTAATCTAAATATGCTAAAGACATTACAATTTGAGAATTGCTGAAAATAGAGACATTTTGTCAAAGCTTTTCATTTTGCACTCATCAGGACAATACGCAAGAATAGTTTAGGGGGGATATGCGTGGAAAGTTCTTTACGCAGAGGGTGGTGGGTGCCTGGAACGCGTTGCCAGCGGAGGTGGTAGACGCCCGCACGATAGTGTCTTTTAAGATGTATTTAGACAGATACATGAATGGGCAGGAAGTAAAGAGATACAGACCCTTAGAAAATAGGCGACAGGTTTTGATAGAGGATCTGGATCGGCGTAGGCTTGGAGGGCCGAAGGGCCTGTTCCTGTGCTGTAATTTTCTTTGTTCTTTCTTTGTTCTTTGTTCTTAATAACCAATGTAAGGGAAAACACAACTAATACTGCATGAGAAGAGAGTGCTGATTGGTTGCCAAGTAAACTCTGATTGGTAGAGGTGTTGCCATGGAGAATGCACCGGTTTACAGTGACTGACAGTTAACTGCCAAGCTTTGTTTGAAATTTAAACCATGCAGCCTGACTCTGATTGGTCAAGGCATTGCCCTGATGAATAAACCATCAAATGGTTGTCACTTATTTTGTTCAGCTGAAATAGGCGCAATATGTGTACATATTCTTTCTGTCTGCTGTTAGCACTCTATCTGGACTCATGCTTTGTCTTTCGCTACAACTATTTAGCACTCCATTTGCATTCTGTTCCATGACATCTGCCATTTAACCTCTCCCCCTCCGTCCTATTACAGTCCTTCCTTCTTGTTCTACTTGCCCCCTCCCCCCTCTCACTTGCTCAAAGAATATTCCATTTCCAACTTTTGCCAGTTCTGCTGAAGGGTCGCAAACCTGAAATTTGAACTTTTTCTACACAGATGCTGCCAGAACTGCTGAGTATTTCCATCACTTTTTGTTCTCATTTTAGAGTTCCAGCATCTGCAGTATTTTGCTCTTGTTTCATGTTTGACTAATCTAATTGAATTTTTGATGACATAACAGAGATGGGTGTTGAAGGAAATGCAATGGCGGTTGGATACATGGATTTTAAAAAAGCGTTTGACAAAGTACTACATCAAAATTGCTTAACAAAATTGAGGCTTATGGAATAGAAGAGTTAGTGTCCGCTTGGATAAAAATTGGGATAAGAACAGAAATTGAATAATGGTAAATGGTTGATTTTCAGATTGGAGGATGGTAGACAGTGGTGTTCACCAAGGCTCAGTGCTAGGTCCACCACTTTTATATACAATGACTTGGATATTGGAATACAGAGCAAAATTCAGAATTTACTGATTATACCAAATTTGGATGTGTGGCAGACTGAGACTGACAAAGCCAGCATTTGTTGCCCATCCCTAATTGCTCTTGAACTGAGAAGTTTGCTAGGCCTTTTAAGAGTCAACTGCATTGCTGTGGGTCTGGAGTCATATGCAGGCCAGACCTGGTAAGGATGGCAGATTTCCTTCCCTAAAGGATGTGAGTGAAGTAGATGGGTTTTTATGACAATCAATGATAGTTTCATGGCATCATTACTGAGACTAACTTTTAATTCCAGATTTCTATTAATTAACTAATTGAATTTAAATTCCACCAGCTGCCATGGTGGGATTTGAACCTGTGTCCCTAGGATATTTATCCAGGCCTCTGGATTACTAGTCCAGTGACATTACCACTACACTACCATCTCCCACAATTATACAAATTGACTGCAACAGCACATAGAACAGAATGGGCAAACAAGTGGTAGATGGAATTTAATACAGAGAAGTGTAGGGTGATGCATTCCGGCAGAGGGATTGGGAAAGGAAACATGGACTGAATGTTCCAAAGAGTGTACAGGGGCAGAGTAACCTGGGGTGTTCATGTGTACAGATCCTTGAAGATGGCAGGACATGTTCAGAGAGTAATTAGCAAAGATTATGGGATCTTGGGGTTCACAATTAAAGGTATTGAGTTCAAAAACAGGGAAGTTATGCTGAACCTTTATAAAGCTCTGGTTAGGCCACAATTACAGTATAGTGTCCAGTTCTAGTCAGTCAGATAGTTAAAGTGCCCCAATATCACTGCTCTATAGTTCTTGCACATCTCTGTGATTTCCCTGTAGATTTACTCCTCTCTCTCTCCCCCTCTCTCAGTATTTGGTGGCCTATAGAATACCTCAGTAGTGTGATCATTCCCTTTTTGCTTCTCAACTCAAACCAAATGAATTCTGTTCTTGCCCCCTCAAGGACATTCTCTCTTTTCAACAATGGAATGTCTTCCCTAATCAGTACTGCCACCCCACCTCCTTTCTGATCTTCCCTATCTTTTCTAAACTTATCTTTTGTTTCAATGAATATTAAGTGCCCAGTCCTCACCATTTTTGTCACATTTCCGTTATTGTCACTACATCATATTCCCATACTGCTATTTATGCTTATAGCTCACCAACATTATTCACCATACTTTTTGTCTTTATATACATGCATTCTAAACCTGTCTTTGTATTCCTCATTGTTCTTCTTGGTCTGCTCCTATCTAATATGGTACTACTTTCTTCTTGAGTACTATCCAACACTCACTCCTTTATGCAGCTTATTCCTCTTTTCTACTTCTATATGCTGTGCCACTCCTTCTGCCAATTTTGTTTAAGCCCTATCCAAACACACAAGTTTACCTCCCTGCCTCAAAGACATTGGTCCCAGTCCTTTTGAACTGTATCCTGCCATTTTTAAATAGGTGTCTCCTGCCTCAGCTAGTTCCAATGCCCAAGAATCTGAAGTCCTTGTTCCTACACCTCAAGTCATGCATTGATCCTCCCTCCCTTCCTATTTCTGCTCTTACTAGCATGTGGCACTGGGAGCAATCCAGAGATTCCTAGCTTTTAGGTCCTACTTACTTCCTAGCTCATGACAGTCTGACTGTAGGACCTCAATACCTGCCCTCCCTATTTCATTGGTACCCACATGTACCACAAATTCTGGCTCACTCCTTTCCCTCTGCAGAATATCTTGCACCCTCTCTGTGATGTATTTTACCCTGGCACCAGGGAGGCAACACACAATGACAGTTACAGAAATGCCTGTTTGTCCCCATAACTATGGAATATAATTACAAGTTGATGTTGGGAAGTTACTAGAATCTGTTGCTATGGACAGAGTGACTGAATACGGGTAGTGTGCTTGATGTCTCTGAAAAGTGGTTGGATAAAGTACCACATAATTGGCTTATTAGCAAAATTGAGGTGCTTGGCATTAAAGGTGGTTGTGTGTATACACAATTGGCTAAGGGACAGAAAGCAGAGAATAATGGTGAATGGTTGTTTTTCAGACAAGAGGGAGGCATACAGTGGTACATAAGAACATAAGAAATAGGAGCAGGAATAGGCCATTTGGCCTCTCGAGCCTGTTCCACCATTCAATAAGATCATGGCTGATCTGTTTGTGGATTCAACTCCACTTTCCTGCCTGCCCCTGAGATACCCTTTGACTCCTTTGTTTGTCAAGAATCTGTCTACCTCTGCCTTAAAAACATTCAATGACCCTGCCTCCTCCACTCTCCAGGGGAGAGAGTTCCACAGACTCACGACCCTCTAACAGAAAAAAATTCTCCTCATCTCAGTGTTAAGTGGGAGACCCCTTAGTTTTAAACTGTGCCCCCTAGTTTTAGTCTCTCCAACAAGGGAAACCATCCTTTCAACATCCACTGTGCCAGGTCTCCTCAGGATCTTATATGTTTCAATAAGATCACCCCTCATCCTTCTAAACTCCAATAAATAGAGAGCCAGCCTGTCCAACTTTTCCTCATAAGATAACCCTCTCATCCCAGGAATTAGTCGAGTGAACCTTCTCTGAACTGCTTCCAATGAAATTATGTCCTATCTTAAGTAAGGAGACAATACTCCAAATGTGGTCTCGCCAATGCCCTGTACAACTGAGCAAAACATCTCTACTTTTATATACCATTCCCCTTGCAATAAACTACATTGACTTCTTAATCACTTGCTGTACCTGCATATTAACATTTTGTGTTTCGTGTACTAGGACACCCAGATCCCTCTGCATCTCGGAGTTCTGCATTGTCTCTCCATTTAAATAATATGTTGTTTTTCTATTTTTCCATGCTATCATATATTATCCCTAACACCATGAGCTCTTATGCAGTAACCTTTCATGTGGCACCTTATTGAATGCTTATTGGAAATCCAAATACACTACAACTACTGGTTCCCCTTTATCCACCCTGCGTGTTACTTGCTGAAAGAACTCTAATACATTTGTCAAACATGATTTCCATTTCATAAAACTATATTGACTCTGCTTGATTGTATTATGATTTTCTAAATATCCTGCTACTACTTTCTTAATAATGGATTCCAGCATTTTCCCAATGACAGATGTTAGGCTGATTGGCCTATGGTTTCCTGCTTTCTGTCTCCCTCCTTGAATAGGGGCATTACATTTGCAGTTTTCCAATCCGCTGGGACCTTTCCAAAATCTAGGGAATTTTGGAAAATTACAACCAATGCATCCACTTTTTTAGTCATCCTTTGCTGGTTTCTAAAATTTTCCAAATCTTCTGGCCTAGCACTAATCTTCACAGCATTGTATGTCTTTTCTTTCAATTTGATACCATCTTTAACTTAGTTAGCCAAGGATAGTTCATCCTTCTATTAGAGGCTTTCTTTCTCAATGGAATATATCTTTGTTGAGAGTTATGAAATATCTCCTTAAATGTCTGCCACTACTTATCCACCGTCTTACCTTTCAACCTATTTTGCAGTCTACTTTAGCCAACTCTGTCTTCATACCTTTGTAATTGCCTTTATTTAAGTTTAAGACACTAGTTTCAGACCGAAGTTTCTCATCCTCAAACAATGTTAAATTCTATCATGTTATGCTCATTGTTCCCTCTACGATTCTTTACTTTCAGATCATTAACTAATCCCATCTGATTACACATTACAAGTCTAAAATAGCCTTTCCCTGGTTGATTCCATAATGTATTTTTCAAAGAAACTGTCCCGAATACACTCTATGAACTTGTCCTCAGTGTTACCTTTGGCAATTTGATTTGTCCAAGCTATATGAAGATTATAGGGCGGCACAGTGGTTAGCACCTGCAGCCTCACAGCTCCAGCGACCCGGGTTCAATTCCGGGTACTGCCTGTGTGGAGTTTGCAAGTTCTCCCTGTGTCTGCGTGGGTTTCGCCGGGTGCTCCGGTTTCCTCCCACAGCTAAAAGATTTGCAGGTTGGTAGGTAAATTGGCCATATAAATTGCCCCTAGTATAGGTAGGTGGTAGGGAAATATAGGGACAGGTGGGGATGTGGTAGGAATGTAGGATTAGTATAAATGGGTGGTTGATGGTCGGCACAGACTCGGTGGGCCGAAGGGCCTGTTTCAGTGCTGTATCTCTAAAAAAAAATTTTAATTGCTCACAATTATTGCAGTACCTTTCTTACAAGCCCCCACTATTTTTTGATTTATACTCTGTCCTACTGTGTAGCTACTGTTAAGGGCCTATGAACTACTCCCACCAGCGACTTCTTTCCCTTCTCTTATCTTCCATTTCTTATCTCTACCCAAACTGATTCCAAATCTTGATCTTCCGAGCCAAGATAATTTCTCACTACTGTACTGACCTCATCCTTTATGAACAGAGCTACCCCATTCCTTTTCATGTCCTATCTTTTTGAAATGCCAAATATGCTTGAATACTCCATTCCCAACCTTGGTCAGTTGCAACCACATCTCTGTAATGGCTACTAGATCATACCCATTTATTTCTATTTGTGCCATCATTTCATCTATCTTGTTATGAATACTGCATGCGTTCAGATAAACAGCCTTTAATTCTATCTGTTTACCATTTTCCCTACTCTGACCCTATTTGTTGGTGCACTTTTATGGTTATATGCATCATCCCTTTCTGTCACACTCTGGTTATCATTACCCATACCACTACTCTGCACTATTGCCTTGTCCTTTCTCTTTAAAATTTCCCTCACTTGTCCCATGAATTGAAACCCATCTCTCCCACACCAATCTTTGGGACATGCAGTCAGGTGTCTCAGGCGTTGGTACTAACATCTGCTGTTTCTGATTTATATTAGTGACCTGGATTTGGATGTACAAAGTACAATTTCAAAGTTTGCAGATGACAAATTCAAAAATGCAGTAAATGGTAAGGAGGATGCTTAAAGAACTTCAGGACAAAATGGGCGGACAAAATTTAATGCAGAGAAGTGTGAAATTATTAATTTTGGTAGGAAGAATGAGGAGGGGCAATATAAATTAAATGGTACAGTTTTAAAGTGGGTGCAGGAACAGAGAGACCCGGGGATGTATGTATACAAGCCTTTGAAAGTGGCAGGATAAGATGATAAGGCTGTTTGAAAAAAGTTTACAGGATCCTTGGCTTGAATAGAGGCATAAAGTACAAAAGCAAGAAATGTTATGCTAAACTATTATAAAACACTGGTTAGGCCTCAGCTGGAGTATTGTGGCCAATTCTGGGCATCACACTTTAGAAAGGATGTCAAGGCCTTGGAGAGGATGCAGGGTAGATTTACTAGAATGGTACCAGGGTTATAAAAGTTAAGTTATATGGAGAGACTGGAAACCTGGGACTGTTCTCCTTAGAGCAGAGAAGGTTAAAGGGAGATTTAATAGAATTGTTCCATTCATGAAGGTTAAGGAGAAGCTGTTTCTAGTAGCAGATGGATCAGTAACCAGAGGACACAGATTTAAGGTCGTTAGCAAAAGAGCCATGGGTGACATGGAGATTTTCTTTTTGCATTATGCAGCAAGTTATGATATAATAACTTTCAAAAGGAATTGGATATATGAAGTGGAAAATTTTGCAGGGTTATAGGGCTACACCAGGAGAGTGGAACTAATTGGATAGTTTTTTCGAAGAGCTGACAGAGAGACAATGGGTTGAATGGCCTGCTTCTGTGCTGTAAGATTCTATGATGCAATTGGAAGAAGCCTATTGACATGGTTAGGGAATTGGTTAAGAGGTAGGAAACAGGAATTTGGGAAATTGGGTATCCACTTAAATTCACAGGATTTGACTTCTGGGGTCCCCCAGGAATATGTATTGTGGTCACAGCTTTTGACTATATTTATAAATGACTTAGATGAAGGAATGGGGTCAGTTGGCTAGACAGCTAGCATGTAATGTACAAAGACACCAACAGCACAGGTTCAATTCCCACACCAGCTGTGGTAGTTCATGGAGGCCTGCCTCCTTGCCTTGCCCCATGCTTGAGAAGTGATGACCCTCAAACTATACATCACCAACTGTCTCTCCCTCATGGGGAGAGATGCCTATGGTCCTTTGGGATTACGACTCAAGCAAGCAAGATGAAGGAATAGCAAACCGTATCCAGGTTTGCTATGACACCATGTTAAGTGGCACAAGAAATAGTGTCAATGAGGGCAGAAAGTTGCAGTGGAACATTGATAGAAACTGTGGTGATGGAATTCAATGTGAGAAAGTGTGAGGACATCCACTTTGAACCTAAGAAAGATCAGAGTATTTTTTAAATGGTGAAAAGCTAAGAACTGTAGAGGAGCAGAGAGATATAGGAGTCCAAGAAAGAACAAAGAACAAAGATAATTACAGCACAGGAACAGGCCCTTCGGCCCTCCAAGCCTGCGCCGATCCAGATCCTCTCTCTAAACATGTCGCCTATTTTCTGTATCTCTTTTCTTCCTGCCCATTCATGTATCTGTCTAGATACATCTTAAAAGACGCCATCGTGCCCGCATCTACCACCTCCGCTGGCAACGCGTTCCAGGCACCCACCACCTTCTGCGTAAAGAACTTTCCACGCATATCCCCCCTAAACTTTTCCCCTTTCACTTTGAACTCGTGTCCTCTCGTAATTGAATCCCCCACTCTGGGAAAAAGCCTCTTGCTATCCACCCTGTCTATACCTCTCATGATTTTGTACACCTCAATCAGGTCCCCCCTCAACCTCCGTCTTTCTAATGAAAATAATCCTAATCTACTCAACCTCTCTTCACAGCTAGCGCCCTCCATACCAGGCAACATCCTGGTGAACCTCCTCTGCACCCTCTCCAAAGCATCCACATCCTTTTGGTAATGTGGCGACCAGAACTGTACGCAGTATTCCAAATGTGGCCGAACCAAAGTCCTATACAACTGTAACATGACCTGCCAACTCTTGTACTCAATACCCCGTCCGATGAAGGAAAGCATGCCGTATGCCTTCTTGACCACTCTATTTACCTGCGTTGCCACCTTCAGGGAACAGTGGACCTGAACACCCAAATCACTCTGGACATCAATTTTCCCCAGGACTTTTCCATTTACTGTATAGTTCACTCTTGAATTGGATCTTCCAAAATGCATCACCTCGCATTTGCCCTGATTGAACTCCATCTGCCATTTCTCTGCCCAACTCTCCAATCTATCTATATTCTGTTGTATTCTCTGACAGTCCCCTTCACTATCTGCTACTCCACCAATCTTAGTGTCGTCTGCAAACTTGCTAATCAGTCCACCTATACTTTCCTCCAAATCATTAATGTATATCACAAACAACAGTGGTCCCAGCACGGATCCCTGTGGAACACCACTGGTCACACGTCTCCATTTTGAGAAACTCCCTTCCACTGCTACTCTCTGTCTCCTGTTCCCATTCTCTGGATTACTCCCGGTGTCACATGCTAGTGAGTATAGGAATAGGAGGATAGAGCAGAGGAATGCGTGGCTGAGGAGATGGTGCAGGAGGGAGGGCTTTAGTTTCCAGGATCACTGGGTCTCTTTCTGGCGAAAGTGGGACCTGTACAAGTTGGACAGGTTGCACTTGAACTGAAACAGGACCAACATCCTTGCTGGGAGGTTTGCTAGTGCTTTTGGGGGGCATTTAAACTAATTTGGCAGGGGGATGGGATACAGAGTGGAGGTACTGTAGGGGGTGAGGCACAGTTAAATATAGAAGAGAAACTGAGTCAGTCTGGAAGGCAGAGCAAATATAGACCTGTTAAGGCAAAAGTGAATAATGGAAGGCTGGATTACATCTGCAGTATTTTGCTTTTCCAATTCTTTATTTGCTATCTGTACAGTGATGACTTCTTTTAAGGGGATGCAGTGGTTGATGGGACATCTTATCAGTGGATCATGGGTTTTTTTGTTACTTTGCTTGGGAAGGTATATTCACTAACACCAGTATTCCTTGTCTGCAGGCATGGATTAAAGTAGTGCTTGGAATTAACCACCTGCACCTTTTCTTAGAGTAACTAGCGATGAAAATTAATTATGGCCATGGCAATATCACACACATTCTGAAAACAAAATTAAAAGTTATGCACTTATCTCTTTGACTTCCTCCACTCTTATGCTGTGACTTTTAAGCCCACTGTCCCTCTGGTCTCCCGAACGTCACCCTCCTTTGGTTCCATCATCATTAGCAGAGCCTTCATCAGTTTCAGCATTGTTCTTTGGAGCTCCCTTCCTAAAAACCAGCCCATACCTGTCACCTCTCTTACCTACCCTCCCCATTCAAGCTTGGAGATTTGTTTTACTCTTCTGTGAAACTACATGGTATGTTTTTCAATAGTAAAGGTGCAATGTGAATGCAAGTTTGTCATACAAAAAAGTGCTGATTTTATATGAACAGAATCACAAAGATTTGAGAATTGGCTCAGTGTAAACAATACACTATTTATTTAGCTCTTAGTGTGCAGAAATACAGGAGAATATGATTTATTACACATTGTACTGAGATATACAGAACAATACCCTCATCAACCAAACCATTGCAGATTTATAAATGGCAATTTTGTTCATTATATTTACATGTTTGCTAAAACTTTCTTACTGTTTTGTGCCTATTAGTCTGTGCCCCCCCCCCCAAGTTGGATATCCCATCTATCTTAGATTTTGGCACAGTAAATTGAGAGGATTGGTCTCCCTCACATGTCCATGTTTTGTGTTCATCAAATGGAGAAGATAATTATTAGAAAAGTTTCTCTATTTCTCATTGCTTCAGCCAGATCACGCTGACATTAACTCAGCTAGGCTATCACATATTTGCTGCTGCTAAAGATTATGGTAAATGCTGCTGTCCTGCATTCCAAGTCCCCACGTAAAGGCCTATGCTCCACGACAATACTCAATCATCATTGGCCATTAGTAGAAAGGAAGTAGTCACTGGCATCATTTGCCCATAATTTTATGCAGGGAAAACTAGAGTCAATGGAGCCTGCTACTGGTCTGGGAGAAAGCTAGCATGTGTGGATGGGATTTGGGGAAGAATGGCCAGGAAGGTACCAAAGGGCACTTGGCAATCGTTCAGCCGTACAAGACATGAACCAGAAAACTGGAACTAAATAAAAGTGTGTTCAGTAAATGATCTTCCCAGAGAAATAGGTTAAAAAAGCTCTGTCTAATGGATGTGGAATATTATCAAAAGTAAAAAAAAACTCCAGAAACAATCCCCTTAGTTGTAAAATTATATACAAAATACTATTATCATTTTACTTTAAATATTTTCCTGTTTAATGAATTTTAAAAAATACAAAATACCATTCCTTGAGCCCATGGCAGTCATGGTGCCCAGGAAAATGGGGAACCTTGGTGTTTTGGGTTTCTGTCTGCTGTGAATTCGCACCAGACGCTGATGTTATACCATTTGTTCCCTGAACTGTTACATCATTTTTCGAGCAATATTTCCAGTTATTACAATCTATATTAATGACTTGGATGAAGGGACTGAGTGTATTGTATCCAAATTTGCAGATAATACAAAGATAGGTAGGAAAGCATGTTGTGAGGAGGACACAAAGTCTCTGCAAAGAGATATAGATAGGTTAGGTGAGTGGGCAAAAATTTGGCAGATGGAGTATAATGTGGGAAAATAGAAAAGCAGAATATTATTTAAATGGAAAGACTGCAGAATGCTGCGTTATAGAGGAACCTGGGTATCCTCGTGCAGGAATCACAAAAAGTTAGCCTGCAGGCACAAGAAGAAATTGGGAAGGCAAATGGAATGTTGGTATTTATTGCAAGGGGGATGGAGTATAAAAGTAGGGAAATCTTGCTACAACTGCACAGAGCATTGGTGAGACCACACCTAGAGTGTTGTATACAGTTTTGGTCTCCTTTAAGGAGGGATATACTTGCATTGGAAGCAGTTCAGAGAAGGTTCACTAGACTGATTCCTGGGATGAAGGGGTTGTCTTATGAGGAAAGGTTAAACAGGTTGGGCCTATAATCATTGGAGTTTAGAAGATGGAAAGGTAATCTTAATAAAACATATAAGTTTCGAAGGCGGCTTGATTGGATAGATACGGAGAGGAAGTTTTCCCTTATGGGGTATCTAGAACTAGGGGGCACAGTTTCAAATTAAGGGGTCTCCCTTTTAAAATGGTAATAAGGAGGATTCTCTTCTCTCAGAGGGTCGCTGGTGTTTGGAATTCTCTTCCTCAGAGAGCTTTGGAGGCTGGATCATTGAATATATTCAAGGGTTATGGGGGACCAGCAAGAAAGTAGAGTTAAGGCCACAATCAGATCAGCCATTATCTTATTGAATAGCAGAGCAGGCTCGAGGAGCCGAATTATCTACCCCTGCTCCTATTTATGATCTTATTGGAAACTGGACGACTTCTTCCCCACGTCCCCCAACACCACCACCACCCCACCCCCCCAATTATCGTCCATCAGTTTCAAGCTGAAGGGATTTGTACAGAAGGATGGGTGACTTTGCATTTCAGGGACCCACCATCAACAGTAAATGCTCTCAGGGCAGTACAGCACAGGTTAGATACAGAATAAACCTCCCTCTACACTGTCTCCAACAAACACCCCCAGGACAGATACAGCACAAGTTAGATGCAGATAAAGTCCTTCCACACTGTTCCCATCAAGCACTCCCAGCACAGGTACAGAACGGGTTCGTGACCTAGACCTTGGTGTACAGGGCACAATTTCAAAGTTTGTGGATGATATGAAACTTGGAAGCATTATGAACTGTGAGGGGAATAGTGTAGAACTTTAAAAGGACATAGACTAGTTGGTGCAATGGACGGACAGGTGGCAGACAAAGTTCAATGCAGAGAAATATGTAGTGATTCAATTTGGTAGGAAGAACATTGAAGGGTATGTAGGTAGTTTGATCTTAGAGTAGGTTAAAGGTTTGGCACAACATCGTGGGCCGAAGGGCCTGTACTGTGCTGTTCTATGGATAGACATACAAAATAAAGGGTGCCATTCTAAAGGGTGTACAGGAGCAGAGGAACCTGGGTGTAAATGTGCATAAGTCATTGAAAGTGGCAGGACAGGTTGAGAGTGCAGTTAATAAAGCATATAGTATCCTGGCCTTTATTAATCTGGGCTTTGAGTACAAGAGCAAGAAAGTTATGTTGAACTCATATAAGACACTAGTTCAGCCTCAGCTGGAGTATTGCGTCCAGTTGTAGGCGCCGCGCTTTATGAAAGATGTGAAGGCATTGAAGAGAGTACAGAAAAGATTCATGAGAATGGTTCCAGGTATGAGCAACTTCAGTTATGAAGATAGATTGGAGAAATTAGGACTTTTTTCCTTGGAGGAGAAGGCTGAGAGGAGATTTGATAGAGGCACTCAAAATCATGAAGCGTCTAGACAGAGTAGATAGGAAGAAAATGTTCCCACTCATTAAAGGATCGAGAACGAGAGGGCACAGATGTAATGGGTGACAGAAGCAAAAGCAACATGAGGAAAAAAAATTTCATGCAGCAAGTGGTTAAGGTCTGGAATGCACTGCCTGAGAGTGTGGTGGAGGCAGGTTCAATTGAAGCATTCAAAAGGTAATTAGACAGTTATATGAAAAGGAAGAATTTGCAGGGTTACGGGGAGGAGGAGGGGGAATGGCATTACGTGAATTGCTCTTTCGGAGAGACGGTGCGGACATGATGGGCCAAATGGCCGCCTCCTGCGCTTGTGATTCTGTAGATGCAGAATTGTTACAGATAGCCTTCATTATCATATTTAATGTAAAATAAAAGCCTTTGGTGAATGTATACAGGTAACAGACTTTCACAGTATCAAAAATATTTACATTTGGTATATTTGGCAATAAGAATGGTTATAATTAGGCTTACAAGCACAGTGCAGCCATTTCTTATATTACAATACAGGGTTTCCCATATCAGTATACTCGTAGTGGCATTGGACTTCCACAAGGAAAGGATGGATCCAATCAGTAGCACATGATCATTACTCAGAAAGTGGTGAGATTGTGGAACTTGCTACCACAGGGAGTGGTTGAGGAGAATAGCATAAATGCATTTAAGAGGAAGCAAGATAAACACAAGGGAGAAAAAGAGGTAATTCTCTGTAAAACTTGATCATACACAGTGTCTGGACACTTTTATATGGGTAATGCATACAGGTCAATAAACTGGTGCCAAGTCCCAGTTACAAGTAAATTTTTTTGCACCCAAACTTTTCACCTGCTTACTGCAGCAAAGCTCATTACAGTGCTCCCACTGGCAGTTGGGCAATTAGTATTCCTGTATGTGCTTATTGTAAACAACATGCAGATGGAAGGATATTCAATCACAAATAAGATCAGAATTGATTGAAAGCAACCTCTCCTCCTCACATGCATCCAGTAAATATAAGTATTTTCAGCTTACTCTGTCAGTCAAACCTTTTCACTCCTTTTCCTCCCAGTAATTGTTTTTATTAGCTCCCTCTGTGGTTCCATGAGTAAGTGAACCAGTAATCAGTAAGCGCACACACACCAGGAAGGACTCGAACTCAGGTTAACTCCCTGCTGGGTCGGTGTGCAGCCAGGGCAGACCAAACGAACTATAATTGGCCTCTACATTCTCAGGGTCAGGAGAGGAAAAATCAGCCAGGGTGCCCACTTCAGGCTCACTTGTTGGAAAGCGCATGTGGGTGAACATTGAGCAAGACTGTGATGTCAAATAGTGTAGTAACACTCAATCAAGGCTTACAAATGAAGAATTTAAAAAAAATTTACTGAGGGACAAGAGCATGGCCAGTGTGTGTGTGAAGCTGTACCTTAAACATTAAGCCCCTGACTTACAGGACAGGAGGGAAAATGGAAAGTTAGAAGATTTAAACTGAACCGGCTTGTGCAACAGATTAAAAGACTGGCGTCAACGCTGATTAGTATGGAATTAGTAGCTGAAACAGTTGGCTTACTTCACAAACTGTTGATCCAAAATGCTAACCCATGTGCACAGTACATAGCTGTGAGCTTACATATATATGTTTGACTTATTGTACATACGAGCATACGAAATAGGAGCAAGAGTAGGCCGCTCGGCCCTTCGAGCCTGCTCCGCCATTCAGTAAGTTCATGGCTGAACTGATTACTCCACATTTCCACCCAACCCCGATAACCTTATCGAGAATCTATCTACCTCTGGCTTAAAAATATTCAAAGACTCTGCTTCCACTGCCTTTTGAGGAAGAGAATGCCAAAGACTCATGACCCTCAGAGAAAAAGATTCTCCTTATCTCTGTCTTAAATGGGTGACCCCTTATTTTTAAACAGTGACTCCTATTTCTAGATTCTCCCACAAGGGAGAACATCTTTTCCACATCTACCCTGTCAAGACCCCTCAGGATCTTATATATTTCAATCAAGTTGCCTCTTACTCTTCGAAATTCCAGCGGGTACAAGCCTAGCCTGTCCAATCTTTCCTCGTAAGACAGCCCACCCATTCCAGGTATTAGTCTAGTAAACCTTCTCTATACTGCCTCTAACGCATTTCTTTCTTTCTTTCTTTTGGGCCTCCTTATCTCGAGAGACAATGGATACGCGCCTGGAGGTGGTCAGTGGTTTGTGAAGCAGCGCCTGGAGTGGCTATAAAGGCCAATTCTGGAGTGACAGGCTCTTCCACAGGTGATTTACATCCTTTCTTAAATAAGAACAGTACTATATACAGTACTCCAGATGTGGTCTCACCAATGCCCTATAAAGCTGAAGCATAACCTCCCTACTTTTGTATTCAATTCCCCTTGCGATAAACGATAACATTCTATTAGCTTTCCTAATTACGTGCTGTACCTTTTGCGATTCATGCACGAGGATACCCAGATCCCTCTGCATCTCAGAGCTCTGTAATCTCTTACCATTTAGATAATATGCTTCTTTTTTATTCTTCCTGCCAAAGTGGACCATTTCACACTTTCCCACATTATAGCCCATTTGACAGGTCTTTGCCCACTCACTTAACCTATCTATAATCCCTTTGTAGCCTCCTTATGTCTTCTTCATAAGTTACTTTCCTACCTATCTTTGTGTCATCAGCAAATTTAGCAATCATACCTTTGGTCCCTTCATCTAAGTCATGTATATAAATTGTAAAAAGTTGAGGCCCCAGCACAGATCCCTGTGGCACACCACTGGTTACATCTTGCCAACCAGAAAATGACCCATTTATGCTTACTCTCTGTTTCCTGTTAGCTAGCCAATCTTCTATCCATGCCAATATGTTACCCCCTACACCATGAGCTTTTATTTTCTGCAATAACCTTTGATGTGGCACTTTTCAAATGTCTTCTGGAAATCTAAGTATAATACATCCACCGGTTCCCCTTAATCCACAGCACATGCCACTCCCTCAAAGAACTCCAATAAATTGGTTAAATATAATTTCCCTTTCACAAAATCACATTGACTCTGCCTGATTACCTTGATTTTTTCTAAATGCCATGCTAGAACATCTTTAATAATAGCTTCGAACATTTTCCCTAAGACAGATGTTCTGCTAACTAGCCTGTAGTTTCCTGCTTTCTGCCTCCCTCCCTTTCTGAATAAAGGAGTTATATTCGCTATTTTCCAATCTAACAGAACTTTCCCTGAATCTAGGGAATTTTGGAAAATTAAAACTAACCCATCAACTATCTCACTAGCCACTTCTTTTAACACCCAGGAACTTGTCAGCCTGCAGCTCCAACAATTTGTTCAGTACCACTTCCCTGGTGATTATAATTTTCTTGAGTTCCTCCCTCCCTTCCATTTCCTGACTTGCAGCTAATACTGGGATGCCACTTGTATCCTCCATAGTGAAGACCGATGCAAAATATCTGTTCAATTCATCTGCCATCTCCTTATTATCCATTATTAATTCCCAGACTCACTTTCTATAGAACCAATGCTCACTTTGTTAACTTTTCTTTTTTAAATATCTATAGAAGCTCAAACTATCTGTCTATATTTCCAGCTAGCTTTCTCTCGTACTGTAATTTTACCATCCTTATCAATCTTTTAGTCATTCTTTGCTGTTTTTTTTTGCTGTTTTCTATTGTAAATATTTATCTGGTACTATTTTTTTATTTTAAAGCAAAATTAAGTTTAACCCTCCCCCCTCCACCCCACAAAAATGACCCTGTGTTATAAATACAAGTTTTTTCTTTGGCATCGCTGGCATCTTGGGCAAAATTATTTATTTTATCTATTTAGAGATACAGCACTGAAACAGGCCCTTCGGCCCACCGAGTCTGTGCCGACCAACAACCACCCATTTATACTAACCCGACAGTAATCCCATATTCCTTACCACCTACCTACACTAGGGGCAATTTACAATGGCCAATTTACCTATCACCTGCAAGTCTTTGGCTGTGGGAGGAAACCGGAGCACCCAGCGAAAACCTACGAGGTCACAGGGAGAACTTGCAAACTCTGCACAGGCAGTACCCAGAATCGAACCCGAGTCCCTGGAGCTGTGAGGCTGCGGTGCTTACCACTGCGCCACTGTGCCGCCCCTTCCCCCTACAAAGGAAGGTTTCCTGACTCAATATGTAGATAGGCTGACTAGAGGGGAAGCTATGTTGGATTTGGTGCTTGGCAACGAACCTGGCCAGGTGGCAGATCTCTTGGGTGGGAGAGCATTTCGGTGATAGTGATCACAACTCCCTGCCCTTTACTATAGTCATGGAGAGGGATAGGAGCAGACAGGATGGGAAAATATTTAATTGGGGGAGGGGAAATTACAATGCTATTAGGCAGGAACTGGGGAGCGTAAATTGGGAACAGATGTTCTCAGGGAAATGCACGACAGAAATGTGGAGGTTGTTTAGGGAGCACTTGCTGCGACTGCTGGATAGGTTTGTCCCGATGAGGCAAGGAAGGGATGGTAGGGTGAAGGAACCTTGGATGACAAGACATGTGGAATAGCTAGTCAAGAGGAAGAAGGAAGCTTACTTAAGGTTGAGGAAGTAAGGATCAGAAAGGGCTCTAGAGGGTTACAAGGTAGCCAGGAAGGAACTGAAGAATGGACTTAGGAGAGCTAGAAGGGGACATGAAAAAGTCTTGGCGGGTAGGATTAAGGAAAATCCCAAGGCGTTCTACACTTATGTGAGGAACAAGAGGATGGCCAGAGTGAGGGTAGGGCTGATCAGGGATAGTGGAGGGAACTTGTGCCTGGAGTCAGAGGAGGTCGGGGAGGTCCTTAATGAATACTTTGCTTCAGTATTCACTAGTGAGAGGGACCTGGTCGTTTGTGAGGACAGCGTGAAACAGGCTGATATGCTCGAACAGGTTGATGTTAAGAAGGAGGATGTGCTGGAAATTTTGAAAGACATGAGGACAGATAAGTCCCCAGGGCCAGACGGGACATACCCAAGGATATTACGGGAAGCGAGAGAAGAGATTGCCGCGCCTTTGGCGATGATCTTTGCGTCCTCACTGTCCACTGGAGCAGTACCGGATGATTGGAGGGTGGCAAATGTTGTTCCCTTGTTCAAGAAAGGGAATAGGGATAACCCTGGGAATTACAGAGCAGTCAGTCTTACGTCGGTGGTGGGCAAATTATTGGAGAGGATTCTGAGAGACAGGATTTATGATTATTTGGAAAAGCATAGTTTGATTAGAGATAGTCAGCATGGCTTTGAGAGGGGAAGGTCATGCCTCACAAGCTTTATTGAATTCTTTGAGGATGTGACAAAACACATTGATGAAGGAAGAGCAGTGGATGTGGTGTACATGGATTTTAGCAAGGCGTTTGATAAGGTTCCCCATGGTAGGCTCATTCAGAAAGTAAGGAGGCGTGGGATACAGGGAAATTTGGCTGTCTGGATACTGAATTGGCTGGCCCATAGAAGACAGAGGGTGGTAGTAGATGGAAAGTATTCAGCCTGGAGCTCGGTGACCAGTGGTGTTCCGCAGGGATCTGTTCTGGGACCTCTGCTCTTTGTGATTTTTATAAATGACTTGGATGAGGAAGTGGAAGGCTGGGTTAGTAAGTTTGCCGATGACACAAAGGCTGCTGGAGTTGAGGATAGTGTGGAGGGCTGTTGTAGGTTGCAACGGGACATTGACAGGATGCAGAGCTGGGCTGAGAAGTGGCAGATGGAGTTCAACCTGGAAAAGTGTGAAGTGATTCATTTTGGAAGGTCGAATTTGAATGCAGAATACAGGCTTAAAGACAGGATTCTTGGCAGTATGGAGGAACAGAGGGATCTTGGGGTCCACGTCCATAGATCCCTCAAAGTTGCCACCCAAGTTGATAGGGTTGTTAAGAAGGCGTATGGTGTGTTGGCTTTCATTAACAGGGGGATTGAGTTTAAGAGCCGCGAGGTTATGCTGCAGCTCTATAAGGCCCTGGTTAGACCACACTTGGAATATTGTGTTCAGTTCTGGTCGCCTCATTATAGGAAGGATGTGGAAGCTTTAGAGAGGGTGCAGAGGAGATTTACCAGGATGCTGCCTGGACTGGAGGGAATGTCTTATGAAGAAAGGTTGAGGGAGCTAGGGCCTTTCTCATTGGAGCAAAGAAGGATGAGAGGTGACTTGATAGAGGTGTACAAGATGATGAGAGGCATAGATAGAGTGGATAGTCAGAGACTTTTTCCCAGGGCGGAAAGGGCTATCACCAGGGGGCATAATTTTAAGGTGATTGGAGGAAGGTTTCGGGCAGATGTCAGAGGTAGGTTCTTTACACAAGAGTGGTGGGTGCGTGGAATGCACTGCCAGCGGTGGTAGTAGAAGCAAATACTATTAGGGACATTTAAGCGACTCTTGGATAGGTACATGGATGATAGTAGAATGAAGGGTATGTAGGTAGTTTGATTTTAGAGTAGGTTAAAGGGTCGGCACAACATCGTGAGCCGAAGGGCCTGTACTGTGCTGTACTGTTCTATGTTAAATTGTCTAATATACTAAGGCAGTTATTCCTGTCCATCCATCTCGTGGGTTCTCTTCTCTCCTTAAGAAGCCCACTTATCTCCTTGACCAAGTCTTCAATCTTCTCTTAACTCTTTCCCCGGTTGCTATGCAGTGTCTAATCCTTCCTTTCTCCCTCCATTGCAAAGTTAAAGGCTATATGCAGGTGTCAGTTACTCAGTGCTGTTGAGGACACCCCTCATTTCAGTTGTTACCTCTCTAAGATAGTTTATATTTTACCATCACCATGAAATAAAGTTAGATCGTTGAGTGAAAGGCTGTTGTTTAATGCTCCAGTTTTTATATATATATGTATAAACACACACACACATACTTATCTCATAGGACCTTTCCTCTCCATCAAACAGCCTTTTAACTCACACCCAGCTCTCCAAGATTCTTTTAATAGAGAGATATGTTCTCAGTGCTATGTTTCTAGCCTTGCTGTATGTTATTCTACATATCTAAAATTTGATATTTTAAGCATCTTTATTTGGTTAGCTGCTGCCTACAGTTTAGAGTAATGCTCAATATTCTGGATCATTTAACAAAAATCAATATCAACATCCAGCAACAAGCAATCCAGGTGCTTATGGTTTAGCTCCACTTAGTTTGGTAAGTTACAGGGAGCATTAAAACCTCCTAAATGTCTCAAAAAACTTAGGAATAATTTTTGTTGATTTCTTTTTGTCTCCCCCATCTATGTCCTTGGAATCTTGTGTTCCATCACTTTGTTGACCTGCAGAGGTGTCCTCTGTTTTCAAAGAGTCATCTCTCTTATAGAAGACTTCGAACCTACTGTATACTCGCTTCTCCTTTCGAAAACTGTTCATCTTCTTAATTAAAGGGTCGGTCTGATCAGGTGAGGTCTGTGCTTTGCCTTTGTTTTTAACCAGGCTTTCAAACCTTGATGAGACGGCGAACTGCTGTTTATTGGAGTCGATTTTGTCTGACTCAGGGGTAACCTTGTGTTCTGTTGAGCCTCTAGGGCCATCCACACCGGCGACAGTGGGATGCTGCACTTTGGCATTCTCGGCCCGGTTCTTCTGACTGTTGGCGGAGATTTGCTCCAGGATGACCTTGGTGTCATCTCGAAGATTACTGCTGTACAGGGCATTGGAAGTAGATGTGGAATACCTGCTCCCTTGGACAGTTTGTGAACCTTTGATTGCAGTGGAGTTGGTTAGAGGCCTGTGTGGTTTCTCTTCTTTCTCGGAGTTGGAAGGTACTGCCTCATTATGACCACCTTTTGGTGCTTTTTCAGGGTTCTTCTCATTCTCTGTGGCAGAAGTCAGAGGTTGCCCAAGCACTATATTGCTGGGCATTTCTTTCGATTTTGTGTCACTAGGGAGGTTGAGAAAACTTTTCCATCTTGAAGGACTCTTAGAAATGAAATTCAAATCTCCAGATTCTCCTCCTGCCTCATCCTCTTTTGTGTCCAGACACACAGCAGATGAATGCAGCTTAACTTTTGCTAAATTGTCACCAATCCCCTCCAATGTAGAGGTAGAAGAAAGTCTTCTGTGAACTTCAATAGACCCTAAGGGGCCTCTCAGAACATCTCTGGGATTGGTAGCATTATTTTGAGTTGCTGGTTCAGAAGGTTGGAGACCTAACTGAGGAGAAGGCCTGGAACTCAGCTGAGAAGGTTGGGAAATTGGCTCAGGGGAAGGCCTGGAACCCACCTGAGAGGGTTGGGAGCTTGGCTGAGGCGAGTGTTGGGGGCTTTGTTGCTCAGGTGTAGAATTAATGACCTTTCTGGATTTTTCCAGGGGCAGCTTCTCAGTTTTCTCTAACTGTACAACAGTTGGTGGTTTAATTTCTTTAGATAACAATGTGCGCTGGGTCATTTTGTTAATGGCATCTTGAACCTTTTTGCTCAGCTTAAGTTCTAATTTTGACCTCGCCCTATGTTGGGTGCTGGATTGCGTATCTGGATCACGACTACCCAAACCAGGATCAATTTGCTGCCCACTCAGGTCAAAGTCTGGTGATTTTTCGCCAAAATCCTCTTTTGAATTTGGTTCTGATGTTATGGCAAACTCACTTGGCAAGGTGTTGGCAGGCACTGAATGTTGAATTTGGTTGGTCTGGTCATTACTGAGCACCTGCTTTCTACCATTTTCCTGCAGATCTGCAGCTGCTGTAGGTTCTTCAATCTCTTCCAATTCCTTTTCTTCATTCTGTATCTGCTCCCTGATGCTCAGAATAATTTTCCCTTTTTGTGAAATACGCTGCTCTGCTTTTGAGTTATTGAAGATCAGTGAAGAACGCAACCTTGAGCCTCTTTGCAACATTGGGTTGAACTTACTACACATGGACTCATGCTTTACCAGCTTAACATTCTTCTCCTCATTTCCTTTATCTGATCTCAGACATAGATTCAAGCGTTTATAACTTGTAATCTGTGGAGGATCTCTCAACAAGGATGTCTCAAAAGGAGCTGTGTTCTTCCTGGAATCCTGAAGCGCTTCATTGTTGCCCTGAGGTTCATCTGGTGCAGAAGTGCCCTCGTCAAGCAGCCTTTGATGCTCATCCTGATAAGCACTAAGATAGGAGCCAATTCTCCATCTTCTTAATCCATGTTTGGTAGATTGATCATCAGATTTCCGACCCAGACTTGACTCAGTGAAAAGCATTTTTGGATCCAGAACTTGTTTCTGAGTTGGAGACTTTTGGCAGGCATATGATTGGCCAATGTTGGGGCGTTTCTGTATTTTCTGACCCAGTCTTCCCTCGCCTACTAGCTCTAGATCACTTGAACCATGCCGGACTTCTTTGGAGGAGTTGGAAGGTTCATAGTTTTCCGGAGGTGGATGGAGTGGAAAACCAGACAGGGAAGTCTCTTCGTAATTCCTTGAGTCATATCTGTGCATTGGCTGTTCCACTGACTCCTCATACTGATCCCTACCTGCTCTGTTTTGCCGAAATCGTTCAAGTATTCCCTGGCCACCTGTTAGATGCTTACTGTTAAAAGAGTTGAACCTATTCCTCGTTAATCCAGGCTCTAAAGGATACATCTTTTCTCTGAATAAATGCTCAGATCTGGCATCTAATTCATCGTAGCGCTCACTTATTCGTCCATACCGAGGTTCCCTCGCATAACTTTCCAAAGTCCCTTCTGCATAACTTCTCCGTTTGAATGCGTTCATTTCCATCCGCTTTGCTCTCAGAATAGCACTGGATGTGGGATCTAACTGAATTTTCTCCTGCTGAAAATGTGTAAACTGCTTCATGCAGCCTCTGATGCCAGGTTCCTCTTTAAATTGCCTGAAGACATCATTCTGTCTAAAACTCTGGGGAACGTGATCAGGATCCAAGTCTGCCCATGAATAGCCAGAGTGTGTAAACATTTCCTCTTGATGCACGAATCTTGGGTTTTGTTTGTGTCGCAGCCTATCAGTAGGCTGGTATGGTGCCACGGGGTAATAGTTATCCACATCTGGCATAAAATTCTCTACCCCAGGGAGAGGTTTTGACTGAGCAAAAAGAATCCGAAATTCTTCATCAAAGATTGCCACAAGCTCTCCCTGAAACCGTTGAACAATACTGCGATGAATCTTCTCAAAGGACCACATAAAACTGCAGGGTAAGGAAAGAGAAATTAAGAACTACCTTTGCATTAATCATCATTCAGTTGCAATCAATGAGTGGTTACAGTCCTACTCCCCAGAATCCATACAAAAACTTTTCACATTCTATCAAACCTATTGGTTATGGGGATGGGGACAAGTCCACAGATGCCTACAAAAGCCAAATTTGTGAACTGATTGTGTTATGTCTTCGCTATTAGGTAAGAAGTCAAAGCTAAATATGGTAGAACCAGATGTAACAACTTACCATTGTATAAGTCCTATTACCAAGCTTGCCAAGAATGAATATTAAGCAAAATTTCATGAGCTTTCTTCATTACATGTTGCAACTGTGTACATGGACACCCAAATCCCTTTGGTCCTTCACAGCTCCTAGTTTCTTGCCATTAAGAAAATATTCTAATTTAGCTTTAATGCATCTAAAGTGGATGACCTCACAATTCCTCACTGAACTTCATCTGCCCTGTTAACCTGTCATGTCCTTTTGTAGTTTCAGATTTAGCCCCTTTGTTGCAAATTTGTGTTAAGGGCCCATACTCACATCCCAAATTCATTTCATACAAGTCCCTTAAAGCAAATAGTCAGACTCTCACCCCGTCAGCTGAGGCTGACTTTAAACCTAGAGCTGAAAGGACAGTTCTACAGCAACCCAAGCTGTAAAGTATGAGGGAAGACAGAATTAGGCTCAATTGTAAGGCCATCACAGGGTAAATAGCCAACACCCAGCAAGTTAACAATGTGAGGAGAAACAAATTGATTTTGACAGAGTGTAAACTGTTCAATTAGGCTGTATGCATTAAAAATAAAATTTTCCTGTGGGAAATGGCTGTCTTGCACTGAATGAGATAGCCAGGTATCAGTCAGCATACTGTGCACTTCAGAGCTCGCCTATTCAGAGAGAGGATCATTTCAATCTGTTAATTACCTGTAGGAGCCACAGAGAACAGCATTACAATCCACCAACATGAACCGCTCTATCAAATTCCCAGTGAAGGACATCCCAGATCTGCAGTAGTAGGTTGATCCTGCTAATGTCCTCACTCTCAGGAACTAAAAAGAAAAAGAAAAAGTGAGCACCATGCACCCAAGCTACACAAGAACACAAACATTCCCATAGCACTATGACAGGGAAGATTTTCTATCCAATCACTGGGACATTTGAGAGATTATTGGGTTACAGGTAACATACAAACATGGATGGAACCACACCACTGCAGACTCTATTTCCAATTCATCATGCTGGGGAATGACAGCGCTTGTACCATTTCAGCTCTCCTGCAACTGATTCAGTGCCCTTTTCATTTATAGAATAAAGCAGTCTCCTGGTTATGGCACGGGACTAGCAATGCACAGGTCATGAGTTCAAATCTCACCATGGCCATTTGAATTTAATAAATAGCTAAGTTATGGGCTGGCAACATAAAAAATACTTTCACATGACCCAGTTGACTCATTGATATCCTTCTGGGAAGGGAACCTGGCAGCTTGACATGATCTAGCCTGCTCGTGACTCCAGTCGTATACTACATGATAAACCACTTCGGAATCGATCAAGCCACTCAATTACAAAACAAGCACCACTGGGCCCAACCATCTTCAGCTGCTTCATCAATGACCTTCCTTCAATCATAAGGTCAGAAGTGGGGATGTGCGCTGATGATTGCACAATGTTCAGCACCATTCGTGACTCCTCAGATACTGAAGCAGTCCATGTAGAAATGCAGCAAGACCTGGACAATATCCAGGCTTCGGCTGATAAGTGGCAAGTAACATTCGCACCACGCAAGTGCCAAGCAATGACCATCTCCAACAAGAGAGAATCTAATCATCTCCCCTTGATATTCAACGGCATTACCATCGCTGAATCCCCTACTATCAACATCCTAGGGGCTACCATTGACCAGAAACTGAACTGGAGTAGCCATATAAATACCATGGCTACAAGAGCAGGTCAGAGGCTAGGAATCCTGAGGCGAGTAACTCACCTCCTGACTCCCCAAAGCCTGTCCACCATCTACAAGGCACAAGTCAGGAGTGTGATGGAATACTCCCCACTTGCCTGGATGGGTGTAACTCCAACAACACTCAAGAAGCTCGACACCATCCAGGACAAAGCAGCCCGCTTGATTGGCACCCCATCTACTAACATTCACTCCCTCCACCACCGACACACAGTGGCAGCAGTGTGTACCATCTACAAGATGCACTGCAGCAATGCACCAAGACTCCTTAGACAGCACCTTCCAAACCCGCGACCTCTACCAACTAGAAGGACAAGGGCAGCAAATACATGGGAACACCACCACCTGCAAATTCCCCCCCAAGTCACACACCATCCTGACTTGGAACTATATTGCCGTTCCTTCACTGTCGCTGGGTCAAAATCCTGGAACTCCCTTCCTAACAGCACTGTGGGTATATCTACCCCAAATGGACTGCAGCGGTTCAAGAAGGCAGCTCACCACCACCTTCTCAAGGGCAATTAGGGATGGGCAATAAATGCTGGCCTGGCCAGCGATGCCCACATCCCATGAATGAATAAAAAAAAAACTCCTATCCCAGGTTCATAAATGTAGTCTCAACAGCAATGAGAGCACCTGGGCACTAAGTGTTAGCAGTTTAATCAACCATCAGGGTATCACTATCCTCTCCTGTGCACTTTCTATCTGGGCCCATGAGAAAGTGAGCGGAAGGGGAAGCAGCGCTCTACTTTTCCCCTCACTAGCCCAGGGACACTACGGTGGATATACTGCCTCGCCCTAGCTGAGGTCACCAAACTTAGCAAGGGCTGGGGATGAAACCGACACATTCCTGGTCTGTATGGCATCAGGCATGCAATTAGCCTCACAATTTCTGGGCAAAGTTCTTTATTCCTTGTTAAATAACCACACTAGTCAGCAACCCCAAGTGGAACAATGTAACAGGAGGAGGCCATTCAATTAGATAATGGCTGATCTGTCAATCTTAGTTTTGAAATTTTGAATTGATCTCCCCCCCCCCCCAGTCTTAAAACTATTTTGGGGGAGAGTTCCAGATTTCTACTACTACTCCTTGCATGTGAAGAAATGCTGCTTGATATCACCCGTGAATGCTCTAATGTTAAAGTTATGCCCCCTTGTTCTTGACTCCCCAGAGGAAATACTTTCTCTCTATCTACCTTATCAAATCCTTTAATCATCTAAAACACCTCACTATATTTAAGGGAATACAAGACTAGTCTTTTGCAGCCTGTCCTCATACATCGGGTGCAGTGTGTACCATCTACAAGATGCACTGCAGCAACGCACCAAGACTCCTTCGTCAACACCTTCCAAACCTGCGACCTCTACCACCTAGAAGGACAAGGGCAGCAATTGCATAGGAACACCACCACCTGCAAGTTCCCCTCCAAGTCACACACCATCCTGACTTGGAACTATATCGTCGTTCCTTCACTGTCACTGGGTCAAAATCATAGAACTCCCTTCCTAACAGCACTGTGGGTATACCTACCCCACATGGACTGCAGCAGTTCAAGAAGGCAGCTCACCACCACCTTCTCAAGGGCAGTTAGGGATGGGCAATAAATGCTGGCCTAGCCAGCGATGCCCACATCCCATGAATGAATAAAAAAGTACATAGTAGTATGTTACAGAACTAGAGGCCTGGAGTAATCCAGAGACATGAATTTAAATTCAGTTAATTAAATAAATCTGGATTAAAAAGCTACGATCAGTACTGGTGACCTTGAAGCTACCGGATCATTATAAAAATCCATCTGGCTCACTAATGTCCTTTAGGGAAGGAAATCTGCCGTCCTCACCCGATCTGACTCATTTGTAACTCCAGACGCACGGCAATGTAATTGACTCTTAACTGTCCTCTGAAATGTCAAGGGCAGTTAGGGATGGGCAATAAATGCTGTCCTTGAAACTATGCCCACATCCCATGAAATAATTTTATTTTATTCATTCATGGGATGTAGGCATCGCTGGCTAGGTCAGCATTTATTGCCCATCCCTAATTTCCCTTGAAACGGAGTGGCTTGCCAGGCATTATATAAAAAAAGGCATCAATGTCTTTGGGGGTCACCATTGACCAGAAACCTTTTTGGACCAGACACATAATTACTGTGGCTACAACGAGCAGGTAAGAAGCTGGGTATTCTGTGGTGAATAAATCATCTGCTGACCTTTCACAATCTACAAGTCAGGAATGTAATGGAATACTCTACATTATACTTACATGCCTGGGTAAGTGCAGCTCCAACAACACTCAAGAAGTTCAAAACCATTCAGGACAAAGTAGCCCACTTGACTGGCACCCCATCCACCACCTTAAAACATTTACTCCCTCCACTACTGGCACACTATGACTGTAGTGTGTTCCAGCTACAAGATGCAATGCAGCAACTCACCAAGGTTTCTTTAACAGCACCTTCCAAACCAGTGACCTCTACCATCTAGAACAACAGGGGCCAGCATGTGGAACACCATGACCTCCCAAGTCGCACACCATCCTGACTTGGAAATATATTGTCACTCCATCATCACTGGGTTAAAATCTTGGAACTCCCTCCCCAACAGCGCTGTGGGATTACTTTCATTACACGAACTGCAGCAGTTCACCAACACCTTCTTAAGGGCAACGAGGGATGGGCAATAAGTGCCGGCCTTGCCACATTCTGTGAATGAGTTTTTAAAAACTAACCCTTTTAGCCCTGGTGAATACGCACTGCATCCACTCCAAGGCCAATAGATCCTTCAATTTAGCTTTGAGTTCCTGATAATCTCTTAGCAGGACCACTTCCTTGTTCTTTCCTATGTTATTGGTCCCAACAAAGACCGTGATAACTCATTGTTCATCCACCCTTTCCAACTGCTTCAAGATATTCCTTACCCTGGCACCAGGTTCGACAACACACCCTTTGAGACTCTTGACTAATTGCAGTGGATGCTATCTATCACCCCAATTATTAAATCCTCATAACTACAACCTTTCTGTTCTGCTTGTCCACTATTGAACTGCTGCCTGCTTCACAGTGCCTTGGTCAGCTGTCACTGTCCTTCCTGCAGCCTTTCTCCCAGACCTCCATGTTTGAATCCTTCCAATCAGTTTCTGCCCTGCCACAGTACCAACAACGCTCCTTTCAAAGTGCCAGGCAACATTCTATATGACTGTGACAAAGGCAAACTATCCCTCTTCATCAACCTGTGTGCAATCTTTTTTTCCATTCATTCATGGGATGTGGGCGTCGCTGGCTAGGCCAGCATTCATTGCCCATCCCTAATTGCCCTTGAGAAGGTGGTGGTGAGCTGCCTTCTTGAACCGCTGCAGTCCATGTGAGGTAGGTACACCTTTGTGTTGTTAGGAAGGGAGTTCCAGGATTTTGACCCAGTGACAGTGAAAGAACGGCGATATAGTTCCAAGTCAGGATGGTGCGTGACATGGAGGGGAACTTGCAGGTGGTGGTGTTCCCATGCATTTGCTGCCCTTGTCCTTCTAGTTGGTAGGGGTCGCAGGTTTGGAAGTGGTGGAGGGAGTGAATGTTCGTCTATGGGGTGCCAATCAAGCGCGCTGCTTTGTCCTGGATGGTGTCGAGCTTCTTGACCACATCATCCTCCTCCACCGTCATCCAGTCAAGCAGCCCACTTGACTGGCACCCCATCCACCATCTTAAACATTCACTCCCTCTACCACCAGTGCACAGTGACAGCAGTGTGTACCTTCTACAAGATGCACTGCAGCAACTCACTACCCCTCCTTCAACAGCATCTTCAAAACCCATGACCTCTTCCACCTAGAAGGACAAGGGCAACAGACGTGTGGGAACACCACCACCTGCAAATTCCCCTCAAAGCCCTACACCATTCTCACTTGGAACTATATCGCCGTTCCTTCATTGTCACTGGGTCAAAATTCTGGAACTCCCTTGCTAACAGCACTGTGGGCATACCCGCACCAGATGGACTGCAGCGGTTCAAGAAGGCATCTCACCATCACCTTCCCAAAGGGAATTAGGGATGGACAATAAATACTGGCCTGGGCAATAAATGCTGGCCTAGCCACTGATGCCCATATCGCATTAAACAAATAAAAAAAGTCATTCTTTTTAAAAATTCATTCTTATCTATCCTATTGTAGTCCATGGTTTACTTACTTGCAGTGGCTTCTCTTCCCACCGTTACCTCTGGTGTCCTTCAAGGATCTATCCATGGCCCCCCTCCTATTTCTCATCTGCATGCTGCCCTGTGGCGAAATCATCTCGAAACACAGCGTTAGTTTCCACATATGGGCTGGCGATACCCACTCTACCTCAGCAGCACCTCCCTCAACCCCTCCACTATCTCTAAATTATCAGACAACTTGTCTAACATCTAATACTGTATGAGCAGAAATTTCCCCAATATGAGCAGACTGAAGTCACTGTCTTCAGTCTCCACCACAAACTCCGCTCCCTGGCCTCCAATTCTATCCTTCTCCCTAGCAACCGTTTGGGGCTGAACCAAACTGTCTGCAACCTTGGTGTCATACTTGACTCAAAGGTGTGCTTCCAAACACACATCCACATCATTACTAAGACTGTATTTTCTCCTCCCTAACATCGCCCAACACCGCCCCTGCCTCAGCTCATCTGCTGCTGAAACCCTCATCCAGGCCTTTGTTACCTCTGGACTTGATGACTGTAATGCACGCCTGGCCAGCCTCTCACATTCTACCCGTTGTAAACTGGAGTTTGTCCAAAACTCTGCTGCTTCTGTCCTTACTCATGCCAAGTCCTGTTCACCCATCATCCCAGGTTCGCTCTCGGTCAGGCAATGCTTCGATTTTAAAATTTCCATCTTTCTTTTCATGTCTCTCCATCACTTCGCCCCTACCTATTTCTAATTTCCTATAACCCTTCATGATGACTGCGCTCCTCTAATTCGGCCCTTTGATCATCCCTGATTTTAATTGCTCTGCAATTGGTGTCTATGCATTCAGCTGTCTAGGCCCTAAGTTGTGGCAATCCCTCCATCCTCTCTAGATCCCTTTCCTCCTTTAAGACACTCCTTAAAACCTACCTCTTTGACCAAGCTTTTGGCCATCTTCCCTAATATCGTCTTATTTGGCTCACTGTCCAATTTTGCTTCATAATGCTCCTGTGAAATATCTTGGAAAGTTTTATTACATCATAGAACAGAATTGTAGAATGGTTACAGCGAAAGAGGCAGCCATTTGGCCCATTGTGTCTGCTGGCTCTCTGCAAGAGCGACTCAACTAATCCCTCTCCCCCATCTTTTCCCCTGCAATTTCTTTTCTATTCAGATAATTATCCAATTCCGTTTTGAAAGCCACAATTGAATCTGCCTCCACCAAACTCTCAGGCAGTGCACTGCAGATCCTAACTTCTTGCTGCGTGAAAAAAACTTTTCCTCATGTTGCCTTTGGTTCTTTTGCCATTCACTTTAAATCAGTGTCCTGTGGTTCTCAACTCTTCTGCCAATAGAAACAGTTTCTCTCTATCTACTCTGTCTAGACCCCCTCATGATTTTCAACACCTCTGTCAAATATTCACTCAACCTTCTCTTCTCTAAGGAAAACAGCCCCAGCTTTTCCAATCTAACTACAAAACTGAAGTCCCTCATCCCGGGAACCATTCTTGTAAATCTTGTACACATCCTTCTGAAAGCATGGTGGCCAGAATTGAACACAATACTCCAGTTGAGTCCGAACCAGTGTTTTATAAAGGTTTATCATAAGTTCCTTCCTTTTGTGCCTCTATGCCTTTATTTATAAAGCCCAGGATCCCTTATATCTCAGTCACTGCTTTCTCAATCTGCTCTGCCACCTTCAATGATTTGTATACACATATCCCCAAGTCGTTCTCCTACTGCACCACCTATTAATACATTTTATAAATACAAGTTGTTGTTGTCACAGGTTGCATGTACATTATACCTATTGGACATGAATGACTCAAGGTAGATACATTTTATTCAATATCTGACCATCAGGGACAGTCTTACTGTCCATAAATCCCCGCATTCTACCATCTCAATACACTGGCTGTGCTGCCATTTTCTATTGTGTATTTATATACTTCAATATTTCTATAGCAGTTATGTATTTATCTCTAGCAGTAACGGAATCCTCAAGTATTAATTTAGTTTCTCCTACCAGTTAACCTAGTAAATTTATCAGATTATATTTATTTACTTGTTTGAAGTTGATGGTTTGGTTTTTACTGGAACCATAGAAAAATTACGGCACAGAAGGAGGCCATTCAACTGATGGTGTTCGCGCCAGTCGAAAAAGCTAGCCACCCAATCTAATCCTACCTTCCAGCACCTGGTCCATAGCCTTGACACTTACAGCATTTCAGATGCATGTCCAGGTACCTTTTAAAAGAATTGAGGGTATCTGCCTCCAACACCGCTCCTGGCAGTGAATTTGAGACACCCATCACCTTTTGGGTGAAAAAGTTTTTTCTCATGTCCCCTCTAATCTACCAATCAACTTAGATCTGTGCCCCCTGATAATTCACCTCTCCGCTAGGGCAAACAGGTCCTTCCTATCTACTCTATCGAGGCCCCTTATAATTTTGTACACCTCCATTACGTCACCACTCAGCCTCCATAGAAGCATAGAAAAATTACAGCACAGAAGGAGGCCATTCAGTCCATCGTGTCCATGCCGGCCGAAACAAAAAAACTAGCCAACCAATCTAATCCCACCTTCCAGCACATGGTCCATAGCCTTGCCGGTTACAGCACTTCAGATGCATCTCCAAGTACCTTTTAAAAGAAGAGAGTTTCTGCCTCCACCAGCATTCCTCGCTCGCAGTGAATTCCAGACACCCACCACCCTCTGGGTGAAAATGTTTCTCATGTCCCTTCTAATCCTTCTACCAATCACCTTGAATATATGCCCCCTGGTAATTGACCTATCCGCTAGGGGAAACAGGTCCTTCCTGTCTACTCTATCTAGGCCCCTCATAATTTTGTACACCTCTATTAAGTCATCCCCCAGCCTCCTCTGTTCTAAGGAAAACATTTTATACAGTTCCAGCATTACATCCATGCTTTTGTATTCTATACCTCGGCCAATAAAGGAAAGCATTCCATATGCCTTCTTCACCACTCTATCTACCTGCCCTGCCACCTTCAGGGATCTGTGGACATGTACTCCAAGGTGTCTCACCTCTTCTACCCCTCGCAATATCCTCCCGCTTATTTTTATTCCCTTGCTTTATTTGCCCTCTCCAAGTGCATTACCTCACACTTCTCTGGACTGAATTCCATTTGCCACTTTTCTGCCCACTCAACCAAACCACTGATATCATTCTGGAATCTACAGCTATCCTCTTCACTATCAACTACACGGCCAACTTTTGTGTCATCAGCAAATTTCCCAATCATGTCCCCCACATTTAAGTCCAAACCATTAATATATACCCACAAACAGCAAGGGACCCAACACTGAGCCCATCGACTACTACCCTTTGTTTCCTGTCCCTGAGCCAATTCTGGATCCAACCTGCCACATTCCTCTGTATCCCATGGGCTTTCATTTTACTGATCAGTCTGCCATTGACTCTATGCAGGACCTTATCAAATGCCTTACTAAAATCCATGTAGACCACATCCACTGCACGACCCTAATCAATCCTCCTTGTCGTCCCCTAACAAATCCATGTTGACAATCCCTGATTAATCTGTGCCTTTCTAATTGGCAGTTTATCCTGTCCCTCAGAATTGATTCCAATAATTTACCCACCACCGAGGTCAGACTGACTGGTCTATAATTATTTGGCCTATCCCTCGCACCCTTCTTAAACAATGGTACAACGTTTGCAGACCTCGAATCCTCTGGTACCTCGCCCGTATCCAGTGAGGATTTGAAGATGATCCTCAGCGCATCCGCTATTTCCTCCCTAGCTTCCTTTAACAATCTGGGATGCAATCATCTGGCCCTGGCGATTTATCCACTTTCAAGGATGTCAGACCCTCTAGTACTTCTTCTCTCATTATGCTTATTTTTTTATTTATTTTTATTTAGAGATACAGCACTGAAACAGGCCCTTCGGCCCACCGAGTCTGTGCTGACCAAGAACCACCCATTTATACTAACCCTACAGTAATCCCATATTCCCTACCACCTACCTACACTAGGGGCAATTTACAGTGGCCAATTTACCTATCACCTGCAAGTCTTTGGCGGTGGGAGGAAACTGGAGCACCCGTCGAAAACCCATGTGGTCACAGGGAGAACTTGCAAACTCCGCATAGGCAGTACCCAGAACTGAAACCAGGTCCCTGGAGCTGTGAGGCTGCGGTGCTAACCACTGCGCCACTGTGCCGCCCTATCTAATATTTCATACTCCTCCTCTTTAACTACAATGTCTGCATCATCCCTTTCCTTTGTGAAGACAGAGACAAAAAACTCATTAAGAACCCTGCCCACATCTTCTGCATCCACGCATAAGTTCCCTTGTACATCTCTGATCGGCTCTACCCTTTCCTTCTTGCTCGTAATACACTGATTAAACATCTTTGGGTTTTCCTTGATTTTACCTGCCAATAATTTTTCATGTCCTCTCTTTGCTTTTCTAATTTCCTTCTTTTACTTCGCCCCTGTACTTTCTATACTCCTCGAGGCTATCTAAAGTATTAAATGTTTTGTGATCGTCATAAGCTTTCTTTTTCTGCTTTAACTTATCCTGTAAGCTTATAGATAACCAGGGGGCTCTAGATTTGGCTGTACCACCCTTCATTTTTGTGGGGATATGCCTACACGGTCTGTAGTATCTCGCTTTTGAATGCCTCCCACTGGTTTGCCACTGATTTTACTTCAGGGGAGGTGGCGGCGTAGTGGTATTGTCACTGGACTAGTAACCCAGAGACACAGGGTATTGCTCTGGGGACATGGGTTCAAATCCCACCACAGCAGAAGGTGGAATTTGAATTCAATTAATAAATCTGGAATGAAAAGCGAGTCTAATGATGGCCGATTGTTGTAAAAACTCATCTGGTTCACTAATGTCCTTTAGGGAAGGAAATCTGCTGTCCTTACCTGGTCTGGACTAAATGTGACTCCAGCCCCACAGCAATGTGGTTGACTCTTACATGCCCTCTGAAATGACCTAGCAAGCCACTCAGTTGTATCTAACAGCTACAATAAAAAGGAATGAAACCGGACGGACCACCCGGCATCGACCTAGGCACCGGAAACGACAACGGCAAACCCAGCCCTGTTGACCCTGCAAAGTCCTCCTTACTAACATCTGGGGGCTTGTGCCAAAGTTGGGAGCGCTGTCCCACAGACTAGTCAAGCAACAGCCTGACATAGTCATACTCACGGAATCATACCTTACAAACAATGTCCCAGACACTGCCATCACCATCCCCAGGTCTGTCCTGCCCCACCAGAGGTGGCAGCACAGTGATATACAGTAGGGAGGGAGTTGCCCTGGGAGTCCTCAACATCGACTCTGGACCCCATGAAGTGTCATGGCATCAGATCAAACATGGACAAGGAAACCTCCTGCTGATTACCACCTACTGCCCTCCCTCAGCTGATGAGTCAGTACTCCTCCATGCTGAACAGCACTTGGAGGAAGCACAGAGGGTGGCGAGGGCACAAAATGTACTCTGGGTGGGGGACTTTAATGTCCATCACCAAGAGTGGCTCGGTAGCAACACTAATGACCGAGCTGGCCGAGTCCTAAAGGACATAGCTGCTAGACTGGGTATGCGGCAGGTGGTAAGGGAACCAACACGAGGGGAAAACATACTTGATCTCGTCCTCACCAATCTGCCTGCTGCAGATGCATCTGTCCATGATAGTATTGGTAGGAGTGACCACCGCACAGTCCTTGTGGAGATGAAGTCCCGCCTTCACATTGAGGGTACACTACATCGTGTTATGTGGCACTATCACCGTGCTAAATGGGATAGATTTCGAACAGATCTAGCAATGCAAAACTGGGCATCCATGAGGCGCTGTGGGCCATCAGCAGCAGCAGAATTGTACTCAACCACAATCTGTAACCTCATGGCCCGGCATATCCCCAACTCTACCATTACCATCAAGCCAGGAGACCAACCCTGGTTCAATGAAGAGTGCAGGAGGGCATGCCGGAGCAGCACCAGGCATACCTCAAAATGAGGTGTCAACCTGGTGAAGCTACAACACAGAACTATCTGCGTGCCAGACTGCGTCAGCAGCATGCGATAGACAGAGCGAAGTGATCCCATAACCAACGGATCAGATCTAAACACTGCAGTCCTGCCACATCCAGTCGTGAATGGTGGTGGACAATTAAACAACTAACTGCAGGAGGTGGCTCCACAAATATCCCCATCCTCAATGATGGGGGAGCCCAGCACATCAGTGTGAAAGATAAGGCTGAAGCTTTTGAAACAATCTTCAGCCAGAAGTGCCGAGTTGATGATCCATCTCGACCTCCTCCAGCATCACAGATGCCAGACTTCAGCCAATTCGATTCCCTCCGCGTGATATCAAGAAATGACTGAAGGCACTGGATACTGAAAAGGCTATGAGCCTTGACAATATTCCGGCAATAGTACTGAATACCTGTGCTGCACAACTTGCCGCGCCCCTAGCTAAGCTGTCCCAGTACAGCTACAACACTGGCATCTACCCTGCAATGTGGAAAATTTCCCAGATATGTCCTGTACACAAAAAGCAGGACAAGTCCAACCCAACTACCACCCCATCAGCCTCCTCTTAATCATCAGTAAAGTGATGGAAGGTGTCATCAACAGTGCCATCAAGCGGCACTTGCTTAGCAATAACCTGCTCAGTGACGCTCAGTTTGTGTTCCGCCAAGGCCACTCAGCTCCTGACCTCATTACAGCCTTGGTTCAAACATGGACAAAAGAGCTGAACTCAAGAGGTGAGGTGACAGTGACTGCCCTTGACATCAAGGCAGCATTTGACCGAGTATGGCATCAAGGAGCCCTAGCAAAACTGAGGTCAATGGGAATCAGGGGGAAAACCCTCCACTGGCTGGAGTCATACCTAGCGCAAAGGAATATGGTTGTGGTTGTTGGAGGTCAATCATCTGAGCTCCAGGACATCCCTGCAGGAGTTCCTCAGGGTAGTGTCCTAGGCACAACCATCTTCAGCTGCTTCATCATCGATTTTCCTTCAATCATAAGGTCAGATGTGGGGATGTTCGCTGATGATTGCACAATGTTCAGCACCATTCGTGACTCCTCAGATACTGAAACAGTCCGATTAGAAATGCAGCAAGACTTGGACCGTATCCAGGCGTGGGCTGATAAGTGGCAAGTAACATTTGCGCCACACAAGTGCCAAGCAATAACCATCTCCCCTTGACATTCAACGGCATTACCATCGCTGAATCCTCCACTATCAACATCCTAGGGGCTACCATTGACCAGAAACTGAACAGGAGTAGCCATATAAATACCGTGGCTACAAGAAAAGGTCAGAGGCTAGGAATCCTGAGGCGAGTAACTCACCTCCTGACTCCCCAAAGCCTGTCCACCATCTACAAGGCACAAGTCAGGAGTGTGATGGAATACTCTCTACTTGCCTGAATGGGTGCAGCTCCAAAAACAATCAAGAAGCTCAACACCATCCAGGACAAAGCAGCCGCTCAGTTGGCACCCCATCGACAAACATTCACTCCCTCCACCACTGACGCACAGTGGCAGCAGTGTGTACCATCTATCAGATGCACTGCAGCAATGTACCAAGGCTCCTTAGACAGCACCTTCCAAACCCGTGACCTCTATCAACTAGAAGGACAAGGGCAGCAAATGCATCGGAACACCACCACCTGCAAGTCCCCCTCCAAGTCACACACCGACCTGACTTGGAATTATATCGCCGTTCCTTCACTGTCGCTGGGTCAAAATCCTGGAACTCCCTTCCTAACAGCACTGTGGGTTTACCTACCCCAAATGGACTGCAGCAGTTCAAGAAGGCAGCTAACCACCACCTTCTCAAGGGCAATTAGGGATGGGCAATAAATGCTGGCCTGGCCAGCAACGCCCACATCCCATGAATTAATTTAAAAAAAAAAGTACTGTATCTAAGTCCACTTTCGCCAGATCACCTCTTAGTTTTGGAAAATTTGACTTCCCCCAATCTGGAACTTTTATTCCTGTTTTATCTTTGTCCTTTTCCATGATTACGCTAAACTAACTGTATTATGGTCACTATCTCTACAATGGTCACCCACTGCTACTTCATCCACTTGCCCAGCTTCATTACTGAAGACTAAATCTAGAATTGTGCCCCCTCTCGTTGGGCTTGTTACGTGCTGGCTATAAAAGTTCCCTTGAACGCACTTCAAGAATTTTGTGCCCCCTGTGCCCTTCACAATGTATGTATTGCAGTTGATATTGGGGTAGTTGAAATCCCCAACTATTATTGCCCTATCGTTTTTGCACTCAAATTTGTCTACATATTTGTTCTTCTATCTCCCTCTCACTATTTGGGAGTCTACAGTCCACTCCTTTTAGTGTGACTGCCCCTTTTTTACTTGAGCTCCACCCACTGGGCAGCACAGTGGCGCAGTGGTTAGCACCGCAGCCTCACAGCTCCAGCAAACCAGGTTCGGTTCGGGGTACTGCCTGTGCGGAGTTTGCAAGTTCTCCCTCTGACCATGTGGGTTTCCTCCTGGTGCTCTGGTTTCGTCCCGCATGCCAAAGACTTGCAGTTGATAGGTAAATTGGCCATTGTAAAAATTGCCCCTAGTGTAGGTAGGTGGTAGGAGAATTGAGGGAAGGTGGGGATGTGAGGGGGGGAAAAAAATGGGATTAATGTAGGATTAGTATAAATGGATGGTCGGCGCGGACTCATTGGGCCGAAGGGCCTGTTTCGGTGCTGTATCTCTCTATGGTTCTATGACATATGGCCTCATTTGACGATACATTCAGCACATCATTCGTCCTCACAGCTGTTATTGATTCCTTAACCAATAATGCTGCACCCCTCCTTTTTTATCCCCCTCTCTATCCCGCTTGAAAACTCTATATCCAGGGATGGTGAACTGCCACTCTTGCCCTTCTTTAAGCCAGTTTCCATTATAGCAATGATATTGTGTTGCCATTTACTCTTGCCTTTTATGTGTTATTTTTCTACATTACAACAGTGACTACAGAGACAGAGAGTAATTAAGGCACAGAAGGCGGCCAATCAGCTCATCAAATCCATGCTGGCTTTCTGTATAGCAATCCAGTCAGTCCCACTTCCCCGCTCTATCCCTGGAACCCTGCTAGTTTATTTCCCTCAAGTGCCTATCCAATTTTCTTTTGAAATCATTGATCGTATTTGCTTCCACCACCCTCGTAGGCAGCAAGTTCCATGTCATTACCACTCAATGCTGTAAAAAGGTTCTTCCCCAGGTTGCCTTGCATCGCTTGCCCAGAACCTCAAATCTGTGACGCTAGTCTTTGTACCATCAGCTGATGATGACAGCTTTTAGTCATAGAGTCGTACAGCATAGAAACAGCCCTTCGGCCCACCGCGTCCATGCCAACCATAATGCCCATCTATACTAATCCCACCTGCCTGCATTAATTCCATATCCCTCTATGCCTTGCTCATTCAACTACCTGTCCAGATGCCTCTTAAATGTCGCAACTGTTCCTGCCTCCACCACCTCCTCTGGCAGCTCATTCCAGATATCCACTATTCTTTGTGTGAAATATTTACCCCTTTGATCCCCTTTAAACCTCCTGCCTCTCACCTTAAATCTATGCCCTCTAGTTTTAGTCACCCCTACCATGGGAAACAGACTCTGGCTATCTACCCTATCTAGGCCTCTCATAATTTTATATACCTCGATCATGTCCCCTCTCAGCCTCCTTCGCTCCAGGGAAAACAGACCCAGCCTATCCAATCTCTCTTTATAACTCAAGCCCTCCAAACCAGGCAACATCCTTGTGAATCTTTTCTGCACCCTCCCTCGCTTAATCACATCTTTCCTGTAGTGCGGCGACCAGAACTGCACACAGTACTCCAAGTGCGGCCTAACCAACGTTATGTACAACTGTAACATGACGTCCCAACTCTTGTACTCAGTGCCTAGGCCGATGAAGGCAAGCATGCCATACGCCTTCTTCACCACCCTGTCTATCTGTGTTGCCACTTTTAGGGAACTATGTACTTGCACCCCAAGGTGTCTCTGCTCAACAACACTCCCCAGGGCCCTGCCATTCACTATATATGTCCTGCCCTGGTTTAACTTCCCAAAATGCATCACTTCGCACTTGACTGCATTAAATTCCACTTGCCAATCCCTTGTCCACTTTCCCAGTTGATCTATATCCTGTTGTAACCTTAGACAACCTTCTTCACTGACCACTATACCACCAATTTTGGTGTCATCTGCAAACTTACTAATCATGCCCCTCTACATTCACATCCAAGTCATTAATACATATGACAAACAACAGGGGGCCCAGCACCGATCCCTGCGGCACACCACTGGTCACCGGCCTCCAATCTGAAAAACAGCACTCCACTGCCACCAAGCCAATTTTGTATCCAATTGGCTAGCTCACCCTGGATCCCATGTGTTCGAACCTTCTGGAACGCCTACCATGCGGAACCTCGTCAAAGGCCTTGCTAAAGCCCATGTAGATAATGTCCATCGCCCTGCCCTCATCAATCCTCTTGGTCACCTCCTCAAAAAACTCAAACAAATTCGTGAGACATAATTTCCCACGCACAAAGCCATGCTGACTATCCAAATGCATATAAATCCGGTCTCTCAGAATCCCTTCCAATAACTTTCCCACCACTGATGTAAGGCTCACCGGCCTATAGTTCCCTGGCTTATCCCTGCTGTCCTTCTTAAATAAAGGCACAACATTAGCTATCCTCCAGTCTTCCGGTACCTCACCTGTGGCTAACGATGATACAAAAATCTCTGCCAGGGGCCCAGCAATCTCCTCCCTTGCTTCCCATAGCATCCTAGGATACACCTGGTCAGGCCCTGGGGATTTATCCACCTTAATGCGCTTCAAAACCTCCAACACCTCCTCCTTTGTAATGTTGATATGCTCCAGGATATCGCTGTTCCCTCCCTTGAACTCACTAGCTTCCATGACCTTCTCCACGGTAAATACAGACGAGAAGTATTCATTTAAGACCTCGCCCATTTCCCGTGGCTCCACAAATAGATTACCACACTGGTCCTTAAGGGGACCTACTCTCTCCCTAGCTACCCTTTTACTCTTAATATACTTATAAAATCTTTTAGGATTCTCCTTTATCTTATCTGCCAGGGAAATCTCATGGCCCCTTTGCGCCCTCCTAATTTCCTTCTTAAGTGTACTCCTACATCCCCTATACTCCTTGAGGGACTCACTTGATCCCAGCTGCCTATACCTGACATATGCCTCCTTCTTTGTCCTGACCAGACACTCAATATCCCTCGTCAACCAAGGCTCCCTAAACTTGCCAGCCTTGCCCTTTCATCTAACAGGAACATGCCAGCCCTGAATTCTTCCTATCTCACTTTTATAAGCCTCCCACTTGCCAGACGTCCCTTTACCTGTAAACAGCCTCTCCCATTCAACGTTTGAGAGTTCCTGTCTGATGCCATCGAAATTAGCCTTCCCCCAATTTAGGACTTCAACCTGAGGACCAGTCCTATCCATTTCCATAACTATCTTGAATCTAATAGAGTTATGGTCACTGGTCCCAAAGTGCTCCCCCACTGAAACATCAACCACCTGCCCAGCCTCATTTCCCAAGAGGAGGTCGAGTGTAGCCCCTTCTCTAGTCGGGCCATCCACATACTGCTTCAGAAAACCACACTGGACACACTTAACAAATTCTTCCCCATCTGATCCCTTAGCACTAGGGCAGTCCCAGTCAATATTAGGGAAGTTAAAATCACCTACTATTGGGGGGCCTATAGTATAATCCCATCAAAGTGATCACCACTTTCTTATTTCTAAATTCAACCAATATGGCCTCGCTGGACATTCCCCCTGGGTTATCCTCTCGAAGTACTGTCATGATGTCCTCCCTAATCAATAGTGCAACTCTCCCTCCTCTCTTACCTCACACCGGAAGCATCAGTACCCCGGAACATTGAGCTGCCTGTCCTGCCCATCCCTCAACCACGTTTCCGTAATAGCGGTATCACAATTCCATGTACCGATCCATGCTCTGAGTTCATCTGCTTTACCTGTAAGGCTTCTTGCATTAAAGTAAATGCAGTTTAGCCTACGAGACCTTCCACGTTCCCTGTCCTGCCCCTGCCCGGCCTGCCTACTGGACTTGCTTGCTTTAACCTCTACATTTGCCTCAACTATCTCATCGGAGAGACTACTACTTTGGGTCCCACCCCTCTGCAAGACTAGTTTAAACCCTCCCGAGGAGTACTAGAAAACCTCCCTGCAAGGATATTGGTCCCCTTCCAGTTCAGATGCAACCCGTCCCTCTTGTACAAGTCACCTCTGCACCAGAAGAGATCCTAATGATCCAAGTAGCTGAAGCCCTCCCACCTACACCAGCTCTTCAGCCAGGCATTCATTTGCCTTATCCTCTTATTCATACCCTCACTAGCACATGGCACAGGGAGTAATCCTGAGATTACAACCCTAGAGGTCCTGCTTTTTAACCTTCTGCCTAACTCCCAATATTCAGTTTGCAGGACCTCATCTCTCTTCCTATGTCGTTCGTACCAATATGGACCACAACCTCTGGCTGCTCACCCTCCCCTTTCAGAATGTCCTGCAGCCGCTCCGAGACATCCTTGACCCTAGCACCAGGGAGGCAACATACCATCCTGGAGTCTCGTTTGTGGCCACAGGAACGCCTATCTGCACCCCTTACGATAGAATCCCCTATCACTATAGCTCTTCCATCCCTTTTCCTCCCCTGCTGTACAGCAGAGCCCTCCGTGGTGCCACGGACCTGACTGTTGCTGCTTTCCCCTGGGAGATCATCCCCCTCCCCCCACCCCCAACAGTATCCAAAGCGGTATACCTATTTGAGAGGGCGATGGCCACAGGGGACTCCTGTACTACCTGCCTGCGCCTACTACTCCGCCTGGTGGTCACCCATCTCTTTTCTGCCTGTGCAGCCATTACCTGCGGTGTGACCACCTCACTAAACATGCTATCCACGATGTCCTCAGCATCGCGGATGCTCCACAGTGAATCCACCCGTAGCTCCAGCTCCGTAATGCAGTCAGCTAGTAGCTGCAGATGGTTACACTTCCTGCACACTGGAAGCATCCCTGATTTTCCACATAGTGCAGGAGGAGCATATCACGGGGCTGAGCTCTCCTGTCATGACTTACCCTTAGGTTAGTTACTCCCTTAATTAAAAAATACTAATTACACTAGGGACCTTGTTCGACACACTACAATCTAAAGTCCTTAATAAGCTACGCTGAATTTAAAAAAAAACACTTTAGTAGTGCCCACCTTATCACCAGAGGTTTTTTTTTCAACAAAAAAAAAGTTCCCTTTTTTTTTGAAGATATTTAAATGCACTAACAGCAGTGACTCACCAACCAATCAGCTTGCAGCTCTCCTCAGACATCACTGTTGGCTTTTTTTTTCAAAACTCCGGCGCCCTGGAAGGACTCCTTTCCCGGAAGGCAAGAGCAGTCTCGCTCCTTCCCGCTGCCGCTGCACTTTTAAACTCTGCCAATCTCACTCTTTTCTTTGTCTACCTTATCTAAACCTGTCATAACTTTGTGCATCTCCATCAGATCTTACGCCACAACTAGAGTATTGCATTCAGTTCTGGTCCCCACACTTTAGGAAGGATGTGAGGGTGCTTGAGAGGGTGCAGAGGAAATTTACCAGAATGGTTCCAGGAATGAGGGATTTTAGCGATAAGGTTAGGTTGGAGATGCTGGGATTGTTCTCCCTGGAACAAAGGAGGATTAGGGGAGAGTCGTAGAGTAATTTCAGCACTTTTTTTGCTTTTGTCCCACAGTTTAAATTAATTACTAGCTACTTCCAGCTCTGCACCTAATTCCCACTCTTACCAGATTCTCTAAAGCCTTCACTCTCTTTCAATTTTGCCTGGCCAGCTTATGCTATGTGCTCAATCTATTGTAGTATAGTTACTATTCTATACTCATACTAATGCACACACAATTCCCTGAAACAACTTGCTTTTCTACAGGGTCTTTGCTGTAACAAAATGCCCAAGGTCTACAGTGTGTGCACCGAGCAGGAAAATAGGAGATGATAGGAGAGGTGGCCCCATGGATAAGGATGTCACAAATCCATAAATAGTTCAAGCACTCACAGAAAGAGAGAAGGTATTGCAGGACACAGAGTGTGCCAGTTTACAATGTGAGATACCAACTTTGAATTATAACTGAGCAGCAATGAAATATTCATTGTAAATAACCTGAGCAACAAAAGATTGGCATTCAAATGAACTCGCCCAGTTTAAGGTTCGCATTGAGCGTCATCAAATAATTGCACAACATGCTCTGTGTACACTGTAAACTAAATGAACGCTTTCCACAAGGGAACAGATTACTGTCATCTACAAGCTCACATATCTGGAATGCATACAGCGTTAGTTGCAATATTTGCAAAGTTTCGCCAGAAACTGCAATCGGGAATGCAGCTTGTATGAAGGTACAAACTATCGGGTATTGTAAAGTAAAGCAGCATTTGCTTTAAGGACAAATATTTGTTTTAAGAACCCCCCTGTAAATACTGACACTATCTTGGTGACCCCTGAAATGTTGACACACTGCCTCTATTAGTACTTCTGGGGACTCCTATAAATAGTGCCACACTCGTGGAGAGGTCATTTAGACTTCACCCCATTAAATGTCCCAATCCCAGGGACACCCTATAATTATTGACACAGTTCCAGGCCCATGTAAACAGTGGAAAATTCTTAGGGACTGGCTGTTAATGCTGGAAGAATCTCAGGGCCCCAGTACAAATAGTAATGTACCTCTGGCAATCTCTTAATAGTAACACATTCCCAGGGACCCCCTACAGTAGCAATTTCACAGGAATCCCTTGTAATGGCAGCACACTTCCAAGAACCCTCCATTAATAGTGATACATTGGTCAGGAACCCTGTTAATACTTGTGCACTCAAATAGACCTTCTGTAAATACCGGCGCACTCCCAGAGACTCCTGTTAATAGTCATACCTGTATAGTGATTAGGACGTGCACCCGAACAGTTGCTACCTGAACTCTGAATATCTGAGACCAGAAGCTGAAAAGACCTGTGCTCAGACAGTAGACAGACTGGAAGTGACTAATAACAGTCGGTATCAACCAAGCTACTACCAAATTTCTACTTTGTGTAAGCGCTCCCTTCAACAGTTCACCGATAAATAAAGCATGTGGGTTGGCATGGAGAGAGAGGTAACCAGGTTCGCTGGACAGTAAGACATCATACACAAGTAAGGAAGTGGATTGTCCATGGTCCCTTGAGAAATCCTCTTTCGAGGTTAGCATTTTGTCATAGTGGGAGCAGTCTACAGTCCTGGGGCTGTGCCAAACATTCACTATATAAACAGTGCTAAGCTGCCAAGCAACAATATCTTTAGCCTTGAAAATCTAAACATAAACATACAAAAAGAAATGAATGAAACAAGACTTCACTAATCCAACCAGTGTTACTAATACTTTCAATCACTTGTAAAAGGCACAAACCCCAAACTCACCAAAGGGCAGTCTCAACTGCTACCATCTGATTGTCAATCAAGAGACCAGCACCTGCACAAACTGAGGAGACATCTAAGGAAAAGCCAATTTATCTGATGGGCAGCTCTTGAATCCTTTTCAGAATGTGACAACATTACTGATAATCTCTCATTCTTTGGCCTCCTTGTTTCGGGAGACAATGGGTAAGCGCCTGGAGGTGGTCAGTGGTTTGTGGAGCAGCCTGGAGTGGCTATAAAGGCCAATACTAGAGTGACAGACTCTTCCACAGGTGCTGCAGAAAAATATGGTTGTCGGGGCTGTTACACAGTTGGCTCCCCCCTTGCGCTTCTGTCTTTTTTCCTGCCAACTGCTAAGTCTCTTCGACTCGCCACACTTTAGCCCCGCCTTTATGGCTGCCCACCAGCTCTGGCGATCACTGGCAACGGACTCCAACGACTTGTGATCAATGTCACAGGACTTCATGTCGCGTTTGCAGACGTCTTTAAAGCGGAGACATGGACGGCCGGTAGGTTTGATACCAGTGGCGAGCTCGCTGTACAATGTGTCCTTGGGGATCCTGCCATCTTCCATGCGGCTCACATGGCCAAGCCATCTCAAGCGCCGCTGACTCAGTAGTGTGTATAAGCTGGGGAGGTTTGCCGCCTCGAGGACTTCTGTGTTGGAGATGCGGTTCTGCCACCTGATGCCAAGGATTCTCCGGAGGCAGCGAAGATGGAATGAATTGAGACGTCGCTCTGGGCTGACATACGTTGTCCAGGCCTCGCTGCCATAGAGCAAGGTACTGAGGACACAGGCCTGATACACTTGGACTTTGGTGTTCCGTGTCAGTGCGCCATTTTCCCACACTCTCTTGGCCAGTCTGGACATAGCAGTGGAAGCCTTTCCCATGCGCTTGTTGATTTCTGCATCGAGAGACAGGTTACTGGTGATAGTTGAGCCTAGGTAGGTGAACTCTTGAACCACTTCCAGAGCATGGTCGCCGATATTGATGGATGGAGCATTTCTGACGTCCTGTCCCATGATGTTCGTTTTCTTGAGGCTGATGGTTAGGCCAAATTCGTTGCAGGCAGCCGCAATCCTGTCGATGAGTCTCTGCAGACACTCTTCAGTGTGAGATGTTAAAGCAGCATCGTCAGCAAAAAGGAGTTCCCTGATGAGGACTTTCCGTACTTTGGTCTTCGCTCTTAGACGGGCAAGGTTGAACAACCTGCCACCTGATCTTGTGTGGAGGAAAATTCCTTCTGAAGACTTGAACGCGTGTGAGAGCAGCAGGGAGAAGAAAATCCCAAACAGCGTAGGTGCGAGAACACAGCCCTGTTTCATGCCAATTAGGATAGGAAAGGGGTCTGATGAGGTGCCACTATGCTGAATTGTACCTTTCATATTGTCATGGAATGAGGTGATGATACTTAGTAGCTTTGGTGGACATCCGATCTTTTCTAGTAGTCTGAAGAGACCACGTCTGCTGACGAGGTCAAAGGCTTTGGCGAGATCAATGAAAGCAATGTAGAGGGGCATCTGTTGTTCTTGGCATTTCTCCTGTAGCTGGCGAAGGGAGAACAGCATGTCAATGGTCGATCTCTCTGCTCGAAAGCCACACTGTGCCTCAGGGTAGACACGCTCGGCCAGCTTCTGGAGCCTGTTTAAAGCGACTCGAGCGAAGACTTTCCCCACTATGCTGAGCAGGGAGATTCCACGGTAGTGGTTGCAGTCACCGCGGTCACCTTTGTTTTTATAGAGGGTGATGATATTGGCATTGCGCATGTCCTGGGGTACTGCTCCCTCGTCCCAGCACTAGCAAAGCAGTTCGTAGAGTGCCGAGAGCATAGCAGGCTTGACATTCTTGATTATTTCAGGGGGAATGCCGTCCTTCCCGGGGGCTTTTCCACTGGCGAGAGAATCAATGGCATCACTGAGTTCCGATTTTGTTCGCTGTACGTCCAGCTCATCCATGACCGGTAGAGGCTGGGCTGCATTGAGGGCAGTCTCTGTGACAACATTCTCCCTGGAGTACAGTTCTAGATAGTGCTCAACCCAGCGGTCCATCTGTTTGCGTTGGTCAGTGATTGTGTCCCCTGATTTAGATTTGAGGGGGGTGATCTTCTTGATGGTTGGCCCAAAAGCTCTCTTAATGCCATCATACATTCCTCTGATGTTTCCGGTGTCTGAGGCCAGCTGAATATGACTGCATAGGTGTTGCCAGTAGTCATTTGCGCAGCGCCTGGCTGTTCTTTGTGCAGCGCTTCTGGCTGTTTTAAGTGCTACGGATGTTAACTTGCTGGGGGCTTTCTTGTAATTCAGCAGTACAATGCGCTTAGCGGCTATGACAGGTTCCAGCTCTTCAAAATGAGATTGAAACCAGTCTGCATTCCGCTTCACACGTTTGCCATTGGTGGTCATGGCTGACTCATAGATGGCGTCTCTGACGTGGGCCCACTTGGTCTCTGCAACCCCTGTGAGAGTGTTTTGAAGGGCTTTTTCAAGTGAATTTAGAAATTTTTCTAACAGCTGTGGATAAGAAATTCTGCTGGCATTGATGCGTGGGTGGCCCTCTGCTTGGAGTGATGCAACTTCTTTGGTTTGAGTCTAACCTTGCAGCACACCAGGGAGTGGTCGGTGTCGCAGTCTGCACTGTGGAAGCTGCGTGTGATTTGAACACAGTTTGAGGAGGCTCGCCTTGTGACGATGAGGTCCAGCTGGTGCCAATGACGTGATCTAGGGTGCCTCCAAGAAACCTGGTGACAGGGTTTAGTGTGAAAGAACGAGTTGGTGATGCACAACTTCAAAGCGCCCGCGGGAGATGTAAGGCTCATAGCGCATCTGCAGTGCAATGTCGGCGAATTCCTGTTGGTACTGGCGCCCGAGGCTGTCACCCAGCTCCCAGAAGACGCAGATGAGCTTTCCCGGCATCGATAGTGGGAACTGATGAAATGCTTTATTACCTGCACCTCTTCCCCACCCCCCGCCCCCCCGCTTCCCCTTCCCAGCTCCACTCCCCTACACCCTCTTCCCCCACCCCCTCCCCCCTCGCAACCCCTTCCCAGCTCCCCATTCGCACCATCTTCCCCCTGCACCCCCCCACCCCTCTACAGCCCCCTTCCAAGCTCCCCCTCGCATCCCCTTCCCTCCACCCCTCCCCCTCACACCCCCTCCTCCCACTGGCATCCACCTATTCCTGAGCAGAGGCCCTAACAACCCCACTGCCTTGTGGGCGTCTTGGGAGAGTCCAAGGCGAAGGGAGTAAACCCCAACAGAAAATCTGGAGCGGAACCACATAGGCGGTCATGTGTCACCTTTGACATGTTTCCGGCAGTTCCTGCAGCCATACCAGTGCCAAACATCGTGCTCTGCACTCCTTTGGACCCCACCAGGAAGGCCGAGAGGGGGGTTTTGATGCTTGGGCATCTCACAACCTCCATACATTCGCCCAGGCATGCGCCATCGAGAGGTCACTCCATAGTCGCCTCACAGCGACCGAAACAACACAGAAGGCAGCAGTTACGGGTTATAAGTCAAGCTCAATTGGCGTATAGATTGGGCGCCACGGGTTGCCTTTGTCGGTGAGAGGGGTCATCGCACCTCACTGGACAGCTACCGCCCGTCTCAAACCGGTCAATAAGGTTCTGTCCAGCCACAGTCCACCTGCTTCAATGGGTGCTTGGAGCTCAGGGTCATTGCCCGAAAAGCGGACTGCAACACCGCACCAAGCAGCACGTAAAAAGGAAGGTGGTACCAGCCTTTCGTTTTGCAAGCTGGAATGTCAGAACTATGTGTCCTGGCCTGTGGGAAGACGTTACACAAATCAACAATTCTCGGAAGACCGCCATCATTAACAACGAGCTCAGTAGACTCAATGTGGACATTGCAGCACTTCAGGAGAGACGCCTCCCTGCGTGTGGATCTCTAACAGAGCAAGACTACACCTTCTTCTGGCAGGGTAGGGATCCTGAAGAACCAAGACAGCATGGAGTGGGCTTCGCCATCAGAAACTCCTTGCTCAGTATGATAGAACCACCTTCAAATGGCTCGGAACGCATACTGTCCATCCGACTGCTCATTGCCTCTGGTCCAGTACACCTACTCAGCATCTATGCTCCAACACTCTGCTCCCCACCTGGAGATAAAGACCAGTTCTACGAGGAACTCCATAATATCATTAGTAGCATCCCCAATACCGAACATCTGTTCCTGCTGGGGGACTTTAATGCCAGGGTTGGGGCCGACCATGACTCATGGCCCTCCTGCCTTGGGTGCTATGGCATTGGAAGGATGAATGAGAATGGACAAAGACTGCTTGAGTTGTGTACCTATTATAATTACTGATAATACTGTGGTCAGTACTGCTCTGAACTTTCCCCTCATTATTCCTGAAGGGTAGGCGGTGGCGTAGTGGTATTATCACTGGAATAGTAAGCCAGAGACCCAGGGTATTGCTCTGGGGACACGGGTTCGAATCCCACCACAGCAGAAGGTGGAATTTGAATTTAATTAATAAAAAAAAATCTGGAATTAAAAACTAGTCTAATGATGACCATGAAACCATTGTCGATTGCTGTAAAAACCCGTCTGGTTCACTAATGTCCTTCAGGGAAGGAAATCTGCTGTCCTTACCTGGTCTGGCCTACATGTGACTCCAGACCCACAGCAATGTGGTTAACTCTTACATGCCCTCTGAAATGGCCTAGCAAGCCACTCAGTTGCACCAAACCTCTACGAAGGTAATAAAAAGGAATGAAAGCGGACGGACCACCCGGCATCGACCTAGGCACCGGAAACGACAACGGCAAACCCAGCCCTGTTGACCCTGCAAAGTCCTCCTTACTAACATCTGGAGGCTTGTGCCAAAGTTGGGAGAGCTGTCCCACAGACTAGTCAAGTAACAGCCTGACATAGCCATACTCACGGAATCATACCTTACAGACAATGTCCCAGACACTGCAATCACTATCCCTGGGTATGTCCTGTCCCACTGGCAGGACAGACCCAGCAGAGGTGGTGGCACAGTGGTATACAGTCGGGAGGGAGTTGCCCTGGGAGTCCTCAAAATCGACTCCGGACCCCATGAAGTCTCATGGCATCAGGTCAAACATGGGCAAGGTAACATCCTACTGAATACCACCTAAAGCCCTCCCTCAGCTGATGACTCAGTACTCCACCATGTTGAACACCACTTGGAGGAAGCACTGACGGTGGCAATGGCACAAAATGTACTCTCTCTGGGTGGGGACTTCAATGTCCACCACCAAGAGTGGCTCAGTAGCACCACTACTGACCGAACTGGCTGAGTCCTAAAGGACATAGCTGCTGGACTGGGTCTGCGGCAGGTGGTGGGGGAACCAACACGAGGGAAAAACATACTTGACATCGTCCTCACCAATCTACCTGCCGCAGACGCTTCTGTCCATGACTGTATTGGTAGGAGTGACCATCGCACAGTCCTTGTGGAGACGAAGTCCCGCCGTCACATTGAGGATACCGCCATCGCGTTGTGTGACACTATCACCGTGCTAAATGGGATAGATTTCGAACAGATCTCGCAATGCAAAACTGGGCATCCATGAGGTGCAGTGGGCCATCAGCAGCAGCAGAATTGTACTCCACCACAATCTGTAACCTCATGGCCCGGCATATCCCCCACTCTACCATTACCATCAAGCCAGGAGACCAACCCTGGTCCATGAAGAGTGCAGGAGGGCATGTCAGGAGCAGCACCAGGCATACCTCAAAATGAGGTGTCAACCTGGTGAACACAGAACATCGAACATAGAACAGTATAGCACAGTACAGGCCCTTCGGCGCACGATGTTGTGCCGACCCTTTAACCTACTCTAAGATCAAACTACCTACATACCCTTCATTCTACTATCATCCATGTACCTATCCAAGAGTCGCTTAAATGTCCCTAATGTATCTGCTTCTACTACCACCGCTGGCAGTGCATTCCACGCACCCACCACTCTCTGTGCAAAGAACCTACCTCTGACATCTCCCTAAACCTTCCTCCAATCACCTTAAAATTATGCCCCCTGGTGATAGCCCATTCCGCCCTGCGAAAAAGTCTCTGGCTATCCACTCTATCTATGCCTCTCATCAAGTGGTACACCTCTATCAAGTCACCTCTCATCCTTCTTCGCTCCAATGAGAAAAGCCCGAGCAGCCTCAACCTTTCTTCATAAGACATTCCCTCCAGTCCAGGCAGCATCCTGGTAAATCTCCTCTGCACCCTCTCTAAAGCTTCCACATCCTTCCGATAATGAGGCGACCAGAACTGAACACAATATTCCAAGTGTGGTCTAACCAGGGCTTGATAGAGCTGCAGCATAACCTCGCGGCTCTTAAACTCAATCCCCCTGTTAATGTGGCGCAGTGGTTAGCACTGCAGCCTCACATCTCCAGCGACCCGGGTTCAATTCTGGGTACTGCCTGTGTGGAGTTTGCAAGTTCTCCCTGTGTCTGCGTGGGTTTTCTCCGGGTGTTCCGGTTTCCTCCCACAAGCCAAAAAGACTTGCAGGTTAATAGGTAAATTGGCCATTATAAATTTCCCCGAGTATAGGTAGGTGGTAGGGAAATATAGTGACAGGTGGGAATGTGGTAGGAATATGGCGTTAGTGTAGGATTAATATAAATGGGTGGTTGATGGTCGGCACAGACTCGGTGGGGCGAAGGGCCTGTTTCAGTGCTGTATCTCTAAACTAAACTAAACTAAACACCCCATACGTCTTCTTAACAACCCTATCAACTTGGGTGGCAACTTTGAGGGATCTATGGACGTGGACCCCAAGATCCCTCTGTTCCTCCACACTACCAAGAATCCTGTCTTTAAGCCTGTATTCTGCATTCAAATTCGACCTTCCAAAATGAATCACTTCACACTTGTCCAGGTTGAACTCCATCTGCCACTTCTCAGCCCAGCTCTGCATCCTGTCAATGTCCCGTTGCAACCTGCAACAGCCTTCCACACTATCCACAACTCCAGCAATCTTTGTGTCATCGCAAACTTACTAACCCAGCCTTCCACTTCCTCATCCAAGTCATTTATAAAAATCACAAAGAGCAGAGGTCCCAGAACAGATCCCTGCTGAACACCACTGGTCACCGAGCTCCAGGCTGAATACTTTCCATCTACTACCACCCTCTGTCTTCTATGGGCCAGCCAATTCTGTATCCAGACAGCCAAATTTCCCTGTATCCCATGCCTCCTTACTTTCTGAATCAGCCCACCATAGGGAACCTTATCAAACGCCTTGCTAAAATCCATATACACCACATCCACTGCTCTTCCTTCATCAATGTGTTTTGTCACATCTTCAAAGAATTCAATAAGGCTTGTGAGGCATGACCTGCCCCTCACAAAGCCATGCTGACTGTCTCTAATCAAACTATGCTTTTCCAAATAATCATAAATCCTGTCCCTCAGAATCCTCTCCAATAATTTGCCCACCACCGACGTAAGACTGACTGCTCTGTAATTCCCAGGGTTATCCCTATTCCCTTTCTTGAACAAGGAAATAACATTTGCCACCCTCCAATCATCTGGTACTACTCCAGTGGACAGTGAGGACGCAAAGATCATCGCCAAAGGCGCGGCAATCTATTTCCTCGCTTCCCTTGGGTATATCCCGTCTGGCCCCGGGAACTTATCTGTCCTCATGTCTTTCAAAATTTCCAGCACATCCTCCTTCTTAACATCAACCTGTTCGAGCATATCAGCCTGTTTCACGCTGTCCTCACAAACGACAAGGTCCCTCTCACTAGTGAATACTGAAGCAAAGTATTCATTAAGGACCTCTCCTACCTCCTCCGACTCCAGGCACAAGTTCCCTCCACTATCCCTGATCGGCCCTACCCTCACTCTGGCCATCCTCTTGTTCCTCACATAAGTGTAGAACGCCTTGGGATTTTCCTTAATCCTACCCGCCAAGACTTTTTCATGTCCCCTTCTAGCTCTCCTAAGTCCATTCTTCAGTTCCTTCCTGGCTACCTTGTCACCCTCTAGAACCCTGTCTGATCCTTGCTTCCTCAACCTTAAGGAAGCTTCCTTCTTCCTCTTGATTGACTGTTCCATATCTCTTGTCATCCAAGGTTCCTTCATCCTACCATCCCTTCCTTGCCTCATCGGGACAAACCTATCCAGCAGTCGCAGCAAGTGCTCCCTAAACAACCTCCACATTTCTGTCGTGCATTTCCCTGAGAACATCTGTTCCCAATTTATGCTCCCCAGTTCCTGCCTAATAGCATTGTAATTCCCCCTTCGCCAATTAAATATTTTCCCATCCCGTCTGCTCCTGTCCCTCTCCATGACTACAGTAAAGGTCAGGGATTTGTGATCACTATCACCGAAAAGCTCTCCCACCGAGAGATCTGCCACTTGGCCTGGTTCGTTGGCAAGCACCAAGTCCAACATAGCCTCCCCTCTAGTCGGCCTATCTACGCATTGAGTCAGGAAACCTTCCTGGACACACCTGACAAAAACTGCTCCATCCAAACTATTTGCACTAAGGAGGTTCCAATCAATATTAGGGAAGTTGAAGTCACCCATGATAACAACCCTGTTACTTCTGCACCTTTCCAAAATCTGCCTCCCAATCTGTTCCTCCGTCTCTCTGTTGCTATTGGGGGGTCGAGAGAAAACTCCCAATAAAGTGACTGCTCCTTTCCTGTTTCTGACTTCCACCCATAATGACTCAGTAGACAAACCCTCCTCGACGACCTCCGTTTCTGCAGCTGTGATACTATTCCTGATTAGCAATGCCACTCCCCCACCTCTTTTCCCTCCCTCCCTATTCCTTTTGAAACATCTAAACCCCGGAACATCCAACATCCATGTCTCCGTAATGGCCACAACATCGTAGCTCCAAGTACTGATCCATGCTCTAAGCTCATCACCCTTATTCCTGACACTTCTTGCGTTAAAATAGACACACTTCAACCCATCATACTGGCTGCAACTTTGCCCTGTCAACTTTCTAACCTTCCTCATAGACTCTCTGCACTCTGTATCTCCCTGTTCAACAGCTACCCCAAACACTGATCCGTAGCTCCGGTTCCCATCCCCCTGCCAAACTAGTTTAAACCCTCCCGAAGAGCTCTAGCAAACCTCCCGCCCAGGATATTGGTGCCCCTTCAGTTCAGATGCAACCCGTCCTTCTTGTTTAGGTCCCACCTTCCCCAGAAGGTATCCCAATGATCCACATATCTGAAACCCTCCCTCCTCCACCAGCTCTGTAGCCACGTGCTCAGCTGCGCTCGCTCTCTGTTTCTAGCCTCACTAGCACGTGGCACCGGTATCAATCCTGAGATTACTACTCTGCTCGTCCTGCCTTTCAGCTTCCAACCTAACTCCCTATTCGCTTTTCAGGTCCTCATCCCTTTTCCTAGCTATGTCATTGGTACTGATGTGTACCACGACTTCTGGCTGCTCCCCCTCCCCCTTAAGAATCCTGTAGACTCGATCCGAGACATCCCTGACCCTGGCACCCGGGAGGCAACATACCATCCGGGAGTCTCGTTCGCGTCCACAGAATCTCCTGTCTGTTCCTCTAACCACTGAATCTCCTATCACTATCGCTCTCCTATTCTCCCCCCTTCCCTTCTGAGCCACAGAGCCAGGCTCAGTGCCAGAGACCTGGCCGTTGTGGTTTTCCCCTGGTAGGTCATCCCCCTTAACCGTATCCAAAACAGTATACTTATTATTGAGGGGAATGTACACAGGGGATCCCTGCTCTGTGCACCTATACCCTTTCCCTCCCCTGACGGTCATCCAGCTACCTTTATCCTGTAACTTAGCTGTTACTACTTCCCTATAACTGCTCTCTATCACCCCCTCAGCCTCCTGAATGATCCGAAGTTCATCCAGCTCCAGTTCCCTAACGCGGTCTGTGAGGAGCTGGGGTTGGGTGCACTTCTCACAGGTGAAGTCAGCAGGGACACAAGTGGTGACCCTTACCTCCCACATCCTGCAAGAGGAGCATGCAACTGCCCTAGCTTCCAACCCCTCTGCTCTAAATTGACAAAAGAGATTTAAAAGAAAATAAAGGAAAACCTTAACTTACCAAACCCTCCACACAAGAGTCCTTTTTTTTTGGTTAGAGGAGGAGGATGGGTGGGAGACACTACACGTGTAGTGTTTCGGGTTTAGCCACTGCCCTAATATATAAGTTCACTTACCCAGCAGTCCCCGTGTCCGCGTCCGCCGAATCACGAGGTAAGTACTTTATTGTGAAACTTACCTTCCCGGCTGCCCCCTGGCTCGCGCTCTCACCGCTCCAGCTGTTCAAATGGAAGAAAGAAATACTCACCAATCACTTACCAGCTCTCCTGTGAGATCCCATAACCAACAGATCAGATCTAAGCTCTGCAGTCCTGCCACATCCAGCCGTGAACGGTGGTGGACAATTAAACAACTAACTGGAGGAGGTGGCTCCACAAATATCCCCATCCTCAATGATGGGGGAGCCCAGCACATCAGTGCGAAAGATAAGGCAGAAGCATTTGCAACAATCTTCAGCCAGAAGTGCCAAGTTGCTGATCCATCTCAGCCTCCTCCTGAAGTCCCCAGCATCACAGATGACAGACTTCAGCCAATTCGATTCCCTCCGCGTGATATCAAGAAACGACTGAAGGAACTGGATACTGCAAAAGCAATGGGCCCTGACAATATTCCGGCAATAGTACTGAAAGACCTGTGCTCCAGAACTATCCGCGCCCCTAGCCAAGCTGTTCCAGTACAGCTACAAGACTGGCATCCACCCTGCAATGTGGAAAATTGCCCAGGTATGTCCTGTACACAAAAAGCAGGACAAATCCAACCCGGCCAATTACCGCCCCATCAGCCTACTCTCGATCATCAGTAAAGTGATGGAAGGTGTCATCAACAGTGCCATCAAGTGGCACTTGCATAGCAATAATCTGCTCAAAGACGCTCAGTTTGGCTTCCGCCAGGGCCACTCAGCTCCTGACCTCATTACAGCCTTGGTTCAAACATGGACAAAAGAGCTGAACTCAAGAGGTGAGGTGAGAGTGACTGCCCTTGACATCAAGGCAGCATTTGACCGAGTATGGCATCAAGGAGTTCCTCAAGGTAGTGTCCTCGGCCCAACCATCTTCAGCTGCTTCATCAATGACCTTCCTTCAATCATAAGGTCAGAAGTGGGGATGTTCGCGGATGATGGCATAATGTTCAGCACCATTCGTGACTCCTCAGATACTGAAGCAGTCAGTGTAGAAATGCAGCAAGACCTGGACAATATGCAGGCTTGGGCTGATAAGTGGCAAGTAACATTTGCGCCACACAAGTGCCAGGCATTGACTATCTCCAACAAGAGAGAATCTAACCATCTCCCCTTGACATTCAACAGCATTGCCATTGCTGAATCCCCCACTATCAACATCCTAGGGGCTACCATTGACCAGAAACTGAACTGGAGTAGCCATATAAATACCGTGGCTACAAGAGCAGGTCAGAGGCTAGGAATCCTGAGGCGAGTAACTCACCTCCTGACTCCCCAAAGCCTGTCCACCATCTACAAGGCACAAGTCAGGAGTGTGATGGAATACTCTCTACTTGCCTGGATGGGTGCAGCTCCAACTACACTCAAGAAGCTCGACACCATCCAGGACAAAGCAGCCCGCTTGATTGGCACCCCATCTACAAACATTCACTCCCTCCACCACTGACGCACAGTGGCAGCAGTGTGTACCATCTACAAGATGCACTGCAGCAATGCACTAAGGCTCCTTAGACAGCACCTTCCAAACCCGCGGCCTCTACCAACTAGAAGGGACAAGGGCAGCAAATACATGGGAACACCACCTCCTGCAAGTTCCCCTCCAAGTCACACACCATCCTGACTTGGAACTATATTGCCGTTCCTTCACTGTCGCTGGGTCAAAATCCTGGAACTCCCTTCCTAACAGCACTGTGGGTGTACCTATCCCAAATGGACTGCAGCAGTTCAAGAAGGCAGCTCACCACCACCTTCTCAAGGGCAATTAGGGATGGGCAATAAATGCTGGCCTGGCCAGCGTCGCCCACATCCAATGAATGAATAAAAAAAACTTCAGTCCTACTTACTCTTTCTCTTCCTCATATCCTCACCATGTTGACATCAAGATCAGTCGCCCTGTGTCCGAGTCAAACTCATTCTTTTCCAGACCCAAAATTATAGAATGCTTACTTCACCTAGTCACCTCTTCTTCCTAAATTTGGTGCCACATCATCACAGCTTCTTGATTTATATGGTCTTACTCTTTCCACTCTCGCCAGTGTTTCACACTCTGGACAACAATCACTCCATGGCACTCCCCCTCCCCACCTACCTCCCTTCCCCCCCCCACCCCACCTCCCTTCCCCCTCCACACCTTCCACAAACAATAAATAGATATATGAAAGAGTGGAAGAGTCATAACAAGGTGTCAATACATAAAAACAACCAAAACATACCAACAAATTAAAACATCTTACACGTCACAAAAATTAAAAACTTTTAAATGTAAATTTTGTATCAGGTTTAATTAAAAGTCCCACACACTGCACAAGGATTAAAATTGTGTGACATCATGGGATTGAAAATAACTTGTTCTGGTTCCTCCTTCATCCCCAAATAAAAGTAGTTTTATTTAGAGATAGAGCACTGAAACAGGCCCTTCGGCCCACCGAGTCTGTGCCGACCAACAACCACCCATTTATACTAATCCTACATTAATCCCATATTCCCTACCACATCCGCACCATTCTCCTACCACCTACCTACACTAGGGGCAATTTACAATGACCAATTTATCTATCAACCTACTAGTCTTTGGCTGTGGGAGGAAACCGGAGGACCCGGCGGAAACCCACGCGGTCACAGGGAGAACTTTCAAACTTCGCACAGGCAGTACCCAGAACTGAACCCGGGTCGCTGGAGCTGTGATGCTGCGGTGCTCACCACTGCGCCACTGTGCCGCCCAAAGGCATTCCCACATTCATTGATTATTCCATCACAGACACGGACTCAATGGGCCAAACAGCCTCCTTCTGTGCCATAAACAATTCTATGACATGAGCCCCTAGAATTTTGGCCCCTTTCGGTTTCAGAAAACAAGCAACATAGAACAGCTGATGAAATCCATTAAAAAGAGCTGGAGAAGTAGCTGGTTAAGAATGAGACTCAAATGGGGAAAAGAATGGGTGCCACACTGCAATAAACTAAGGTCTTTCACTCTCAGCTGATCCAATGAATCCTGAACTGTTGGGTTTAAAGTGCCTTCTCTCTGCCAGCAGTGATGGAAACTGGGCCGCCTCAATCCAGCAGCAAAAAACAATACCAAGCTTTCATGCAGAGACTGTAGATAAGAGATAGAGACAAATCTGAGGGGGCTCTCTTCTCAAGATGGGATTGAGCAACTTTGTTAGGACAGGGTAGAGAGAACTTTACTCTGCATTGAACCCATGCTGTACGTGCCCTGGGAATGTTAAATGGGATAGTGTAGAGGAAGCTTTACTTTGTATCTAACCTATGCTATACCTGCCCGTGGAGTGCTCAACAGGAGTAATAGATGTCTGAAATAGAATTTTCCATTTCCTCGAGCTAATGTTGAGAACAGCCAAAAAGTTACCAAAAGAATTGAAGGATTGATAATTATATAGTAGGTGAAATATGGTATGTCCTTTGTTCAGGGGATGTGGGCATTGCTGGCTAGGAGCATTTCTTGCCCATTCCCAATTGACCTCGAGAAGGTGGTGGTGGTGAGCTGCCTTCTTGAACGGCTGCAATCCTTGGGGTGCAGGTACACCAACAGTGCTGTTCGGAAGGAAGTTCCAAGATTTTGACCCAACGACAGTGAAGGAACGGTGATATAGTTCCAAGTCAGGACGGTGTGTGGACTTGGAGGGGAACTTGCAGGTGGTGGTGTTCCCATGAGTCTGCTACCTTCTAGGTGATAGAGATCACAGATTTGGAAGGTGCTGTCGAAGGAGCCTTGGTGAGTTGCTGCACTGCATCTTGTAAATGGTGCACATTGCTGCCACTGTGCATCAGTGGGGAGGGAGTGAATTTTAAAGGTGGCGGATGGGAGCCAGTCAAGCGGCTGCCTTGTCCTGGATGGCGTTGACCTCCTTGAATGTTGTTGGAGCTTCACCCATCCAGGCAAGTGGAGAGTATTCCATTGCACTCCTGACTTGTGCCTTGTAGATGGTGGACAGGCATTGGGGAGACAGGAGGTGAGATCTCATGGAAGAATTCCCAGCCTTTGGCCTGCTCTTATAGCCACAGCATTTGTGGCTAGTCCAGTTCAGTTTCTGGTCAATGGTAACCCCCAGAATGTTGGAATTTAGAAGAGTCAGAGGTGACTTGATTGAAACATATAAGATCCTGAGGGGTAGATGTGGAAAGGATGTTTCCCCTTGTGGGAGAATTTCAAACTAGAGGTCAGTGTTTTAAAATAAAGGGTTGCCCATTTAAGACAGAGATGAGGAGAAATCTTTTCTCTCAGAGGGTCGTGTCTGTTTGAAATTCTCTTCCTCAAAAGGCACTGGAAACAGAGTCTTTTAATATTTTTAAGGCAGAGGCAGATAGATTCTTGATAAGCAAGGGGGTGAAAGGTTATCGGGGGTAGGTGAAAATGTGGAGCAATCAGTTCAGCCATGAACTTATTGAATGGCGGAGCGGGCTCAAGGGGTCAAGTGGCCTACTCCTGCTTCTATTTCGTACGTTTGTATGATGGTGGGGGATACAGTGATGGTAATGCCATTGAATGTTAAGGGGAGATGGTTAGATTCTCTCTTGTTTGAGATGGTCATTGCCTGGTACTTGTGTGGGTAGAATGTTACTTGCCATTTATCAGCCCAAGCCTAGATGTTGTCCAGATCTTGTTGTATCTGAGGAGTCGCAAATGGTGCTGAACATTGTGCCATCATCTGCAAACATCCCCATTTCTGACCTCATGATGGAGGGACCAAGGCTGTCTGGAACGGAGTGAGCCTGTCAAATTCCAAACTGAGCATTGGTGGGCAGATTATTGATCAGAAGGTGCTGCTTGATAGCACTGTCACCAACACCTTCCATCACTTTGCTTATGATTGAGAGTCGACTGATAGGCTGGTAGTTGGCCAGATTGGACTTTTCTTGAATTTTGTGGATAGGACATAGCTGGGTAATTTTCAATATTGTCTGGTAGAAGCCAGTGTTGTAGCTGTACTGAAACAGCTTGGTTAGGGGCACAGCTGGCACGTAACATAAATGGGAGCAATAGAAGGCCATTCGGTCCCTCGAGCCTGCTCCACCATTCAATAAGATCATGGCTGATCTGATTGTGGCCCTAACTCCACTTTCCTGCCTGCCCCATAAACCTCAACTCACTTGAAGATCAAAAATTTGACTAACTCAGCCTTGAATATATTCAATGACCCAGCCTCCACTGCTCTCTGGGTTAGAGAATTCCAAAGATTAACGACCCTCAGATGAAATTCCCCCTCATCTCTGTCTTAAATGGGAGAGCGCTTATTCTGAAACTGTACTCTCCAGTTCTGGATTCCCCCATGAGGGCAAATACGCTATCAGCATTTACCCTGTGAAGTCCCCTCAGAATCTTGTGTTTCAATAAGATCATCTCTCATTCTTCTAAGCTCCAATCAGTACAAGGTCAACCTGCTCAATCTTTCCTCATAAGACAACCTCTTCATCCCAAGAATCAGCCTAGCGAACCTTCTCTGAACTGCCTTCAATGCAACTTTATATCCCTCCTAAATAAGAAAACCAAATCTGTATGCAGTACACTAAGTATGATCTCACCAACGCTCTGTACAGTTGTAGCAAGAATTACTTACTTTTATACTCCACCCCCCTTGCAGTAATGGCCTGCATCCTAAGGTCTTAAAAGAAATGGCTGCAGAAATAGTGGATGCATTGATTGTAACCTTCCAAAATTGCCTCGATTCTGGAAAGGTTCCAGTGGATTGGAAAAGCGCAAATGTAACATCTCTATTCAAGAAAGGGGCAGGGGTGGGTGCGAAAATGGTAGAATCCATTATTAAGGAAGTAGTAGCAGGTCACTTAGAAAATCATAATAGAAAAAAAACAGGAAGAGTAGGCCATTTGGCCCATTCAGGCCTGCTCTGCCATTCAAAAAAGATCATGGCTGATCGTTTAATTCAGTACCCTGTTCCCGCTTTCTCCCCATATCCCTTGATCCCTCTGGCATTAATATATCTATCTCCTTCTTGAATATATTTAATGACTTGGCCTCTACTGCCTTCTGCGGTAGAGAATTCCACAGGTTCACCATCCTGAGTGAAGAAATTTCTCCTCATCTCGGTTCTAAAAGGCATACCCCGTATCCTGAGACTGTGACCCCTGGTTCTGGACTCCCCAGTCATTGGAACATCCTCCCTGCATCTAGCCTGTCAAGTCCTGTTAGAATTTTACAGGTTTCTGGTTTACAGATCCCCTCATTCTTCGAAACTCTAGTGAATATAGGCCTAGTCGATCCAATCTCTCCTCATACATCAATCCTGCCATCCCAGGGATCAGCCTAGTAAATCTTCTTTGCACTCCCTCCATGGCAAGAACATCCTTTCTCAGATAAGGAGACCAAAACTGCACACAATATTCCAGGTGTGGCCTCAACAAGGCCCTGTATAATTGCAGCAAGACATACCTGCTCCTGTACTCAAATCCTCTCACTATGAAGGCCAACATACCATTTGCCTGTTTTACCGCCTGTTGGATCTGCATGCTTAGCTTTAGCGACTGGTGGACACAAAGCTGGAAGGGACTGTGAGCTGTGAGGAGGATGCAAAGAAGCTCCAATGTGATTTGGACAAGTTGGGCGAGTGGGAAAATGCATGGCAGATGCAGTATAACGTGGATAAATGTGAGGTTATCCACTTTGGTTGTAAAAACAGAAAGGCAGATTATCTGAATGGTGATAGATTGGGAAAGGGGGAGGTGCAATGAGACCTGGGTGGCCTTGTACACCAGTCGCAGAAAGTAAGCACGCAGGTGCAGCAAGCAGTTAGGAAGGCGAATGGTATTTTGGCCTTCATTGCAACAGAATTTGAGTACCGGAGCAAGGATGTCTTACTGCAGTTATACAGGGCCTTGGTGAGAAAAAGACCGGTTTATTCCTACTCTGATTCCTGTCTGTCAACCAGTTCTCAATCCATGCCGGTATATTACCCCCAATCCCATGTGCTTTAATTTTGCACACTTAAGTCTGATGTGGGACCTTATCAAAAGCCTTCTGAAAATCCAAATACACCACATCCACTGGTTCTCCCTTATCTATTCTACTAGTTACATCCTCAAAAAACTCCAGTAGATTTGTTAAGCATTTCCCTTTCATAAAGCCATGCTGACTTTGCCCAATCCCGTTTATGCTTTCCAGGTGTTCTGCTAACACATCCTTTATAATAGACTCTAGCATTTTCCCCATTACTGATGTAAGGCTAAATGGTCTGTAGTTCCCTGTTTTTTCTCTTCCTCCTTTTTTAAATAGTGGAGTTACATTTGCCACCTTCCAATTTGTAGAAACTGCTCCAGAGTATATAGAATTTTGGATGACAACCAATGCATCCACTATTTCCAGGGCCACTTCCTTTAGTACTCTGGGACGTAGATGATCAGGCCCTGGGGATTTGTCAGCCTTTTAACCCCATTAATTTCCTGAGTACTATTTTTTATTACTAATGCTGATTTCCTTCAGTTCCTCCCTCTCATTAGACCCTTCGTTCCCTAACATTTCTGGGAGGTTATTTGTGTCCTCCTTTGTGAAGACAGAACCAAAAGTATGTGTTTAATTGTTCTGCCATTTCTTTGTTCCCCATTATAATTTCACCCGTTTCTGACTGTAAAGGACCTACATTTGTCTCCACTAATCTTTTCCTCTTCACATATTTATAGAAGTTTTTACAGTCAGTTTTTATGTTCCCCGCAAATTTACTCTCATACTCCATTTTCCGCTGCTTAATCAACTTCTTTGTCCTCCTTTGCTGAATTCTAAACTGCTTCCAATCCTCAGACTTGCTGCTATTTCTGGCAATTTTAATTGCCTCCTCTTTGGATCTAATACTATACCGAATTTCTTTTCTAAGCCACGGTTGAGCCACCTTTCTGGTTTAATATTCGCGCCAGACAGGAATGAATAATTGTTGTATTCATGCACACGTTCTTTAAATATTATCCATTGCCTATCCACTGTCAACCCTTTTAGTAAAGTTCCCCAATCTATCATAGCCAACTTATGCCTCATACCTTTGTAATTTCCTTTATTTAGATTCAGGATCCTAGTTTTGGATTCAACTACTTCACTCTCCATGTTAATGAAGAATTTTATCATGTTATGGTCGCTCCTCCCCAAGGGACCCCACACAACAAGATTGTTAATTAATCCTTTCTCATTGCACAATAGCCAGTCTAGGATAGCCTGTTCTGCAGTTGGTTCCTTAACATATTGGTCTAAAAAAACATGACGTACACACTCCAGGAAATCCTCCTCCACAGTATTATTGCTAAGTTGGTTTGACCAATCTATATGTAGGTTAAAGTCACCCATGATTACAGTTGTACCCTTATTGCGTGCATCTCTAATTTCCTGTTTAATGCCATCCCTTACATCTCCACTACTGTTTGGGGGCCTATAGACAACCCCCACCAACGTTTTCTGCCCCTTGGTCTTTCTTAGCTCTACCCATACAGATTCCACGTCATGATTTTCCGAGCCAATATCCTTCTTCACTATTGCATTGATTTCCTCCTTTACTAACAACGCTACCCCACCTCCTTTCCCTTTTTGCCTGTCCTTCCTAAATATTGAATACCCCTGGATGTTCAGTTCCCATCCTAGGTCACCTTGCAGCCACGTCTCCATAATCGCTACTGTATCATAACCGTTTATATCTATTTGCGCTGTTAATTCATCTACCTTAATGTTAATGCTCCGCGCTTTAAGAAACAATACTTTTAGACTTATCTTTTTAACATTGTTAGTCATCTTAGCTTTATTAACGATATGTACCACGACAACTGGTTGCTCGCCCTCCCCCCTCAGAGTGCCCTGCAGCCACTCAGAGATATCCTTGACCCTAGCACCAGGGAGGCAACATACCATCCTGGAGTCTCCGTTGCAGTCACAGAAATATCTGTCTGTTCCCCTTACGATTAAATCCCCTATCACTATAGACCTGCCACTCTTCTTCCTCCCCTCCTGTGCAGCAGAGCCACCCATGGTTCCATGAACTCGGCGCTTGCTGCTTCCCCGAGCCATCTCCCCCAACAATGTCCAAAGCGGTATATCTGTTAGAGGGGGGGATGGCCACAGGGCACTCCTGCACTACCTGCCTTCCTCTACTTTGCCTGGTGGTCACCCTTTATAGCATTTGACTGCGGTGTAACCACCTCACCAAACGTGCTATCCACGACGATCTCAGCATCGCGGCTGCTCCACAGTGAATCCACCTGCAGCTCCAGCTCCGTAATGCGGGTAGCCAGTAGCTACAGATGGATACACTTCCTGCACACATGGTCGTCAGGGACACTGGAAGCGTCCCTGATTTCCCACATAGCGCAGGAGGAACATATCACGGGTGCGAGCTCTCCTGCCATGACTTATCTTTAGATTGGTTAGTGACTCCCTTTAATTAAAAAAATACTAATTACGCTAGGGGCCTTGTTCTGTTCCAAACACTACCCACAGGAGTCAGGAGGTGAGTTACTCGCCTCAGGATTCCTAGCCTCTGACCTGCTCTTGTAGCCACGGTATTTATATGGCTACTCCAGTTCAGTTTCTGGTCAATGGTAGCCCCTAGGATGTTGATAGTAGGGGATTCAGCAATGGTAATGCTGTTGAATGTCAAAGGGAGATGGTTAGATTCTCTCTTGTTGGAGATGGTCATTGCCTGGCACTTGTGTGGCACAAATGTTACTTGCCACTTATCAGCCCAAGCCTGGATATTGTCTAGGTCTTGCTGCATTTCTACACGGACTGCTTCAGTATTTGAGGAGTCGCGAATGGTGCTGAACATTGTGCAATCATCAGCGAACATCCCCACTTCTGACCTTATGATTGAAGGAAAGTCATTGATGAAGCAGCTGAAGATGGTTGGGCCTAGGACACTACCCTGAGGAACTCCTAGAGTGATGTCCTGGAGCTCAGATGATTGACCTCCAACAACCACAGCCATCTTCCTTTGCGCTAGGTATGACTCCAACCAGCAGAGAGAGTTTTCCCCTCTCGTAATAAAGGATAGCATTCCATTCGTCTTCTTTATTACCTGCTGTACCTGCAAACCAGCTTTTTGTGACTCCTGCACTAGAACACCTGGATCCATCTGCACCTCGAAATTCTGCAGTCATTCTCCGTTTAAGTAATACTCTGCTTTTTTTATTCTTCCTGCCAAAGTGAACAACTTCACATTTTCCCACATTATATTCCATCTGTCTGATTTTTGCCCAGTTCAAGAAGGCAGTTCACACCATCTTCTCAAAGGCAATCAAGGATGGGTATTAAATACCAGTGATGCTCACATCCCATGAATGAATGCAAAACGGGGCTACCTCCAGTAGAACTGTCCATCAGCACTGGGCTACATCCAGCAGCACCATCCATCAGCACAGGGCAACACCCCAGCAGCACTGTCCATCAGCACTGGGCTACCTCCAGCAGCACTGGCCGTTAGCATGGGGCTACCTCCAGTTGAGCTGTCGCACTGGGATACCGCCAGTAACATAGAAACCTAGAAAATAGGAGTAGGCCATTCATTATGATCATGGCTGATCATCCAACTCAGTAACCTGTTCCTGCTTTTCCCCCATATCCTTTGATCCCTTTTGCCCCAAGAGCTATATCGAACTCCTTCTTGAAAACATACAATGTTTTGGCCTCAACTGCTTTCTATGGTAGTGAATTCCACAGGCTCACCACTCTCGTGGTGAAGAAATTTCTCCTCATCTCAGTCTCGAAAGGTTTACCCCATATCCTTGGACTATGACCCCTGGTTCTGGACTCTCCCACCATTCCTGCATCTACCCTGTCAAGTCCTGTTAGAATTTTATAGGTTTCTATGAGATCCCCCCCTCACTCTTCTGAACTCCAGCAAATATAATCCTAACCGACTCAATCTCTCCTCATACGTCAGTCCCGCCATCCCAGGAATCAGTCTGGTAAACCTTCGCTGCATTACCTCTATAGCAAGAACATCCTTCCTCAGATAAGGAGACCAAAACTGTGCACAATATTCCAGGTATGGCCTCATCAAGGCCCTGTATAATTGCAGCAAGACATCCCTGCCCCTGTACTCTAATCCTCTCGCTATGAAGGCCAACATACCATTTGCCTTTTTTACAGCCTGTTGCACCTGCATGTTTACCTTCAGGTGTACCAGAACACCCAGGTCTTGCTGCATATTCCCCTCTCTCAGTTTGTAGCCATTCAGATAATAATCTGCCTTCCTGTTTTTGCTACCAAAGTGGATAGCCTCACATTTATCCACATTATACTGCATCTGCCATGCATTTGCCCACTCACTCAACTTGTCCAAATCACCCTGAAGCCTCTCAGCATCCTCCTCACAACTCACCCTCCCACCCAGTTTTGTGTCATCTGCAAATTTGGAGATATTACACTTAGTTCCCTCATCTACTCCATGAATATATATTGTGAATAGCTGGGGCCCTAGCACCGATCCCTGCGGTACCTCACTAGTCACTGTCTGCCATGCAGAAAAAGACCCGTTTATTCCTACTCTTTGTTTCCTGTCTGCCAACCAATTTTCTATCCAACGCAATACACTACCCCCAATCCCATGCGTTTTAATTTTGCACACTAATCTCTTATGTGGGACTTTGTCGAAAGCCTTCTGCAAGTCCAAATATACCACATCCACTGGCTCCCCCTCATCAACTCTACTCGTTACATCCTCGAAGAATTCTAGTAGATTTGTCAAGCATGATTTCCCTTTTGTTCGTTGGAGTTCAGAAGAGTGAGGGGGGATCTCACAGAAACCTATAAAATTCTAACAGCACTTGACAGGGTAGATGCAGGAAGGATGTTCCCAATGGTGGGGGAGTCCAGAACCAGGGGTCACAGTCTAAAGATATGGGGTAAACCTTTCAGGACTGAGATGAGGAGAAATTTCTTCACCCAGAGAGAGGTGAGCCTGTGGAATTCGCTACCACAGAAAGCAGTTTAGGCCAAAACATTGTATGTTTTCAAGAAGGAGTTAGATATAGCTCTTGAGGCAAAAGGGATCAAAGAATATGGGGGGGAACGCGGGAACAGGTTACTGAGTTGGATGATCAACCATGATCATAATGAATGGCGAAGCAGGCTCAAAGGGCCAAATGGCCTACTCCTGCTCCTATTTTCTATGTTTCTGTTTCATCAGCACTGGGCTACCTCCATTAGAGCTATCCATCAGCAAGGAGCAACCTCCAGTAGAAGTGTCCAAAAGCACCGGGCTACCTCCAGTAGTGCTGTCCACCAGCACGAGGCTACATTTTGGTGGGAGGAACAGATATGCAGAGTATTTCTTAAATGGCAAGAGATTAGAAAGTGTAGATGTACAAAGGGACCTGGGTGTCCTGGTCAATAAGTCACTGAAAGCCATCATGCAGGTTCAACAAACAATTAAGAAGGCTAATGGTATGTTAGCCTTTATCGCAACACGATTTGAGTACAGGAGTAGCGAAGTCTTGCTTCAATTGTATAGAACTTTGGTTGGACCGCACATGGAGTACTGTGTGCAATTTTGGTCCCCTTACCTTTGCCTGTGCTGGGACGAGGGAGCAGTACCACAGGACATGTGCAATGCCAATATCATCACCCTCCATAAGAACAAGGGTGACCGCGGTGACTGCAACAGCTATCGTGGAATCTCCCTGCTCAGCATAGTGGGGAAAGTCTTCGCTCGTGTCACTTTAAACAGGCTCCAGAAGCTGGCCGAGCGTGTCTACCCTGAGGCACAGTGTGGCTTTCGAGCAGAGAGATCCACCATTGACATGCTGTTCTCCCTTCGCCAGCTACAGGAGAAATGCTGCAAACAATAAATGCCCCTCTACGTTGCTTTCATTGATCTTCCCAAAGCCTTTGACCTCGTCAGCAGACCTCGTCTCTTCAGACTACTAGAAAAGATCGGATGTCCACCAATCCTACTAAGTATCATCACTTCATTTCATGACAATATGAAAGGCACAATTCAACATAGCGGCACCTCATCAGACCCCTTTCCTATCCTGAGTGGCGTGAAACAGGGCTGTGATCATCTTCTCCCTGCTGCTCTCACATGCTTTCAAGTCTTCAGAAGAAGGAATTTTCCTCCACACAAGATCAGGTGGCAGGTTGTTCAACCTTGCCCGTCTAAGAGCAAAGACCAAAGTATGGAAAGTCCTCATCAGGGAACTCCTCTTTGCTGACGATGCTGCATTAACAACCCGCACAGAAGTGTGTCTGCAGAGACTCATCGACAGGATTGCGGCTGCCTGCAACGAATTTGGCCTAACCATCAGCCTCAAGAAAACGAACATCATGGGACAGGATGTCAGAAATGCTCCATCCATCAATATCGGCGACCACACTCTGGAAGTGGTTCAAATGTTCACCTACCTAAGCTCAACTATCACCAGTAACCTGTCTCTCGATGCAGAAATCAACAAGCGCATGGGAAAAGTGTCCGCTATGTCCAGACTGGCCAAGAGTGTGGGAAAATGGCACACTGACACGGAACACAAATATCCGAGTGTATCAAGCCTGTGACCTCAGTACCTTGCTCTACAGCAGCGAGGCCCGGACAACACATGCCTGCCAAGAACGACGCCTCAATTCATTCCATCTTCGCTGCCTCCGGAGAATCCTTGATATCAGGTGGCAGGACCGTATCTCCAACACAGAAGTCCTCGAGGCGGCCAACATTCCCAGCATATACACCTACTGAGCCAGCGGCGCTTGAGATGGCTTGGCCATGTGAGCCGCATGGAAGATGGCAGGGTCCCCAAGGACACACTATACAGTGAACTCGTCACTGGTATCAGACCGACCGGCCGTCCATGTCTCCGCTTTAAAGACGTCAGCAAACGCGACATGAAGTCCTGTGACATTGATCACAAGTCGTGGGAGTCATTTGCCAGCGATTGCCAGAGCTGGCGGGCAGCCATAAATGAGGGGCTAAAGTGTGGCGAGTCGAAGAGACTTAGCAGTTGGCAGGAAAAGACAGAAGCGCAAGGGGAGAGCCAACTGGGTAACAGCCCCGACAACCAATTTTAGCTGCAGCACCTGTGGAAGATTCCGTCACTCTAGAAGTGGCCTTTATACCCACTCCAGGCGCTGCTTCACAAAGCACTGACCACCTCCAGGCACTTACCCATTGTCTCTTGAGACAAGGAGGCCAAAGAAGAAGACCTTAGGAAGTATATTATTGCCATAGAGGGAGTGCAACGAAGATTCACAAAACTTGTTCCCGGTTTAACGGGACTGTCCTATGAAGAGACAGTGTGGATACTGGGCCTGTATTCTCTAGAGTTTCGAAGAATGAGAAGTGATATCATTGAAACTTACAAAATATTTAAAAGGCTCGATTAAGATGTTTCCCCTAGTTGGGGAGTCTAGAACCAGGGGACACAATTTCAAAATAAGGGGGAAGCCACTTAGGACTGAGATGAGGAGAAATTTCTTTACTCAGAGGGCTGTGAATCTTTGGAATTCTCTACCCCAGAGGGCTGTGGAAGCTCAGTCATTGAATATGTTTAAAGCAGAGATTGACAGATTTCTAAATACGAATGACATAAAGGGATATGAGGATAGTGTAGGAAAACGGCATTGAAGTGGATGATCAGCCACGATCGTATTGAATGGCATAGCAGGCTCGATGGGCTGAATAGCTGACTCCTGCTCTGAAGTTCTTATGTTTATCCATCCAGCAGCTCTCGCCGTCAGCACTGGGTTACATCCAGCAGCACTGTCCGTCAGCACTGGGTTACATCCAGCAGCACTGTCCGTCAGCACTGGGTTACATCCAGCAGCACTGTCCGTCAGCACTGGGTTACATCCAGCAGCACTGTCCGTCAGCACTGGGTTACATCCAGCAGCACTGTCCGTCAGCACTGGGTTACATCCAGCAGCACTGACCGTCAGCACTGGGTTACATCCAGCAGCACTGTCCGTCAGCACTGGGTTACATCCAGCAGCACTGTCCGTCAGCACTGGGTTACATCCAGCAGCACTGTCCGTCAGCACTGGGTTACATCCAGCAGCACTGTCCGTCAGCACTGGGTTACATCCAGCAGCACTGTCCGTCAGCACTGGGTTACATCCAGCAGCACAGTCCGTCAGCACTGGGTTACATCCAGCAGCACAGTCCGTCAGCACTGGGTTACATCCAGCAGCACTGTCCGTCAGCACTGGGTTACATCCAGCAGCACTGTCCGTCAGCACTGGGTTACATCCAGCAGCACTGTCCGTCAGCACTGGGTTACATCCAGCAGCACTGTCCGTCAGCACTGGGTTACATCCAGCAGCACTGTCCGTCAGCACTGGGTTACATCCAGCAGCACTGTCCGTCAGCACTGGGTTACATCCAGCAGCACTGTCCGTCAGCACTGGGTTACATCCAGCAGCACTGTCCGTCAGCACTGGGTTACATCCAGCAGCACTGTCCGTCAGCACTGGGTTACATCCAGCAGCACTGTCCGTCAGCACTGGGTTACATCCAGCAGCACTGTCCGTCAGCACTGGGTTACATCCAGCAGCACTGTCCGTCAGCACTGGGTTACATCCAGCAGCACTGTCCGTCAGCACTGGGTTACATCCAGCAGCACTGTCCGTCAGCACTGGGTTACATCCAGCAGCACTGTCCGTCAGCACTGGGTTACATCCAGCAGCACTGTCCATCAGCTCCAATTGGCCTCAACACCCACTAGCTGATGGGATGGGCAAAGTGGGAAATTAGCAGCTGGAAAGTGCTCGAGTGTGTGAATGGGAACAGGGTCGAACACAGTTGTGGTATTCTTACTGGTTGAATTATCCCTCTACTTTCATTTGTTGCCTGACCCGGTCCCTATAAGGAGCCTTCCCTCAACATAGTCAGTAGATGGAGCAAATAAAATGCTGCTGATTCCCACATGCAGGTATAGTCCAGTCAATCCAGGGATTCACAGAAATAGGCGAGCCTTATACAATGGTACAGCACAGAAGGCGGCCATTCGGCCCATTGTGCCTATGCCAACTTTTTTTGAAAGGGCTATCCAATTCGTCCCAATCTCCTGCTCTATCACAATAGCCCTGAAAATGTCTCTGCTTCAAGTATTTATCTAATTCTCTTTTGAAAGTTGTTATTGAATCTGCTTCCAATGTCCTTTCAGGCATTCCATTCCACTTAAAAACTCACTGCTTAATTAAAAAATATCATGTCGCCTTGGCTCATTTGCCAATTTCGTTAAATCTGTCCCATCTGGTTACTGTGGCCACTGGCAACAATTTCTCCTCATTAACTCTATCAAAACGCTTCATGATTTTGAATACCCCTTAACAAATCTCCCCTTAATCTTCTCTGTTTTAAGGAGAACAATCTCTGCTTCACCACGCGAAAAACATCTCTACAGCCCAAGTGGGATTTGTGCCAACTTGTTCATTCTCCGAAGAGCAGCTAGACCTGAAAGTGAGTTATCCTGACAGGAAACACACCTTGGGTGGAGAGAATAGCTTTAGGGGGACAATCAGCTATTAGCAACAAGCAATGAGTCATTATCCTAAACTAGATATCAGTTGGCTGAATTTCCACAGACAAAGCAATTTATAATACCACAGCACCTCCATTTGCAAACAACACCTTACATCTCTATGCCTCATGTTTTCAAGCCAGTGTCCACAGGCCCAAGGGGGTGTGCAAGGTGCTCCCATAAAGTCTGCATGAGTCAATATTTACAGGAATTCCCAAGTGTGAGATTATTTACTGGGGTCCCTAGAGGTGTCAATATTTATAGGCAGCCCGCAACAGAGTCACTATTTACAGGGATTCCTAGGAGTGTTTAAATACTTAATGGGGTCACTCAAAGTGTTTTATATATTTACAGACAGCCCCCACGAATTTGTCAGTATTTCTGGGGGGGAGGGGGAGGTGGGGTCCTCGGACGAATGCCAGAATTTATGGGAGGGTGGGGGTCCCCTTGAGTGTGCCAGTATTTCCAGGGTCCCCAGGAGTGTGCCAGTATTTCCAGGGGCCCCCGGGACTGTGCCAGTATTTCCAGGTGGCTCCCGGGAGTGCGCCAGTATTTCTGGGGGCCCAAGGAGTGTATCAACTGTTATGGACAGGTGGGAAAGCGTGTGGGTGGTTTCCACTGTTCACCTCCCAACTGACCGCAATCATGTTTTGTTTAAAATGATGAATTAACCCCCAAGTGTTTTTCAGGTTAAATAAACAGGCAAATGACAGGTGTTCTTATTGGTTAAACAACAGATATCTACTTATCTATTTATTTTAACACGATTCCCAAAATCATCGCAACCGCACCCATTCATTCTCTCTCATGCACGTGCGCACACACACACACACACACACACATACGCAACAGATAGACAGGAAAAAGGTATGTGGTTCAAGTGAGGTAGGTATTCGGGGTTCACAGTAAACCTGATGAATCTTCTCGGAGGACAGTTTCTCTTAAAGTTGCATGCCTGGGTGTTTTAATTTTCTGGTGGTTAAGACTTCAGTGTGGAGGTGGTTCACATTTAGCTCTGCTGCACCAAGGTGAAGTGTAGAATTCACAGCAGGGCTCCTTCCTTGATTTGGTTGAACTTCTATTCATAGTCATTGGCTGGACTGCTTTTCTGTGATGTTCTCTCTATCTCTCTCTCTAGAGCTAACTTTGAAAAGTAAATTTTACAAAAGTTGGCTTCACCCATGTGACTACAGGTTTCAATCCTGGCTGGGCTATATAGTGCACTTGATGATGGCCCCATTCTGAGATGAGGGTGGTTCACACTCCATTGTAATGGAGGTTATTTGGAGAAGCCCGAGAAAGGTCTTGTCTCACTGTTTAGATTTAGAGATACAGCACTGAAACAGGCCCTTCGGCCCACCGAGTCTGTGCCGACCATTAACCACCCATTTATACTAATCCTACACTAGTCCCATATTTCTACCACATCCTCACCTGTCCCTATATTCCCCTACCACCTACCTATACTAGTGGCAATTTATAATGGCTAATTCACCTATCAACCTGCAAGTCTTTTGGCTGTGGGAGGAAACCGGAGCACCTGGAGGAAACCCACGCAGACACAGGGAGAACTTGCAAACTCCACACAGGCAGTACCCGGAATTGAACCCGGGTCGCTGGAGCTGTGAGGCTGCGGTGCTAACCACTGCGCCACTGTGCCGTGTTTGAGTATAGCTCACAACCAGGTGTGAATACCTGTTGCATTTCCATGCAGATGGGGCATAATTGGTTTTCAGTCTTCGTTGACACCTAAGTGGATTTGAGTGCGAGAGATGCTGAGGGTCCTGTGTCTTGACCTCCATTTTGTTGACAGCCCTTGTACCAGTCTCGCTAAAATTGTTCCAAATTTTTTTTATAACACTTCAGTCTGGTTCTGTAATTTTAGTGCTGCACTTCTTGTGAGCCCATCAGTATCTGCGGGGGGGGGGGGGGGGGGTGCCCCCGCGAGCCCATCAGTATCTGCAGGGGGGGGCCCCCGCGAGCCCGTCAGTATCTGCAGGGGGGGGGGGGGGGCCCCCGGCGAGCCAGTCAGTATCTGCAGGGAGGGGCCCCGGCGAGCCCATCAGTATCTGCAGGGGGGGTGCCCCCGGCGAGCCCGTCAGTATCTGCAAGTGGAGGGGCCCCCGGCGTGCCCATCAGTATCTGCAAGGGGGGGGAGCCCCGGCGAGCCCCAGTATCTGCAAGGGGGGGGAGCCCCGGCGAGCCCGTCAGTATCTGCAAGGGGGAGGCCCTGGCGAGCCCGTCAGTATCTGCAAGGAGGGGGGCCCCGGCGAGCCCGTCAGTATCTGCAAGGGGAGGGGCCCTGGCGAGCCCGTCAGTATCTGCAAGGGGGGGCTCCCAGCGAGCCCGTCAGTATTTTCCTTTCTGTAGATCATCAGCAGGAGGTAGAAGTTGACTGTTTTTAAGGTTGGCGTCTGTGAGGTTGGAGGCTCTGGAAGGAAGATCTCCAGAGCAGGTGTGGTCAGTGACAGTCCTGGAGACAATGGCTTAATGTCCAGTGGTGGAATCATGTGTTAGAGAGTTGCGTTTGGCCTCTGCACAGTAGATGTCTGTTTGCCAGACAACAGTAGCACTACCCTTGTCAGCAGGTTTGGTGACAGTATTAGGGTTGGACCCACGAAAACAGAGCATTGTGAGTTCAGAGGGAGACAGGTTTGAGCGTGTGAAGGGAGCAGACACCATGATACGGCCGATGTCATGCCTGCAGTTCTCAATTTAACGATAGGGTAAGAGGCCAGAGGGAAGGAGAATACTGGAGACTGGACGGTGGGGGGGAAATCAGGGAAATGTGAAAGCCCCCTGACCAAAGAAGTGGGCATGGAGGCGAAGGCGACAGAAGAAGAGCTCACCTTCTTGCCAAGCTCGAAATTTATTGAGGTAAGGTCTTCAGGGGATGAAGCTGAGGCCTGTGCTAAGGACACATCATTCAGGGTCAAAGAGTGGAAGGTTGAGGGTATCGTGAATACATGGCAAGGAGTGAGATCATTCTGGACCCCGACGTCCCTGCAGTTCCTTCTTTAAGAAGTAATACTGAAGCAATCTGTACCCGTATGCAGCATGACCTGGACAACATTCAGGTTTGGGCTGATAAGTGGCAAGTAACATTCGCACCACACGAGTGCCAGGCAATGATCATCTCAAACAAGAGAAAATCTAACCACCTCCCCTTGACGTTCAACAGCATGACCATTGATAAATCCCCCAACATCAACATCCTGGGGTTACCCTTGACCAGAAACTGAATTGGACCAGCATATAAATACTGTGTTTAGTTTAGTTTAGAGATACAGCACTGAAACAGGCCCTTCGGCCCACCGAGTCTGTGTCAACTATCAACCACCCATTTATACTAATCTTACACTAATCCCATATTCCTACCACATCCCCACCTGTCCCTATATTTCCCTACCACCTACCTATACTAGGGCAATTTATAATGGCCAATTTAGAGAGTGGGGATAAATGAGTGCTATTCTGGTTGGCAATCAGTCACTAGTGGTGTGCCTCAGGGATCGGTGTTGGGACCGCAATTATTTACAATTTATATAGATGATTTGGAGTTGGGGACCACGTGTAAGGTGTCAAAGTTTGCAGATGACACTAAGATGAGTGGCAGAGCAAAGTGTGCAGATGACTGTGAAACTTTGCAGAGGAACATAGATACATTGAGTGAGTGGGCAAAGGTCTGGCAGATGGAATACAATGTTAATAAATGTGAAGTCATTCATTTCGGTAGGAGTAACAGTAAAAAGGATTATTACTTGAATGGTAAAAAGTTGCAGCATGTTGCTATGCAGAGGGACCTGGGTGTCATTGTGCATTAATCGCAGAAGGTTGGTCTGCAGGTACAGCAAGTAATTAGGAAGGCAAATGGAATTTTGTCCTTCATTGCTAAAGGGATTGAGTTTAAAAGCAGAGAGGTTATGTTGCAGCTGTATAAGGTACTGGTGAGGCCGCACCTGGAGTACTGTGTGCAGTTTTGGTCTCCTCACTTGAGAAAGGATATACTGGCACTGGAGGGGGTGCAGAGGAGGTTCACTAGGTTGATTCCGGAGTTGTGGGGGTTGGCTTATGAGGAGAGACTGAGTAGATTGGGATTATATTCATTGGAATTCAGAAGAATGAGGGGGGATCTTATAGAAACATATAAAATTATGAAAGGAATAGATAAGATACAAGTAGAGAGGATGTTTCCACTGGCAGGTGAAGCTAGGACAAGAGGGCATAGCCTCAAGATTAGAGGGAGCAGATTTAGGACTGAATTGAGAAGGAACTTCTTCACCCAGAGGGTTGTTAATCTATGGAATTCCTTGCCCAGTGAAGTAGTTGACGCTACTTCAGTGAACGTTTTTAAAGCTAAGGTAGATATATTTTTGAACAATAAAGGAATTAAGGGATACGGTGAGAGCGCGGGTAAGTGGATCTGAGTCCACGAAAAGATCAGCCATGATCTTATTGAATGGCGGAGCAGGCTCGAGGGGCCGGACTGCCTACTCCTGCTCCTAGTTCTTATGATCTAATGATCTTACCTACCAACCTGCAAGTCTTTTGGCTTGTGGGAGGAAACCGGAGCACCCGGAGAAAACCCACGCAGACACAGGGAGAACTTGCAAACTCCACACAGGCAGTACCCAGAATTGAACCCGGGTCGCTGGAGCTGTGAGGCTGCAGTGCTAACCACTGCGCCACTGTGCCGCCTTGTGGCTGCAACAGCAGGTCAGAAGCTGGGAATTCTGCAGTGAGTAACTCACCTCCTGTATGCCATCTGCAAGGCACAAGTCAGGAGTGTGATGGAATACTCTCCACTTGCCTGAATGAGTGCAGCCCCAACAATGCTCAAGAAGCTCGACACCATTCAGGACAAAGCAGCCCGTTTGATCAGCACCCCATCCACAACCTTAAACATTCACTCCCTCCACCACTGACACACTATGGCTGTAGTATCTACCATACACAAGATGCACTGCAGCAACTCACCAAGCCTCCTTCAACAGCACCTCCCAAACTCGCAACCTAGAAGAACAAGAGCAGCAGATGCATGGGAACACTCACATCTCCAAGTCACACAACATTCTGACTTGGAATTATATCGCCGTTCCTTCACTGTCGCTGGGTTAAGATCCTGGAATTTCCTTCCTAACAGCACTGTGGGTGTACCTACCCCACAGGGACTGCAGCAGTTCAAGGAGGCAGCTCACCACCACCTTCTCTAAGGCAATTAGGGACAGGCAATAAATGTTGGCCTAGCCAACGACGCCCACATCACATGAACGAATAAAAAAAAAACCTGAGCTCAAGCTCAAGATTTCTGAGCTTGAGGGGCAGCAGGGAGTCACTGCAGAGCACCAGGGAGGAAGAGAATTTCCTAGATTGTACTTTCCAGGAGGTGGTCACGCCACAGATAGTGAGATCAGTGGCCATCCGTAAGACTCAGAAGAGGCAGAAACTTTGGATGTGGTTCACTCTCAAACCGATACTCAGCATTTGGTGGAAGTGAAGACACTTGGAAGGAGTGCAGTCCAGACCATGGCACTGCACAAGAGTGAACAGCGAAGAGTAGAAATGCAGTCATTATAGAAGATTCCATAATTAGGGGAACAGACATTTCTGAGTACCACATGGTGTGCTGCCTCCCTGGTGCCAGGGTAAAGGACACACAGAGAGGGTTATTCTGCAGGGGGAAGGGAGTGAGCCAGAAGTTGTGGCTCACGTTTATAACAACAATATAGAGAAGGCAGATATTGAGGTCAGACTTTCAGGAGCTAGGGAGGAGGTTAAAAATAAAGGACCACGAAGATAGTAATCGCTGGATTACTCCCAGTCCTACAACCTAGCAAGAGTAGAAATAGGACATTAGTGAACGAGATGGGTTTTTACAACAATCGACAATGGTTTCATGGTCACCATTATACTAGCATTTCAATTCCAGATTTTTTTTTTTCACCATCTGCTGTGGTGGGATTCGAACCCATGTCCCCAGAGCACTAGCCTGAGCCTCTGGATAACTAGTCCAGTGACACTACCGCTACACCACCGCCTCCCCCTTCTTATTCAAGAAAGGATGCAAGCTTAGCAACTTCAAAACGGTCAGTTTAATACAGAAACATAGAAAAGGGATGCTTGCCTTAATTAGCCGACGCATAGAATATAAGAGCAGGGAGGTTATGATGGAGCTGTATAAAACGATAGTTAGGCTACAGCTGGAGTACTGTGTACAGTTCTGGTCACCACACTATAGGAAGGATGTGATTGCACTGGAGAGGGTGCAGAGAGACTGAACAGGATGTTGCCTGGGCTGGAGCATTTCAGCTATGAAGAGAGACTGGATAGGCTAGGTTTATTTATTTAGGGATACAGCACTGAATCAGGCCCTTCGGCCCACCGAGTCTGTGCCGACCACAAACAACCACCCATTTATACTAACCCTACAGCAATCCCATATTCCCTACCTACCACCTACCTACACTAGGGGCAATTTACAACAGCCAATTTACCTATCACCTGCAAGTCTTTGGCAGTGGGAGGAAACTGGAGCACCCGTCAAAAACCCACGCGGTCACAGGGAGAACTTGCAAACTCCGCACAGGTAGTACCCAGAATCGAACCCGGGTCCCTGGAGCTGTGAGGCTGTGGTGCTAACCACTGCGCCACTATGCCGAAGAAGGGTCACTGACCTGAAAAGTTAACTCTGCTTCTCTCTCCACAGATGCTGCCAGACCTGCTAAGTATTTCCAGCATTTCTTGTTTTTACTTCCTGCACCTAACTTGTCTAGTCCTGTTAGGATTTTATAGATTTCTATGCGATCCCCTCTCATTCTTCTAAACTAGAGTGAATATCGGCCTCTTCAACCCAATCTCAAGGAATCAGCTTAGTAAATCTTCTCTGCACCCCCTCCATGGCACATCAGTGGTGGGCAAGGTTTTAGAAACAATAATCAGGGAAGAAAAATCAACAGGCACTTGGAGAAGTTTAAGTAAATTAAGGAGAGCCAGTACAGATTACTAAAAGGCAGATCATGCTTGACTAATCTAACTGAATTTTTTGATGAGCAGAGAATGTGGATGAAGGGAAAGCAATGGATGTTTTCTCTATAAATTTTAAGAAAGCGTTTGAAAGTACCACATAAAAGGCTAGTTAACAAAATTGAGATCATGGAATAGGAGAGTCAGTGTCAGCTTGGATAAAAAATTGGTTTAAGGACAGAAAATAGCGACTCAAGGTAAATGGTTGTTTTCAGGTTAGAGGATGGTAGATGGTGGTGTTTCACATGGGTCAGTGCTAGAACCATTATTTATTTGATTTATAAATAAATGACTTGGCGATTGGAACGCAGAGAAAAATTTCAAAATTTGCCAATGAACTGCAACTGAACATAGCTAGCAGAATGGACAGTCAACTAGCAAATGGAATTTAACACAGAAAAGTGTGAGGGGATGCATTTCTGCAGAAGGCATTGACGCAATATAGACTTAGTGGCACAGCTCTAAAGAGTGTGCAGAATAGAGGGACCTGGGGATTCATGTGGTAGATCTTTGAAGGCGGCAGTTAGCAAAGCATATGGGATCTTGGGCTTCATGAATAGATATTGAGCTGAAAAGCAGACAAGTTATGCTGAACCTTTATAAAGCAATGGTTAGGCACCAACACAAGTACTGTGTCTAGTCCTGATCATCACACTTTCGGAAGGGTGTGAGGGTCCTTGAGCAGGTGCAAAGGAGATTTACCAGAATGTTTTCAAGAATGAGAGACATTAGCTACAAGGTCAGGTTGGAGAAGCTGGGATTATCCGCTTTGGAGCCAAGGAGATTGAAGCGAGATTTGCTAGAGGTGTATAAGATTATAACAAGTTTTGATCAGGTAGACAAAGAAAAGTTGTTCCCAGTTGCTGATGGTACAAGGATTAGGGGACAAAGATTTAAGGTTTTGGGCAAAAGATGCAGGGGTGAATGTGAGGAAGATTTTTTTTTTTAGGAAATTGGACAGACAGTTGCAACAACTTGCAGAGCTACGGAGATTGAGAAAGGAATTGGTCTGCTCTACAGAGCCGGCATGGACTCGATGGGCTGAATAGCCTCCTTCTATGCCAAATGACTATGACATAAGGACAATTTTTTCACACACAGAGTTATTATGATCTAGAACGTACTGCCTGGTGGGATTTTTTTAAAATTCAGTTGTAGAATGTGGGCGTCACTGGCTAGGCCAGCATTTATTGCCCATCCCTAATCGCCTTTTGAGAAGGTGATGGTGAGCTGCCTTCTTGAACCGCTGCAATCCTTGGTGTGTAGGTACACCCACAGTGCTGTTAGGAAGGGAGTTACGGGTTTTGACCCAGCAACAGTGAAGGGACAGTGATATAGTTCCAAGTCAGGATGGTGTGTAGCTTGGAGGGGAACTTGAAAGTGGTGGCGTTCCCATGCATCTGCTGCCCTTGTCCTTCTAGGTGGTAGAAGTCACAGATGTGGAAGGTGCCGTTGAAGGAGGCTTGGTGAGTTGCTGCAGTGCATCTTGTGGATGGGCAAAAGATAAATGGATAGTCGAACAGGAGAAATTTGCAGGGTTATGGGGAAAACAGCAGGGGAGTGGAACTAATTAGATGGCTTTCTTCAAAGAGCTGTCACAGGGTTGACTGGCCTCTTTTGCGCTATATGATTCTATGATTTTCTTTTCCATGGTGAGACTAACTTGGAACTCTACAATTTTGGTTCACTGAAGCCCAAGAGTTTTCTGACTGCGTAAGATTCACTAACACCTCAAATTTAAAATTCTCATCCTTGTGTTTAAATGCATGGCCTCGTCACAAACCTTGCAACCTCCTCCTACTACCCATGAAACTTTCTCTTCCTCTGGCTCTGGTCTTGTGCATAGCCATCTTATTTCATTTCACCAATCCAAGCTGTGTCTTCAGCCACTTCAGCTCATCCTCTGGAATGCTCTCCCTAGAGTTAAGGGAGTTAGGAGCCAAGTTAAAAAGTAGGACCTCAGAGGTAGTAATCTCAGGATTACTACCAGTGCCACGTGATAGTCAGAGTAAAAATGAAAGAATAGTCACGATGAATGCGTGGCTTGAGAGATGGTGCAGGAAGGAGGGGTTCAGATTTTTGGGACATTGGGACCGGTTCTGGGGGAGGTGGGACTATTACAAATTGGACGGTCTACACCTGGGCCGGACTGGAACCAATGTCCTTGGAGGTGCTTTTGCTAACGCTGTTGGGGAGGGTTTAAACTAATGTGGCAGGGGGATGGGAACCAATTGAGGTCAGTTGACAGTAAGGAGGTAGTAACAAAAGCCTGTAAGGAACTAGATAATGAAGTCAGTGTGACTAAGGGGAAGAACAGGCAGGGAGCAGATGATGAATATAAAGGGACTGGTGGTCTGAGGTGCATTTGTTTTAATGCAAGAAGTGTAGTAGGTAAGGCAGATGAACTTAGGGCTTGGATTAGTACCTGGGAGTATGATGTTATTGCTATTACTGAGACTTGGTTGAGGGAAGGGCATGATTGGCAACTAAATATCCCAGGATATCGATGCTTCAGGCGGGATAGAGAGGGAGGTAAAAGGGGTGGAGGAGTTGCATTACTGGTCAAAGAGGATATCACAGCTGTGCTGAAGGAGGGCACTATGGAGGACTCGAGCAGTGAGGCAATATGGACAGAACTCAGAAATAGGAAGGGTGCGGTAACAATGTTGGGGCTGTACTACAGGCCTCCCAACAGCGAGCGTGAGATAGAGGTACAAATATGTAAACAGATTATGGGAAGATGTAGGAGCAACAGGGTGGTGGTGATAGGAGATTTTAATTTTCCCAACATTGACTGGGATTCGCTTAGTGTTAGAGGTCCAGATGGAGCAGAATTTGTAAGGAGCATCCAGGAAGGTTTTCTAGAGCAGTATGTAAATAGTCCAACTCGGGAAGGGGCCATACTGGACCTGGTGTTGGGGAATGAGCCCGGCCAGGTTGTTGAAGTTTCAGTAGGGGACTACTTTGGGAATAGTGATCACAATTCCGTAAGCTTTAAAATACTCATGGACAAAGACGAGAGTGGTCCTAAAGGAAGAGTGCTAAATTGGGGGAAGGCCAACTATACCAAAATTCGGCAGGAGCTGGGAAATGTAGATTGGGAGCAGCTGTTTGAAGGTAAATCCACATGTGATATGTGGGAGGCTTTTAAAGAGAGGTTGATTAGCGTTCAGGAGAGACATGTTCCTGTGAAAATGAGGGATAGAAATGGCAAGATTAGGGAACCATGGATGACAGGTGAAATTGTGAGACTAGCTAAGAGGAAAAAGGAAGCATACATAAGGTGTAGGCGGCTGATGAAAGACGAAGCTTTGGAAGAATATCGGGAATGTAGGACCAATCTGAAACGAGGAATTAAGAGGGCTAAAAGGGGTCATGAAATATCTTTAGCAAACAGGGTTATGGAAAATCCCAAAGCCTTTTATTCATATATAAGGAGAAAGAGGGTAACTAGAGAAAGGATTGGCCCACTCAAGGACAAAGGAGGAAAGTTATGCGTGGAGTCAGAGAAAATGGGTGAGATTCTAAACGAGTACTTTACATCGGTATTCACCGAGGAGAGGGACATGACGGATGTTGTGGTTAGGAACAGATGTTTGATTACTCTAGGTCAAGTCGGCATAAGGAGGGAGGAAGTGTTGGTTATTCTAAAGGGCATTAAGGTGGACAAGTCCCCAGGTCCGGATGGGATCTATCCCAGGTTACTGTGGGAAGCGAGAGAGGAAATAGCTGGGGCCTTAACAGATATCTTTGCAGCATCCTTAAACACGGGTGAGGTCCCGGAGGACTGGAGAATTGCTAATGTTGTCCCCTTGTTTAAGAAGGGTACCAGGGATAATCCAGGTAATTATAGACCGGTGAGCCTGACGTCAGTGGTAGGGAAGCTGCTGGAGAAGATACTGAGGGATAGGATCTATTCCCATTTGGAAGAAAATGGGCTCATCAGTGATAGGCAACATGGTTTTGTGCAGGGAAGGTCATGTCTTACCAACTTAATAGAATTCTTTGAGGAAGTGACAAAGTTGATTGATGAGGGAAGGGCTGTCGATGTCATATACATGGACTTCAGTAAGGCGTTTGATAAGGTTCCCCATGGCAGGCTGATGGAGAAAGTGAAGGCGCTTGGGGTCCAAGGTGTACTAGCTAGATGGATAAAGAACTGGCTGGGCAACAGGAGACAGAGAGTAGCAGTCGAGGGGAGTTTCTCAAAATGGAGACGTGTGACCAGTGGTGTTCCACAGGGATCCGTGCTGGGACCACTGTTGTTTGTGATATACATTAATGATTTGGAGGAAAGTATAGGTGGACTGATTAGCAAGTTTGCAGACGACACTAAGATTGGTGGAGTAGCAGATAGTGAAGGGGACTGTCAGAGAATACAGCAGAATATAGATAGATTAGAGAGTTGGGCAGAGAAATGGCAGATGGAGTTCAATCAGGGCAAATGCGAGGTGATGCATTTTGGAAGATCCAATTCAAGAGTGAACTATACAGTAAATGGAAAAGTCCTGGGGAAAATTGATGTCCAGAGAGATTTGGGTGTTCAGGTCCACTGTTCCCTGAAGGTAGCAACGCAGGTAAATAGAGTGGTCAAGAAGGCATACGGCATGCTTTCCTTCATCGGACGGGGCATTGAGTACAAGAGTTGGCAGGTCATGTTACAGTTGTATAGGACTTTGGTTCGGCCACATTTGGAATACTGCGTGCAGTTCTGGTCGCCACATTATCAAAAGGATGTGGATGCTTTGGAGAGGGTGCAGAGGAGGTTCACCAGGATGTTGCCTGGTATGGAGGGCGCTAGCTATGAAGAGAGGTTGAGTAGATTAGGATTATTTTCATTAGAAAGACGGAGGTTGAGGGGGGACCTGATTGAGGTGTACAAAATCATGAGAGGTATAGACAGGGTGGACAGCAAGAGGCTTTTTCCCCCAGAGTGGGGGTTTCAATTACTAGAGGACACGAGTTCAAAGTGAAAGGGGAAATGTTTAGGGGGGATATGCGTGGAAAGTTCTTTACGCAGAGGGTGGTGGGCACCTGGAACGCGTTGCCAGCGGAGGTGGTAGACGCGGGCACGATGGAGTCTTTTAAGATGTATCTAGACAGATACATGAATGGGCAGGAAGAAAAGAGATACAGAACCTTAGAAAATAGGCGACATGTTTAGAGAGAGGATCTGGATCGGCGCAGGCTTGGAGGGCCGAAGGGCCTGTTCCTGTGCTGTAATTATCTTTGTTCTTTGTTCCTAAACCTGTTCATCTTCCTCTTTACTTTTGTGCCCTCCTTGATATCAACCACTCTGGCAAAATTTTGGTCACCTCTCCCTATATTTCCTTTCACTCGGTATCCACTTTCCTCTATGGCTTGAAGCATTTTTTTTTAAAATATGCTATGTCGCCAGAACAGTAGGGTAGAGGTTATACAGGGGTTCGAGTGGGATACATATGCAGGACAGTTGTGCATATGATTACAGTGTTTATAGGTGAAGCTGCTGATTGGCAAACCACTTGTTCCATTATGGTTGTGCCAGTGCTTTACTCCACAAGTCACCCAGTCTAATCCCACTTTCAGCTCACCTTTATATCCTTTAAAATCTTATTTAGTCTAATCCCACAGTCCTTCTTATTCTCCGTACCCTTAATATCCCAACTAGTCTTAGTAGACTTCTATCTACCCTGCCAAGGTCCCCTGATTTTAAATCTCCTCCTCTTCCTGTATCTGATCCATTACGCAGTTCTTGACTTTTTTTCACAAACAAGATTTAGGATTTGGAAAGGAGTGTTTCTACTTTAAAAGCTCAGGAAGCAAAGGGATAACAAACGGGCTCAGGGACACAAAGCTGTGCAGGGAAGCCCCTCTTACTATTAATGTTAAAGAATGGCCTGTTTTTATACAGTGGTTTTTCACACCTCTGAGAAATTCCCCAACACACTTCATCCACAATGAATGGTTTGCAAATAAGCCACTGTTGCTCTGTAAACAAATGCAGCAACTAATTTTCACACAGGAAGGTCCCACAAACTGCAGTAAGATGAATGAGCAGTTATTCTGTCACTGGTGGTTTTGGCTGAGGGAGGAATGTTGGCTAGGAAACTGGGTGAACTCTCTGCTCTTTCAAAAACAATGCAATGGAATTTTCCAAGCTAGCACTGGTTAGTACTGCATTGTAATGTCAACCTCGATTTTAACTTTTGAACAAAGGGAACTGAACCCTCAGCCTTCTGACTCAAGAGACGAGTGTCAACAATTGACCTAATCACTGCTGACCACATTCGTCCAGGGCTTCATCACAACTAGAGGACATGCCTGTGCATTTTCACTCGGATATGTACTCACATTGCATACACTCATTTCACGCCAACCCTTACGTTCAGCAGGCAGATAAGACTTTGTCCCATCAACGTGGGCTGTATTTGAGCATTGACCCCTGAGCTGAAAGATTTATATCTAAACCAACAAATCACCCAGTCCCCCAACCTTTAAAAGAAAGCTCCAACATAGCTCAGTGGTAAACCAGATTAAATGTAACTGGTTCTTACGTGTATGTGGCTCAAATTCACTTGGCATTTCTTGACCATGTCCAGAAAGTGATGAGAGAATAGTTCATCCAGGAGGAGGTAGACAGGGACCCCATGACTCGCAGCCTCCAGTACCTCTTCAAACAGATCTATATCAGTGAAAATATCCATTACAATCGCAATAACCTGCAGGGAGAAACAAAGCCAGAATAAACCATCAATTCTTCATTCCTCAGCAGTGAGATGTCACCAATAGCAGACAGTGCTGGATAGTGAAGGGTTAAATCATACAAAATACTGTAATATGCCAAATTTGAAGTTGACTCTAGGGCCCAGTGTGTGAATGTTACAGGATTTGGAGACTCTTGGAGTCAGGATAGAATTGGAGGATTGCAAACATTAGTTCTCCCTGTGTCTGCGTGGGTTTCCTCCGGGTGCTCCGGTTTCCTCCCACAGCCAAAAGACTTGCAGGTTGATAGGTAAATTGGCCATTATAAATTGCCCCTAGTATAGGTAGGTGGTAGGGGAATATAGGGACAGATGAGGATGTGGTAGGAATATGGGATTAGTGTAGGATTAGTATAAATGGGTGGTTAATGGTCGGCACAGACTCGGTGGGCCGAAGGGCCTGTTTCAGTGCTGTATCTCTAAATCAAATCAAAAATTACACCACAGTTCAGAAAAGGGGAGAGGGATAAACCCAGAAACTACAGGCCAGTCAGCCGAACAGCGGTGGTGGGAAAACCATTAGAGGTAATAATCGGAGACAAAGTTAACTCTTAAAAGATATCGATTAATAAACGACAGCGAGTACCGATTTATCAAAGGCATATCATCTTTGACTAACTTGACTGAAGTTCTTTGAAGTAATGGAGGGAGTTGATGAGGGTAGTGTAGTTGATGCCGTGCGTAAGGACTTTGAAAAAGCATTTGATAAAGTATCACGTTATGAAAATGCCTGTGTGTTTTGTTAAATATAATTTTTGAGCATTAATTTTTGAAAGATTGAAGAAATGTTAAACCTGGGTTTTCAATGGGGGTCATGTAAAGTCCACTTGATTTTGTAAAACAGTCCCTAGAAATGTTTTTTTTCAAAAGGGGTACTTAGAGGTTTCGTGAGGAAAACAAGCCTTTCTGGGAAACCACTTGACTTCCAGCTCAATAATCAACAAAGAACTTTAGACACCTGAAGAAGTCGTTTACAAAGAAGCGATAAGTCAAAGTTGATGGAGATCAAAAGGTTGACCTCTTGTGTTTCGCTTTTGAATTGTTTTGAGTTGGGGTTGAACTGCATAAAAAGGGAGAGAACGTCCAAGGAGAGAAAATAACTTTTTTTTTTAATTCATTCATGGGATGTGGGCGTCGCTAGCCAGGCCAGCATTTATTACCCATCACTAATTGTCCTTGAGAAGGTGGTAGTGAACTGCCTTCTTGAACTGCTGCAGTCCATGTGGGGTAGGTACACCCACAGTGCTGTTAGGAAGGGATTTCCAAGGAGAGAAGAGGATTCCCAAGGAAGGAGAAAAGATCACAACCCAGCTCAGCTTTCCAGGACCTCTCCAAAAGACCCTGAAGTCCACTGTGCCAACTCATCTCACCCCGTCTTTGAAGAAAAGCCTGCTAAATTATCAACGCCGCCTGAAAAGAACGGTTATAAAAGATCCCAGTGACCCATCTAGGTAGACTCAGAGGCTAGACTGTATGCGAGTTTTGGAACACAACATATTCTTAAAAAACGAGCAAGTATTCAGCATATAAAAACAAGAAATGCTGGAATCACTCAGCAGGTCTGGCAGCATCTGTGGAAAGAGAAGCAGAGTTAACGTTTCGGGTCAGTGACCCTTCTTCGGTATACAGCATAAGTGTTTTACTGTCTTTTGTAACAGAGCTCTAAACAACAATCCCTTTTATTTTTTGGGTTATCTTTTCTTTTGATAAGGTCCCGCATGGGAGATTGGTTAAGAAGGTAAGAGCCTATGGGATCTAGGGCAATTTGGCAAATTGGATGCAAAATTGGCTTAGTGGCAGGAGGCAGAGGGTGATGGTCGAGGGTTGTTTTTGTGAGTGGAAGCCTGTGACCAGTGGTGTACCACAGGGATCGGTGCTGTGACCCTTGCTGTTTGTAGTGTACATTAATGATTTAAACATGAATATAGGAGGTATGATCAGCAAGTTCGCAGATGACACGAAAACTGATGGTGTTGTAAATAGTGAGAAGGACAGCTTTAGATTGCAGGACGATATAGATGGTAAGATGGGCAGAGCAGTGGCAAATGGAATTTAATCCTGAGAAGTGTGAGGTGATGCATTTTGGGAGGTTTAACAGGACAAGGGAATATACAATGGATGATAGGACCCTAGGAGGGTCAGAGGGACCACGGTGTACTTGTCCATAGATCACTGAAGGCAGCAGCAACAGGTAGAGGCAGGAACCCTCACAACATTTATGAAGTATTTAGATGAGCACTTGAAGTGCCATAGCAAACAAGGCTACAGGCCAAGTGCTGGAAAATGGAATTAGAATGGATAGGTACTTGATGGCCGGCAGTTTTTGTTTTGCTGTATAACTCTATGACTATGATTAACTTGTGTGTGTGTGGTGTGTGTGTGACAGAGAGAGAGAGAGAGAGAGAGAGAGATTAAGACGTGTTTTATAATAAACTGATAATGTTATTTATTGAAGAAACCTGGTTGGTGTGTTTCATTCTGGGATAAAAATAGAGTCTATGATTGACTGTATCAGTAAGTGGGAAAAATCTTAAATGTATTTTGCGACCTGTGGAGAAGTGGGACTAGGATAAACAGTGCACTCCTCCCGCCTCGGTCATAACACATCATAGACTTATTAGCAAAACTAAAGCCTATGGGTTTATAAAGACAAGTTGCAGAATGGAAATAAAATTGGTTAAGAGACAGCTAATTGACTAAGAGTGTTGAACAGTTTTTTTCTGACTGGAGGCAAGTGTACAGCGCATTAGTGAAAGGGTAGGGAGTGGGACTAATTGGATAGCTCTTTCAAAGAGCCAGGACAGGCATGATGGGCTGAATTACCTCCTTAGATGCTGTATCGTTCTATGATTCTACAGTGAATGTTCAAGGTGAGTCTATGGCTCAGTTGATGATTGTTTAAGGTGTCGCAGATGCTGGGATCAATGTGCAAGAACAAGCCCATTCCTCTTTCGCAAAGGCTCAGCATGGAATTGACAGGTGTGAATAAGGCCTGAAATATTACCTTGCTACACTTTCTCATTGCCCAGTTCATTAATCTCCTCACCTGGGTGGCTGATCTGATGAGTCTCCTGAATTCTTCCTTGATGCTGAGGGTATCTGGGGCTGGTGGATGGACAAAGATGGTGACATCAGAGGGTCCTCTGCCCATGTGAACACTGGGCCAGCCCAGATCCAGTGCTGGGGCAGCAATGTCTGTATGAACCGGCCAGTAGGTCCCCGATGAGTCCGATTCATCATAGTCACCTCCCATAAATTCAAGCTCATCCAAGGGCATTGAAGGTTTCTTCAAGTGCTTGTTAATGTGCTCAATCTCAGTGCTGCTGAGAAAATCCACCCCTTTCTCATCTGCTAGGAAGCGGTAGTAGGCATCGATTCCCTCCTCAGCCAGGACATCGACGGCGATGCGATAATACTCCTTGTAGTGAGGAGAGATGTAGTTGGAATCACTATCTACATTGCCCAAGGATGAAGATTGAGAATGGTGCGCCATGTCACATCCACTGCTGCAGATCACCTGCATAAACAAATCTGAGTTAGTGACACTGAGGGACATAGGTAACAACCTGCGCACACATGCACGCACACACAAACACACACCACAGCCACCTCCCCCCACCCCACCCCCCCCCCACCCCAAGTTAGCTGCCAGTGTCTATCAAACGATTTAAATAAAGGGTTAGAGGGCTGTTAGAGGCTGTAAAATATTAAAATACAAGGCTGAGTAAATCATTAATGATGAGCAAAGGACCTTCAAGGAGATATTCAGAGGGTGGTAGAATGGGCAAACAGCAGGAATATAGGAGTTAATGCCATTAAATCTGAGGCAGTGCATTTTGATTAAAATAAGACTCGTAATTGATGAAGTAACAAGTGCAAGGAAACCTCCTGCTGATTGCCACGACCCCCCCTCCCTCAGGTGATGAATTAGTCCTCCTCCATGTTGAACACCACTTGGAAGAAGCACTGAGGGTAGCAAGGGCAGAGAATGTACTCTGGGTGGGGAACGTCAATGCCCAGCACCAAGAGTGACTTGGAAGCACCACGACTGATCAGCTGCTGAGTCCTGAAGGGAAGACGGTGGCATGGTGGTAATGTCAATGAACTAGCAATGCAGAGACGCGGGCTAATGTTCCAGGGACACAGGCTCAAATCCCACCATGGCAGCTGGTGAAATTAAAATTCAATTAATTAATAAATTTAATCAACAAAACTCTGGAATTGAAAGCTAGTCTCAGTAATGGTGACCACGAAACAGCTAACAATTGTCATAAAAACCCATCTGGTTCATTAATGTCCTGTAGGGAAGGAAATCTGCCATCCTTACCTGGTCTTGCCTACATGTGACTCCAGAGCCACAGCAATATGGTTGACTCATAGAGTCATAACGTTATACAGCACAGAAACAAGCCCTTCGGCCCATCCTGTCTGTGCCGGCCATCAAGCAACTATCTATTCTAATCCCATTTTCCAGCACTTGGCCCGTAGCCCTGTATGCTATGGCGTATCAAGGGCTCATCTAAATACTTCTTAAATATTGTGAGGATTCCTGCCTCTACCATCCCTTCAGGCAGTGTGTTCCAGATTCCAACTACCATCCGAGTGAAAAAAATATTTCCTCAAATCTCCTCTAAACCTCTTGCCCCTTACCTTAAATCTATGTCCCCTGGTTAGTGACCCCTCCGCTAAGGGAAAAAGTTTCTTCCTATCTAACCTATCAATGCCCCTCATAATTTTGTATACCCCAGTCATGTCCCCCCTCAGCCTTCTCTGCTCTAAGGAAAACAACCCTAGCCTTTTCAGTCTCTCTTCATAGCTGAAATGCTCCAGCCCAAGCAACACCCCGGTGAATCTCCTCTGCACCCTTTCCAGTGCAATCACATCCTTCCTATAGTGTGGTGCCCAGAACTGTATACAGTACTGTACATGTCGGCTCTGAACTCTCACGATTTCCACTTTGAATGACTCCCGCTGGTCTGATGTAGACTTTCCTACAAGTAGCTGCTCCCAGTCCACTTTGGCCACATCCTGTTTTATCATATTGAAATCGGCCTTCCCCCAATTCAGTACCTTTATTTCTGGTCCATCTTTGTCCTTTTCCAAAACGACCTTAAATCTGACAGAGTTATGGTCGCTATCCCCGAAATGCTCCCCCACTGACACTTCTACTACCTGTCCGGCTTCATTCCCTAGGATTAGGTCCAGTACTGCCCCTTCTCTTGTAGGACTTTCTACATGCTGGCTCAAAAAGCTCTCCTGTATGCATTTTAAGAATTCCGTCCCCTTTAAGCCTTTTGCTCTAAGACTATCGCAGTTGATATTGGGGAAGTTGAAATCCCCGACTATTTTACCCCTCTCCTACATGTCCGCTCCTCTCTCTCTCCCTCCCTGATAGTTTGGAGGCCTGTAGGACACTCCCAGCCAAGTGATTACCCCCTTTCTGTTTTTAAGTTCTACCCATATGGCCTCATTTGAGGAACCTTCTAAGATATCATCCCTCCTTACTGCAGTAATTGACTCCTTGATCAACAATGCAATGCCACCTCCTCTTTTACCCCATCCCCATCTCGCCTATAGATTCTATACCCTGGAACATTGAGCTGCCAGTCCTGCCCCTCCTTCAACCATGTCTCTGTGATGTCAATATCATAATTCCACGTGCTAATCATTGCCCTCAATTTATCTGCCTTACTAGTAAGACTCCTTGAGATAAAATAGATGCAATCCAGCCTTGCATTTTTCACTTGTGCCTTAACAGGTCTTTATTTGTTCTGCTTTCCAGACTGACTTACTGACTTAATTTCTCTTCTATATTTGGCTGTGCATCATCCTCTACTGTACCTCCATTCTGTATCCCATCCATCTACCAAATTAGTTTAAACCCCCCCAACAGCACTAGCAAACCTCCCAGCAAGGATGTTGGTCCCCTTCCGATTCAGGTGCAACCCATCCAGCTGGTACAAGTACCACCTTTGACAGAAACAGACCCAGTGATCCAGGAAACTAAAGCCCTCCTTCCTACACCATCTCCTCAGCCACGCATTCATCTACTCTATCCTCCTATTCCTATACTCGTTAGCACATGGCACTGGGAGTAATCCAGAGATCACAACCTTTGAGGTCCTGCTTTTTAATCTGCTACCTAGCTCCCTAAATTCTTGTTGCAGGACCTCATCCCTCTTTCTACCTATGTCGTTGGAACCAATGTGAACAACGACTTCTGACTGTTCATCCTCCCCCTTCAGAATGTCCTGTAGCCGCTCCGTGACATCCTCGACCCTAGCACTAGGGAGGCAACATACCATCCTGGAGTCACGTTTGCGACCACAGAAACGCCTATCTGTACCACTTAACTGCCTTCTGAAATGGCCTCACAAGCCACATAGTTGTACATACGAATTTACCAATTAGGAGCAGGATTAGGCCACTCGGCCCTTCGAGCCTGCTCTGGCATTCAATAAGTTCATGGCTGAACTGATTACTCCACATTTCCACCTCCCCCCGATAACCTTCCACTCCCTTGCTCATCAAGAATCTATCTACCTCTGCCTTAGAAATATTCAAAGACTCTGCTTCCACCACCTTTTGAGGAAGAGAATTCCAAAGACTCACGACCGTCAAGAGAAAATTTCTCCTCATCTTAAAAAGTCTTAAATGGGCGACCCTTATTTTTAAACAGTTACCCCCTAGTTCTAGATTCTCCCACAAGTACAAAACAGCGACACAAAAGTTGAAAAGGAATAAAACCAGACGGAACACCTGGCATCAACCTAGGCACTGGAAACAACAATGGCAAACCCAACTCTGCAAAGTCCTGCTTACTAACTTCTGGGGGCTTGAGCCAAAATTGGGAGAACTGTCCCACAGACCAGTCAAACAACAGCCTGACATATTCAAACTCAGAAGCATGCCTTACACCCAGTGTCCCAGACACCACCATCACTATTCTGGACATGTCCTGTCCCACTGGCAGGACAGAATCACTAGAAGAGGTGGCACAGTGGTACAGTCAGGAGGGGGGTTACCCTGTCTCATGGCATCAAATCAAACATGGGCATGTAAACCTCCTAATTACCACCTACCACCCTCCCTCAGCTGATGAATCAGTACTCCTCCTTGTTGAACTCCACTTGGAAGAAGCACTGACTGTGGCAAGGCACAAAATGTAGTTTGGGTGGAGGGATCTCAAAGTCCATCATCAAGAGTGGATCACTAGCACCACTACTGACCAGGTTGGCTGTCATAGCCGTATGGCATAGAAGGAGGCTATTCGGCCCATCGAGTCCATGCCAGCTCTTTAGAGCAGAACAATTCCCTGCTCAATCCCCGTAGCTCTGCAAGTTGCCGCAAGTGTCTGTCCAATTTCCTTTTGAAATCATTCATCGTCTTTGTTGGCAGAGTTTTCTAGGTCATTGCCACTTGCTGTGTAAAAAAAAAAATTCTTCCTCACATTCACCCCTGCATCCTTTGCCCAAAACCTTAAATCTTTGTCCCCTAATCCTTGTACCATCAGCAACTGGGAACAGCTTTTCTTTGTCTACCTGATCAAAACGTGTTATAATCTTATACACCTCTAGCAAATCTCCCTTCAATCTCCTTGGCTCCAAAGTGAATAATCCAAGGTTCGCCAACCTGACCTTGTAGCAAAAATCTCTCATTCATGAAAACATTCTGCTAAATTTCCTTTGCACCCACTCAAGGACCCTCACATCCTTCCGAAAATGTGATCATCAGGACTGGACACAATATTCATGTTGTGGCCTAACCAGACTTTTCTTGCCAGACTGAGCCTGCAGCAGTTGGTGAAGGAACCAACAAGAGTGAGAACCTACTCGATCTTGTCCTCACCAATCTACCTGTTGCAGATGCATCTCCATGACAGTATTGGTAGGATTGATCGCTGCACAACACCGAGGATATCGACCATCGTGTTGCGTGGCACTACCATCTTGTTAAATGGGATAGATTAAGAACAGATCTAGCAGCTCAAACGTGGGCATCCATGAGGTGCCATGGACCATCAGCAGCCGAACTATCCAACCAAAATCTGTAATCTCAAGCCCGTAATATCCCTCACTCTATCATTACCATCAAGCCAAGGGATCAACCCTGGTTCAATAAACAGTGCAGGACAGCATGCCAGGAGGAGCACCAGGCATACCTAATGAAGTGGCAATCTAGTGAAGCTAGAACACAGGACTAAATGATTGCTAAACTTTTCAAACCTACAACCTCTACCACCTAGAAGGACATGGGCGTCAGAAACATGGGAACACCATCTGCAAGTTCCCCGCCAAGCCACACACCATCCTGAATTGGAAATACATTCCCGTTCCTGCACTGGTGCTGGGTCAAAATCTTGGAACTCCCTAACAGCACTGTGGGTGTATCGACATCAGGAGGACTGAAGCAATTCAAAAAGGCAGTGCATCACCACCTTCTCTAGGAATTGGCAACAAATGCTGGCCTTGCCAGCAATGCCCACATCCCATGAAACAAATTAAAAACATAGCTGCCAGACTGAGCCTGCAACAGGTGGTGAGGGAACCAACAAGAGGGAAAAATCAGCTTGGTCTCCCCCTCATCAATCTACCTGTCACAGATGCATCTGTCCATGACAGTATTGGTAGGAGTGACTACCACACAGTTCTTGTGTAGATGAAGGCCCAACTTCGTATTGAGGATACCGTCCATTGTGTTGTGTGGCACTACCACTGTGCTAAATGAGATAGATTGATTTAGCAGCTCAAAACTAGGCTTCACAGAATCACAGAATAATACAGTGCAGAAGAGGCCCTTTGGCCCATCGAGTCTGCACCAATGCATTAAAGACACCTGACCTGTCTACCTAATCCCATTTGCCAGCACTTGGCCCATAGCCTTGAATGTTATGACGTGCCAAGTGCTCATCCAGGTACTTTTTAAAGGATGTGAGGCAACCTGCCTCTACCACCCTCCCAGGCAGGGCATTCCAGACCGTCACCACCCTCTGGGTAAAAAAGTTCTTCTTCAAATCCCCCTTAAACCTCCCGCCCCTCACCTTAAACTTGTGACCCCTCGTAACTGACCCTTCAACTAAGGGGAACCGCTGCAACCCTATCCACCCTGTTCATGCCCCTCATAATCTTGTACACCTCAATCAGGTCACCCCTCAGTCTTCTCTGCTCCAGTAAAAACAACCCAAGCCTATCCAACCTCTCTTCATAGATTAAATGTTCCATCCCAGGCAACATCCTGGTGAATTGCCTCTGCACCCCCTCCAATACAACCACATCCTTCCTATAATGTGGCGACCAGAATTGCGCACAGTACTCCAGCTGTGGCCTTACCAAAGTTCTGTACAACTCCAACATGACCTCCCTGCTTTTGTAATCTATGCCTCGATTGATAAAGGCAAGTGTCCCATATGCCTTTTTCACCACCCTATTAACCTGCCCTTCTGCCTTCAGAGATCTATGGACAAACACGCCAAGGTCCCTTTGTTCCTCGGAATTACCCAGTGTCAGACCATTCATTGAATACTTCCATGTCACATTATTCCTTCCAAAGTGTATTACCTCACTTTTCAGCGTTAAATTCCATCTGCCACTTATCTGCCCATTTGACCATCCCGTCTATATCTTCCTGTAACCTAAGACACTCCACCTCACTGTTAACCAGTCAGCCAATCTTTGTGTCATCCTCGACTTACTGATCCTACCCCCCACATAGTCAACTATGTCGTCAAAATAAATGACAAACAATAGGGGACCCAGCACAGATCCCTGTGGTACGCCACTGGACACTGGCTTCCAGTCACTAAAACAGCCGTCTGTCATCACTCTCTGTCTCCTACAGCCAATTTTGAATCCACCTTATCAAGTTACCCTGTATCCCATGTGCATTTGCTTTCTTGATAAGTCTCCCATGTGGAACCTTGTCAAAGGCTTTGCTGAAATCCATGTAAACTTCATCAACTGCACTACCCTCATCTACACACCTGGTCACATGCTCAAAAAATTCAATCAAATTTGTTCGGCATGACCTCCCTCTGACAAAGCCATGCTGACTATTCCTAATCAAATTTTGCCTCTCCAAGTGGTGATAGATTCTCTCCTTCAGAATTTTCTCCAATAGTTTCCTTACCACTGATGTGAGACTCACTGGTCTGTCGTTCCCTGGCTTATCTCTACAACCTTTCTTAAATAGTGGGACCACATTAGCTGTTCTCCAGTCCTCTGGCACCTCCCCCGTGGCCAGAGAGGAATTAAAAATTAGGGTCAGAGCTCCTGCAATCTCCACCCTCACCTCCCACAGCATTCTGGGACACAAATCGTCCGGACCTGGAGATTTGTCCACTTTTTAGCCTTCCAAAACCTCCAATACCTTGTGACTCCCTGTGACAATTTGCTCAAGAACCTCACAGTCTCTCTCTCTCTAATTTCCATATCTACATCCTTTCTCTTGGGTGAAGACAGATGTGAAGTATTCGTTCAACACCCGACCAATGTCCTCTGGCTCCACCCACAAATTTCCCCCTTGGTCCCTAATGGGTCCTACTCTTTCCCTGGTCCTACTGTTCCGATGAAGGGTCAGTGACCCGAAACGTTAACTCTGCTTCTCTTTTCACAGATGCTGCCAGACCTGCTGAGTGGTTCCAGCATTTCTTGTTTTTATTTCAGATTTCCAGCATCCGCAGTATTTTGCTTTTATTTTAGGGTCCTACTCTTTCCCTGGATATCCTCTTCCCATTGATTTTCTTATAGAATATCTTGGGATTTTCCCTACTTTTACCAGCCAGAGCTTTCTCATATCCCCTCTTTGTTCTCCAAATTGTTTTCTTAAGCTCCATCCTACACTTTCTGTACTCCACTAATGCTTCCATTGATTTGCTCTCCTTGTATTTTCTAAAAGCCTCTCTATTCCTTCTCATCATACCCTGAATGTTTCTAGTCATCCATGGTTCTCTGGGCTTGTTGCTCCTACCTATTACCCTAGAGGGAACATGTTGGGCCTGTACCCTTCCCATTTCCTTTTTGAATGCCCCCCACTGCTCTTCTGTAGATTTCCCGACAAGTAACTCTTTCCAGTCTACCTTGGCCAGACCCTCCGTTATTTTACAAAAATTCGCTCTCCCCCAATCCAAAACCTTTTTTTGCAACTTGTCTATTTCTTTCTCCATAACAAGCTTAAATTGTACCATGTTGTGGTCGCTATCACCAAAATGCTTCCCCACCAACACATCAACCACCTGTCCAGCTTCATTCCCCAGAATTAGGTCCAGCACTGCACCCTCCCTTGTTGGATCCTCTACATATTGAGCTAAAAAGTTCTCCTGTATACATTTTAAGAACTCCACTCCATTTAAGCCCTTAACACGATGACTATCCCAATTAATGTTGGGAAAATTGAAATCACCTAATATAATTACCCTATTATTTTTACACACCTCTGCGAATTGCACACATATTTGCTCCTCAATTTCCTGCTGACTGTCTGAGGGTCTATAATAAACACCTAGCAATGTGGCTGTCCCTTTTTTATTCCTAAACTCTACCCATAAAGCTTAATTTGATGCCCCCTCCAAGATATCATCTCTCCTTACTGCAGTAACTGACTCCTTAACTAATATTGCAATGCCCCCTCCTCTTTTACCCCCTCCTCTGTCTCGCCTGAAGATTCGAGATCCCGGGATATTGAGCTGCCAATCCTGCCCCTCCCTCAACCATGTCTCCGTAATGGTTACTATATCACAATTCCACGTGTCAATCATTGACCTTAACTCATCCGTTTTACCTGCAATACTCCTGGCATTAAAGTAGAGGCCTTCCATCCTGGTCTTACTCCCTTGAAACTTACTTCCGCTGTATTCCCTCTGACTTGTTCGCTTTCCTGTGCTTAGCTGTGTCCCTATTCTGCTCGGAGTCTGCGTCCCCTCCCTCTGCCGAATTAGTTTAAACTCCTCCCAAAAGCACTAGCAAACCCGCCAGCAAGGATGTTAGTCCCCCTCTGGTTCAGATGTAGACCGTCCTGCTTGTACAGGTCCCACCTTCCCCAGAAACGGTCTCAGTGGTCCAAGAATCTAAAACCCTCCCTCCTGCACCAACTCTAAAGCCACGCGTTCATCTGTGTTATTCTCCTATTTCTATACTCGCTAGCACATGGCACTGGGAGTAATCCAGAGATTACAACCCGAGAGGTCCTGCTTTTTAGTCTACTGCCTAACTCCCTGAATTCTTGATGCAAGACCTCATCCCTCTTTCTACCTATGTCATTGGTACCAACATGTACCATGACCTCTGCCTTATCACCCTCCCCCTTCAGGATGCCCTGTAGCCAGTGACATCCCGGACCCTGGCACCAGGGAGGCAACACACAATCTTGGAGTCACATTGATGTCCACAGTAGCGCCTATCTGTTCCCCTGACTATAGAATCCCCTATTACTATTGATCTTCCTCTCTGTCCCCCTTCCTGCGCAGACAGGCTGCTTGTGGTGCCAGAAGCTTGGCTCTGTCCGCACTCCCTGGAGGAACCAGCTTCATCAGCCTCCAAAATGGAATACCGATTTGCAAGCGGGACCACAGGGGACTCCTGAATTACCTGCCTGTTTCTCTTGGACTGCCTGGTGGTCACCCATTCCCTTCCTTCCTCAAGTCCCTTCAGCTGCGGTGTGACAACCTCTCTATACGTGCTATCCACAATGCTCTCAGACTCGCGGATGCTCCACAGTGTTTCCAGCAGCCGTTCCAGCTCTGAAACCCGAGCTTCCAGGAGCTGGACACACTTCCTGCACACATGCTGGTCCCGGGGACTGGAAATGTTCCCGGATTCCCACATGCAGCAAGAGGAGCAAACCACGGCTTGAAGCTCGCCTACCATGACTAAACCCTTTAAATTTAAAACTTTAGAAGATTATAATTTAAAAAAACAATTGCAAAAACAAGACTTACAATTCAATCCACTTTGAAAAATACCCACCAGGACTTACTCACCAGTCAGCTGTGCACTTTGGAAACTCTCGGCTCCCCTCACTCTGAGGACAGGTAGGAAATGAAAGGAGCTCCTCACTCCCTCCTCACCAAACTTCCACTTTAACACTCTAATGCAACCCAAGTCAGCACTCCAGTACAAACAAAGTCAGCACTGTAAGATGGCCCACTTTTATACTGACTGACTCTAGCTGCTGAAAACTGGTTTAAGGCAATTCTCTAAATAACAAGGTGCAGCTGCAAGCAGAGCCTGAGTGAACCCTGTTTAAAGCTGGCCTAAAACTCACCTTCCCCAACCATAACAGCAACTGTTAAGTTAATCTGCTAAATAAAAGACAGACTAGATTAGAGATAAAATTAACCCTTAATTATCCTCAGTCACCAAACTTCCACAATAGCACTCTAATGCAACCCAAGTCGGCACTCCAGTGCTTCCATGATGCGCTGTGAACCAACAGCAGCAGAATTGTATTCAACCACAATCAGTAACCTCATGGCCCGGCATATTCCTCTCTACCATTTCCATCAAGTCAAGGGAGCAATCCTGGTTCAATGAGGAGTGCAGGAGAATATGCCAAGAGTAGCAACCAAGCATACCTCAAAATGAGTTGCCATTCTCTACTCCAGAGGGTTGTGGAAGCTCAGTCATTGAGTATGTTTAAAGCAGAGATTGACAGATTTCTAAATACAAATGACATAAGGGGATATGAGGATAGTGTGGGAAAAAGGCATCCCTGAAGGTTGCAGGACAGATCGTTAAGAAGTTATTGGTGGTTAAGAAGGCATGTGGAATCCTTGGAACAGAGAAGGCTGAAGGGAGATCTAATTGAAATGTACAAAATTTTGAGGGGCCTGGATAGAATGGAGGTGAAGGGTCTATTTACCTTCGAGAGGTCAGTGACGAGGGAGCATAGATTTAAAGTGATTGGTAGAAACATTAGAGGGGAGCTGAGGAAAAACCTTTTCACCCAGTGGGTGGTGATGGGCTGGAATTCACTGCCTGAAAGGGTAGTTGAGGCAGAGACCCTCAACTCATTCAAAAGGAATCTGGATATGCACCTCAATGCCGTAAGCTGTAGGGCTACGGACCAAATGCTGCAAGGTGGGATTAGAATAGGTGGATCGTTTTTCAGCTGGCACAGACACGATGGGCCATGTGGCCTCTTTCTGTGCCTTAAACTTTCTATGATTCTATGATCGTATCGAATGGTGGGGCAGGCTCGATGGGCTGAATGGCCTACTCCTATGTTCCTAACCTGGTGAAGCTACAACCCAGGACTACATGCATGCCAAACAGCAGAAGCAGCATGTGATAGAAAGAGCTAAGCAATCCCAAAACCAACAGGTCCGATCAAAGCTCTGCAGTCCTGCTAGTAGAGCTACAACACTGGCATCTACCCGACAATGTGGAAAATTGGTCAGGTATGTTCTGTACACAAAAAGCAGAACAAATCCAATTCAGCCAATTGCCTACCCATCAGTCTACTCTCGATCATCAGCAAAGTGATGGAGGATGCTGGCGACAGTGCTATCAAGCGGCACATAAACAGCAATAACCTGCTCACCGATGCTCAGTTTGGGTTCCACCAGGGCCACTCAGATCCAGACTTTATTACAGCTTTGGTCCAAATAAGCTGAATTCCAGATGTGAGGCGAGAGTGACTACCCTTGACCTCAAGGCAGCATTTGACCGAGTGTCGCATCGAGCAGCCTTAGCAAAATTGAAGTCAATGGGAGTCAGGGGGAAAACTCTCACTGGTTGGAGTCATACCTAGTACAAAGGAAGATCATTGTGGTTATTGGAGGCCAAACATTTAAATCCCAGGATATTACTGCAGGAGCTCCTCAGGGTAGTGTCCTAGACCCAAGCATCTTCAGCTGCTTCATCAATGACCATCCTTCCCGTCATAAGGTCAAGAGGTGGGAATTTTCAGTAATAATTGAATTATTCAGTACCATACACAACTCCTCAGGCACTGAAGCAGCCGTGTCCATATGCAGCAAGACCTGGACAACATTCAGGCTTGGGCTGATAAGTGGCAAGTAACATTCGTGTCACACAAGTTCCAGGCAATGAACATCTCCAACAAGAGAGAATGTAACCATCTCCCCTTGACATTCAACAGAATTACCATCACTGAATCCTCCACCATCAACATCCTGGGTGGGGGGGGGGGGGGGGGGGGGTGGGTGGAGGGGGAGGTGGTGGTGGTTACCATTGACCAGAAACTTAACTGGACCATCCATACAAATATTGTGGCTTTAAGAGCAGATCAGGGGCTGGGAATTCTGCAGCAAGTAACTCATCTCCTGACACCCCAAAGCCTGTCCAACATCTATAAGACACAAGTCAGGAATGTGATGGAATACTCCCAACTTGCCCGGATGAGTGCATCTCCAACAACACTCAGGAAACTTGATACCGTCCAGGACAAAGCAGTCTGCTTGATTGGCACCCCATCAACTACCTTAAACATTCACTCCCTCCACCAACAATACATAGTGGCAGCAGTGTGTACCATACAAAAGATGCGCTGCAGCAAGTTGCCAATCCTCCTTTAACAGCACCTTTCAAACTTCTACCACCTAGAAGGACTGTGATGAAACATAGGTATAATGGATGGGAACACGACCACCTGAAAGTTCCCCTCAAGTCTCACACCATCCCGACCTGGAACTATATCACCGTTCCTTCACTGGTGCTGCGTCAAAATCCTGGAACTCCCTTAACAGCACTGTAGGTGTGGACCGCAGCGGTTCAAGAAGGCAGTTCATTACCACCTTCTCAAGGCCAATTAGGGATGGGCAACAAATGCTGACCTTGCCAGTGGCACGAACATCCCATGACTGAATAAAAAAAAAAGAGGGTTGATGAAGATAGTGCAGAAGGCATCTGATAAAGTACCACATGACAGACTTATTTGGAAAATAGAAGTACATGGTAACAAAAGGGACGGCGGTAATGTGGGTACTTAATTGGTTAAGGGATAGAAGGCATAGATTAGTGTTGAATGGATGTTTTTCTAATTGAGGGAAGTATGTAGTGGGGTCCCCCAAGGGTCAGTGTTGAGACCATTGCTTCTCTTGTTATATATAAATGACCTGGTATAGGAGGTACAATTTCTAAGTTTACAGATGATACAAAACTTAGCAAAATAGCAAATAGTGAACTCGACAGTAGCAAACTTCAGGAGGACATAGAGAAACTGATGAAATGGGCAGACGCATAGCAGATGCAGTTTAATGTGGACAAGTGTGAAGTGATGTACTTTGGGAGAAACACCAGAGTCATAGAGTTATACAGCACAGAAACAAGCCATCGTGTCTGTGCCGGCCATCAAGCACCTATCTATTCTAATCCCATTTTCCAGCACTTGGCCCGTAGCCTTGTATGCAATGGCATTTCAAGTGCTCACCAAGATACTTCTTAAATGTTGCGAGGGTTCCTGCCTCTACCACCCCTTCAGGCAGTGTGTTCCAGCTTCCAACTACCCTCCGGATGAAAAAAGTTCTCAAATCCCCTCTAAAACTCCAGCCCCTTACCTTAAATCTATGCCCCCTGGTTATTGATCCCTCCACTAAGGGAAAAGGTTTCTTCCTATATAAGCTATCTATGCCCCTCATAATTTTGTATACCTCCATCAGGTCTCCCCTCAGCCTTCTCCTCTCTAAGGGAAAAAACACTAGCCTATTCAGTCTGTCTTCATAACTGAAATGCTCCAGCGCAGGCAACATCCTGGTCAATCTCCTCTACACCCTCTCCAGTGCAATCACATCCTTCCTATAGTGTGATGCCCAGAACTGCACACAGTACTCCAGCTGTGGTCGAACTAGCGTTTTATACAGCTTCATCAGCAGTCCCTGCTCTTATATCCTATGCCTTGGCTAATAAACCCAAGTATCCCATATGCCTTCCTAACCACCATATCTACCTGTGCTACTTCCTTCAGTGATCTATGGACAAGCACACCAAGGTCCCTCTGTACTTCCTAGGGTCCTTTGATGAGATTGAAGGCCAATAAATCCCGAAGGCCTGATAATCTACATCCCATAGTACTTAAGGAAGTAGTCCAAGAACCAGTGGATGCATTGGTGGTCATCTTCCTAGATTCTATAGCCTGTAGTGGGTCAGTAGTGCGGAAAATTCTAGAGTCCATGATCAAAGATTTTATAGCAGAGCACTTGGAGAACAGTGGTAGAATCGGACAGAGTCAGCATGGATTTACAAAAGGGAAATCATGCTTGACAAATCAACTAGAATCTTTTGAGGATATAACTAGTAGAGTTGATGAGGGGGAGCCAGTGGATGTGGTTTATTTGGACTTTCAGAAGACTTTCGACAAAGTCCCACAGAAGAGATTAGTGTGCAAAATTAAAGCGCTTGGGATTGGGGGTAGTGTATTGCAATGGATAGAAAATTGGTTGGCAGACAGGAAACAAAGAGTAGGGATAAATGGGTCTTTTTCCGAATGGCAGGCAGTGACTAGTGGGGTACCGCAGGGATCAGTGCTAGGACCCCAGCTATTCACAATATATATTAATGATTTAGATGAGAGAATTAAATGTAATATTTCCAAATTTGCAGATGACACAAAAATGGGTGGGAGGGTGAGTGTTGAGGAGGATGCAGAGAGGCTTCAGGGTGATTTGGACAAGTTGAGTGTGTGGGCAAATGCATGACAGATGCAGTATAATGTGGATAAATATGAGGTTAGCCACTTTGGTAGCAAAAACAGGAAGGCAAATTATTTGAATAGCTATAAACAGAGAGGGGAATATGCAACGAGACCTGGGTGTTCTCTTACACCAGTCGCTGAAGGTAAGCATGCAGGTGCAACAGGTGGTAAAAAGGGCAAATGGTACGTTGGCCTTCATAGCGAGAGGATTCGAGTACAGCAGCAGGGATGTCTTGCTGCAATTATACAGGGCCTTGATGAGGCCGCACCTGAAATAGTGTGTGCAGTTTTGGTCTCCTTATTTGAGGAAGGTTTTTCTTGCTATAGAGGGAATGCAGCGAAGGTTTACCAGACTGGTTCCTGACGTATGAGGAGAGATTGAGTCGGTTCGGATTATATTCACTGGAGTTCAGAAGAGTAAGGGGAGATCTCACAGAAACTATAACATTCTAACAGGACTTGACAGGGTAGATGCAGGAAGGATGTTCCCGATGGTGGGGGAGTCCAGAACCAGAGGTCACAGTCTAAGCATACGAGGTAAACCTTTCAGGATTGAGATGAGGAGAAATTACTTCATCCAGAGAGTGGTGAGCCTGTGGAATTCGCTACCATAGAAAGCAGTTGAGGCCAAAACGTTGTATGTTTTCAAGAAGGAGTTAGACATGGCTCTTGGGGTGAAAGGGATCAAAGGATATGGGGCGAAAGCAGGAACAGGTTACTGAGTTGGATGAACAACCATGATCATAATGAATGGTGGAGCAGGCTCGAAGGGCCGAATGGCCCACTCCTGCGCCTGTTTTCTATGTTTCTAACACCTATTGTATATTCCCTTGCCTTGTTAGTCCTCCCAAAATGCATCATCTCACACTTCTCAGGATTAAATTCCATTTGCCACTGCTCTGCCCATCTTACCAGCCCATCTATATCGTCCTGAAATCTAAGGCTTTCCTCCTCACTACTTACGACACCACCAACTTTCGTGTCATCTGCGAACTTACTGATCATACCTCCTATATTCACATCTAAATCATTAATGTACACTACAAACAGCAAGGGTCCCAGCACCGATCCCTGTGGTACACCACTGGTCACAGGCTTCCAGTCGCAAAAACAGCTCTCGACAATCACCCTCTGCCTCCTGCCACTAAGCCAATTTTGGATCCAATTTGCCAAATTGCCCTGGATCCCATGGGCTCTTACCTTCTTAACCAATCTCCCATGTGGGATCTTATCAAAAGCGTTACTGACGTCCACATAGACTACATCAACTGCTTTACCCTAATCTACACATCTAGTCACCTCCTCATAAAATTCAATCAAGTTTGTTTAACATGGTCTCTCCCTGACAAAGCCAGACTGACTATCCTTAATTAATCCCTGCCTCTCCAAGTGAAGATTAATCCCGTCCCTCAGAACTTTTTCTAATAGTTTCCCTACCACTGATGTTAGACTCTCCGGCCTGTAATTACCTGGTTTATCCCTGCTACTCTTGAATAATGATACCACATTCGCTGTCCTCTGGTGCCTCTCCTGTAGCCAGAGAGGATTTGAAAATTTGTGTCAATGCACCTGCTATCTCCTCCCTTGCCTCACCTAACAGCTGGGATATATCTCATCTGGGCCTGGGGATTTATCCACTTTAAAGCCCGCTATAACTGCTCATAATTCCTCCCTTTCAATGCTAATTTGTTTGAATATATCACAATGCCCCTCCCTGATCTCTACATCTACATCGTCCTTCTCCATAGTGAACACAGATGAAAAGTAATCATTTAAAACCGCACCTACGTCCTCTGGCTCCACACAGATTGCCACTTTGGTCCCTCATGGGCCCTACTCTTTCCCTGGTTATCCTCTTGCCCTTAATATACTTATAAAATGTTTTGGGATTTCCCTTTATCTTTAACAGAGAGGCAGTATAATGTAAATGATACTGTTCTGAAAACAGTGCAAGAGCAGAAGGCTCTGGGGGTGCACATTTACAAATCCTTGAAGGTGACAGCTCAGTTTGATAACGCGGTGAAGAAAGTGTCTGTAATACTTGGCTTTGTAAATAGGGACATTGAATAGAAAAACAAGGAAGTCATGTTAAACCTTTAAAGATCATGGTTATGCCTCAGTTGGACTACTGTGTGTAATTCTAGGCACAGCACTTTAGGAAGGATGCCAAGGTCTGGAGAGGGTACAGAGGCAGTTTACCAGGATGGTACCAGAGATGAGGGAGTTCAGTTACGGGGACAGATTGGAGAAGCTGGGATTGTTCACCTTAGAACAGAGAAGGTTAAGAGAAGACTTAATGGAGGTATTCAAAATTATGAGGGGTTTTGATATTTTCTCCGTACTTGCTCTATTTCCTCTGGCAAGTAGGTCCAGGGATCATAGATTTAAAATAATTGGCAAAAACATATGATCTGGAATGCACTACCTGAAAGTGTGATGGAATCAGATTTCATTGGAACTTTCAAAAGGCAACTGGACTTGAGGAGGACTAATTTGCAGAGTTATGGAGAAAAAGCTAGTATGTCAGACTAAATTAGTCAGCTGTTTCACAGGCATGATGGGTCTAACGGCCTCTTGTGCTGGAAGATTCTATGACTAATTTGGATGGGGAAAAGCTGGATAATGTCAGAGAACAGAGAGATTTGCATATTAACAGTAGCACCTCAACTGGATAAGACTATAAGTAAAGCTGATGGAATGCTGGGTTTTATGGCAAGAGGTACAGAATAAAAGTATGGAGATGTCATGGTGAATCTATAAAAACCTTAGTAAGACTACTGCTGGGGTAGCGTGTGCGGATTTGGGCTTCACACTATTGGAAATGTTCTATGTAACACCTATGCGCATTCGAATTATTGACACTGGGAGGGACACAGCTACCAACCACATTTTTCCACATTATACTCTATTTGCCAGATCTTTGCCCACTCACTGAACCTATATCCCTTTGTAGCCTCATGTCCTCTTCACAACTTGCTTTCCTACCTATATTTGTGTTATCAGCAAACTTAGCAACGCTACCTTCAGTCCCTTCATCTAAGTCATTTCTATAAATGGTAAAAAAGTTGAAGAAAGGGTAGATGAGGCAGATTGCTTTGCCTTGGATGACATCAAGTTTTTGTGTGTGTTTATAGTTGAATATATTCATTGAGCCAAGTGGGGAGTAATCACCCTCCTGCCTTGTGCATTTCAAGTTGTGAAGAGACTCTGGGGAGTCAGGAGGTAGTCCACTCACTGCAGAATATGCCGTGTCTGACCTATCCTAGTAGCCACAGCATTTATGTGACTGGTCCAGTAGTGTTTCTGGTCAATGGTGTCCCACAGGTTGATGATAGTGGGAGATTTAGCAATGGTTAAAAAAAAAAGACATATTTACATTGCATCTTTCACAACATCCCAAAGTGCTTTACAGCCAATGAAGTACTTTCGAAGCGTAGTCACTTGTCATGCAGGCCCCCACCTGTCAAGCATGAGGCATATTAATTTCTCCATGTGGACATTAAATTTTAAACTGTTAAATGAAGAAAGGATTTGCTTTAAAAAAGATTGCCAGATCTTGGCTGGAAAGATATTTGCATATTAACAGACAGTGCTTGGAACGGACAAAGGACCATTCCCCGACACATTCAACCCACAATGGACTTCTGATTACCAGACGTTGAAGGTGGGGCAGCTCACATTTCTGGTTGACTGCTAAGATGGCTAAATACACAAATGGACATGGTCAAACCAGCTAGTCACATGACTAACCTGTTGGGTAATCTGAGTTTTTTGAATTTGTACAAATAGTTTTGGGGCAAAAAGCAGAATGCTCCTGGACTGAGAAAATCTCTCTCCTGTCTGCTCCCATTTATGGGCGGCACAGTGGCGCAGTGGTTAGCACCGCAGCCTCACAGCTCCAGCGACCCGGGTTCAATTCTGGGTACTACCTGTGTGGAGTTTGCAAGTTCTCCCTGTGTCTGCATGGGTTTCCTCCGGGTGCTCCAGTTTCCTCCCACATGCCAAAGACTTGCAGGTTGGTAGGTAAATTGGCCATTATAAATTGCCCCTAGTATAGGTAGGTGGTAGGGAAATATAGGGACAGGTGGGGATGTGGTAGGAATATGGGATTAGTGTAGGATTAGTATAAATGGGTGGTTAATGGTCGGCACAGACCCGGTGGGCCGAAGGGCCTGTTTCAGTGCTGTATCTCTAAATAAAAAAATAAATAAAATCTCTTTCTCACAAGTGTCTAAATTCACTGAAGACACACGAACCCCAAAAGAGAAAATTCTCCTACAGAGAACAAGGTTTAAAAATAATACTGGGCCCCAACGAAAAGCAACATCTACCTACAATAAAGGACTATACAGTGAGCTCTAAGAACTGTAACAACTCTTCAGATATTGCCTCAAGCCTTTCCACTTTATTTTTCTCCTGCTGTTTTCTGTCTCTATTTGCATGTGTGTATCATGTATGCACACTAGCGTGGACACGTCATGTATCCGTAGGCATCAACCAAATTAGAGTTTAAGTTTAATAAATTTCAACTTTTCTTCTTTAAACCTAAGAAAGCCTGTTTGTGTTGGTTTCTTTGCCTTATAATTGGAAAATGGTGAACAAGGATTCACCAAGGGTCAGCTAAAAAACATGGTGTGTTTAAAATTAAACCCTGTTATGGCAAGACCAGGTGAAGGCCGAGAGGGACCCCTGGACACCTTTCTCACCTGGTCGGAACACACTGTTGTAATGCAGGAAACATGGCAGCTGATTTGCACACAGCAAGATCCCTCAGATAGCAATGTGATAACGACCAGATAATCTGTTGCGGTTATGTTGATTGGGGGATAAATATTGGTCAGAACACGAGGGGTAACTCCACCTCTCCTCTTCAAAATCATGCCATGGGATCTTTTACATCCAACTGACAGGGCCTCAATTTTAACATCTTATCTGAAAGATGGGACCTCTGTTACTGCACTGGAGCATCAGCTAGATTTATGTGTTTGAGTCTTGAGTGGGACTTGAATCCACAACCTTCTGTCTCAGAGACAACACTGCAACCAACTGAGCCACAGCTAACACTAATGCCACTGCATGTCGAGGGGTGATAGTTAGGTTCCTCTTGTTGGAGATGGTCATTGCCTGGCATTTGTGTGGCATGAATATTGCTGGTCACTTATCAGCCCAAGCCTCCATGTTGCTGCATACAGGTACAGACTGCTTCATTACTTGTGGATTGCAAATGGAACTGAACACTATGCAATCATCAGCCAAAAGCCTGACTCTGACCTTATGATGGGCAGCAGGCCATTGATGAAGCAGCTGAGGATAGTTGGGCCTAGGACGTTGCTCTAAAGAACGGGCGGCACAGTGGCGCAGCGGTTAGCACTGCAGCCTCACAGCTCCAGGGACCCGGGTTCGATTCCGGGTACTGCCTGTGTGGAGTTTGCAAGTTCTCCCTGTGTCTGCGTGGGTTTTCTCCGGGTGCTCCGGTTTCCTCCCACAAGCCAAAAGACTTGCAGGTTGATAGGTAAATTGGCCATTATAAATTGTCACTAGTATAGGTAGGTGGTAGGTAAATATAGGGACAGGTGGGGATACAACAAAGAAGAACAACAAAGATAATTACAGCACAGGAACAGGCCCTTCGGCCCTCCAAGCCTGCGCCGATCCAGATCCTCTCTCTAAACATGTCGCCTATTTTCTAAGGTTCTGTATCTCTTTTCTTCCTGCCCATTCATGTATCTGTCTAGATACATCTTAAAAGACTCCATCGTGCCCGCATCTACCACCTCCACTGGCAATGCGTTCCAGGTGCCCACCACCCTCTGCGTAAAGAACTTTCCACGCATATCCCCCCTAAACTTTTCCCCTTTCACTTTGAACTCGTGTCCTCTAGTAATTGAAACCCCCACTCTGGGAAAAAGCCTCTTGCTATCCACCCTGTCTATACCTCTCATGATTTTGTACACCTCAATCAGGTCCCCCCTCAACCTCCGTCTTTCTAATGAAAATAATCCTAATCTGCTCAACCTCTCTTCATAGCTAGCGCCCTCCATACCAGGCAACATCCTGGTGAACCTCCTCTGCACCCTCTCCAAAGCATCCACATCCTTTTGGTAATGTGGCGACCAGAACTGTACGCAGTATTCCAAATTTGGCCGAACCAAAGTCCTATACAACTGTAACATGACCTGCCAACTCTTGTACTCAATGCCCCGTCCGATGAAGGAAAGCATGCCGTATGCCTTCTTGACCACTCTATTTACCTGCGTTGCCACCTTCAGGGAACAGTGGACCTGAACACCCAAATCTCTCTGGACATCAATTTTCCCCAGGACTTTTCCATTTACTCTTGAATTGGATCTTCCAAAATGCATCACCTCGCATTTGCCCTGATTGAACTCCATCTGCCATTTCTCTGCCCAACTCTCCAATCTATCTATATTCTGCTGTATTCTCTGACAGTCCCCTTCACTATCTGCTACTCCACCAATCTTAGTGTCGTCTGCAAACTTGCTAATCAGTCCACCTATACTTTCCTCCAAATCATTAATGGATGTTTGGTAGGAATATGGGATTAGTGTTGGATTAGTATAATTGGGTGGTTGATGTTCGGCACAGACTCGGTGGGCCGAAGGGCCTGTTTCAGTGCTGTATCTCTAATCTAATCTAACTCCTACCATGAGGTCCACTGTCTGAGGCTGAACCAGTTTTCATCCTCATCCTAGTTGCACACCTCGCCCCTACCTCAATCTAGTTGCTGCTGAAACCCTAATGGGTAGCTCTGTCATCTTCAGACTCGGCTATTCCAACGTTCATTCTCCTGGTCTGCTTTCCATCCTTCACACTCTGTAAATTGCAGCTGATCCAAAGCTCTACTGCCTGTATCCTTTTCTACATCAAAGCCCCACTCTCCTATTGCATCTGTCCTTGCTGATCTACAATAGTTCCTGATTCCCCCGACACCTCCAATTTAAAATGTTTACCCTCACGTTTTGTCCCATCCCAACTCTATAACCTCCTGGAGCCCTTCCTCCACCAGAAACTCTGCATTCTACTGACCCTGGCCTCTTGAGAATCCTTTCCCTCCACTCATCATCTGGCTACCTGTGGCTTCAGCTGGCCTCTGCTTTGCTCGGCATCCATTTCTGTCTGATTAGGTTAAAGGCTCGATATAAATACAATGGTTGCTGTTTCTATTGTAGTGACTCTCGCAGGAATACAATTCTGGTCACCACACTTCAGGAAGGATGTGAGGGTCCTTGACAGGCTGCAGAGGAGATTTAAGGGATTTTAGCTACAAGGTTAGATTACAGAATGTGGGGTTGTTCTCCTTGGAGCAAAGCAGATTGAAGGGAGATTTAATAGAGGTGTCCAAGATTAAGACAGATTTAGATAAGGTAGACAAAGAAAAGCTGTTCCCATTAGCTGATGGTGCAATAACTAAAAAAACACAGATTGAAGATTTTGGGCAAAAGGTGTAGGGGAAATATGAGGAAAGAACTTTTTATTTTACAGTGACCTGGAACTGGCTGCCTACAAGGGTTGAAGTGAAGTCAATTATTTCAAAAGGAAACTGGATGGACATTTGAGGGAAATAAACTTACAGGGCTACAGGGTTAGAGCAAGGGACTGGGACTGAGTAGATTTCTCCAGAGAGCTGGCATGGACTCGACGGGCAGAATGGCCTCCTTCTGGGCCGTAAACACTTCAGGTACCGACCATTGCTTACAGGTGCTTTCTTTCCTGAGTTAGTGACACTGAAAGGGACACACTTACCCAACTTACAGTCAACGCCGGTGTGTGTGAAGTTTAGACTTTCCGCTTACTAACTCCAGCCCAGGAATTCCCAAACAGCTCGGAGCACTCCCTATTCCCGACTGGGCCACACGGTCTTTGCACCTGGAGGTTGCACCTGAGCTGCTACAAGTCAGACGGCTGCCGGTCGACTGAAGCGGTTCACCCGGCAGTGGCCGGCTGGGCTCGGGCCCCGAACTACAGCGATCAGGGGTCCACCCCAGGGACACAACCTGCTGCCGGTCAAATCCAGGAAACCTGTTTCGACACCGGAGGAACCTGGAACTCCACATCCGGTGAAGAGAGACAACTCGCCACTCCCAGCAGGGTGTGGAGTGTACAGATAGTTAGTCACTCCCATACCGAGTCAGCAAACTTTCACCCAGGGCTGCTGAAACAGCAAAAGCAGCATTTAACATTTCTGCAAATAAAGTTCACCTTCGTGGTTTTTGTTAATTCTTGGACGGGCTTGCTGAGCTCAACAGCTTTCACCCCGGGCAGGAGCGTAGTGAAACCCTTCAGGATTGTCCTGGAATCTCTAGGAATTAAAGATTATGGGGTCGCTGTTGTGAGCAATTAGGGAGAAAATTAAAGGTATATTTTTTAAAAGTTCATTTTTTAGTTTATTTGCACACTTTTGTTTGCTATCTATAATTATAATGAAGAAGTAAGTGGAGAGTATCAAATTATCCAGATTTACAAGGCCGCCCAAATACTATGGAAGTTTCTGTTTGTACCTGCTTTTCACTTGGCGGGAATGCAACTCTTAATTATCCAAGTCCTTGCTCAGTCATGTACCTGCAGCAAACAGAATACCAGCGCAGGATTCCAATCCAGCCAGTCACTTCCATTCAGTCTCAATCTGCATACTTACTGCTGCAGAAATGTTCCCCAATTTTCCTCTGTTCCCCAGTCCATTATTTTGTCTACTTCTCTCTTGAAAGTACTAACTCGTGCCAAATGTCCCACATGCACCAGTCACCCTTAAATATATCACACCTGATTAGTCATTTTTTGCATTCTTGAGCCAAGACATTGAGTGTTTGCAGGGTATTTGACTGTGGCAGATATCTCACCTAAAACCACCCAGAGAAGTGGGTGATGAGCAGGTTGCTAGTAAAAGACCCAAGTGTGGCGGGGTTGCTGATACCTAACCTAAGCCAGGAGGATCTCCAGTACTGAAGAGGACTCTTGATAATTGCATTTTCCCCATACCTGGATCTGATCAGTGAACATAGAAACAAGCCTAGAACCTTATGAGCTGTTTGACTTAGTACCCACTAGTCCATTAATAGTTCTCTGATGTATTTTCTGATTATTGTGCACTATCTGTTCTCACTGATAATGTTAGTGCTGTGGCAGGAAGGGAAGTGATGTCACTGGAACCACTCTGCCATCACCAGGTTAGGTTAGTTCTATTTCAGTTTATTTTCTAATGATGGCCATGAAACCATTGTCGATTGTTGTAAAAACCCATCTAGTTCACTAATGTCCTTTAGGGAACAAAATCTGCCGTCTTTACCTGGTCTGGCCTACATGTGACTCCAGACCCACAGCAATGTGGTTGACTCTTACATGCCCTCTGAAATGGCCTAGCAAGCCACTCAGTTGTATCTAACTGCAGCAAAGTCAATCCAAAAGAATGAAACCCGATGGACCACCCGGCATCGACCTCAGCACCGACAACGGCAAGCCCAGCCCTGTTGACCCTGCAAAGTCCTCCTTACTAACATCTGGGGGGTTGTGCCAAAGTTGGGAGAGCTGTCCCACAGACTAGTTAAGCATAGAAAATATGACCAGGAGTAGGCCATTCGTCCCTTTGAGCCTGCTCCGCCATTCATTATGATCATGGCTGATCATCCATCTCAGTAACCTGTTCCCGCTTTCGCCCCATACCCTTTGAACCCTTTAGCCCCGAGAGCTATATACAACTCCTTCTTGAAAATAGAAACATAGAAAAGCAACAGCCTGACATAGTCATACTCACGGAATCATACCTTACAGACAATGTCCCAGACACTGCCATCAACATCCCTGGGTATGTCCTGTCCCACCACAGTCGGGAGGGAGTTGCCCTGGGAGTCCTCAACATCGACTCTGGACCCCATGAAGTCTCATGGCATCAGGGCAAGCATGAACAAACATTGAATAATACAGCACAGGAACAGGCCATTCGGCCCTCCAAGCCTGCGCCGATCTTGATGCCTGTCTAAACTAAAACCTTCTGCATTTCCGGGGTCCATATCCCTCTATTCCCATCCTATTCATGTATTTGTCAAGATGCCTCTTAAACGTCGCTATCGTATCTGCTTCCACCACCTTCCCTGGCAGCAAGTTCCAGGCACTCACCACCCTCTGTGTAAAAAACTTGCCAGCACATCCCCTCTAAGCTTTGACCCTCGCACCTTAAACCTATGTCCCCTAATAACTGACTCTTCCACCCTGGGAAAAAGCTTCTGACTCTCCATTCTGTCCATGGCGCTCATAACTTTGTAAACCTCTATCATGTCGCCCCTCCACCTCTGTCGTTCCAGTGAAAACAATCCGTGTTTTTCCTACCTCTCCTCATAGCTAATGCCCTCCAGACCAGGCAACATCCTGGTAAACCTCCTCTGTACCCTCTCCAAAGCCTCCACGTCCTTCTGGTAGTGTGGCGACCAGAATTGCACGCAATATTCTAAGTGTGGCCTAACTAAGGTTCTGTACAGCTGCAACATGACTTGCCAATTTTTATACTCTGTGCCCCGACCGATGAAGGCAAGCTTGCCGTATGCCTTCTTGACTACCTGGGCAACGAAACCTCCTGCTGATTACCACCTACCGCCCTCCCTCAGCTGATGAGTACTCCTCCATGTCGAATACCACTTGGAGGAAGCACTGAGAGTGACAAGGACGCAGAATGGGTGGGGGACTTCAATGTCCATCACCAACAGTGGCTCGGTAGCACCACTGTTGGCCGAGTCCTAAAGGACATAGCTGCTCGACTAGGTATGCCGCAGGTGGTAACCTCATGGTCCGGCATATCCCCAATTATACCATTACCATCAAGCCAGGAGACTAACCCTGGTTCAATGAAGATTGCAGCAGGGCATGCCAGGATCAAAAGCAAGCATACCTCAAAATGAGGTGTCAACCTGGTTGAGCTACAACACAGGACTACTTACATTCCAAATTGCGTAAGCAGCATGCAATAGACAGAGCTAAGCGATCCCATAACCAATGGATCAGATCTAAACTCTGCAGCCTGTCACATCCAGCTGTGAATGTTGGTGGACAATTAAACAACTAACTGGAGGAGGTGGCTCCACAAATATCCCCATCTTCAATGATGGGGGAGCCCAGCACATCAGTGCGAAAGATAAGGCAGAAGCATTTGCAACAATCTTCAGCCAGAATTGCCGAGTGGATGATCCATCTCGGCCTATTCCTGAGTCCCCAGCATCACAGATGCCAGATTTCAGCCAATTCGATTCACTCTGCGTGATATCAAGAAACGACTGAAGGCACTGGATACTGCAAAGGCTATGTGCCCTGACAATATTCCGGCAATAGTACTGAAGACCTGTGCTCCAGAACTTGCCGCGCCCCTAGCCAAGCTGTTCCAGTACAGCTACAATACTGGCATCTACCCGGCAATGTGGAAAATTGCCCAGATACGTCCTGTACACAAAAAGCAGGACAAGTCCAACCCGGCCAATTACTGCCCCATCAGTCGACTCTCAATCATCAGTAAAGTGATGGAAGGTGTTATCAACAGTGCCATCAAGCGGCACTTGCTTCGCAATAACCCGCTCAGTGACACTCAGCTCCTGACCTCATTACAGCCTTGTTTCAAATATGGACAAAAGGGCTGAACTCAAGAGGTGAGGTGAGAGTGACTGCTCTTGATATCAAGGCAGCATTTGACTGAGTATGGCATCAAGGAGCCCTAGCAAAACTGGAGTCAATGGGAATCAGGGGGAAAACTCTCCGTTGGTTGGAGTCATACCTAGCACAAAGGAAGATGGTTGTTGGCGGTCAAATCATCTGAGCTCCAAGACATCACTGCAGGAGTCCCTCAGGGTAGTGTCCTCGGCCCAACCATCTTCAGCTGCTTCATCAATGACCTTCCTTCAATCATAAGGTCAGAAGTGGGGATGTTCACTGATGAATGGACAATGTTCAGCACCATTTGCAACTCCTCAGATACTGAAACAGTCCGTGTAGAAATGCAGCAAGACCTGGACAATATCCAGGCTTGGGCTGATAAGTGGCAAGTAACAATTGCGCCACACAAGTGCCAGGCAATGACCATCTCGCCTTGGCATTCAATGGCATTACCATCGCTGAATCCCCCACTATCAATATCCTAGGGGCTACCATTGACCAGAAAATGAACTGGAGTAGCTATATATATATACCATGGCTACAAGAGAGGTCAGAGGCTAGGAATCCTACAGTGAGTAACTCAGCTCCTCACTCCCCAAAGCCTCTCCACCATCTACATGGCACACGTCAAGAGTGTGATGGAATACTCTGCACCTGCCTGGATGGGTGCTGCTCCAACAACACTCAAAGCTAGACATCATCCAGGAAAAAGCAGCCGGCTTGATTGGCACACCATCCACAAACATTCACTCCCTCCACCACCGATGCACAGTGGCAACAGTGTGTACCATCTACAAGATGCACTGCAGCAATGCACCAAGGCTCCTTAAGCAGCACCTTCCAAACCCATGACCTCTACCACTTAGAAGGACAAGGGCAGCAAATACATGGGAACACCACCACCTGCAAGTTCCCCTCCAAGTCACACACCATCCTGACTTGGAACTATATCGCCGTTCCTTCACTGTCCCTGGGTCAAAATCCTGGAACTCCCTTCCTAACAGCACTGTGGTTCCTACCTCACATGGACTGCAGCGGTTCAAGAAGGCAGCTCAAGGGCAATTAGAGATGGGCAATAAATGCTGGTCTAGCCAGCGACGCCCACATCGCTTGAATGAATAAAAATAAAGGATTCGGATTCTATTTTACCCATGGGACTAACTAGACTACAGGTCTTCATTTACCCTCTGTGGCAACCTAATCAATATTCATTGCATCAGATGATTATCAGTCAAATATTGCTAGATTAATTGTAAATTTTAAATCTGACAGTGATGGATTGTTAACCAAAGGTATTAAGTGATATGAAGTAGTTACGGCCATGTGGTGAGAGGTGTGGATGGTTCCTACTGTTAAATTCCCACCTGACTGCAGCAAGCATGTTCTTTGTTCTTAGGGTTTCACCGCTTTTTGTTTTATTTGTCAAATATATAGACAGCGACAAGTTTTCTGGTCGGTTTAAAACAGAAAATCAATTATTTATTGTGCAATAGGCAGTGGCATCGTGGTAATGTCACTGAACTAGTAAATCAGAGGTCTCGGCGAATGCCCCGGGGACATTAGGGGACCTGCCAGCTGTTAGAATTTAAGGTACTGGCTGCTTGAGTGCACAGAGTATGAAGACAGGAGTTTGGTGAGTGATGGGATCTTAGGGTTAATCTCTCTTTCAAGTCTAGTTTTTTATTTACATTTAGCAATTATCTAAAAATTACTCTTGAAGTTAAGAGGCCAGTTAAGTTCCACTTTTAAACAGGGATATACAAGCTCTCTGAGAGCAGCTGTATCTAGTGAGTTAGGCAGCTATCTTAAACTGTGTTCTGAGCTCTCGCAGAGCTCTAGAAGAGCTGACTCATCATTGTTTTTCAGAGAATATAAATTCAGGAGTCTCTGAGTACTGCTTGCCTGCACAAAGTGTGAAGGTGGGAGTTTGGTGAGTAAGGGAGTTCGTTAAAGAGGGGAACTACAAATTGATTAAGAAAAATAAATGTAATTTAATTAACAAAATAAAGAAGGATAAAGAGCGGGCCTGTGAGGGAACAAACCAGTGTGGTGTCAGTGGGAATCAGATAAGTGGTTGGTTGGTGAGTACATGTTTTTTTTTCCTTCTTTTACTTTTATTCTCAACTTGTGGTATACATTAGTTGCGGGGCTTATTTGCAGTAGCAGGGTTTATTTGTAGTAGGACGGTTCACTTATAGTAGCAGCATTTATAATTTAATAGATAGAGGAATGGCAGAACTGTTCCAACCTCTGGAGTATAAATCCTGTGCTATTTGGAAACTCCAGGACGCTTTTTGGGTCCTGGATAACCATATGTTCCAGAAGTGTTTTCAGTTGCAGCAGCCTGAGCCCTGGGTTTCGGAACTTGAGCAGCAACTGGCATCACTGCGGTGCATCCATGAGGCTAAGCGCTACGTAGATAACATGCTTATAAATGTGGTGACCCCGAAGCTTTAGAGTGTGCAAGGAGAGAGGGAATGGGTGACCACCAGGCAACCAAAAAGAATCAGGCAGGTAGTGCAGGAGACCCCTGAGAGCATCTCACTCTCCAACAGGTATTCAGTTCTGAATATTGAGGAAAGTGATGCTTCACCTGGGGAGTGCAGCCAGAGCCAAGTCCACGGCACCACAGGTGGCTCAGCTGCATACAGGGAGACTGGAAGAGCCATAGTGATAGTTAATTCAATAGTTACGCTAGCAAATAAGCGTTTCTGCGACTGCAAATGTGATTCCTATATGGTGTGTTGCTTCCCTGCTGCCAGAGTCAAGGATGTCACTGAGTGGCTGCAGAGCATCCTGAAGGGGGTGGGTGAACAGCCAGAAGTCGTGGTCCACATCGGAACCAACGACATAGATAGAAAGAGGGATGTGGTCCTGCAGTCAGACTTTAGGAAGCTAGGTAGAATATTAGCAAGCAGGACCTCAATTGTAGTAATCTCCGGATTCTTCCCAGCATCACACGCAAGTCAGTATAGAAATAGAAGGATAAGACAGATGAATGCATGGCTGGAGGGAGGGCTTTAGATTCCTGGAACATCGGAACAGGCTCTGAGGGATATGGGACCTGTACAGTCCAGACAGGTTGCACCTGAACAGAGCCAGACTGACTCTTGTGAGACATTTTGCTAGTGCTGTTGGGGAGGGTTTAAACTATTTGGGCAGGGGGATTGGGACCTGAGGGTAGACTCAGTTGGGACAACATAAGAAATGAAAAAGGACGTCAGAAAATTAGTGGATGAGTCTGGAAGGCAGAGGAAACAAAGGTTAGAAATTTTTTTTTAAGAGTTTGGCAGTGCTCAAGGGTATCTATTTCAATGAAAGGAGTATGGCAAATAAAGCTGACGAGCTGAGAGCACAGATAGACACGTTGCAGTGTGATATCATAGCTATTACAGAAACATGGCTTAAGGAGGGACAGGAATGGTAGCTCAACATTCCCTCAACAAGGGTAGGGGTGTGGCAATTTTGGTTAAAGAAACAAATACAGCTGTGAGGGTGGATGATATGTTCTGAACTTCAAATGAGGCCATGTGAATTGAGCTAAGGAACAAAAAAGAGGCAGTCACATTGCCGGGGCTCAAGGGGCTAAATGGCCTTCTCCTGTTACTATGGTACTATAGACCCCGAAACAGTCAGAGAGAGAAAGAAGAGAAAATACATAGGCAAATGTCTGAGAAGTGCAAAAACAATAGGGCAGTAATAGTAGGGGATTTTAACTACCCCAGTATTAACTGGAAGGGTTTTAGTATGAAAGGAATAGAGGGAGCAGAATTCTTGAGGTGCATTCAGGAGAACGTTTTTGGCCAGTATGTGGCAAGTTCAACAAGAGAGGGCAAAACTTTGGACTTAGCTTTAGGAAATGAAGCTGGGCAGGTGGAAGGAGTGGCAGTGGGGGAGCATTTTGGTGGTAGTGATCATAATTCAGTTAGTTTTAACATAATTATGGAAAAGGACAAAAATAGAACAAGAGTTAAGAGTTCTTAATCAGCGCAAGGCTTTGGTCTCTCCCCACATGGTGATCACACAATGGCCCAGGATGAGAATACTCGAGTTATGATATTTTCACTTCATATTTTCTTTGTTTCAGTAGAGCCCATTCAATTCAGGAATGCTTCAGAATGGGTTTAGGATGAGTGAAATTGACACCTCTTAGCTTTGAAGGTATACTTTTGTTCGTATCAGCCACTGGACAGTTTGAACATACAAAGCCAGGTCTTTTAACATTCAGTGGCCATTTTGGAGCACATTGTTAAGGGGATTATATGAAGTTAGGTTGCAGATCAGTCATGATCTCATTGAATGGTGGAGAAGGCTCAAGGGGCTAAATGGCCTTCTCCTGTTACTATGTTCTGAACCGAATCCTAATTAACTGCACTGAATCATAAACTATATCAACCAGGAACCTATTAACTCCATATTGATTGCACTGGATAATAATCTATATTAACCGAGTCCACATTGACTGCACTGGTGATCATCGACATCAACCTAACAGCCAATATCCCAGACTTTTCCATCATCATCTCTGGGTATGTCCTATCCCACCATTGGACAGTCCCAATAGATGTGGCAACAGTGATATACAGTTACGAGGGAGTGGCCCTGGGAGCCTTTGACATTGACTTTGGATCCCATGAAGTTTTATGGCATCAGGTCAAACATGAGCAAATAAATCTACTAATTGCCACCTACCACCCTCCCTCAGCTGATGAGTGAGTAGTGCTCCATGTTGAACACCACTTGGAAGAAGCACTGAGGGTGGCAAGGGCACAGAATGTACTTGCATGAGGACCTTCAATATTCATAATGAAAAGTGGCTCGGTAGCACCACTACCGACCGAGCTGACCAAGTCCTGAAGGACATGTCTGTCAGACTGGACCTGTGACAGATGGTGAGAGAACCAACATGAGGGAAAAACTTACATGACACCATCCACCCCAGTCTACCTATTGCAGATGCATCTGTCCATGACAGTATTGGTAAGGGTGACGACTGCACAGTCCTTATGGAGAAGAAGTCCTGGCTTCACATTGATGACACTCTTGTATTGTGTGGCACTACCACAGTGCTAAAAATGATAGATTTAGAGCAGATCTAGCTGCTCAAAATTGGGCGGCCAAACTCATGGCCTGGCATATATGTCACTACCATTACCATCAAGCCAAGGGACAAACCTTGATTCAGGAGCAGCACCAGACCTACCTGAAAATGAGGTGTCAAACTGATGAAGCTACAACACATGATTATATGCATGCTGAATGGCGGAAACAGCATGCTCTTGGCAGAGCCCATAGGCTTAGGATGATAAGTGACTAGTAACATTCATGTCACACAAGTACCAGGCAATGACTGTCTCAAACAAGACAGAATCTAACCATCTCCCCTTGACGTTCAATGGCATTACCATTGCTGAATCCCCCACTATCAACATCCTGGGGTGACCATTGACCAGAAACTGAACAGGACCAGCCACATAAATACTGTGACTACAAGAGCAGGTCAGAGGCTGGGAATTCTGCAGTGAGAAACTCACCTCCTGTCACCCCAATGCCTGTCCATCATCTACAAGGCACAAGTCAGGAGTGATGGAATGCTCTCCGCTTGCCTGTATGGGTGCAGCTCCAACAACACTCAAGAAGGTCAACACCATCCAGCCCACTTGATTGACACCCCATCTACCACTTCAACATCCACTCCCTCTACCACCGATGCACAGTGGCATCAGTGTGTATCATCTACAAAATGAACTGCAGCAACTCACCAAGGCTCCTTAGACAGCACCTGCCTAACCCGTGACTTAGAAGACAAGGGCAGTAGATGCATGGGAACATCACCACCTGCAAGTTCCCCTCCAAGCCACACACCATCCTGACTTGGCACTATAGCACCGTTCCTTCACTGTCATTGAGTCAAAATCCTGGAACTCCCTTCCTAACAGCACTGTGGGTGTACCTACACCTCAAGGACTGCAGCATTTCAAGAAGGCAGCTCACCACCACCTTCTCAAGGTCAATTAGGGATGGGCAATAGATGCTGGCGTAGCCAGTGACGCCCACATCCCACGAATGAATTAAAAAAAAGCCAAGTGATTCCAGAACTGACAGATAGATCAAAGCTCTGCTGTCCTGCCACATTCAGTTATGAATGGTGGTGGACAATTAAACAAGTAATGGGAGGAATTTTCATGAACATCCCCATCCTCAATAATGGTGGAGCCCAGCACATGAGTACAAAAAATAAGGCTGAAGGGTTTGCTACCATCTTCAGCCAGCAGTGGATGATTGACCTAAGCCTCCTCCTGAGGACATACCATCACAGATGACAGTCCTTAGCCAATTCAAGTCACTCCACGTGATATCCACAGTGAATGCACTGAATACAACAATGGCTGTGGATCCTGTGAACATCCCAGATGTAGTCATGAAGACATGTGCTCTAGAACTAGCTGTCCTTGCTAGAAAAGCTATTTCAGTAACTACAAACTGCCATCTACCTAGCAAAGTGGAAAATTGACCAGGTATATCCTGTCCACAAAAAGCAGGATAAATACAATCCAGCCAAACACAGCCCTTAATTCTATTCTAAGTCATCAACAAAATGATGGAAGGTTTGTCAACAGTGCTATCAAGTGGAACTTACTCAGCAATAACTGATGTTCCACCAGAGCCACTCAGCTGCAGACCACATTACTGCCTTGGTCCAAACATGACAAAAGAACTGAATTCTAGAGGCAAGGTGAGAGTGACTGCCCTTGATATCGAGGCAGCATTTGACTGAGAGTGGAACCATAGAGTCTTACTAAAATTGTAGTTATTGGAATCAGGCGGAAAACTCTATATTCATAGGACTCATACCTAGCATAAAGGAATATGGTTGAGATTGTTGGAGGCCAATCATCTCAGCTCCAGGACATTGCTGCAGGAGTTCCTCTGGGTAATGTCCTACCTCCTTCACCATCTTCAGCTGCTTCATCAATGAGCTTCTATCAATCATAAGGTCAGAAGTGAGGATGTTCACTGATGATTGCACAGTGTTCCATTCACAACTCCTCAGATATTGAAGCAGTCCATGCCCACATGCAGCAAGATCTGAACAACATTCAGGCTTGGGCTGACAAGTGGCAAGTAAAATTCATGCAATACAAGTGCCAGACACAGTCTAGCCACTTCCCCTTGACATTCAGTCTGATTATCAGTGTTGAATACCCCATCACCTGGAGGTCATTATTGACCAGAAATTTAACTGCACCTGCCACATAAATGCTGTAGCTGTAAGAACAGATCGGGAGCTGGGTATTCTGTGGAAAGTGACTCACCTCCTGATTCCCCAACGTCTTTCCACCATCGACAAAGCGCAAGTCACGAGTGTGATGGAATATTATCCACCTGTCTGGTTCAGTGCAGCTTCAATAACTTTCAAGAAGCTCGATACCCAGGACAAAGCAGCGCACTTGACTGGTACCCTATCCACCAATTTAAACATTCAGTCCCTCCACCACCGGCGCATTATGGCTGCAGTGTGTATCATAGATACAAGATGCACTGCAGCAACTCACCAAGCCTCCTTTGGCAACACCTTCCAAACCTGTGACCTCTACCACCTAGGAGAACAAGGACAGCAGGTTGTTGAGAACACCACCACATCCAAGTGACCCTCCAATCAAACACCATTCAGACTTGGAACTATATCGCCATTCCTTCATTGTCACTGGATCAAAATTCTGGAACTCGCTCCCCAACAGAATTGTGCAAGTAACTTCAGCACGAACTGCAGCGGTTCAAGAAGGTATTTTCTCAAGGTCATTTAGGGATGGGCAATAAGTGTTGGCTTTGCCAGTGATGCCCACATCTCATGAATGAATAAATAAAAAACAAATTTCCATTTTTTGCACGTAATGAAAATCTGTATTAATTTAGTCCACATCAACTGCACTGGATGATAAACTACATCAACCGAGTCCCAACTCATTGCATGGAACAGCGGATTGAGACTAATTGGAAAGCTCTTTCAAAGAGTCGGCACAGGCACGATGGACTGAATGATCTCCTTCCATAAGGTGAAGATGTCCCATAAAAGCAGGCTGAAAAGGCAGAATGAATGCAAAGCATGAAGGTAGATAAGTCCCCAGGGCCTGATGGGATCTACCCCAGAACACTGAGGGAGGCAAGGGAAGAAATTGCTGGGGCCTTGACAGAAATCTTTGCATCCTCATTGGCTACAAGTGAGGTCCCAGAGGACTGGAGAATAGCCAATGCTGTTCCTTTGTTTAAGAAGGGTAGCAAGGATAATCCAGGAAATTATGGGCAGGTGAGCCTTACGTCAGTGGTAGGGAAATTATTAGAGAGGATTCTTCGGGACAGGATTTACTCCCATTTGGAAACCAACGAACTTATTAGTGAGAGGCAGCATGGTTTTGTGAAGGGGAGGTCGTGTCTCACTAACTTGGTTGTGTTTTTTGAGGAAGTGACGAAGATGATCGATGAGGGAAGGGCAGTGGATGTTATCTATATGGACTTCAGTAAAGCCTTTGACAAGGTCCCTCATGGCAGACTGGTACAAAAGGTGAAGTCACACTGGATCAGAGGTGAGCTGGCAAGATGGATACAGAACTGGCTCGGTCATAGAAGACAGAAGGTGGCAGTGGAAGGGTGCTTTTCTGAATGGAGGGCTGTGACTAGTGGTGTTCTGCAGGGATCAGTGCTGGGACCTTTGCTGTTTGTAGTATATATAAATGATTTGGAGGAAAATGTAGCTGGTCTGATTAGTAAGTTTGTGGACGACACAAAGGTTGGTGGAGTTGCGGATAGTGATGAGGATTGTCAGAAGATACAGCAGGATATAGATCAGTTGGAGACTTGGGCGGACAAATGGCAGATGGAGTTTAATCCGGACAAATGTGACGTAATGCATTTTAGAAGATCTAATGCAGGTGGGAAGTATACAGTAAATGGCAGAACCCATAGGAGTATTGACAGGCAGAGAGATCTGGGCGTACAGGTCCACAGGTCACTGAAAGTGGCAACGCAGGTGGATAAGGTAATCAAGAAGGCATACGGCATGCTTGCCTTCATCAGTCGGGGCATAGAGTATAAAAATTGGCAAGTCATGCTGCAGCTGTACAGAACTTTAGTTAGGCCACACTTAGAATATTGTGTGCAATTCTGGTCGCCACACTACCAGAAGGACGTGGAGGCTTTGGAGAGGGTACAGAAGAGGTTTACCAGGATGTTGCCTGGTCTGAAGGGCATTAGCTATGAGGAGAGGTTGGATAAACTCGGATTGTTTTCACTGGAACGACGGAGGTGGAGGGGTGACATGATAGAGGTTTACAAAGTTATGAGCGGCATGGACAGAGTGGATAGTCAGAAGCTTTTTCCCAGGGTGGAAGAGTCAGTTACTAGGGGACATAGGTTTAAGGTGCGAGGGTCAAAGTTTAGAGAGGATGTGCGAGGCAAGTTCTTTACACAGAGGGTGGTGAGTGCCTGGAACTTGCTGCCAGGGGAAGTGGTGGAAGCAGGTACGATAATGACGTTTAAGAGGCAATAACCGGGGGAAAAAATCAACAGACAGTTGGACAGGTTTGTGTGAATTTAAGGATAGCCAGCATAGATTTGTAAAAGGCAGATTGTGTTTGACTAATCTAATTGAATTTTTTGATGAAGTATCAGCGAAGGTACCAAAGAAAAGGCTAGTTAACAAAATTGAGGCTCATGGAATAGAATGGCCAGTGTCAGCTTGGCTAAAGAATTGGCTTAAGGACAGAAACAGCGAGGCATGGTAAATGGATATTTTTCAGACTGGAGGATGGTAGACAGTCGTGTTCCCCAATGTTCAGTGCTGGGACCACTTTTTTTGATAAATATAAATGACTGGGATATTGGAATGCAGAATAAAATTTCAAAATTTGCCTATGGTACCAAACTTGGAGGAGTGGCAAACAAATTGACGGCAACAGGGCATTGTTAGGCTATCAGAATGGGCAGACAAATGGCAAATGCAATTTAACACAAGGGCGATATGATGCATTTTGTCAGAAGGGATGGAGATAGATCATATAGACTTAATGGCACAGGGATAGAGAGACCTGGGGGTGTATATGCATAAATCTTTGAAGTTGGCAGGACATATTGAGAGAGTGCAAAGCATATGGGATTTTGGGCTTCATAAATAGAAGTATTGAGTACAAAAGCAGGGAAGCTATGCTGAACCTTTATAAAGCTCCGGTTAATCTATAACTAGATTATTGCTTCCAGTTCTGGTCACCACACTTCAGGAAGAATCTGAGGATTCTTGAGGGTGCAGAGGAGATTTACCAAGCATGAGGCATTTTAGCTACAAGGTTAGATTATAGAATCTGGGGTTGTTCTGCTTGGAACAAAGGAGATTGTGGGGAGATTTGTTAAAGGTGTCCAAGATTATGACAGATTTGGATAAGCTAGGCATTCGCTGATGAATCAAGAAATAGGGGACTCAGATTTAAGATTTTGACAAGACATGCAGGGAGGATGTGAGGAAGAATTCTTAGACGCAGCGGGTGGTAATGACATGGAACTCACTGCCCACAAGAGTGGTGGAGGCAGTGGTAATCAATGATTTTAAAATTAAATTGGATGGATACTTGAAGTAAATAAACTTGTAGGGCTATGGTGCCGGAGGGAGAAATGGGATCGACTGTTTGCTCTGCAGAGAGCCAGCATGGACTCAATGCACTGAATGGCCTCCTTCTGTGCTGTAATTGACTCGATGACAATATCTGTTATAGTGATGCAATCTCATACTCTTTTATTCTTTCATGGGATGTGGGTGTCACTGGCAGGCCAGCATTTGTTGCCCATCCCTAATTGCCCTTGATAACAGAATGGCTTGCTCTGCCATTTCAGAGGGCAGTTATGGGTCAACCACATTGCTGGGGTTCTGGAGTCACATGTAGGCCAGACCAGGTAAGGACAGCAGATTTCCTTCCCTAAAGGACATTAGTGAACCAGATGGATTTTTATGAGAATCGATGTCTGTTTCATGGCACCATTACTGAGACTAGCTTTCAATTCCAGATTTTTACTAATTAAACATATTAATTAATTGAATTTAAATTCCATAAGCTGCTGTGATGGGATTGGATCCTATGTCACCATAGCATTATAGAATAGAATCATAGAAAGTTTATGGCACAGAAGGAGACCACTTGGCCCATTGTGTATGTGCCAGCCGAAAAACGATCCACCCATTCTAAACCCACCTTCCAACATTTGGTCCGTAGCCCTGCAGATTACGGCACTTGAGGTGCATATCCAGACTTCTTTTGAATGAGCTGAGGGCCTCTGACTCAACTACCCTTTCAGGCAGTGAGTTCCAGACCATCACCACCCTCTGGGTGAAAAAACTTTTCCTCATCTCCCCTATAATGTTTCTACCAATCAGTTTAAACCTATGCCTCCTAGTCACTGACCTCTCTGCTAAGGTAAATAGGGCCCTTCACCTCCATTCTATCCAGGCCCCTCACAATTTTGTACATTTCAATCAGATCTCCCCTCAGCCTTCTCTGTTCCATAGAGAACAACCCCAACTTATCCAATCTTTCCTCATAGCTACATTTTCCCAGTCCTGACAACATCCTCATAAATCTCCTCTATACCCTCTCTAGTGAAATTACATCCTTTCTGTAATGAGGTTACCAGAACTGCAGACTATACTCAAGTTGTGGCCTATCCAATGATTTATACAGTTCCAGCATAACCTCCCTGCTCTTGTATTCTATACCTCGGCTAATAAAGGAAAGGATTCCATATGCCTTCTTAACCACCTTATCGACCTGTCCTGCTGCCTTCAGGGATCTGTGGACATTTAGAGTCATAGAGTCATAGAGAGATACAGCACCGAGGCAGGCCCTTCGGCCCACCGAGTCAGCGCCGTCCACCAATCACCCATTTATACTAATCCTACATTAATCCCATTTTTCCCTCTCACATACCCACCTTCCCTCAATTCTCCTACTACCTACACTAGGGGCAATTTTTTACAATGGCCAATTTACCTATCAACCCGCAAGTCTTTGGCTTACTCCAAGTCTTACTCCAAGGTCCCTCACTTCCTATACACCTCTCAGTATTTTCCAATTAATCGTGTCTTCCTTTGCCTTGTTTGACCTCCCCAAATACATCATCTCACACTTCTGCGGGTTGAATTCCTTTTGCCATTTTTCTGCCCATCTGACCAGACCATCAATATCTTCCTGCAGTCTACTGCTATCCTCCTCGCTATCTACCACATGGCCAATCTTTGTGTCGTCTGCAAATTTCTTGATCATGTCCCCACATTTACATCCAAATTGTTAATATATACCACAAAAGGCAGGGGACCTAATACTGAACCCTGCAGAATGCCACTTGGAACAGCCCTCAAGTCGCAAAAACAGCCATCAACAATTACCCTTTGTTTCCTGCCACTGAGCCATTTTGTATCCACCTTGCTGCATTTCCCTGGATCCTATGGGCTTTTATTTTTTTAACCAATCTGTCATGTGGGACCTTGTCAAAAGCCTTGCTAAAATCCATGTAGACCACATCAACTGCACTACCCTCATCTATCTTCCTTGCTACTGCTTCAAAAAATTCAGTCAAGTTGGTCAGACACAATCTTCCCCTAACAAATCCATGCTGACTATCCTTGATTAATCTGTGCCTTTCTAAGTGACAGTTTATCCTGTCTCTCAGAATAGTTTCCAATAATTTGCCCACTACTGAGGTTATACTGATTGGCCTGTAATTATTCAGTCTATCCCTTGCTCCCTTTTTAAACAGAGGTACAACAGTTATTCAATCCTCCGGCACCACACCTGTATCCAGTGAGGCATTAGCCCAGGCCTTTGGATGACTAGTCCAGTGACATTATCACTACACCACCGTCTCCCTTATCCATAAGCTACTGAATATCATTAATCCGGGTCAAGATGGTTTAGTGAACCAACTATCTGATTATCTTGATAGTTAGCTTCGTCATGTCCGCATTCTGCAAATACTTTCATTGAGGGGTGGCTACCAATAAAAATAGCTACATTCTTCATATTACAGGAAATGCTGCAGTTTCTGGATGATAAAGAGAACTGATTCAGCAAATATTAAGTAAAGATTATAAATTAAACAAAGAATGTATAATTGAGGAAGAGTTATTTTGGTTCAAAATACACCCAGATTCCATCACACTTCAGTCTGAGACACGTGTGTTGACTTGACTCAGTGGGCAACACTCTCAATTGAGTCAAAAGAATATGGAGTCAAGTCCCATTCCAAACTTGAGTGCACAACCAAAACTGATGCTCCTAGTCAGACATGGCATCTTTTGAATGCACTGGAGACTGCAAAGGCTACAGGCCCTGACAACATTCTGCAATAGTACTGAAGACCTGTGCTCCAGTACTTGCCATACCCCTAGCCAAGCTGTTCCAGTACAGCTACAACACTGGCATCTACCCGGCAATGTGGAAAATTGCCCAGGTATATCCTGTACACAAAAAACAGGACAAATCCAACCTGGCCAATTACTGTCCCATCAGTCGATGCTCGATCATCAGTAAAGTGATGGAAGGTGTTATTGACAGTGCTATCAAACGGCATTTGCTTAGCAATAACCTGCTCAGTGATGCTCAGTTTGAATTCTGCCAGGGCAACTCAGCTCCAGACCTCATTACAGCCTTGGTTCAAACATGAACAAAAGAGCTGAACTCAAGAGGTGAGGTGAGAGTGACTGCCCTTGACATCAAGGCAGCATTGGACTGAGTATGGCATCAAGGAGCCCTGTCAAAACTGGAGTCAATGGGAATCAGAGGGAAAACTCTCCACTGGTTGGAGTTGTACCTAGCACAAAGGAAGATGGTTGTGGTTGTTGGAAGACAATCATCGGAGCTCCAGGACATCACTGCAGGGGTTCCTCAGGGTAGTGTCCCAGGCCCAACCATCTCCAGCTGCTTCATCAATGACCTTCCTTCAATCACAAGGTCAGAAATGGGGATGTTCGCTGATGATTGCACAATGTTCAGCACGATTTGTGACTCCTCAGATACTGAAGCAGTCTGTGTAGAAATGCAGCAAGACCTGGAAAATATTCAGGCTTGAGCTGAAAGTGACAAGTAACATTCGCACAACACAAGTGCCAGGCAATGACCATCTCCAACAAGAGAGAATCTAACCATCTCCCTTTGACATTCAATGGCATTACCATCGCTGAATCCCCCACAATCAACATCCTAGGGGTTACCATTGACTAGAAACTGAACTGGACTAGCCATATAAATACCATGGCTACAAGAGCAGGTCAGAGGCTAGGATTCCTATGGCGAGTAACTCACCTCCTGACTCCTCAAAGCTTGTCCACCGTCTACAAGGCACAAATCAAGAGTACGATGGAATACTCTCCACTTGCCTGGATGGGTGCAGCTTCAACAACACGCAAGCAACTCGACACCATCCAGGACAAAGCAGCCCGCTTGATTGGCACCCCTTCCACAACATTCACTCCCTCCACCACCGACGCACAGTGGCAGCAGTGTGTACCATCTGCAAGATGCACTGCAGCAACACATCAAGGCTACTCAGGCAGCACCTTCCACCTCGAAGGACAAGGGCAGCAGTCGCATGGGAACATCACCACCTGCAAGTTCCCCTCCAAGTCACACACCATCCTGACTTGGAACTATATCGCCGTTCCTTCACTGGCGTTGGGTCAAAATCCTGGAACTCTCTTCCTAATAGCACTGTGGACTACAGCGGTTCAAGAAGACAGCTCACCACCACCTTCTCAAGGGCAATTAGGAATGGGCAATAAATGCTGGCCTCGCCAGTGACACCCACATCCCATGAATGAATTAAAAAAAATGTTCAATGGAGGTACTGTCTGTTCTCCCAGGTGGCCATAATAGATTTCATACCACTAATGTTTGAAGAAGAGCAGAGAAGATTTCCCTGATCTCCTGGCCAATACTTTTCCCTCAACAAATATCACATTCAAATAACACAGCAGGGAACTCACTTTGTATGTGCTTTGCTCTGAGCAAACAGCACCAAAAATAGGTTAACTTGTCATTAACCATGCCAATCTGATTGGAATCTTGCTGAGCAAAATGGCTGCTTTGTGTTGCGTGTACAAGAAGTGCAATGATGAAAAAGTATGGACAAAAACTGAAGAGTTGTAAAAACTGACTTTGTCTTTTAAAAAGTGGACCTTCTTTTAAAAATTGAGCAATGTGCTCCCAAAATGACTGCAGAAGCAAAAGGATTTGGCCTTTATATATTCACACAAACATATGAAGCTATGAATTAGGAGCCGAAGTAGGCCATTCGACCCCTCGAACCTGCTCCGCCATTCAATAAGATCATGGCTGATCTGTTTGTGTCTCAAATCCCACACTCCCATCTACCCCTATAAACTTTGATTCCCTTGCCTATCAAGAATCTATCTACCCCCGCCTTAAAAATATTCAATGACCCCGCCTCCACCACCTTCTGAGGCAGAAAGTTCCGAAGTCGCACAACCCTCAGAGAGAGAAAATTTCTCCTCATCTCTGTCCTAAAAGGGCAACACCTAATTTTAAAACAGTGCCCCCTAGTTCTGGACCGTGTGACAGGGACAAAGGAAAATCTTCAAAACCAAAAAGTGTCAATTGCACCCATCCTCCATCCCTCCTGAAATATTCCAAACTGAATGGGCTCTTCGGAAACAAAGAATGTGCGAAGTAGATACATCCTAGGCCATTGTGTGATCACTATGGGGGAGAGACCAAGCCAGCTCCGACCCAGCGGTGAGGTGTAACACATCTTTATATTGAAAGGCAGCCTAGAAAGAGAGACACCCAGAAAGCAGCAATGTTACTTTAACCAAGACAAATATTTGACTGAAATTAGTCTGGCAGTTGAATGTCTGACAGAATCACTGTCGGAAAAAAATTAAAACATTAATAGGAATTGCTTGATAATAATATAGCCAATTTTTAGAAAAGTTTAAATGTCATGGGATGAATTTCCTTTGGTGCTTCATCACCTTATTTATTGCCCACTGTCTTGTTCACTGAGTCTCTCAGTGGATAAATCTACACTTTGGTGTGATACTCAACCATGCAGACAAGGAAGACTCCAGGTTCCGAAGAAGGGTCACTGACCCAAAACGTTAACTCTGCTTCTCTTTCCACAGATGCTGCCAGACCTGCTGAGTGGTTCCAGCATTTCCTGTTTTTATTTCAGATTTCCAGCATCCGCAGTATTTTGCTTTTATCTATCTGTACAGAGTTAGCTGACCTCAGACATGTTGGTAGTTGGGGCTGTATAAATCATCTCAGCAGGAGGGATCTGTCCCGATCATGAATCTGTAACTCCAAATAAGCAAAGGACAAGGAAAGAGTGAGGCTCAGCTGTGATTTCAGCCAGTCTCCCCTGCCCCACTAACTTAAATAGCCTAAACAATGAGTTTTGACTGGTTAATGCATGAACCTCTTTAGTGGAGTATTGGAGGTGATTCCCATGTTCAGTACCCAAAGACTGAATTTTTTCTATTTTTTCATGGGATGTGAGCATTGCTGGCTAGCAGCATTTGTTGCCCATCCCTAATTTCCCTTGAGAAGTTGGTGGTGAGCTGCCTTCTTGAACTGCTGCAGTCCCTGTAGTGAAGGTACACCCTGTTAGGAAGGCAGTGACAGTGAAGGAACAGCTATATAGTTCCAAGTCAGAATGATGTGTGGCTTGGAGGGGAACTTGCAGGTGGTGGTGTTCCCATGCATCTGCTGCCCGTGTTCTTCTAGGTGCTAGAGGTCATAGGTTTGGAAGGTGCTGTCAAAGAAGGCTTGGACGAGATGCTGTAGTGCATCTTGTAGATGGTACACACTGCTGCTACTGTGTGTAGTGGTGCAGGGAGTGAATGTTTTTGGTGGTGGTTGGGGTGCCATTTAAGCAGGCTGCTTTGCCCTGGATGGTATCGAGCTTCTTGAGTGTTGATGGAGCTGCACCTATTCAGGCAAGTAGGGAATATTCCATCACACTCCTGACGTGCCCTGTAGATGGTAGACTGCCTTAGGGTGTCAGGAGGTGATTTACTGGCTGCAGGATTCCTAGCCTCTGACCTGCTCTTGTAGGCACATTATTTATATGCCTGGTCCATTCAAGTTTATGATCAATGGTAATCCCTTGGATGTTGATGGTGTTTTACACACCATCTGTATTATTTTTTGAAACACTGCAAATATATGAACTTCTGTGGGGAACAGTCAGAAATTATTGTTGTTAAAAATTCAAAAAGAAATAATGAAAGAACTTGCATTCCTATAGCGCCTTTCATGACCTCAGGACAACCTAAAGTGCTTTATAGCCAATGGGGTACTTTTTGAAGTGTAGTCACTGTTGTAATGTAGGAATAGCAGCAGCCAAATTGTGTACAGCAAGCTTCCACTAACAACAATGTGATAAGAATCATAGAATGGTTACAGCACAAAAGGAGGCCATATCAACTCAGCTAGTCCCACTCCCCTGCTTTTTCCCTGTAGACCTGCATTTTGTTTTCTCTTTAGGTCATTGTCCAATTCCTTTTTGAAAGTCATGATTGAACCTGCCTCCACCACACTCTCAGGCAGTGCATTCCAGATCCTAAACACACACTGAACCTGCCTCCACCACACTCTCAGGCAGTGCATTCCAGATCCTAAACACTCACTGAACCTGCCTCCACTACACTCTCAGGCAGTGCATTCCAGATCCTAAACACTCACTGAACCTGCCTCCACCACACTCTCAGGCAGTGCATTCCAGATCCTAAACACTCACTGAACCTGCCTCCACCACACTCACAGAGAGTGCATTCCAGATCCTAAACACTCACTGAACCTGCCTCCACCACACTCTCAGGCACTGCATTCCAGATCTTGACCACTCGCTGCGTAAAAATCTTTTCCTCGTGTCACCATTGCCAATCATCTTACATCAGTATCTTCTGGTTCTCAACCCTTCTGCCAATGGGAACAGTTTCTCCCTATCTACTCTGTCCAGATCCCTCATGATTTTGCACACTTCTGTCAAATCTCCTTTCAACCTTCAAAAAAGAACAGCTCCGGCTTCTTCAATCTATCTGCGTATCTAAAGCTCTTATCCCCAGAGCCATTCATAGAATCGTTACAGCGCAGAAGGAGGTCCTTCTGCCCATTGTGTCCACACTGGCTCTCTGAAAGAGCAATTCACTCAGTCCCATTCCCCTGCCTACTGCCCATAATCCTGCACATTCTTCCTTTTCATATAACTGTCTAATTTCCTTTTTAATGCTTAAATTGAACCTGCCTCCCACGTTCTCAGGCAGCGCATTCTAGGCCTTAACCACTCACTGCGTGAAAAAGTTTTTCCTCATGTCACTTTTGCTTCTCTTACCAAAACTTTAAATCTTGTTCTCGATCCTTTCACGAGTGGGAAAAGTTTCTCTCCATCTACTCTGTCCAGACCCCTCATGATTTTGAATACATCGATCAAATCACCTCTCAGCGTTCTTTTCTCCAAGGAAAACAGTCCTAACTTTTCCAATCTATCTTCATAACTGAAATTCCTCATCCCTGGAACTATTCTCGTGAATCTTTTCTGTTCTCTCTCCAATGCACTAAAGTGCGGCGCCCAGAACTGGACGCAATACTCCAGCTGAGGCCGAACTAATGTCTTATACAAGTTCAACATAACTTCCTTGCTCTTATACTCTATGCGCCTATTAAGGCCAGGATACTGTATGCTTTATTGACGGCTCTCTCAACCTGTCCTGCCACCTTCAATGACTTATGCACATATACATCCAGGTCCCTCTGCTTCTTCACTCCCTTTAGAATTGTACCCTTTATTCTATATTGTCTCTCCATGTTCTTTCTACCAAGATGAATCACCTCACATTTCTCTGCATTGAACTTCATCTGCCACCTGTCTGCCCATTTCACCAACTTGTCTATGTCCTTTTGAAGTTCTACACTATCCTCCTCACAGTTCACAATGCTTCCAAGTTTCATATCATCTGCCGACTTTGAAATTGTGCCCTGTACACCAAGGTCTAGGACATTAATATATATCAGGAAAAGCAAGGGTCCCAACACTGATCCCTGGGGAGCTCCACTACAAACCCTCCTCCAGCCCGAAAACATCCATTAACCATTACTCTTTGTTCCCTGTCACTCAGCCATTTTCATATCCATGTTGCTACTGTCCCTTTTATTCCATGATCTGCAGGTTTGCTCACAAGTCTGTTGTGTGGCACTGTATCAAATACCTTTTGAAAGTCCATGTACACCACATCAACAGCATTGCCCTCATCAACCCTCTCTGTTACCTCCTCAAAAAACTCCAGCAAGTTAGTTAAACATGATTTTCCCTTAAGAAATCCATGCTGACTTTCCTTAATTAACTCGCATTTGTCCATGTGACTATTGATTTTGTCCCGAATTATTTTTCTAGAAGTTTTTCCACCACTGAAGTTAAACTGACTGACCTGTAGTTGCTGGGCTTATCTTTACACTCATTTTTGAACAAGGGTGTAACATTTGCAATTCTCCAGTGATTTGGCACCACCCCCCAGTCTAAGGAAGACTGAAAAATTATGGCCAGTGCCTCTGTGATTTCCAACCTCACTTTCCTCAGTATCCTTTGATCCATCTCATCTGGTCCTGGAGTTTTATCCACTTTAAGTACAGACAGCCTATCTAATACTTCCTCTTTATCAATTTTAAACCCTCTAATGTCTGATTTACCTCCTCTTTCAACATTCCTTGGCAAAGACAGATGCAAAGTATTAATTTAATACCTCAGCTGTGCCCTCTGCTTCCATGTGTAAATCCCCTTTCAGGTCCATAATTGGCCCCACTCCTCCTTTTACCACCCTTTTCCTATTTATATGCCTATAGAAAACTTTGGGATTTCTTTTAATGCTAGCTGCTAGTCTCTTTTCATGCTCTCTCTTTGCCTCTCTTATTTGCTGTTTCACTTCCCTTTTCAACCTTCTATATTCTGCCTGGTTCTCAATAGTATTTGCTACCTGGCATCTATCATAAGCACACTTTTTCTTCTTTATCTTAATTTCTACGTCTTTTGTCATCCAGCGTGCTCCGGATTTGTTTGCGCTACTTTTCACCTTCGAGGGAACATACCTTGACTGTGCCCGAACTATCTCTTCTTTGAAGGTAGCCCATTGTTCATCTACCAGTTTTCCTGCCAGCTTTTAGAGTCATAGAGTCATCGAGTTATACAGCACAGGAACAGGCCCTTCAGCCCATCATGTCCGTGCCGGCCATCAAGCACCTTATCTATTCTAATCCCATTTTCCAGAATTTGGCCTGTAGCCTTGTATGCTATGGCGTTTCAAGTGCTCATCTAGATACTTCTTAAATGTTGTGAAGGTTCCTGCCTCTTCCACCCCTTCAGGCAGTGACTCCAGTTTATTCGCCTCAGCTCCATTCTTACCCCATTGAAGTTGGCCTTCCCCCAGTTAATTATTCTTACCCTGGGTTGCTCTTTGTCCTTTACCATAGTCAGCCAAAACCTTATGATATAATGATCACTATCCCCTAGATACTCTCCTACTGATCCACTTGGCCCACTTCATTCCCAAGAACCAGGTCTAGCAGTGCCTCCTTTCTCACTGGACTAGCAAAATACTGTTGTCGAAAATTTTCCTGAACACACTTTAGGAACTCTTGTCCTCACTGCCCTTTACACTACTATTATCCCAGTCTATGTTTGGATAATTAGAGTACCATATTAAAACTACCCTATAATTTTTGCACCTCTCTGTAATTTCCTTGCAAATTTGTTCCTCCACGTCCTTCCCACTAGCTGGTGGCCTATAGACAACACCGAGCAATGTAACCACACCTTTTTTGTTCCTTAGCTCTAGCCAAATTGATTCTGCTTCGACCCCTCTGGGACATCCTCTTTCTCCAGAACTGCAATCCGCTCCTTAATCAATAATGCCACCTCTCCCCCTTTTTTCCCTTTCCTATCTTTCCTGAACACTTTGTATCCAGGAATATTTAACACCCAGTCCTGTCCTTATTTGAGCCAGGTCTCTGTTATAGCCAAAACATCACATTTCCACATGGCAATCTGCGCCTGTACCTCCCCAGTCTTATTAACCACACTCTGTGCATTCACATACATGCACATTAGCCCTGATTCAGACTTTGTTATTTTCTCCCTTACTCTGACCCCACCTAATAACTTACTATTCCTTACTCTCGTGCTATCTATCTCCCCCAGTATTCTATGCACCTTGGTATTCCTCTCTGATACTTGCTCCCGGTTCCCACACCCCTGACATAGAAACACAGAAACATAGAAAATAGGAGCAGGAGTAGGCAATTCAGCCCCTCGAGCCTGCTCCGCAATTCAATACGATCATGGCTGATCTCATAGAAACTTGGAAATAGGAGCAGGAGTAGGCCATTCGGCCCTTCGAGCCTGCTCCATCATCCATTATGATCATGGCTGATCAACTCAATAACCTGTTCCCCCTTTCACCCCATACCCTTTGATCCCTTTAGACCCAAGAGCTATATCTAACTCCTTCTTGAAAACATACAATGTTTTGGCCTCAACTGCTTTCTGTAGTAGTGAATTCCACAGGCACACCACTCTTTGGGTGAAGAAATTTCTCCTCATCTGAGTCCTGAAAGGTTTACCCCGTATCCTTAGCCTATGACCCCTGGTTCTGGACTCCCCCACCATGGGAACATCCTTCCTGCATCTACCCTGTCAAGTCCTGTTAGAATTTTATAGGTTTCTATGAGATCCCCCCTCACTCTTCTGAACTCCAGTGAATATAATCCTCCCCGACTCAATCTTTCCTCATACGTCAGTCCCACCATCCCAGGAATCAGTCTGGTAAACCGGTCCCAATGTCTCAGAAGTCTGATGCCCTCCCTCCTGCACCAGTTCTCCAGCCACGTGTTCAAACGCTCAATTCTCCTATTCCTTTGCTCACTTACACATGGGACTGGGAGTAATCCTGAGATTACTGCTTTTGAGGTCCTGCTTTTTAATCTCCTTCATAGCTCCCCAAAATTATACTGCATCTGCTATACATTAGCCCACTCACTCAACTTGTCCAAATTACCCTGAAGCCTCTCTGCATCCTCTTCACAACTCACCCTCCGACTCAGTTTTGTGTCATCTGCAAATTTGGAGATATTACATTTAATTCCCTCATCTAAATCATTAATATATATTGTGAATAGCTGGGGTCCCAGCACCGATCCCTGCGGTACCCCACTAGTCACTGCCTGCCATTCAGAAAAAGACCCATTTATCCCTACTCTTTGTTTCCTGTCTGCCAACCAATTTTCTATCCAACGCAATACACTACCCCAATCCCGTTGTGCAGACTGCAAGCTGATTGCGGAGATTCGAGTTTGGTAAGTGGTGATTTTAGGTGTTGTTATTTTTATAAAATTCTGGTCTGCAGTTAGCATTTAACTGGGATTTAGCCTCTAGTTTAAAGTAGGATTAAGAAAGTAAAGTACGGTTAAGAAAGCAAAGTAGGGTTAAGAAAGTAAAGTAAGTTTCTTACTTTAGGCAGAGAATAACAGGCTCTATTGCAGAGTAGCTGATGGTTAAGTAGCTGACCAGTCAAATCTGGCTTCTTCAGTTTCAGGTTCTTTCTTTTTTTTTTCTTTTGGGCCTCCTTATCTCGAGAGACAATGGATACGCGCCTGGAGGTGGTCAGTGGTTTGTGAAGCAGCGCCTGGAGTGGCTATAAAGGCCAATTCTGGAGTGACAGGCTCTTCCACAGGTGCTGCAGAGAAATTTGTTTGTTGGGGCTGTTGCACAGTTGGCTCTCCCCTTGCGCCTCTGTCTTTTTTCCTGCCAACTACTAAGTCTCTTCGACTCGCCACAATTTAGCCCTGTCTTTATGGCTGCCCGCCAGCTCTGGCGAATGCTGGCAACTGACTCCCACGACTTGTGATCAATGTCACACGATTTCATGTCGCGTTTGCAGACGTCTTTATAACGGAGACATGGACGGCCGGTGGGTCTGATACCAGTGGCGAGCTCGCTGTACAATGTGTCTTTGGGGATCCTGCCATCTTCCATGCGGCTCACATGGCCAAGCCATCTCAAGCGCCGCTGACTCAGTAGTGTGTATAAGCTGGGGGTGTTGGCCGCTTCAAGGACTTCTGTGTTGGAGATATAGTCCTGCCACCTGATGCCAAGTATTCTCCGAAGGCAGCGAAGATGGAATGAATTGAGACGTCGCTCTTGGCTGGCATACGTTGTCCAGGCCTCGCTGCCGTAGAGCAAGGTACTGAGGACACAGGCCTGATACACTCGGACTTTTGTGTTCCGTGTCAGTCAAATCTGGCTTCTTCAGTTTCAGGTTAAAAAGGTATAAATACAAAGGTCTGGGTGTAGTCTGCAAACGGTATGTAGATTGCAAACTGAGTGTGGAGATTCGAGTTTGGTGAGTAGCAAGTTTGGTGACAGGGGAGGAGGTGCTCCATTTTCTACTTTTTTCACCCTCTAGAATTTGGACCTTGCTTCAGTGCAGTGGAAGGAGCTGTTTGATGAGTACTTGTTAAGCTATTCTACTTATAATAAATAGTCTGTAAAGTTAAGGTATGAACGTACAGCCTGTGGCATGTGGGAACTCATGGATGCACCATGTGTCTGAGATAAAAACATCTACAGGAAGTGTCACCAGCTGCAGAAGCTTGCGCTCCGGGTTTCGGAACTTGAGAGGCGGCTGGAGTCACTTTTGTGCATCCGCGAGATGGAGGACTACGTGGATAGCAGGTTTAGGGAGGTGGTCACACCGCAGGTTAGGAGCATGCAGGCAGATAGGGAATGGGTGACCGCCAGGCAGTCTAAGGGAACCAGGCAAGTAGCGCAGGCGTCCCTTGATATGATCTCACTCGCTAATCAGTTTTCCATTTTGGATAATGGTGAGGGTGATGGTTCCTCAGAGGAGTGTGGTCAGAGCAAAGTTTGTGGCACCACAGGTGGCTCACCTGCACTGGAGGGGAGGAAGAAGAGTGGAAGAGCAATAGTGATAGGGGATTCATTAGTTAGGGAACAGACAGGCATTTCTGCGGCCGTAAACGTGACTCCAGGGTGGTGTGTTGCCTCCCTGGTGCCAGGGTCAAGGATGTCATGGAGCGGCTGCAGGACATTCTTCTGGGGTAGGGTGAAGAGCCAAAGGTCGTGCTCCACATTGGTATCAATGACATAGATAAGAAGGGGCCTGAGATCCTCAAAGCTTTGAGGCAGGAGGTCCCGCCTAATGGAGCTGCCAGCCAAACAAAGGGCTGGCAGCTTAGTCCCAGCAGCACCACCAGCTTCAGGAGAAAGAGGAAGGATGGCCCTCAAAAGATGGTAAGTTTTTGGGGTCTCACTGGGGACAATCAACCGATTGTGCCTGGCAAGGCAAGGTGGGTCGGTTAGTGGAGGGGGGCTTGTGGAGGGAGTGTTGTGTGTTGGGGCGGTTGGGGCTTCGGGGGAGGCCCTCCATGAGGCACAGGGTGCCCGATCAGGAGGGCCGCTACCCAGCCCGCAAGAAGGCAGCTAGGTTTTACCAGGTGGGGTTCTGGGAGGGGCCCTTAAGTGGTAGTTAATTGGCCACTTAAGGGCTTCATTGGCCTGGGGCGGGCAGGCCGTTTCTCGCTTCCGCCGCCCACATAAAATTTCAGTGGGGTTAGGAAGGCACCAGGAACGGCCACCCTACCTCGCACTCAATTTTTCGCTCCCCCCCCCTCCTCACCACCAGCCCCCTCATTGTGGGGCCGTAAATTTCCGGCCCGTGTTCTCAACCTGTCCTGCCACCTTCAATGATTTGTGTACATTTATCTCCCGGTCTCGCTGCTCATTAGATTACTATTCTATAGGCATCCAAAATGTGAGAAAGAGGAAATTACAAGGAGGTGCAAAAACTATACAGTGTTTACAATGAGGGACATTAATTATCCATATATAGACTGGGATAGTAATAGTGTAAAGGGCAGAGAGGGGAAAAGTTTTTAAAATGTGTCCAGGAGAATTTTCTATATCAGTATGTTTCCAGTCCAATGGAGAAGGAGGCATTGCTGGATCTGGTTCTAAGGGATAAGGTGAGACAAGTGGATAAAGTGTCAGCAGGGGAACATTTAGGGGACAGTGTTCATAGTATCATAAGGTTTAAGTTAGCAATGGAAAAGGTCAAAGAGCAATCCAGAGTAAAAATAATTAATTTGGGGAAGGCCAATTTCAGTGGGGTGAGAATGGATCTGCCCGTGTTTTGAGCCAGATCTCAGTTATTACCGCAACATCATACCCTCACATAGCTACCTGCAGCTGTAGCTCACCAACCTAGTCCCACTCCCCTGCCTTTTCCCTGTAGCACTGCAAATTTTTCCCTTCAGATGCTTATCCAATTCCTTTTTAAAAGCCATGATTGAATCTGCCTCCATCAGACTCTTAGACAGTGTATTCCAGACTCTAACCGCTTGCTGTGTAAAAAAAGGTTTTTCCTCATGTTGCCTTTGGTTCTTTTTCCAATCACCTTAAATCTGTGTCTTCTGCTTCTCAACCCTTCCGCCAATGGGAACAGGTTCTCTCTGTCTATTCTGTCCAGACCCCTCATGATTTTGAACACCTCGATCAAATCTCTCAACTTCTCTTCTCCAAGGAGAACAGCCCCAGCTTCTCCAATCCATTCAGGTAACTGAAGTTCCTCATTCCTGGAACCATTCTCATAAATTTTTTCTGCACCCTCTCTAATGCCTTCACATCCTTGCAGTGCCCAGAAATATTCCCCAGTTAGGGTTAAACTAGTGTTTTATAAAGGTTTATCATAACTTCCTTGCTTTTTTACTGTATGGGCAGGATTTTCAGGTCCTGCTGGCGGCAGGAACAGAGGCAGGTGGGCACTAAATAGCACCCACCTGCCATCGTGCCAATTTCCAGTCAACGTACCTGCTACTGGTGAGTTTCATCAGGGCCGAGGAATGCGGGCCCTGGAAGCCTACCTGATTCTGCAATGATACCAATTAAAGTAGTTAACGAGGTTACAAAGTTTGTTGAGGCCCAGTTTGTGACTTTGATTGGGGTGCACAGGTTGCACTCTGGGTCAGGGGCAAACCAGGTGTTTGGAAGCGGGAGCGCAGCAGGGAGCTAGTCATGGCCGCACCATCAACATAGATGAACTCATAAAAGGGAGCACGGCTGAGAGGGACTCTCAGCCTTTGGCACACAGGTGCGATCGGGTGTGCATATCTTGCGGGAAGAGTGGTCTGTATGCTTTTGGGAGGTGCAGGGGGTTGTCACCATCCTGTCATCATGGGGTATAGCTTCCAGACATAATAGCGAGTCCAGCTGAATGCATGGAAAGCAGTAGCTGGCAATGGGAGCATGATTCTCAGGTTTTAGATCTAATGGTGATGGGGATCAACATCCTCAGCAGCAGAGGTCTGGGTTTGAGGAAGGCAGAGGATCTATCGCTGAAGACGAAGTTACCTGGACATGCCAGAGAACCAGTGCTGCAGGAGACTGCGCCTATCCGGGCAGATGGTCACAGAGATTTGTGCCCACGTCATGTAAGACCTCACACCTCGCAGCACTGCTCACCATGCCCTGCCAGTAACTGTCAAAGTCACTGTGGCCTTGATCTTCTTTACCTCTGGATTCTTTCAAGGACCAACAGTGGATCTTGGTGGCGTCTCGCAAACAGCTTCACACCATTGCATCTCACAGGTCAGTGATGCCCTATTTGCGAGAGCTGGGCAGTACATTCAATTCCAAACAAATGCGGCCTTGCAGGCACAAAGGGCGGTGGGTTTCACCACCCCCAGGTGCAGGTCATGTGGCCTTCAGGTGCCAAGTAACTGCCAGTGAGATTCATCAACAGGAAGGGCTTCCACTCCCTCAACGTTCAACTGGTCTGCGATCACAACAAGAGCTTCCTGAATGTGTGCACTCGCTTTAGGCAGCTACCATGTCTCCTTCATCTTACAGACGTCCAGGTCTTCATTCTATCCCATAAACTCTGTGGATGGATTCCAGGGGACAAGGATTAACCCTTGAAGAGATGGCCACTCACCCCTTTACGAGACTCTGAGACAGAGCAACAGAGATGCCACAACCAAAGCCATCTGCTCACAAGGACCACCATCAAGCAGACCATCGGACTTCTGAAGATGCATTTCTGATGCTTAGACCAGTCGATTGGTGCCCTGCAATATACTCCTGCAAGGGTGGTCTGCTGCATTCTGCATAACGTGGCCCTCCAGAGATGTGTGGACCTTGAAGGGGGTGAGGCCCTGGACCAACACAACTCATCGGAAGAAGAGGAGAAAGAGGTAGAAGAGGAGGAGGAAGACCCTAACGTGCCCTGAAAGTGGCAACGCAGGTGGATAAGGTAGTCAAGAAGGCATGCTTGCCTTCATCGGTCGGGGCATAGAGTATAAAAATTAACAAGTCATGTTGCAACTGTACAGAACCTTAGTTAGGCCACACTTAGAATATTGCGTGCAATTCTGGTCGCCACACTACCAGAAGGACATGGAGGCTTTGGAGAGGGTACAGAAGAGGTTTACCAGGATGTTGCCTGGTCTGGAGGGCATTAGCTATGAGGAGAGGTTGGAAAAACACTGATTGTTTTCACTGGAACGACGGAGGTGGAGGGGCGACATGATAGAGGTTTACAAAGTTATGAGCGGCATGGACAGAGTGGATAGTCAGAAACTTTTTCCCAGGGTGGAAGAGTCAGTTACTAGGGGACATAGGTTTAAGGTGCGAGGGGCAAAGTTTAGAGGGGATGTGCGAGGCAAGTCTTTTACACATAGGGTGGTGAGTGCCTGGAACCTGCTGCCAGGGGAGGTGGTGGAAGCAGATACGATAGCGACGTTTAAGAGACATCTTGACAAATACATGAATAGGAAGGGAATAGAGGGATACGGGCCCCGGAAGTGCAGAAGGTGTTAGTTTCGGCAGGCATCAAGATCGGCGTAGGCTTGGAGGGCCGAATGGCCTGTTCCTGTGCGTACTGTTCTTTGTTCTTTGATTGCACAGATTGGTTACTGTGCTCAGCGCAGGAATTGAAGGTCTTGTCCGGATGTCATCAGTGTCAGGGATCATCTGATCCAGGCATGTTTTAGCTGAGCCATTCTAATCCAGGAGGACAGCATAGTTAGATCTCACTTTGAGCTGCCTGTAAGTACATTTCCAATTGAAGATGCTGCCTGGAATAGGTCAACTCTTACCGCCAGTGAATGATCCATGTCTGTCCATTGGTTTTGCTGGCCCCCTTCAAAGACCTTTGATTCCCTACATCACCTCTTTTGTCTTTTCCTGTCTCGCACATCTGGAGTCATGTGTCAATATTTACATTGCGTTGAGTGAGAGAAAAAGTGCACGTTGACAGGTGAGGCAAACCCCAATGAACCACTCGGTGCTCTTCCTGACAGAGATCGCTCTCGGCTACCTCTGCACGGTGCTCCCCTTATGGTCTCACATGAGGTGGAGGCGGCCTGCTCTCTTGTCTCTGCTTATAACTGAGATGTAAGTGGTGGCCATCCTCATCATGGAGGTTCCATTTGAGGGCACCTCCAGAGGCTGCGGCACCTACATCAATGAAGGGGCCGCCTCAGTCACAGTTCCCTGCTGCTTAGATGTTCACTTAGTCAGAGGGGCCAAGGAGACCGATAATAGTGTTCCATGAGGGATGGCACCCTCATCCTCCTCGGTGACTGCCTCAGCCCTTGGATGGCACTTGGGATGGCTGAAGGAGAGCTCCAGGTGGGGCACAACTGGCATCAATACGAAGCATCTCTGCGCCGTCAGCGCCACTGACAAGGACAAAAGAGAATACCTATATCAATGGCTCATTGACATAGGAAGCTGCATGAATCAGTGCTGGCAAGTCCTCAACAGCGCTGTAGTTTGAGCCTTGCTGATGGGTCAGTAAGTCCTGGGCACATATTTGTCCTATGTTCAGGAGCAGCATGTGCCCTCAGGTTCTTCAGCTGGAGTGTCTGCTGGAGGTTCAATACCCAGAGGCCTGTCATGAGGATCTGACATTGCACTCACCTTGCCAGAGCAAATAAGGTCATTGAACCTTTTCTAACATGGGAACCCATTCCTCCTGACCACACTTCGTCTGCTAACGTTCTCAGACACCTCATTCATGCTTGCTTGGTTTGGGAGGGTGGCCTTCTCCTGCCACCCACTGGAAAGAGGACCTCCCTACTCTCCCTCACTGTTTCAAGGAGGACCATCAAGTCAGCATTGGCGAAGCTAGGGGCAGCTCTGCCCTGGGTGCCAGCCCTCTACCTTTCCTCTCCCATAACTGGTGCTTGCGTTCTTGTAGTAAAACGACAACCACAATACTGGCTGGCGTGATGTGCTAAAATATGGCCCACACTTGCACAGTCCTGCCTTCATTCCCACCTCCGCGGCTGCTGATTGGCCGCCCAACAAGTCCTCCAGCCAATTAGCAGCTCGCCTCCATGCAAATCGGGGTCTGTGACTGCTTCCCCTAGCCCCGGGATGAGGCCGGAACCCAGAAATGGTCCCAGCATCAGTTTCCTGACCCTGGAAGGAAAATCAGACACTATGCCTCTATTTATAAAGCCCAGGATCCCCTATGCCCTTTTAACTACTTTCTCAACCTGCCCTGCTACTTTCAACGGTTTGTGCACATATATCCCCAGGTTCCTCTGTTTCTGCACCTATTTGAAAGTGAATGAAGTGTGGGAAGGTGGCATCAGTGAGATTGGCACAGTTCTGGGCTGTCCTCTGCAGCCATGGTGCAGAACAGCCTGGCTGCAGCCTGCTGTATTGCAAATAACGAGACATAAATATTCAACACAATACTCATATTAACTGTCAGACATTTATCTCCTCATTTGTGCCATATATGGATAGTTAGCCAGCTTGAAACAGTGTTTAATTCCAAATTCATGCCACCGAACCGACCACACCACCTCATTGATTTACATTGCTTGAAAACGGACTGTGGTTTGCTGCAGGGTTTCAGTCTTTTGGGATTCAAGAGAGGGATGAGGGAGACAGGCAACAAGGAACAAAGATAGAAAACAGAGGCAGAGAAAGGCATAGAATGATAGTCTCTCTGCATTGACTGTAATTTTCTGTGTATACGCTGTTACTGTATGTATCTCTTTTACTCTATATATACTCTCACTGGTCTGTGCAGACACTTGTAATTTTAATACACTCTCTGTTACACACTGCAGGAATTGATTCTGTATGTATAGACTGCCCCTGACTGTGCATATGCTATCCTTGGCTGTCTATACGTTGTCCCTGGCTATATATATGCCACCCCTGGCTGTGTATGCACTGCCTCTGGCTGCGTATGTACTGCGCCTGGCTGTGAATATGCTGTCCTTGGCTGTGTATATGCTGCCCCTTGCTGTGTATATGCTGTTATTGGCTGTGTATACACTGCCCTGGCTGTGTCTACACTTCCCCTGGTTGTGTATGTGCTGTCCTTGACTGTGTATACACTGCCCCAGCTGTGTATACGCTGTCCTTGGCTGTGTGTCCGCTTCCCCTGGCTGTGTATATGCTGTCCTTGGCTGTGTATACGCTGCCCTGGCTGTGTATATGCTGTCCTTGGCTGTGTATACGCTGTCCTTGGCTGTGTATACGCTGTCCTTGGCTGTGTATACGCTGTTTTTCTTTCTGTGCATACACTTTACATACACACCTTCTTATTTACCATCTGTAGTCTGGGTTCAATGGGAGTGCTCAGAGAATCTATTATTTTACATATGGCCCCTAAGGTCTCAGCTGCAGTACAAAGCAGAAAGTGTCCGATTGTTTTAGTATTATTGTTCCAGTATTTTTCTGTTATTGAATATGTGTTTGAAAAGAAAAGGTGGAAAGTGGGGGGAGGGGAAAGGTCAGCTCTGTTTTGGATGTTGGAAACCAAATTAGCTGCAAGTTAATTTGGGTGTGCCTACTGACAAGCATTGACAGGGTGCAGTCAGGAAAAGAATGCAGAAAGCTTGGTGGAAGACAAAGTGAAAGACAGCCTCCAGGTGACTGAACCAGTAAGCTCCAGAATTCCTCTGTAACAGAGGAGTCTTTGAAAAAACCCTCATGAAATTTTTAAGACCATGAATCACTGGATGCTTCAGTACAAAGGGCAGACATTTGTCCCAACCTGCCAGAATCTGTCAGTGCAAGCTGCATGTAGGTGCTAACTGCTCCAATCCCATAGCGCTGCTGTTTCTCTTATCTGTTAATATTAGGTTACACCCCTGCTGAGTCAGGGAAATTGTTCACTACGCCACAAAAAGAAATGTGACAATGATCAGATAATCTGTTTTTGTGATGCTAATTGAAGGATAAATTTTGTCCAGGGAAAACTTCCCTGCTCTTCTTCAAAATAATGCCATGGGATATTTTACCTCCACCTGAGAGTAAAGTGTGGCTACCTGACCGGAACCCGACCAGACCTGAAAACAGGTGTCGGGTTCGGATCAGGTGGGGTCTCTCTTCTGGGTCCAGGATTCGGGCTTGACGTGGACAGTGCTGCCTTGCTCCGGAAAGTAACCTTCAAATGAACAATTGGAACGTCAAGGCGGGATATGTGCAGTCCGGACTCTGTACTCTGAGGTAAAGCCTGATAACTCGACCAAAGCTGACTGCATGTCTCGGGCTTGGGTTGGGTCGGGCATTTAAAAAAAATTAAGGGACTCAGGCTTGGATCGGGTTCAGGTTGGCTGTTATCGGGTCGGGCCTGGGTCGGGTTTCAATTTTATATCCGAGCCAGGCTTTATCTGAAAGACAACATGCACTCTCTCAGAACAGAGCTGGTTAGCATAGATTTTTGTGCTTAAAACCTCTGAAGTGGGACTTAAACCCACAACCTTCTTACTCAGAGGCAAGATTGCTACCCACTAAGGCAAGGCTAGCATGAGAACTTAGATCAAAACTGATGAGAACTGCATGGGCAGAAAGCCAGGAAAATGCTTTTACAACATCACAACTGATTAATATGTCAGCTTAGGCCAGAGGTTGGCATTCCTAAATGCGTCATAAGGCTGGGTGTCCAATTCTCGCATCAGGAACACATACTGCAGTCTGACACATCAATGAACTTCAACAGGAATAAGGCCAAGCCACAATAATATCGGAATGCATCTCCTGATGGATCACCTGGATGCCATTTGAGATCAATACAATCACAGACAATTCTACCATAAAGAATCCATCCGACAGCACGACTGCCCATTGGGATAAAGATTCCATGACCCAGAATTACAGTCCATTGGAAATCAGACTCCATCACCCAGAATCACTGACAATTTGAAAACAGACCCATCACCCAGAATCACTGTCCGTTGGAAAACAGACCCATCACCCAGAATCATTGTCCATCAGAAAACGACTCCATTTCCCACAATCACTGTCCATTAGAAAACGGATTCCATCACCCAGAATCACTGTCCATCAGAAAACAGACTCCATCATCCAGAATCACTCTCCATCAGAAATCAACTCCATCTCCCAGAATCACTGTCCATTAGAAAACAGACTCCATCTCCCAGAATCTGTCCATCAGAAAACAGATTCCAGCACTCAGAATCACTGTCCATCAGAAAACAGACTCCATCACCCAGAATCACTTTCCATCAGAAAACAGACTCCATCACCCAGAATCACTGTCCATCAGAAAACAACTCCATCACCAAGAATCACTATCCATCAGAAAACAGACTCCATCACCCAGAATCACTGTCCATCAGAAAACAGACTCCATCACCAAGAATCACTGTCCATTAGAAAATAGACTCCATAACCCAGAATTACTGTATATCAGAAAACAGTTTCCATCACCCAGAATCACTGTCCATCAGAAAACAGACTCCATCCCCCAGAATCACTGTCCATTAGAAAACAGATTCCATCACCCAAAATCATGGTCCATTAGAAAACAGACTCCATCATCCAGAATCACTTTCCATTAGAAAACAGATTCCATCACCCAAAATCATGGTCCATCAGAAAACAGACTCCATCACCCAGAATCACTGTCCATTAGAAAACAGATTCCATCACCCAAAATCATGGTCCATCAGAAAACAGACTCCATCACCCAGAATCACTGTCCATTAGAAAACAGAGTCCATCACCAAGAATCATTGTCCATCAGAAAACGACTCCATTTCCCAGAATCACTGAACATCAGAAAACAGATTCCATCACTCAGAATCACTGTCCATTAGAAAACAGACTCCATCTCCCAGAATCACTGAACATCAGAAAACAGATTCCATCACCCAGAATCACTGTCCATCAGAAAACAGACTCCTTCACCCAGAATCACTGTCCATCAGAAAACAGTTTCCATCACTCAGAATCACTGTCCATTAGAAAACAGACTCCATCACCCAGAATCACTGTCCATCAGAAAACAGACTCCATCACCCAGAATCACTGTACATCAGAAAACAGTTTCCATCACCCAGAATCACTGTCCATCAGAAAACAGACTCCTTCACCCAGAATCACTGTCCATCAGAAAACAGACTCCATCACCCTGAATCACTGTCCATCAGAAAACAGACTCCATCACCCAGAATTACTGTCCATCAGAAAACAGACTCCATCACCCAGAATCACAGAACACCAGAAAACAGATTCCATAACCCAGAATCACTGTCCATTAGAAAACAGACTCCATCACCCAGAATCGCTGTCCATCAGAAAACAGACTCCATCATCCAGAATCAATGTCCATCAGAAAACAACTCCATCTCCCAGAATCACTGTCCATTAGAAAACATATTCCATCTCCCAGAATCACAGTCCATTAGAAAACAGACTCCATTACGCAAAATCACTGTCCATCAGAAAACAGACTCCATCACCCAGAATCACTGTTCATCAGAAAACAGACTTCATAACCCAGAATCACTGTCCATCAGAAAACAGTTTCCATCACTCAGAATCACTGTCCATCAGAAAACAGACTCCATCACCTAGAATCACTATCCATCAGAAAACAGACTCCATCTCCCAGAATCACAGTCCATTTGAAAACAGACTTCATAACCCAGAATCACTGTCCATCAGAAAACAGACTCCATCACCAAGAATCACTGTCCATCAGAAAACAGAATCCATCACCCAGAATCACTGTCCATCAGAAAACAGACTCCATCACCCAGAATCACTGTCCATCAGAAAACAGACTCCATCACCAAGAATCACTGTCCATCAGCAAACAGAATCCATCACCCAGAATCACTGTCCATCAGAAAACAGACTCCATCACCCAGAATCACTGTCCATCAGAAAACAGACTCCATCTCCCAGAATCACAGTCCATTAGAAAACAGACTTCATCACTCAGAATCACTGACCATCAGAAAACAGACTCCATCACCAAGAATCACTGTCCATTAGAAAACAGACTCCATAACCCAGAATCACTGTCCATTAGAAAACAGACTCCATTATCCAGAATCGCTGTCCATCAGAAAACAGACTTCATCACTCAGAATCACTGACCATCAGAAAACAGACTCCATCACCCAGAATCACTGTCCATTAGAAAACAGAATCCATTACCCAGAATCACTGTCCATCAGAAAACAGAATCCATTACCCAGAATCACTGTCCATCAGAAAACAGACTTCATAATCCAGAATCACTGTCCATCAGAAAACAGACTCCATCTCCCAGAATCACAGTCCATTAGAAAACAGACTTCATCACTCAGAATCACTGACCATCAGAAAACAGACTCCATCACCAAGAATCACTGTCCATTAGAAAACAGACTCCATCATCCAGAATCGCTGTCCATCAGAAAACAGACTTCATCACTCAGAATCACTGACCATCAGAAAACAGACTCCATCACCCAGAATCACTATCCATCAGAAAACAGAATCCATTACCCAGAATCACTGTCCATCAGAAAACAGACTCCATCTCCCAGAATCACAGTCCATTAGAAAACAGACTTCATAATCCAGAATCACTGTCCATTAGAAAACAGACTCCATCACCCAGAATCGCTGTCCATCAGAAAACAGATTCCATCACTCAGAATCGCTGTCCATTAGAAAACAGACTTCATCACTCAGAATCACCGTCCATTAGAAAACAGACTCCATCACCCAGAATCGCTGTCCATCAGAAAACAGATTCCATCACTCAGAATCACTGTCCATCAGAAAACAGACTCCATCATCCAGAATCACTGTCCATTAGAAAACAGACTCCATCACTCAGAATCACTGTCCATTAGAAAACAGACTCCATCTCCCAGAATCACTGAACATCAGAAAACAGATTCCATCACCCAGAATCACTGTCCATCAGAAAACAGACTCCTTCACCCAGAATCACTGTCCATCAGAAAACAGTTTCCATCACCCAGAATCACTGTCCATCAGAAAACAGACTCCATCACCCAGAATCACTGTACATCAGAAAACAGTTTCCATCACCCAGAATCACTGTCCATCAGAAAACAGACTCCATCACCTAGAATCACTATCCATCAGAAAACAGACTCCATCTCCCAGAATCACAGTCCATTTGAAAAAAGACTTCATAACCCAGAATCACTGTCCATCAGAAAACAGACTCCATCACCAAGAATCACTGTCCATCAGAAAACAGACTCCATCACCCAGAATCACTGTCCATCAGAAAACAGACTCCATCACCAAGAATCACTGTCCATCAGAAAACAGTTTCCATCACTCAGAATCACTGTCCATCAGCAAACAGAATCCATCACCCAGAATCACTGTCCATCAGAAAACAGACTCCATCACCCAGAATCACTGTCCATCAGAAAACAGACTACATCTCCCAGAATCACAGTCCATTAGAAAACAGATTTCATAACCCAGAATCACTGTCCATCAGAAAACAGAATCCATCACCAAGAATCACTGTCCATCAGAAAACAGACTTCATCACTCAGAATCACTGACCATCAGAAAACAGACTCCATCACCCAGAATCACTATCCATCAGAAAACAGAATCCATTACCCAGAATCACTGTCCATCAGAAAACAGACTCCATCTCCCAGAATCACAGTCCATTAGAAAACAGACTTCATAATCCAGAATCACTGTCCATCAGAAAACAGACTTAATCACTCAGAATCACTGTCCATTAGAAAACAGACTCCATCACCCAGAATCGCTGTCCATCAGAAAACAGATTCCATCACTCAGAATCACCGTCCATTAGAAAACAGACTCCATCACCCAGAATCGCTGTCCATCAGAAAACAGATTCCATCACTCAGAATCACTGTCCATCAGAAAACAGACTCCATCATCCAGAATCACTGTCCATCAGAAAACAGACTCGATCACCCAGAATCACTGTCCATTAGAAAACAGACTCCATCACTCAGAATCACTGTCCATTAGAAAACAGACTCCATCATCCAGAATCACTGTCCATCAGAAAACAGACTCGATCACCCAGAATCACTGTCCATTAGAAAACAGACTCCATCACTCAGAATCACTGTCCATTAGAAAACAGACTCCATCTCCCAGAATCACTGAACATCAGAAAACAGATTCCATCACCCAGAATCACTGTCCATCAGAAAACAGACTCCTTCACCCAGAATCACTGTCCATCAGAAAACAGTTTCCATCACCCAGAATCACTGTCCATCAGAAAACAGAATCCATCACCCAGAATCACTGTCCATCAGAAAACAGATTCCATCACCCAGAATCACTGTCCATCAGAAAACAGACTCCTTCACCCAGAATCACTGTCCATCAGAAAACAGTTTCCATCACCCAGAATCACTGTACATCAGAAAACAGTTTCCATCACCCAGAATCACTATCCATCAGAAAACAGACTCCATTACCCAGAATCACTGTCCATCAGAAAACAGACTCCATCACCTAGAATCACAGTCCATTTGAAAACAGACTTCATAACCCAGAATCACTGTCCATCAGAAAACAGACTCCATCACCAAGAATCACTGTCCATCAGAAAACAGAATCCATCACCCAGAATCACTGTCCATCAGAAAACAGACTCCATCACCCAGAATCACTGTCCATCAGAAAACAGACTCCATCACCAAGAATCACTGTCCATCAGAAAACAGACTCCATCACCAAGAATCACTGTCCATCAGCAAACAGAATCCATCACCCAGAATCACTGTCCATCAGAAAACAGAATCCATCACCAAGAATCACTGTCCATCAGAAAACAGACTCCATCTCCCAGAATCACAGTCCATCAGAAAACAGACTCCATCACCCAGAATCACAGTCCATCAGAAAACAGACTTAATCACTCAGAATCACTGTCCATCAGAAAACAGAATCCATCACCCAGAATCACTGTCCATTAGAAAACAGAATCCATCACCCAGAATCACTATCCATCAGAAAACAGAATCCATTACCCAGAATCACTGTCCATCAGAAAACAGACTCCATCTCCCAGAATCACAGTCCATTAGAAAACAGACTTCATAATCCAGAATCACTGTCCATCAGAAAACAGAATCCATCACCCAGAATCACTGTCCATCAGAAAACAGACTTAATCACTCAGAATCACTGTCCATTAGAAAACAGACTCCATCACCCAGAATCGCTGTCCATCAGAAAACAGATTCCATCACTCAGAATCACTGTCCATCAGAAAACAGACTCCATCATCCAGAATCACTGTCCATCAGAAAACAACTCCATCTCCCAGAATCACTGACCATCAGAAAACAGACTCGATCACCCAGAATCACTGTCCATTAGAAAACATATTCCATCACCCAGAATCACAGTCCATTAGAAAACAGACTCCATCACCCAGAATGACTGTGCATTAGAAAACAGATTCCATCACCCAGAATCACTGTCCATCAGAAAACTGACTCCATCATCCAGAATCACTGTCCATCAGAAAACAGACTCCATCACCCAGAATCACTGTCCATCAGAAAACAGACTCCATCACCAAGAATCACTATCCATCAGAAAACTGACTCCATCCCCCAGAATCACTGTCCATCAGAAAACAGATTCCATCCCCCAGAATCACTGTCCATCAGAAAACAGATTCCATCACCCAGAATAACAGTCAATTGGAAAACAGAATCCATCACCCAGAATCAATGTCCATTCGAAAACATATTCCATCACTCAGAATCACTGTCCATTGGAAAACAGACTCCATTACCCAGAATCACTGTCCATTAGAAAACAGACTCCATCACCAAGAATCACTGTCCATTAGAAAACAGACTCCATCTCCCAGAATCACTGTCCATCAGAAAACAGACTCCAACACCAAGAATCACTGTCCATTAGAAAACAGACTCCATCACCCAGAATCACTGTCCATTAGAAAACAGACTCCATCACCCAGAATCACTGTCCATCAGAAAACAGACTCCATCACCCAGAATCACTGTCCATCAGAAAACAACTCCATCACCAAGAATCACTATCCATCAGAAAACAGACTCCATCACCCAGAATCACTGTCCATCAGAAAACAGACTCCATCACCAAGAATCACTGTCCATTAGAAAATAGACTCCATAACCCAGAATTACTGTATATCAGAAAACAGTTTCCATCACCCAGAATCACTGTCCATCAGAAAACAGACTCCATCACCCAGAATCACTGTCCATCAGAAAACAGACTCCATCACCAAGAATCACTGTCCATTAGAAAATAGACTCCATAACCCAGAATTACTGTATATCAGAAAACAGTTTCCATCACCCAGAATCACTGTCCATCAGAAAACAGACTCCATCATCCAGAATCACTGTCCATCAGAAAACAGACTCCATCACCCAGAATCACTGTCCATTAGAAAACAGATTCCATCACCCAAAATCATGGTCCATCAGAAAACAGACTCCATCACCCAGAATCACTGTCCATTAGAAAACAGAGTCCATCACCCAGAATCACCGTCCATTAGAAAACAGACTCCATCACCCAGAATCGCTGTCCATCAGAAAACAGATTCCATCACTCAGAATCACTGTCCATCAGAAAACAGACTCCATCATCCAGAATCACTGTCCATTAGAAAACAGACTCCATCACTCAGAATCACTGTCCATTAGAAAACAGACTCCATCTCCCAGAATCACTGAACATCAGAAAACAGATTCCATCACCCAGAATCACTGTCCATCAGAAAACAGACTCCTTCACCCAGAATCACTGTCCATCAGAAAACAGTTTCCATCACCCAGAATCACTGTCCATCAGAAAACAGACTCCATCACCCAGAATCACTGTACATCAGAAAACAGTTTCCATCACCCAGAATCACTGTCCATCAGAAAACAGACTCCATCACCTAGAATCACTATCCATCAGAAAACAGACTCCATCTCCCAGAATCACAGTCCATTTGAAAAAAGACTTCATAACCCAGAATCACTGTCCATCAGAAAACAGACTCCATCACCAAGAATCACTGTCCATCAGAAAACAGACTCCATCACCCAGAATCACTGTCCATCAGAAAACAGACTCCATCACCAAGAATCACTGTCCATCAGAAAACAGTTTCCATCACTCAGAATCACTGTCCATCAGCAAACAGAATCCATCACCCAGAATCACTGTCCATCAGAAAACAGACTCCATCACCCAGAATCACTGTCCATCAGAAAACAGACTACATCTCCCAGAATCACAGTCCATTAGAAAACAGACTTCATAACCCAGAATCACTGTCCATCAGAAAACAGAATCCATCACCAAGAATCACTGTCCATCAGAAAACAGACTTCATCACTCAGAATCACTGACCATCAGAAAACAGACTCCATCACCCAGAATCACTATCCATCAGAAAACAGAATCCATTACCCAGAATCACTGTCCATCAGAAAACAGACTCCATCTCCCAGAATCACAGTCCATTAGAAAACAGACTTCATAATCCAGAATCACTGTCCATCAGAAAACAGACTTAATCACTCAGAATCACTGTCCATTAGAAAACAGACTCCATCACCCAGAATCGCTGTCCATCAGAAAACAGATTCCATCACTCAGAATCACCGTCCATTAGAAAACAGACTCCATCACCCAGAATCGCTGTCCATCAGAAAACAGATTCCATCACTCAGAATCACTGTCCATCAGAAAACAGACTCCATCATCCAGAATCACTGTCCATCAGAAAACAGACTCGATCACCCAGAATCACTGTCCATTAGAAAACAGACTCCATCACTCAGAATCACTGTCCATTAGAAAACAGACTCCATCATCCAGAATCACTGTCCATCAGAAAACAGACTCGATCACCCAGAATCACTGTCCATTAGAAAACAGACTCCATCACTCAGAATCACTGTCCATTAGAAAACAGACTCCATCTCCCAGAATCACTGAACATCAGAAAACAGATTCCATCACCCAGAATCACTGTCCATCAGAAAACAGACTCCTTCACCCAGAATCACTGTCCATCAGAAAACAGTTTCCATCACCCAGAATCACTGTCCATCAGAAAACAGAATCCATCACCCAGAATCACTGTCCATCAGAAAACAGTTTCCATCACCCAGAATCACTGTCCATCAGAAAACAGACTCCTTCACCCAGAATCACTGTCCATCAGAAAACAGTTTCCATCACCCAGAATCACTGTACATCAGAAAACAGTTTCCATCACCCAGAATCACTATCCATCAGAAAACAGACTCCATTACCCAGAATCACTGTCCATCAGAAAACAGACTCCATCACCTAGAATCACAGTCCATTTGAAAACAGACTTCATAACCCAGAATCACTGTCCATCAGAAAACAGACTCCATCACCAAGAATCACTGTCCATCAGAAAACAGAATCCATCACCCAGAATCACTGTCCATCAGAAAACAGACTCCATCACCCAGAATCACTGTCCATCAGAAAACAGACTCCATCACCAAGAATCACTGTCCATCAGAAAACAGACTCCATCACCAAGAATCACTGTCCATCAGCAAACAGAATCCATCACCCAGAATCACTGTCCATCAGAAAACAGAATCCATCACCAAGAATCACTGTCCATCAGAAAACAGACTCCATCTCCCAGAATCACAGTCCATCAGAAAACAGACTCCATCACCCAGAATCACAGTCCATCAGAAAACAGACTTAATCACTCAGAATCACTGTCCATCAGAAAACAGAATCCATCACCCAGAATCACTGTCCATTAGAAAACAGAATCCATCACCCAGAATCACTATCCATCAGAAAACAGAATCCATTACCCAGAATCACTGTCCATCAGAAAACAGACTCCATCTCCCAGAATCACAGTCCATTAGAAAACAGACTTCATAATCCAGAATCACTGTCCATCAGAAAACAGAATCCATCACCCAGAATCACTGTCCATCAGAAAACAGACTTAATCACTCAGAATCACTGTCCATTAGAAAACAGACTCCATCACCCAGAATCGCTGTCCATCAGAAAACAGATTCCATCACTCAGAATCACTGTCCATCAGAAAACAGACTCCATCATCCAGAATCACTGTCCATCAGAAAACAACTCCATCTCCCAGAATCACTGACCATCAGAAAACAGACTCGATCACCCAGAATCACTGTCCATTAGAAAACATATTCCATCACCCAGAATCACAGTCCATTAGAAAACAGACTCCATCACCCAGAATGACTGTGCTTTAGAAAACAGACTCCATCACCCAGAATCACTGTCCATCAGAAAACTGACTCCATCATCCAGAATCACTGTCCATCAGAAAACAGACTCCATCACCCAGAATCACTGTCCATCAGAAAACAGACTCCATCACCAAGAATCACTATCCATCAGAAAACTGACTCCATCCCCCAGAATCACTGTCCATCAGAAAACAGATTCCATCCCCCAGAATCACTGTCCATCAGAAAACAGATTCCATCACCCAGAATAACAGTCAATTGGAAAACAGAATCCATCACCCAGAATCAATGTCCATTCGAAAACATATTCCATCACTCAGAATCACTGTCCATTGGAAAACAGACTCCATTACCCAGAATCACTGTCCATTAGAAAACAGACTCCATCACCAAGAATCACTGTCCATTAGAAAACAGACTCCATCTCCCAGAATCACTGTCCATCAGAAAACAGACTCCAACACCAAGAATCACTGTCCATTAGAAAACAGACTCCATCACCCAGAATCACTGTCCATTAGAAAACAGACTCCATCACCCAGAATCACTGTCCATCAGAAAACAGACTCCATCACCCAGAATCACTGTCCATCAGAAAACAACTCCATCACCAAGAATCACTATCCATCAGAAAACAGACTCCATCACCCAGAATCACTGTCCATCAGAAAACAGACTCCATCACCAAGAATCACTGTCCATTAGAAAATAGACTCCATAACCCAGAATTACTGTATATCAGAAAACAGTTTCCATCACCCAGAATCACTGTCCATCAGAAAACAGACTCCATCACCCAGAATCACTGTCCATCAGAAAACAGACTCCATCACCAAGAATCACTGTCCATTAGAAAATAGACTCCATAACCCAGAATTACTGTATATCAGAAAACAGTTTCCATCACCCAGAATCACTGTCCATCAGAAAACAGACTCCATCATCCAGAATCACTGTCCATTAGAAAACAGATTCCATCACCCAAAATCATGGTCCATCAGAAAACAGACTCCATCACCCAGAATCACTGTCCATTAGAAAACAGAGTCCATCACCCAGAATCAATGTCCATTAGAAAACATATTCCATCACCAAGAATCATTGTCCATCAGAAAACGACTCCATTTCCCAGAATCACTGAACATCAGAAAACAGATTCCATCACCCAGAATCACTGTCCATTAGAAAACAGACTCCATCACTCAGAATCACTGTCCATTAGAAAACAGACTCCATCTCCCAGAATCACTGAACATCAGAAAACAGATTCCATCACCCAGAATCACTGTCCATCAGAAAACAGACTCCTTCACCCAGAATCACTGTCCATCAGAAAACAGTTTCCATCACCCAGAATCACTGTCCATCAGAAAACAGACTCCTTCACCCAGAATCACTGTCCATCAGAAAACAGACTCCATCACCCTGAATCACTGTCCATCAGAAAACAGACTCCATCACCCAGAATTACTGTCCATCAGAAAACAGACTCCATCACCCAGAATCACAGAACACCAGAAAACAGATTCCATAACCCAGAATCACTGTCCATTAGAAAACAGACTCCATCACCCAGAATCGCTGTCCATCAGAAAACAGACTCCATCATCCAGACTCAATGTCCATCAGAAAACAACTCCATCTCCCAGAATCACTGACCATCAGAAAACAGATGCCATCACCCAGAATCACTGTCCATTAGAAAACATATTCCATCTCCCAGAATCACAGTCCATAAGAAAACAGACTCCATTACGCAGAATCACTGTCCATCAGAAAACAGACTCCATCACCCAGAATCACTGTTCATCAGAAAACAGACTTCATAACCCAGAATCACTGTCCATCAGAAAACAGTTTCCATCACTCAGAATCACTGTCCATCAGAAAACAGACTCCGTCACCTAGAATCACTATCCATCAGAAAACAGACTCCATCTCCCAGAATCACAGTCCATTTGAAAACAGACTTCATAACCCAGAATCACTGTCCATCAGAAAACAGACTCCATCACCAAGAATCACTGTCCATCAGAAAACAGAATCCATCACCCAGAATCACTGTCCATCAGAAAACATACTCCATCACTCAGAATCACTGACCATCAGAAAACAGACTCCATCACCAAGAATCACTGTCCATTAGAAAACAGACTTCATAATCCAGAATCACTGTCCATCAGAAAACAGAATCCATCACCCAGAATCACTGTCCATCAGAAAACAGACTTAATCACTCAGAATCACTGTCCATTAGAAAACAGACTCCATCACCCAGAATCGCTGTCCATCAGAAAACAGATTCCATCACTCAGAATCGCTGTCCATTAGAAAACAGACTTAATCACTCAGAATCACTGTCCATTAGAAAACAGACTCCATCACCCAGAATCGCTGTCCATCAGAAAACAGATTCCATCACTCAGAATCACTGTCCATCAGAAAACAGACTCCAACATCCAGAATCACTGTCCATCAGAAAACAGACTCGATCACCCAGAATCACTGTCCATTAGAAAACAGACTCCATCACTCAGAATCACTGTCCATTAGAAAACAGACTCCATCTCCCAGAATCACTGAACATCAGAAAACAGATTCCATCACCCAGAATCACTGTCCATCAGAAAACAGACTCCATCACCCAGAATCACTGTACATCAGAAAACAGTTTCCATCACCCAGAATCACTGTCCATCAGAAAACAGACTCCATCACCTAGAATCACTATCCATCAGAAAACAGACTCCATCTCCCAGAATCACAGTCCATTTGAAAACAGACTTCATAACCCAGAATCACTGTCCATCAGAAAACAGACTCCATCACCAAGAATCACTGTCCATCAGAAAACAGAATCCATCACCCAGAATCACTGTCCATCAGAAAACAGACTCCATCACCCAGAATCACTGTCCATCAGAAAACAGACTCCATCACCAAGAATCACTGTCCATCAGAAAACAGTTTCCATCACTCAGAATCACTGTCCATCAGCAAACAGAATCCATCACCCAGAATCACTGTCCATCAGAAAACAGACTCCATCACCCAGAATCACTGTCCATCAGAAAACAGACTCCATCTCCCAGAATCACTGTCCATCAGAAAACAGACTCCATCACCCAGAATCACTGTCCATCAGAAAACAGACTCCATCTCCCAGAATCACAGTCCATTAGAAAACAGACTTCATAACCCAGAATCACTGTCCATCAGAAAACAGAATCCATCACCAAGAATCACTGTCCATTAGAAAACAGACTCCATCACCCAGAATCACTGTCCATCAGAAAACAGACTCCATCACCCAGAATCACTGTCCATCAGAAAACAGACTCCATCTCCCAGAATCACAGTCCATTAGAAAACAGACTTCATAACCCAGAATCACTGTCCATCAGAAAACAGAATTCATCACCAAGAATCACTGTCCATTAGAAAACAGACTCCATAACCCAGAATCACTGTCCATCAGAAAACAGATTCCATCAACCAGAATCGCTGTCCATCAGAAAACAGACTCCATAACCCAGAATCACTGTCCATCAGAAAACAGACTTAATCACTCAGAATCACTGTCCATCAGAAAACAGACTCCATCTCCCAGAATCACAGTCCATTAGAAAACAGACTTCATCACTCAGAATCACTGTCCATTAGAAAACAGACTTCATAATCCAGAATCACTGTCCATCAGAAAACAGAATCCATCACCCAGAATCACTGTCCATCAGAAAACAGACTTAATCACTCAGAATCACTGTCCATTAGAAAACAGACTTCATCACTCAGAATCACTGTCCATCAGAAAACAGACTTCATCACTCAGAATCACTGACCATCAGAAAACAGACTCCATAACCCAGAATCACTGTCCATTAGAAAACAGACTTAATCACTCAGAATCACTGTCCATTAGAAAACAGACTTCATCACCCAGAATCACTGTCCATCAGAAAACAGACTTCATCACCCAGAATCACTGTCCATCAGAAAACAGACTTCATCACCCAGAATCACTGTCCATCAGAAAACAGACTTAATCACTCAGAATCACTGTCCATCAGAAAACAGACTTCATCACTCAGAATCACTGTCCATCAGAAAACAGACTTCATCACTCAGAATCACTGTCCATCAGAAAACAGACTTCATCACTCAGAATCACTGACCATCAGAAAACAGACTCCATCACCAAGAATCACTGTCCATTAGAAAACAGACTCCATAACCCAGAATCACTGACCATCAGAAAACAGACTCCATCACCAAGAATCACTGTCCATTAGAAAACAGACTTAATCACTCAGAATCACTGTCCATTAGAAAACAGACTTCATCACCCAGAATCACTGTCCATCAGAAAACAGACTTCATCACCCAGAATCACTGACCATCAGAAAACAGACTCCATCACCAAGAATCACTGTCCATTAGAAAACAGACTTAATCACTCAGAATCACTGTCCATTAGAAAACAGACTTCATCACCCAGAATCACTGTCCATCAGAAAACAGACTTCATCACCCAGAATCACTGACCATCAGAAAACAGACTCCATAACCCAGAATCACAGTCCATTAGAAAACAGACTTAATCACTCAGAATCACTGTCCATTAGAAAACAGACTTCATCACTCAGAATCACTGACCATCAGAAAACAGACTCCATCACCAAGAATCACTGTCCATTAGAAAACAGACTCCATAACCCAGAATCACTGTCCATCAGAAAACAGACTTAATCACTCAGAATCACTGTCCATTAGAAAACAGACTCCATAACCCAGAATCACTGTCCATCAGAAAACAGACTTCATCACTCAGAATCACTGACCATCAGAAAACAGACTCCATCACCAAGAATCACTGTCCATTAGAAAACAGACTCCATCACTCAGAATCACTGTCCATCAGAAAACAGACTCCATCACTCAGAATCACTGTCCATTAGAAAACAGACTTAATCACTCAGAATCACTGTCCATTAGAAAACAGACTTCATCACCCAGAATCACTGTCCATCAGAAAACAGACTTCATCACTCAGAATCACTGACCATCAGAAAACAGACTCCATAACCCAGAATCACTGTCCATTAGAAAACAGACTTAATCACTCAGGATCACTGTCCATTAGAAAACAGACTCCATCACCCAGAATCGCTGTCCATCAGAAAACAGACTTCATCACTCAGAATCACTGACCAACAGAAAACAGACTCCATCACCCAGAATCACTATCCATCAGAAAACAGAATCCATTACCCAGAATCACTGACCATCAGAAAACAGACTCCATCACCCAGAATCACTGTCCATCAGAAAACAGACTTAATCACTCAGAATCACTGTCCATTAGAAAACAGACTCCATCACCCAGAATCGCTGTCCATCAGAAAACAGACTTCATCACCCAGAATCACTGTCCATCAGAAAACAGAATCCATTACCCAGAATCACTGTCCATCAGAAAACAGACTCCATCTCCCAGAATCACAGTCCATTAGAAAACAGACTTCATAATCCAGAATCACTGTCCATCAGAAAACAGAATCCATCACCCAGAATCGCTGTCCATCAGAAAACAGATTCCATCACTCAGAATCACTGACCATCAGAAAACAGACTCCATCACCCAGAATCACTATCCATCAGAAAACAGAATCCATTACCCAGAATCACTGTCCATCAGAAAACAGACTCCATCTCCCAGAATCACAGTCCATTAGAAAACAGACTTCATAATCCAGAATCACTGTCCATCAGAAAACAGAATCCATCACCCAGAATCGCTGTCCATCAGAAAACAGATTCCATCACTCAGAATCGCTGTCCATTAGAAAACAGACTTCATCACTCAGAATCGCTGTCCATCAGAAAACAGATTCCATCACTCAGAATCACTGTCCATCAGAAAACAGACTCCATCATCCAGAATCACTGTCCATCAGAAAACAACTCCATCTCCCAGAATCACTGACCATCAGAAAACAGACTCGATCACCCAGAATCACTGTCCATTAGAAAACATATTCCATCACCCAGAATCACAGTCCATTAGAAAACAGACTCCATCACCCAGAATGACTGTGCATTAGAAAACAGACTCCATCACCCAGAATCACTGTCCATCAGAAAACTGACTCCATCATCCAGAATCACTGTCCATCAGAAAACAGACTCCATCACCCAGAATCACTGTCCATCAGAAAACAGACTCCATCACCAAGAATCACTATCCATCAGAAAACTGACTCCATCCCCCAGAATCACTGTCCATCAGAAAACAGATTCCATCCCCCAGAATCACTGTCCATCAGAAAACAGATTCCATCACCCAGAATCAATGTCCATTCGAAAACATATTCCATCACTCAGAATCACTGTCCATTGGAAAACAGACTCCATTACCCAGAATCACTGTCCATTAGAAAACAGACTCCATCACCAAGAATCACTGTCCATTAGAAAACAGACTCCATCTCCCAGAATCACTGTCCATCAGAAAACAGACTCCATTACCCAGAATCACTGTCCATTAGAAAACAGAATCCATCACCCAGAATCACTGTCCATTAGAAAATAGACTCCATAACCCAGAATTACTGTATATCAGAAAACAGTTTCCATCACCCAGAATCACTGTCCATCAGAAAACAGACTCCATCACCCAGAATCACTGTACATCAGAAAACAGTTTCCATCACCCAGAATCACTGTCCATCAGAAAACAGACTCCTTCACCCAGAATCACTGTCCATCAGAAAACAGACGCCATCACCCTGAATCACTGTCCATCAGAAAACAGACTCCATCACCCAGAATTACTGTCCATCAGAAAACAGACTCCATCACCCAGAATCACAGAACACCAGAAAACAGATTCCATAACCCAGAATCACTGTCCATTAGAAAACAGACTCCATCACCCAGAATCGCTGTCCATCAGAAAACAGACTCCATCATCCAGAATCAATGTCCATCAGAAAACAACTCCATCTCCCAGAATCACTGACCATCAGAAAACAGATGCCATCACCCAGAATCACTGTCCATTAGAAAACATATTCCATCTCCCAGAATCACAGTCCATTAGAAAACAGACTCCATTACGCAGAATCACTGTCCATCAGAAAACAGACTCCATCACCCAGAATCACTGTTCATCAGAAAACAGACTTCATAACCCAGAATCACTGTCCATCAGAAAACAGTTTCCATCACTCAGAATCACTGTCCATCAGAAAACAGACTCCATCACCTAGAATCACGATCCATCAGAAAACAGACTCCATCTCCCAGAATCACAGTCCATTTGAAAACAGACTTCATAACCCAGAATCACTGTCCATCAGAAAACAGACTCCATCACCCAGAATCACTGTCCATCAGAAAACAGACTCCATCACCAAGAATCACTGTCCATCAGAAAACAGACTCCATCACCCAGAATCACTGTCCATCAGAAAACAGACTCCATCACCCAGAATCACTGTCCATCAGAAAACAGACTCCATCACCAAGAATCACTGTCCATCAGAAAACAGACTCCATCACCCAGAATCACTGTCCATCAGAAAACAGACTCCATCACCCAGAATCACTGTCCATCAGAAAACAGACTCCATCACTCAGAATCACTGACCATCAGAAAACAGACTCCATCACCAAGAATCACTGTCCATTAGAAAACAGACTCCATAACCCAGAATCACTGTCCATCAGAAAACAGACTCCATCACCCAGAATCACTGTCCATCAGAAAACAGACTCCATCACCAAGAATCACTGTCCATCAGAAAACAGACTCCATCACCCAGAATCACTGTCCATCAGAAAACAGACTCCATCACCCAGAATCACTGTCCATCAGAAAACAGACTCCATCACCAAGAATCACTGTCCATCAGAAAACAGTTTCCATCACCCAGAATCACTGTCCATCAGAAAACTGACTCCATCACCCAGAATCACAGTCCATTAGAAAACAGACTTCATCACTCAGAATCACTGACCATCAGAAAACAGACTCCATCACCAAGAATCACTGTCCATTAGAAAACAGACTCCATAACCCAGAATCACTGTCCATCAGAAAACAGACTCCATCACCCAGAATCACTGTCCATCAGAAAACAGACTTAATCACCCAGAATCACTGTCCATCAGAAAACTGACTCCATCACCCAGAATCACTGTCCATCAGAAAACTGACTCCATCACCCAGAATCACAGTCCATTAGAAAACAGACTTCATCACTCAGAATCACTGTCCATCAGAAAACAGACTCCATCTCCCAGAATCACAGTCCATTAGAAAACAGACTTCATAATCCAGAATCACTGTCCATCAGAAAACAGAATCCATCACCCAGAATCACTGTCCATCAGAAAACAGACTTAATCACTCAGAATCACCGTCCATTAGAAAACAGACTCCATCACCCAGAATCACTGTCCATCAGAAAACAGACTCCATCACCCAGAATCACTGTCCATCAGAAAACAGACTTAATCACTCAGAATCACCGTCCATTAGAAAACAGACTCCATCACCCAGAATCGCTGTCCATCAGAAAACAGATTCCATCACTCAGAATCGCTGTCCATTAGAAAACAGACTTAATCACTCAGAATCACCGTCCATTAGAAAACAGACTCCATCACCCAGAATCGCTGTCCATCAGAAAACAGATTCCATCACTCAGAATCACTGTCCATCAGAAAACAGACTCCATCATCCAGAATCACTGTCCATCAGAAAACAGACTCGATCACCCAGAATCACTGTCCCTTAGAAAACAGACTCCATCACTCAGAATCACTGTCCATTAGAAAACAGACTCCATCACCCAGAATCACTGTCCATCAGAAAACAGACTCCTTCACCCAGAATCACTGTCCATCAGAAAACAGTTTCCATCACCCAGAATCACTGTCCATCAGAAAACAGACTCCATCACCCAGAATCACTATCCATCAGAAAACAGACTCCATCTCCCAGAATCACAGTCCATTTGAAAACAGACTTCATAACCCAGAATCACTGTCCATCAGAAAACAGACTCCATCACCAAGAATCACTGTCCATCAGAAAACAGAATCCATCACCCAGAATCACTGTCCATCAGAAAACAGATTCCATCACCCAGAATCACTGTCCATCAGAAAACAGACTCCATCACCAAGAATCACTGTCCATCAGAAAACAGTTTCCATCACTCAGAATCACTGTCCATCAGCAAACAGAATCCATCACCCAGAATCACTGTCCATCAGAAAACAGACTCCATCACCCAGAATCACTGTCCATCAGAAAACAGACTCCATCTCCCAGAATCACAGTCCATTAGAAAACAGACTTCATAACCCAGAATCACTGTCCATCAGAAAACAGAATCCATAACCAAGAATCACTGTCCATTAGAAAACAGACTCCATAACCCAGAATCACTGTCCATCAGAAAACAGACTTCATCACTCAGAATCACTGACCATCAGAAAACAGACTCCATCACCAAGAATCACTGTCCATCAGAAAACAGACTCCATCACCAAGAATCACTGTCCATTAGAAAACAGACTCCATAACCCAGAATCACTGTCCATCAGAAAACAGACTTCATCACTCAGAATCACTGACCATCAGAAAACAGACTCCATCACCCAGAATCACAGTCCATTAGAAAACAGACTCCATCACCTAGAATCACTATCCATCAGAAAACAGAATCCATCACCCAGAATCACTGTCCATCAGAAAACAGACTTAATCACTCAGAATCACTGACCATCAGAAAACAGACTCCATCACCCAGAATCACTATCCATCAGAAAACAGACTTCATCACTCAGAATCACTGACCATCAGAAAACAGACTCCATCACCCAGAATCACTATCCATCAGAAAACAGAATCCATTACCCAGAATCACTGTCCATCAGAAAACAGACTCCATCTCCCAGAATCACAGTCCATTAGAAAACAGACTCCATCATCCAGAATCACTGTCCATCAGAAAACAACTCCATCTCCCAGAATCACTGACCATCAGAAAACAGACTCGATCACCCAGAATCACTGTCCATTAGAAAACATATTCCATCACCCAGAATCACAGTCCATTAGAAAACAGACTCCATCACCCAGAATGACTGTGCATTAGAAAACAGACTCCATCACCCAGAATCACTGTCCATCAGAAAACTGACTCCATCATCCAGAATCACTGTCCATCAGAAAACAGACTCCATCACCCAGAATCACTGTCCATCAGAAAACAGACTCCATCACTAAGAATCACTATCCATCAGAAAACTGACTCCATCCCCCAGAATCACTGTCCATCAGAAAACAGATTCCATCCCCCAGAATCACTGTCCATCAGAAAACAGATTCCATCACCCAGAATAACAGTCAATTGGAAAACAGAATCCATCACCCAGAATCAATGTCCATTCGAAAACATATTCCATCACTCAGAATCACTGTCCATTGGAAAACAGACTCCATTACCCAGAATCACTGTCCATTAGAAAACAGACTCCATCACCAAGAATCACTGTCCATTAGAAAACAGACTCCATCTCCCAGAATCACTGTCCATCAGAAAACAGACTCCATTACCCAGAATCACTGTCCATTAGAAAACAGACTCCATCACCCAGAATCACTGTCCATTAGAAAACAGACTCCATCACCAAGAATCACTATCCATTAGAAAACAGACTCCATCTCCCAGAATCACTGTCCATCAGAAAACAGACTCCATCACCCAGAATCACTGTCCATTAGAAAACAGAATCCATCACCCAGAATCACTGTCCATTGGAAAACAGAATCCATCACCCAGAATCACTGTCCATTGGAAAACAGAATCCATCACCCAGAATCACTGTCCATTGGAAAACAGAATCCATCACCCAGAATCACTGTCCATTGGAAAACAGAATCCATCACCCAGAATCACTGTCCATTGGAAAACAGAATCCATCACCCAGAATCACTGTCCATTAGAAAACAGAATCCATCACCCAGAATCACTGTCCATTAGAAAACAGAATCCATCACCCAGAATCACTGTCCATTAGAAAACAGAATCCATCACCCAGAATCACTGTCCATTGGAAAACGGAATCCATCACCCAGAATCAGTGTCCATTAGAAAACAGAATCCATCACCCAGAATCAGTGTCCATTGGAAAACAGAATCCATCAACCAGAATCACTGTCCATTACAAAGCAGAATCCATCACCCAGAATCACTGTCCATTAGAAAACAGAATCCATCACCCAGAATCACTGTCCATTGGCAAACAGAATCCATCACCCAGAATCACTGTCCATTAGAAAACAGACTCCATCTCCCAGAATCACTGTCCATCAGAAAACAGAATCCATCTCCCAGAATCACTGTCCATCCGAAAACAGACTCCATTACCCAGAATCACTGTCCATTAGAAAACAGACTCCATCACCAAGAATCACTGTCCATTGGAATACAGAATCCATCACCCAGAATCACTGTCCATCAGAAAACAGACTCCATCACCCGGAATCACTGTCCATTAGAAAACAGACTCCATCACCCAGAATAACAGTCCATTAGAAAACAGAATCCATCACCAAGAATCACTTTTCATCAGAAAACTGAATCCATCTCCCAGAATCACTGTCCATCCGAAAACAGACTCCATCACCCAGAATCACTGTCCATCCGAAAACAGACTCCATTACCCAGAATCACTGAACATCAGAAAACAGATTCCATCACCCAGAATCACTGTCCATCAGAAAACAGACTCCATCTCCCAGAATCACTGTCCATCAGAAAACAGAATCCATCTCCCAGAATCACTGTCCATCCGAAAACAGACTCCATAACCCAGAATCACCGTCCATCCGAAAACAGACTCCATTACCCAGAATCACTGAACATCAGAAAACAGATTCCATCACCCAGAATCACTGTCCATCAGAAAACAGACTCCATCACCCAGAATCGCTGTCCATCAGAAAACAGACTCCATCTCCCAGAATCACTGTCCATCAGAAAACAGACTCCATCACCCAGAATCGCTGTCCATCAGAAAACAGACTCCATCATCCAGAATCACTGTCCATCAGAAAACAGACTCCATCACCCAGAATCACTGTCCATCAGAAAACAGAATCCATCACCCAGAATCGCTGTCCATCAGAAAACAGATTCCATCACTCAGAATCACTGTCCATCAGAAAACAGACTCCATCACTCAGAATCACTGTCCATCAGAAAACAGACTCCATCACCCAGAATCACTGTCCATCAGAAAACAGACTCCATCACCAAGAATCACTGTCCATCAGAAAACAGACTCCATCATCCAGAATCACTGTCCATCAGAAAACAACTCCATCTCCCAGAATCACTGACCATCAGAAAACAGACTCGATCACCCAGAATCACTGTCCATTAGAAAACATATTCCATCACCCAGAATCACAGTCCATTAGAAAACAGACTCCATCACCCAGAATGACTGCATTAGAAAACAGACTCCATCATCCAGAATCACTGTCCATCAGAAAACAACTCCATCTCCCAGAATCACTGTCCATCAGAAAACTGACTCCATCATCCAGAATCACTGTCCATCAGAAAACAGACGCCATCACCCAGAATCACTGTCCATCAGAAAACAGACTCCATCACCAAGAATCACTATCCATCAGAAAACTGACTCCATCCACCAGAATCACTGTCCATCAGAAAACAGATTCCATCACCCAGGGCGGCACAGTGGCGCAGTGGTTAGCACTGCAGCCTCACAGCTCCAGGGACCCGGGTTCGATTCTGGGTACTGCCTGTGTGGAGTTTGCAAGTTCTCCCTGTGTCTGCGTGGGTTTTCTCCGGGTGCTCCGGTTTCCTCCCACAAGCCAAATGACTTGCAGGTTGATAGGTAAATTGACCATTATAAATTGTCACTAGTATAGGTAGGTGGTAGGGAAGTGTAGGGACAGGTGGGGATGTTTGGTCGGAATATGGAATTAGAGTAGGATTAGTATAAATGGGTGGTTGATGGTCGGCACTTACCCGGTGGGCCGAAGAACCTGTTTCAGTGCTGTATCTCTAATCTAATCTAATCTAATCTAATCAATAACAGTCCATTGGAAAACAGAATCCATCACCCAGAATCACTGTCCATTCGAAAACATATTCCATCACTCAGAATCACTGTCCATTAGAAAACAGACTCCATCACCCAGAATAACAGTCCATTGGAAAACAGACTCCATTACCCAGAATCACTGTCCATTAGAAAACAGACTCCATCACCAAGAATCACTGTCCATTAGAAAACAGATTCCATCTCCCAGAATCACTGTCCATCAGAAAACAGACTCCATTACCCAGAATCACTGTCCATTAGAAAACAGACTCCATCACCCAGAATCACTGTCCATTAGAAAACAGACTCCATCACCAAGAATCACGGTCCATTAGAAAACAGACTCCATCTCCCAGAATCACTGTCCATCAGAAAACAGACTCCATCACCCACAATCACTGTCCATTAGAAAACAGAATCCATCACCCAGAATCACTGTCCATTGGAAAACAGAATCCATCACCCAGAATCACTGTCCATTAGAAAACAGACTCCATCACCCAGAATAACAGTCCATTAGAAAACAGAATCCATCACCAAGAATCGCTTCACATCAGAAAACAGAATCCATCGTCCAGAATCACTGTCCATCCGAAAACAGTTTCCATCACCAAGAATCACTGTCCATTGGAAAACAGAATCCATCACCCAGAATCACTGTCCATCAGAAAACAGACACCATCACCCAGAATAACAGTCCATTAGAAAACAGAATCCATCACCAAGAATCGCTTTTCATCAGAAAACATAATCCATCTCCCAGTATCACTGTCCATCAGAAAACAGAATCCATCTCCCAGAATCACTGTCCATCCGAAAACAGACTCCATCACCCAGAATCACTGTCCATCCGAAAACAGACTCCATTACCCAGAATCACTGAACATCAGAAAACAGATTCCATCACCCAGAATCACTGTCCATCAGAAAACAGACTCCATCACCCAGAATCACTGTCCATCAGAAAACAGACTCCATCACCCAGAATCACTGTCCATCAGAAAACAGACTCCATCACCCAGAATCACTGTCCATCAGAAAACAGACTCCATCACCCAGAATCGCTGTCCATCAGAAAACAGACTCCATCTCCCAGAATCACTGTCCATCAGAAAACAGACTCCATTACCCAGAATCGCTGTCCATCAGAAAACAGATTCCATCACCCAGAATCACTGTCCATCAGAAAACAGACTCCATCTCCCAGAATCACTGTCCATCAGAAAACAGACTCCATTACCCAGAATCGCTGTCCATCAGAAAACAGATTCCATCACCCAGAATCACTGTCCATCAGAAAACAGACTCCATCACCCAGAATCACTGTCCATCAGAAAACAGACTCCATCACCCAGAATCACAGTCCATCAGAAAACAGACTCCATCACCCAGAATCACTGTCCATCAGAAAACAGACTCCATCACCCAGAATCACTGTCCATCAGAAAACAGACTCCATCACCCAGAATCACTGTCCATCAGAAAACAGACTCCATCACCAAGAATCACTGTCCATCAGAAAACAGAATCCATCACCCAGAATAACTGTCCATCAGAAAACAGACTCCATCACCCAGAATCACTGTCCATCAGAAAACAGACTCCATCACCCAGAATCACTGTCCATCAGAAAACAGACTCCATCATCCAGAATCACTGAACATCTGAAAACAACTCCATCTCCCAGAATCACTGTCCATTAGTAAACATATTCCATCAGCCAGAATCACTGTCCATCAGAAAACAGACTCCATCGTCCAGAATCACTGTCCATCCGAAAACAGTTTCCATCACTCAGAATCACTGTCCATCAGAAAACAGACTCCATCACCCAGAATCACAGTCCATTAGAAAACAGAATCCATCACCCAGAATCACAGTCCATTAGAAAACAGAATCCATCACCCAGAATCACTGTCCATCAGAAAACAGACTCCATCACCCAGAATAACAGTCCATTAGAAAACAGAATCCATCACCAAGAATCGCTTTTCATCAGAAAACAGAATTCATCTCCCAGAATCACTGTCCATCAGAAAACAGAATCCATCTCCCAGAATCACTGTCCATCCGAAAACAGACTCCATCACCCAGAATCACTGTCCATCTGAAAACAGACTCCATTACGCAGAATCACTGAACATCAGAAAACAGATTCCATCACACAGAATCACTGTCCATCAGAAAACAGACTCCATCACCCAGAATCACTGTCCATCAGAAAACAGACTCCATCACCCAGAATCGCTGTCCATCAGAAAACAGATTCCATCTCCCAGAATCACTGTCCATCAGAAAACAGACTCCATCACCCAGAATCGCTGTCCATCAGAAAACAGATTCCATCACCCAGAATCACTGTCCATCAGAAAACAGACTCCATCTCCCAGAATCACTGTCCATCAGAAAACAGACTCCATTACCCAGAATCGCTGTCCATCAGAAAACAGATTCCATCACCCAGAATCACTGTCCATCAGAAAACAGACTCCATCACCCAGAATCACTGACCATCAGAAAACAGATTCCATCACCCAGAATCACTGTCCATCAGAAAACAGACTCCATTACCCAGAATCACTGTCCATCAGAAAACAGACTCCATCACCCAGAATCACTGTCCATCAGAAAACAGACTCCATCACCCAGAATCACTGGCCATCAGAAAACAGACTCCATCACCCAGAATCACTGTCCATCAGAAAACAGACTCCATCACACAGAATCACTGTCCATCAGAAAACAGACTCCATCACCCAGAATCACTGTCCATCAGAAAACAGACTCCATCACCAAGAATCACTGTCCATTAGAAAACAGACTCCATCACCCAGAATCACTGTCCATCAGAAAACAGTTTCCATCACTCAGAATCACTGTCCATCAGAAAACAGACTCCATCACCCAGAATCACAGTCCATTAGAAAACAGAATCCATCACCCAGAATCACAGTCCATTAGAAAACAGAATCCATCACCCAGAATCACTGTCCATCAGAAAACAGACTCCATCACCCAGAATCGCTGTCCATCAGAAAACAGACTCCATCACCCAGAATCACTGAACATCTGAAAACAACTCCATCACCCAGAATCACTGTCCATTAGTAAACATATTCCATCACCCAGAATCACTGTCCATCAGAAAACAGACCCCATCGTCCAGAATCACTGTCCATCCGAAAACAGTTTCCATCACCCAGAATCACTGTCCATCAGAAAACGACTCCAGCTCCCAGAATCAGTGAACACCAGAAAGCAGACTCCATCACCCAGAATCACTGTCCATTAGAAAACAGACTCCATCACCCAGAATCACTGACCATCAGAAAACAGACTCCATCACCCAGAATCACTGTCCATTAGAAAACATATTCCATCACCCAGAATTACAGTCCATTAGAAAACAGACTCCATCACCTAGAATGACTGTGCATTAGAAAACAGACTCCATCAGCCAGAATCACTGTCCATCAGAAAACAGACTCCATCACCCAGAATCACTGTCCATCAGAAAACAGACTCCATCACCCAGAATCACTGTCCATCAGAAAACAGACTCCATCACCCAGAATCACTGTCCATCAGAAAACAGACTCCATCACACAGAATCACTGTCCATCAGAAAACAGACTCCATCACCCAGAATCACTGTCCATCAGAAAACAGACTCCATCACCAAGAATCACTGTCCATCAGAAAACAGAATCCATCACCCAGAATAACTGTCCATCAGAAAACAGACTCCATCACCCAGAATCACAGTCCATCAGAAAACAGAATCCATCACCCAGAATCACTGAACATCTGAAAACAACTCCATCTCCCAGAATCACTGACCATCAGAAAACAGATTCCATCACCCAGAATCACTCTCCATCAGAAAACAGACTCCATTACCCAGAATCACTGTCCATCAGAAAACAGACTCCATCACCCAGAATCACTGTCCATCAGAAAACAGACTCCATCACCCAGAATCAGTGAACACCAGAAAGCAGACTCCATCATCCAGAATCACTGTCCACCAGAAAACAGACTCCATCACACAGAATCACTGTCCATCAGAAAACAGACTCCATCACCCAGAAACACTGTCCATCAGAAAACAGACTCCATCACCAAGAATCACTGTCCATCAGAAAACAGAATCCATCACCCAGAATAACTGTCCATCAGAAAACAGACTCCATCACCCAGAATCACTGTCCATCAGAAAACAGACTCCATCACTCAGAATCACTGTCCATTTGAAAACAGACTCCATCACCCAGAATCACTGTCCATCAGAAAACAGACTCCATCATCCAGAATCACTGAACATCTGAAAACCACTCCATCTCCCAGAATCACTGTCCATTAGTAAACATATTCCATCACCCAGAATCACTGTCCGTCAGAAAACAGACTCCATCGTCCAGGATCACTGTCCATCCGAAAACAGTTTCCATCACTCAGAATCACTGTCCATCAGAAAACAGACTCCATCACCCAGAATCACAGTCCATTAGAAAACAGAATCCATCACCCAGAATCACAGTCCATTAGAAAACAGAATCCATCACCAAGAATCGCTTTTCATCAGAAAACAGAATTCATCTCCCAGAATCACTGTCCATCAGAAAACAGAATCCATCTCCCAGAATCACTGTCCATCCGAAAACAGACTCCATCACCCAGAATCACTGTCCATCCGAGAACAGACTCCATTACGCAGAATCACTGAACATCAGAAAACAGATTCCATCACCCAGAATCACTGTCCATCAGAAAACAGACTCCATCACCCAGAATCACTGTCCATCAGAAAACAGACTCCATCTCCCAGAATCGCTGTCCATCAGAAAACAGACTCCATCATCCAGAATCACTGAACATCTGAAAACAACTCCATCTCCCAGAATCACTGACCATCAGAAAACAGATTCCATCACCCAGAATCACTGTCCATCAGAAAACAGACTCCATTACCCAGAATCACTGTCCATCAGAAAACAGACTCCATCACCCAGAATCACTGTCCATCAGAAAACAGACTCCATCACCCAGAATCAGTGAACACCAGAAAGCAGACTCCATCACCCAGAATCACTGTCCATCAGAAAACAGACTCCATCACACAGAATCACTGTCCATCAGAAAACAGACTCCATCACCCAGAATCACTGTCCATCAGAAAACAGACTCCATCACCAAGAATCACTGTCCATCAGAAAACAGAATCCATCACCCAGAATAACTGTCCATCAGAAAACAGACTCCATCACCCAGAATCACTGTCCATCAGAAAACAGACTCCATCACTCAGAATCACTGTCCATTTGAAAACAGACTCCATCACCCAGAATCACTGTCCATCAGAAAACAGACTCCATCATCCAGAGTCACTGAACATCTGAAAACCACTCCATCTCCCAGAATCACTGTCCATTAGTAAACATATTCCATCACCCAGAATCACTGTCCATCAGAAAACAGACTCCATCGTCCAGGATCACTGTCCATCCGAAAACAGTTTCCATCACTCAGAATCACTGTCCATCAGAAAACAGACTCCATCACCCAGAATCACAGTCCATTAGAAAACAGAATCCATCACCCAGAATCACAGTCCATTAGAAAACAGAATCCATCACCCAGAATCACTGTCCATCAGAAAACAGACTCCATCACCAGGAATCGCTGTCCATCAGAAAACAGACTCCATCATCCAGAATCACTGAACATCTGAAAACAACTCCATCTCCCAGAATCACTGTCCATCAGAAAACAACTCCATCTCCCAGAATCACTGTCCATTAGAAAACATATTCCATCACCCAGAATCACAGTCCATTAGAAAACAGACTCCATCACCCAGAATGACTGTGCATTAGAAAACAGACTCCATCACCCAGAATCACTGTCCATCAGAAAACAGACTCCATCATCCAGAATCACTGTCCATCAGAAAACAGACTCCATCACCCAGAATCACTGTCCATCAGAAAACAGACTCCATCACCAAGAATCACAATCCATCAGAAAACTGACTCCATCCCCCAGAATCACTGTCCATCAGAAAACAGATTCCATCCCCCAGAATCACTGTCCATCAGAAAACAGATTCCATCACCCAGAATAACAGTCCATTGGAAAACAGAATCCATCACCCAGAATCACTGTCAATTCGAAAACATATTCCATCACTCAGAATCACTGTCCATCCGAAAACAGACTCCATCACCCAGAATAACAGTCCATTGGAAAACAGACTCCATTACCCAGAATCACTGTCCATTAGAAAACAGACTCCATCACCAAGAATCACTGTCCATTAGAAAACAGATTCCATCTCCCAGAATCACTGTCCATCAGAAAACAGACTCCATTACCCAGAATCACTGTCCATTAGAAAACAGACTCCATCACCCAGAATCACTGTCCATTAGAAAACAGACTCCATCACCAAGAATCACTGTCCATTATAAAACAGACTCCATCTCCCAGAATCACTGTCCATCAGAAAACAGACTCCATCACCCAGAATCACTGTCCATTAGAAAACAGAATCCATCACCCTGAATCACTGTCCATTGGAAAGCAGAATCCATCACCCAGAATCACTGTCCATTAGAAAACAGAATCCATCTCCCAGAATCACTGTCCATTAGAAAACAGAATCCATCACCCAGAATCACTGTCCATTGGAAAGCAGAATCCATCACCCAGAATCACTGTCCATTAGAAAACAGACTCCATCACCCAGAATAACAGTCCATTAGAAAACAGAATCCATCACCAAGAATCGCTTTTCATCAGAAAACAGAATCCATCTCCCAGAATCACTGTCCATCAGAAAACAGAATCCATCTCCCAGAATCACTGTCCATCCGAAAACAGACTCCATCACCCAGAATCACTGTCCATCCGAAAACAGACTCCATTACCCAGAATCACTGAACATCAGAAAAAAGACTCCATCACCCAGAATCGCTGTCCATCAGAAAACAGACTCCATCTCCCAGAATCACTGTCCATCAGAAAACAGACACCATCTCCCAGAATCACAATCCATCAGAAAACTGACTCCATCACCCAGAATCACTGTCCATCAGAAAACAGATTCCATCTCCCAGAATCACTGTCCATCAGAAAACAGACTCCATTACCCAGAATCACTGTCCATTAGAAAACAGACTCCATCACCCAGAATCACTGTCCATTAGAAAACAGACTCCATCACCAAGAATCACTGTCCATTATAAAACAGACTCCATCTCCCAGAATCACTGTCCATCAGAAAACAGACTCCATCACCCAGAATCACTGTCCATTAGAAAACAGAATCCATCACCCAGAATAACAGTCCATTAGAAAACAGAATCCATCACCAAGAATCGCTTTTCATCAGAAAACAGAATCCATCTCCCAGAATCACTGTCCATTAGAAAACAGAATCCATCACCCAGAATCACTGTCCATTGGAAAGCAGAATCCATCACCCAGAATCACTGTCCATTAGAAAACAGACTCCATCACCCAGAATAACAGTCCATTAGAAAACAGAATCCATCACCAAGAATCGCTTTTCATCAGAAAACAGAATCCATCTCCCAGAATCACTGTCCATCAGAAAACAGAATCCATCTCCCAGAATCACTGTCCATCCGAAAACAGACTCCATCACCCAGAATCACTGTCCATCCGAAAACAGACTCCATTACCCAGAATCACTGAACATCAGAAAAAAGACTCCATCACCCAGAATCGCTGTCCATCAGAAAACAGACTCCATCTCCCAGAATCACTGTCCATCAGAAAACAGACACCATCTCCCAGAATCACAATCCATCAGAAAACTGACTCCATCACCCAGAATCACTGTCCATCAGAAAACAGACTCCATTACCCAGAATCACTGTCCATCAGAAAACAGACTCCATCACCCAGAATCACAGTCCATTAGAAAACAGATTCCATCACCCAGAATCACTGTCCATCAGAAAACAGAATCCATCACCCAGAATCACTGTCCATCAGAAAACAGACTCCATCACCCAGAATCACTGTCCATCAGAAAACAGACTCCATCACCCAGAATCACTGTCCATCAGAAAACAGACTCCATCACCCAGAATCACTGTCCATCAGAAAACAGACTCCATCACCCAGAATCACTGTCCATCAGAAAACAGACTCCATCACCAAGAATCACTGTCCATCAGAAAACAGAATCCATCACCCAGAATAACTGTCCATCAGAAAACAGACTCCATCACCCAGAATCACTGTCCATCAGAAAACAGATTCCATCACTCAGAATCACTGTCCATTAGAAAACAGACTCCATCACCCAGAATCACTGTCCATCAGAAAACAGACTCCATCATCCAGAATCACTGTCCATTAGAAAACAACTCCATCTCCCAGAATCACTGTCCATTGGTAAACATATTCCATCACCCAGAATCACTGTCCATCAGAAAACAGACTCCATCGTCCAGAATCACTGTCCATCCTAAAACAGTTTCCATCACTCAGAATCACTGTCCATCAGAAAACAGACTCCATCACCCAGAATCACAGTCCATTAGAAAACAGAATCCATCACCCAGAATCACAGTCCATTAGAAAACAGAATCCATCACCCAGAATCACTGTCCATCAGAAAACAGACTCCATCACCCAGAATCACTGTCCATCAGAAAACAGACTCCATCACCCAGAATCACTGTCCATCAGAAAACAGCCTGCATCAACCAGAATCACTGTCCATCAGAAAACAGACTCCATCACCCAGAATCGCTGTCCATCAGAAAACAGACTCCATCACCCAGAATCGCTGTCCATCAGAAAACAGATTCCATCATCCAGAATCACTGAACATCTGAAAACAACTCCATCTCCCAGAATCACTGTCCATTAGTAAACATATTCCATCACCCAGAATCACTGTCCATCAGAAAACAGAATCCATCGTCCAGAATCACTGTCCATCCGAAAACAGTTTCCATCACCCAGAATCACTGTCCATCAGAAAACAGACTCCATCACCCAGAATCACAGTCCATTAGAAAACAGAATCCATCACCCAGAATCACTGTCCATCAGAAAACGACTCCAGCTCCCAGAATCAGTAAACACCAGAAAGCAGACTCCATCACCCAGAATCACTGTCCATTAGAAAACAGAATCCATCACCCAGAATCACTGTCCATCAGAAAACAACTCCATCTCCCAGAATCACTGACCATCAGAAAACAGACTCGATCACCCAGAATCACTGTCCATTAGAAAACATATTCCATCACCCAGAATCACAGTCCATTAGAAAACAGACTCGATCACCCAGAATGACTGTGCATTAGAAAACAGACTCCATCACCCAGAATCACTGTCCATTAGAAAACAGACTCCATCACCAAGAATCACTGTCCATTAGAAAACAGATTCCATCTCCCAGAATCACTGTCCATCAGAAAACAGACTCCATCACCCAGAATCACTGTCCATTAGAAAACAGACTCCATCACCAAGAATCACTGTCCATTAGAAAACAGACTCCATCTCCCAGAATCACTGTCCATCAGAAAACAGAATCCATCGTCCAGAATCACTGTCCATCCGAAAACAGTTTCCATCACCCAGAATCACTGTCCATCAGAAAACAGACTCCATCACCCAGAATCACTGTCCATTAGAAAACAGAATCCATCACCCAGAATCACTGTCCATTAGAAAACAGACTCCATCACCCAGAATAACAGTCCATTAGAAAACAGAATCCATCACCAAGAATCGCTTTACATCAGAAAACAGAATCCATCTCCCAGAATCACTGTCCATCCGAAAACAGACTCCATTACCCAGAATCACTGTCCATTAGAAAACAGACTCCATCACCAAGAATCACTGTCCATTGGAAAACAGAATCCATCACCCAGAATCACTGTCCATCAGAAAACAGACTCCATCACCCAGAATAACAGTCCATTAGAAAACAGAATCCATCACCAAGAATCGCTTTTCATCAGAAAACAGAATCCATCTCCCAGAATCACTTTCCATCAGAAAACAGAATCCATCTCCCAGAATCACTGTCCATCCGAAAACAGACTCCATCACCCAGAATCACTGTCCATCCGAAAACAGACTCCATTACCCAGAATCACTGAACATCAGAAAACAGATTCCATCACCCAGAATCACTGTCCATCAGAAAACAGACTCCATCACCCAGAATCACTGTCCATCAGAAAACAGACTCCATCACCCAGAATCGCTGTCCATCAGAAAACAGACTCCATCTCCCAGAATCACTGTCCATCAGAAAATAGACTCCATCACCCAGAATCGCTGTCCATCAGAAAACAGATTCCATCACCCAGAATCACTGTCCATCAGAAAACAGACTCCATCTCCCAGAATCACTGTCCATCAGAAAACAGACTCCATCACCCAGAATCGCTGTCCATCAGAAAACAGATTCCATCACCCAGAATCACTGTCCATCAGAAAACAGACTCCATCACCCAGAATCACTGAACATCAGAAAACAGATTCCATCACCCAGTATCACTGTCCATCAGAAAACAGACTCCATTACCCAGAATCACTGTCCATCAGAAAACAGACTCCATCACCCAGAATCACTGTCCATCAGAAAACAGACTCCATCACCCAGAATCACTGTCCATCAGAAAACAGACTCCATCACCAAGAATCACTGTCCATCAGAAAACAGAATCCATCACCCAGAATAACTGTCCATCAGAAAACAGACTCCATCACCCAGAATCACTGTCCATCAGAAAATAGACTCCATCACCCAGAATCGCTGTCCATCAGAAAACAGACTCCATCACCCAGAATCGCTGTCCATCAGAAAACAGATTCCATCACTCAGAATCACTGTCCATTAGAAAACAGACTCCATCATCCAGAATCACTGTCCATCAGAAAACAGACTCCATCACCCAGAATCGCTGTCCATCAGAAAACAGACTCCATCACCCAGAATCGCTGTCCATCAGAAAACAGATTCCATCACTCAGAATCACTGTCCATTAGAAAACAGACTCCATCACCCAGAATCACTGTCCATCAGAAAACAGACTCCATCATCCAGAATCACTGAACATCTGAAAACAACTCCATCTCCCAGAATCACTGTCCATTAGTAAACATATTCCATCACCCAGAATCACTGTCCATCAGAAAACAGACTCCATCGTCCAGAATCACTGTCCATCCGAAAACAGTTTCCATCACTCAGAATCACTGTCCATCAGAAAACAGACTCCATCACCCAGAATCACAGTCCATTAGAAAACAGAATCCATCACCCAGAATCACAGTCCATTAGAAAACAGAATCCATCACCCAGAATCACTGTCCATCAGAAAACAGACTCCATCACCCAGAATCACTGTCCATCAGAAAACAGACTCCATCACCCAGAATCACAGTCCATTAGAAAACAGACTCCATCACCCAGAATCACTGTCCATCAGAAAACAGACTCCATCACCCAGAATCACTGTCCATCAGAAAACAGACTCCATCACCCAGAATCACAGTCCATTAGAAAACAGAATCCATCACCCAGAATCACAGTCCATTAGAAAACAGAATCCATCACCCAGAATCACTGTCCATCAGAAAACAGACTCCATCACCCAGAATCACTGTCCATCAGAAAACAGACTCCATCACCCAGAATCACTGTCCATTAGAAAACAGACTCCATCACTCAGAATCACTGTCCATTAGAAAACAGACTCCATCACCCAGAATCACTGTCCATTAGAAAACAGACTCCATCACTCAGAATCACTGTCCATCAGAAAACAGACTCCATCATCCAGAATCACTGAACATCTGAAAACAACTCCATCTCCCAGAATCACTGTCCATTAGTAAACATATTCCATCACCCAGAATCACTGTCCATCAGAAAACAGACTCCATCGTCCAGAATCACTGTCCATCCGAAAACAGTTTCCATCACCCAGAATCACTGTCCATCAGAAAACAGACTCCATCACCCAGAATCACAGTCCATTAGAAAACAGAATCCATCACCCAGAATCACTGTCCATCAGAAAACGACTCCAGCTCCCAGAATCAGTGAACACCAGAAAGCAGACTCCATCACCCAGAATCACTGTCCATTGGAAAACAGACTCCATCACCCAGAATCGCTGTCCATCAGAAAACAGACTCCATCACCCAGAATCACTGTCCATTGGAAAACAGAATCCATCACCCAGAATCACTGTCCATCAGAAAGCGACTCCATCTCCCAGAATCAGTGAACACCGGAAAACAGACTCCATCACCCAGAATCACTGTCCATTAGAAAACAGACTCCATCTCCCAGAATCACTGTCCATCAGAAAACAGGCTCCATCCCCCAGAATCACTGTCCATCAGAAAACTGACTCCATCCCCCAGAATCACTGTCCATCAGAAAACAGACACCATCACCCAGAATCACTGTCCATTAGAAAACAGACTCCAACACCAAGAATCACTGTCCATCAGAAAACAGAATCCATCACACAGAATCACTGTCCATCAGAAAACTGACTCCATCCCCCAGAATCACTGTCCATCAGAAAACAGACTCCATCACCCAGAATCACTGTCCATCAGAAAACAGTTTCCATCACCTAGAATCACTGTCCATTAGAAAACAGACTCCATAACCCAGAATCACTGTCCATTAGAAAACAGACTCCATCACCCAGAATCACTGTCCATCAGAAAACCGATTCCATCACCCAGAATCACTATCCAACAGAAAACAGACTCCATCACCCAGAATCACTGTCCATCAGAAAACAGAATCCATCACCCAGAATCACTGTCCATTCGAAAACATATTCCATCACTCAGAATTAATGTCCATTAGAAAACAGACTTCATAACCCAGAATAACAGTCCATTGGAAAACAGAATCCATCACGCAGAATCACTGTCCATTCGAAAACATATTCCATCACTCAGAATCACTGTCCATTAGAAAACTGAAACAATCACCCAGAATCACTGTCCATCAGAAAACAGACTCCATCACCCAGAATCACTGTCCATTAGAAAACAGACTCCATTACCCAGAATCACTGTCCATTAGAAAACAGACTCCATCATCCAGAATCACTGTCCATTGGAAAACAGAATCCATCACCCAGAATCACTGTCCATCAGAAAACAGGCTCCATCCCCCAGAATCACTGTCCATCAGAAAACTGACTCCATCCCCCAGAATCACTGTCCATCAGAAAACAGACACCATCACCCAGAATCACTGTCCATTAGAAAACAGACTCCAACACCAAGAATCACTGTCCATCAGAAAACAGAATCCATCACACAGAATCACTGTCCATCAGAAAACTGACTCCATCCCCCAGAATCACTGTCCATCAGAAAACAGACTCCATCACCCAGAATCACTGTCCATCAGAAAACAGACTCCAACACCAAGAATCACTGTCCATCAGAAAACAGACTCCAACACCAAGAATCACTGTCCATCAGAAAACAGACTCCATCACCCAGAATCACTGTCCATCAGAAAACAGTTTCCATCACCTAGAATCACTGTCCATTAGAAAACAGACTCCATAACCCAGAATCACTGTCCATTAGAAAACAGACTCCATCACCCAGAATCACTGTCCATCAGAAAACAGATTCCATCACCCAGAATCACTATCCAACAGAAAACAGACTCCATCACCCAGAATCACTGTCCATCAGAAAACAGAATCCATCACCCAGAATCACTGTCCATTCGAAAACATATTCCATCACTCAGAATCAATGTCCATTAGAAAACAGACTTCATAACCCAGAATAACAGTCCATTGGAAAACAGAATCCATCACGCAGAATCACTGTCCATTCGAAAACATATTCCATCACTCAGAATCACTGTCCATTAGAAAACTGAAACAATCACCCAGAATCACTGTCCATCAGAAAACAGACTCCATCACCCAGAATCACTGTCCATTAGAAAACAGACTCCATTACCCAGAATCACTGTCCATTAGAAAACAGACTCCATCATCCAGAATCACTGTCCATTAGAAAACAGATTCCATCTCCCAGAATCACTGTCCATCAGAAAACAGACTCCATTACCCAGAATCACTGTCCATTAGAAAACAGAATCCATCACCCAGAATCACTGTCCATCAGAAAACAGACTCCATTACCCAGAATCACTGTCCATTAGAAAACAGAATCCATCACCCAGAATCACTGTCCATCAGAAAACAGAATCCATCACCCAGAATCACTGTCCATTGGAAAACAGACTCCATCACCCAGAATAACAGTCCATTGGAAAACAGAATCCATCACCCAGAATCACTGTCCATCAGAAAACAGGCTCCATCCCCCAGAATCACTGTCCATCAGAAAACTGACTCCATCCCCCAGAATCACTGTCCATCAGAAAACAGACACCATCACCCAGAATCACTGTCCATTAGAAAACAGACTCCAACACCAAGAATCACTGTCCATCAGAAAACAGAATCCATCACACAGAATCACTGTCCATCAGAAAACTGACTCCATCCCCCAGAATCACTGTCCATCAGAAAACAGACTCCATCACCCAGAATCACTGTCCATCAGAAAACAGACTCCAACACCAAGAATCACTGTCCATCAGAAAACAGACTCCAACACCAAGAATCACTGTCCATCAGAAAACAGACTCCATCACCCAGAATCACTGTCCATCAGAAAACAGTTTCCATCACCTAGAATCACTGTCCATTAGAAAACAGACTCCATAACCCAGAATCACTGTCCATTAGAAAACAGACTCCATCACCCAGAATCACTGTCCATCTGAAAACAGATTCCATCACCCAGAATCACTATCCAACAGAAAACAGACTCCATCACCCAGAATCACTGTCCATCAGAAAACAGAATCCATCACCCAGAATCACTGTCCATTCGAAAACATATTCCATCACTCAGAATCAATGTCCATTAGAAAACAGACTTCATAACCCAGAATAACAGTCCATTGGAAAACAGAATCCATCACGCAGAATCACTGTCCATTCGAAAACATATTCCATCACTCAGAATCACTGTCCATTAGAAAACTGAAACAATCACCCAGAATCACTGTCCATCAGAAAACAGACTCCATCACCCAGAATCACTGTCCATTAGAAAACAGACTCCATTACCCAGAATCACTGTCCATTAGAAAACAGACTCCATCATCCAGAATCACTGTCCATTAGAAAACAGATTCCATCTCCCAGAATCACTGTCCATCAGAAAACAGACTCCATTACCCAGAATCACTGTCCATTAGAAAACAGAATCCATCACCCAGAATCACTGTCCATCAGAAAACAGACTCCATTACCCAGAATCACTGTCCATTAGAAAACAGAATCCATCACCCAGAATCACTGTCCATCAGAAAACAGAATCCATCACCCAGAATCACTGTCCATTGGAAAACAGACTCCATCACCCAGAATAACAGTCCATTGGAAAACAGAATCCATCACCCAGAATCGCTGTCCATCAGAAAACAGACTCCATTACCCAGAATCATTGTCCATTAGAAAACAGAATCCATCACCCAGAATCACTGTCCTTTGGAAAACAGAATCCATCACCCAGAATCACTGTCCATTAGAAAACAGACTCCATCACCCAGAATTACAGTCCATTGGAAAACAGAATCCATCACCCAGAATCACTGTCCATCAGAAAACAGAATCCATCACCCAGAATAACAGTCCATTGGAAAACAGAATCCATCTCCCAGAATCACTGTCCATTAGAAAACAGAATCCATCACCAAGAATCGCTTTACATCAGAAAACAGACTCCAACACCAAGAATCACTGTCCATTAGAAAACAGAGTTCATAACCCAGAATCACTGTCCATTCGAAAACATATTCCATCACTCAGAATCACGGTCCATTAGAAAACAGAATCCATCACCCAGAATCACTGTCTATCAGAAAACTTTATCCATCACCCAGAATCACTGTCCATTGGAAAACAGACTCCATCACCCAGAATAACAGTCCATTGGAAAACAGAATCCATCACCCAGAATCACTGTCCATTGGAAAACAGACTCCATCACCCAGAATCACTGTCCATTAGAAAACAGAATCCATCACCCAGAATCACTGTCCATTGGAAAACAGACTCCATCACCCAGAATAACAGTCCATTGGAAAACAGAATCCATCACCCAGAATCACTGTCCATCAGAAAACAGACTCCATCACCCAGAATCACTGTCCATTAGAAAACAGAATCCATCACCAAGAATCGCTTTACATCAGAAAACAGAATCCATCTCCCAGAATCACTGTCCATTAGAAAACAGACTCCATTACCCAGAATCACTGTCCATTAGAAAACAGAATCCATCACCAAGAATCGCTTTACATCAGAAAACAGAATCCATCACCCAGAATCACTGTCCATTGGAAAACAGACTCCATCACCCAGAATAACAGTCCATTGGAAAACAGAATCCATCACCCAGAATCACTGTCCATTGGAAAACAGACTCCATCACCCAGAATCACTGTCCATTAGAAAACAGAATCCATCACCAAGAATCGCTTTACATCAGAAAACAGAATCCATCACCCAGAATCACTGTCCATTAGAAAACAGACTCCTTCTCCCAGAATCACTGTCCATTAGAAAACAGACTCCATTACCCAGAATCACTGTCCATCAGAAAACAGACTCCATTACCCAGAATCACTGTCCATTAGAAAACAGACTCCATCTCCCAGAATCACTGTCCATTAGAAAACAGAATCCATCACCCTGAATCACTGTCCATTAGAAAACAGACTCCATCACCCAGAATCACTGTCCATTAGAAAACAGAATCCATCACCCAGAATCACTGTCCATTGAAAAACAGACTCCATCACCCAGAATAACAGTCCATTAGAAAACAGACTCCATCACCCAGAATCACTATCCATCAGAAAACAGACTCCATCACCCAGAATCACAATCCATCAGAAAACAGACTCCAACACCAAGAATCACTGTCCATTAGAAAACAGACTTCATAACCCAGAATAACAGTCCATCAGAAAACAGAATCCATCACCCAGAATCACTGTCCATTAGAAAACAGACTCCATCACCCAGAATCACTATCCATCAGAAAACAGACTCCATTACCCAGAATCACTGTCCATTAGAAAACAGACTTCATAACCCAGAATAACAGTCCATTAGAAAACAGAATCCATCACCCAGAATCACTGTCCATCAGAAAACAGACTCCATCACCCAGAATCACTGTCCATTAGAAAACAGACTCCATCATCAAGAATCACTGTCCATTAGAAAACAGATTCCATCTCCCAGAATCACTGTCCATCAGAAAACAGACTCCATTACCCAGAATCACTGTCCCTTAGAAAACAGACTCCATCACCCAGAATCACTGTCCATTAGAAAACAGACTCCATCTCCCAGAATCACTGTCCATCAGAAAACAGACTCCATCACCCAGAATCACTGTCCATTAGAAAACAGAATCCATCACCAAGAATCGCTTTACATCAGAAAACAGATTCCATCTCCCAGAATCACTGTCCATCCGAAAACAGACTCCATTACCCAGAATCACTGTCCATTAGAAAACAGACTCCATCACCAAGAATCACTGTCCATTGGAAAACAGAATCCATCACCCAGAATCACTGTCCATCAGAAAACAGACTCCATCAGCCAGAATCACTGTCCATTAGAAAACAGACTCCATCACCCAGAATAACAGTCCATTAGAAAACAGAATCCATCACCAAGAATTGCTTTTCATCAGAACACAGAATCCATCTCCCAGAATCACTGTCCATCAGAAAACAGACACCACCACCCAGAATCACTGTCCATCAGAAAACAGACTCCATCACCCAGAATCGCTGTCCATCAGAAAACAGACTCCATCTCCCAGAATCACTGACCATCAGAAAACAGATTCCATCACCCAGAATCACTGTCCATCAGAAAACAGACTCCATCACCCAGAATCACTGTCCATCAGAAAACAGTCTCCATCACCCAGAATCACTGTCCATCAGAAAACAGACTCCATCACCAAGAATCACTGTCCATCCGAAAACAGACTCCATCACCCAGAATCACTGTCCATCCGAAAACAGACTCCATTACCCAGAATCACTGAACATCAGAAAACAGATTCCATCACTCAGAATCACTGTCCATCAGAAAACAGACTCCATCTCCCTGAATCACTGACCATCAGAAAACAGATTCCATCACCCAGAATCACTGTCCATTAGAAAACAGACTCCATATCCCAGAATCACTGTCCATTAGAAAACAGACTCCATATCCCAGAATCACTGTCCATTAGAAAACAGACTCCATCACCCAGAATCACTGTCCATCAGAAAACAGACTCCAACACCCAGAATCACTGTCCATTAGAAAACAGACTCCATATCCCAGAATCACTGTCCATTAGAAAACAGACTCCATCACCCAGAATCACTGTCCATCAGAAAACAGACTCCAACACCCAGAATCACTGTCCATTGGAAAACAGACTCCATCACCCAGAATCACTGTCCATCAGAAAACAGACTCCATAACCCAGAATCACTGTCCATCAGAAAACAGACTCCATCACCCAGAATCACTGTCCATTAGAAAACAGACTCCATCACCCAGAATCACTGTCCATTAGAAAACAGACTCCATCACCCAGAATCGCTGTCCATCAGAAAACAGACTCCATAACCCAGAATTACTGTCCATCAGAAAACAGACTCCATCACCAAGAATCACTGTCCATCAGAAAACAGACTCCAACACCAAGAATCACTGTCCATTAGAAAACAGACTCCATATCCCAGAATCACTGTCCATCAGAAAACAGACTCCATCACCCAGAATCACTGTCCATCAGAAAACAGACTCCATCACCAAGAATCACTGTCCATTAGAAAACAGACTCCATAACCCAGAATCACTGTCCATCAGAAAACAGTTTCCATCACCCAGAATCACTGTCCATCAGAAAACAGTTTCCATCACCCAGAATCACTGTCCATCAGAAAACAGTTTCCATCACCCAGAATCACTGTCCATCAGAAAACAGTTTCCATCACCCAGAATCACTGTCCATTAGAAAACAGACTCCATAACCCAGAATCACTGTCCATCAGAAAACAGACTCCAACACCAAGAATCACTGTCCATTAGAAAACAGACTCCATAACCCAGAATCACTGTCCATCAGAAAACGACTCCATCACCCAGAATCACTGTCCATCAGAAAACAGTTTCCATCACCCAGAATCACTGTCCATCAGAAAACAGTTTCCATCACCCAGAATCAATGTCCATCAGAAAACTGACTCCATCACCCAGAATCACTGTCCATCAGAAAACTGACTCCATCACCCAGAATCACTGTCCATCAGAAAACAGTTTCCATCACCCAGAATCAATGTCCATCAGAAAACTGACTCCATCACCCAGAATCACTGTCCATCAGAAAACAGTTTCCATCACCCAGAATCACTGTCCATCAGAAAACAGTTTCCATCACCCAGAATCACTGTCCATTAGAAAACAGACTCCATAACCCAGAATCACTGTCCATCAGAAAACAGACTCCAACACCAAGAATCACTGTCCATTAGAAAACAGACTCCATAACCCAGAATCACTGTCCATCAGAAAACAGTTTCCATCACCCAGAATCAATGTCCATCAGAAAACTGACTCCATCACCCAGAATCACTGTCCATCAGAAAACAGTTTCCATCACCCAGAATCAATGTCCATCAGAAAACAGACTCCATCACCCAGAATCACTGTCCATCAGAAAACAGACTCCAACACCAAGAATCACTGTCCATTAGAAAACAGACTCCATAACCCAGAATCACTGTCCATCAGAAAACAGACTCCAACACCAAGAATCACTGTCCATTAGAAAACAGACTCCATAACCCAGAATCACTGTCCATCAGAAAACAGTTTCCATCACCCAGAATCACTGTCCATCAGAAAACTGACTCCATCACCCAGAATCACTGTCCATCAGAAAACAGTTTCCATCACCCAGAATCACTGTCCATCAGAAAACTGACTCCATCACCCAGAATCACTGTCCATCAGAAAACAGTTTCCATCACCCAGAATCAATGTCCATCAGAAAACTGACTCCATCACCCAGAATCACTGTCCATCAGAAAACTGACTCCATCACCCAGAATCACTGTCCATCAGAAAACAGTTTCCATCACCCAGAATCACTGTCCATCAGAAAACAGTTTCCATCACCCAGAATCACTGTCCATTAGAAAACAGACTCCATAACCCAGAATCACTGTCCATCAGAAAACAGACTCCAACACCAAGAATCACTGTCCATTAGAAAACAGACTCCATAACCCAGAATCACTGTCCATCAGAAAACGACTCCATCACCCAGAATCACTGTCCATCAGAAAACAGTTTCCATCACCCAGAATCACTGTCCATCAGAAAACAGTTTCCATCACCCAGAATCAATGTCCATCAGAAAACTGACTCCATCATCCAGAATCACTGTCCATCAGAAAACAGTTTCCATCACCCAGAATCACTGTCCATCAGAAAACAGTTTCCATCACCCAGAATCAATGTCCATCAGAAAACTGACTCCATCACCCAGAATCACTGTCCATCAGAAAACAGTTTCCATCACCCAGAATCACTGTCCATCAGAAAACAGTTTCCATCACCCAGAATCACTGTCCATCAGAAAACAGTTTCCATCACCCAGAATCACTGTCCATCAGAAAACAGTTTCCATCACCCAGAATCACTGTCCATCAGAAAACAACTCCATCTCCCAGAATCACTGACCATCAGAAAACAGTTTCCATCACCCAGAATCAATGTCCATCAGAAAACTGACTCCATCACCTAGAATCACTGTCCATCAGAAAACAACTCCATCTCCCAGAATCACTGACCATCAGAAAACAGTTTCCATCACCCAGAATCAATGTCCATCAGAAAACTGACTCCATCACCCAGAATCACTGTCCATCAGAAAACAACTCCATCTCCCAGAATCACTGACCATCAGAAAACAGTTTCCATCACCCAGAATCAATGTCCATCAGAAAACTGACTCCATCACCCAGAATCACTGTCCATCAGAAAACTGACTCCATCACCCAGAATCACTGACCATCAGAAAACAGTTTCCATCACCCAGAATCAATGTCCATCAGAAAACTGACTCCATCACCCAGAATCACTGTCCATCAGAAAACAACTCCATCTCCCAGAATCACTGACCATCAGAAAACAGTTTCCATCACCCAGAATCACTGTCCATTAGAAAACTGACTCCATCACCCAGAATCACTGTCCATCAGAAAACAACTCCATCTCCCAGAATCAATGTCCATCAGAAAACTGACTCCATCACCCAGAATCACTGTCCATCAGAAAACTGACTCCATCACCCAGAATCACTGTCCATCAGAAAACAACTCCATCTCCCAGAATCAATGTCCATCAGAAAACTGACTCCATCACCCAGAATCAATGTCCATCAGAAAACTGACTCCATCACCCAGAATCACTGTCCATCAGAAAACAGACTCCATCACCCAGAATCACTGTCCATCAGAAAACAACTCCATCTCCCAGAATCACTGACCATCAGAAAACAGTTTCCATCACCCAGAATCACTGACCATCAGAAAACAGTTTCCATCACCCAGAATCACTGTCCATCAGAAAACAGTTTCCATCACCCAGAATCAATGTCCATCAGAAAACAGTTTCCATCACCCAGAATCAATGTCCATCAGAAAACTGACTCCATCACCCAGAATCACTGTCCATCAGAAAACAGACTCCATCACCCAGAATCACTGTCCATCAGAAAACAGTTTCCATCACCCAGAATCAATGTCCATCAGAAAACAGTTTCCATCACCCAGAATCACTGACCATCAGAAAACAGTTTCCATCACCCAGAATCAATGTCCATCAGAAAACTGACTCCATCACCCAGAATCACTGTCCATCAGAAAACAACTCCATCTCCCAGAATCACTGACCATCAGAAAACTGACTCCATCACCCAGAATCACTGTCCATCAGAAAACAACTCCATCTCCCAGAATCACTGACCATCAGAAAACAGTTTCCATCACCCAGAATCAATGTCCATCAGAAAACAGTTTCCATCACCCAGAATCAATGTCCATCAGAAAACTGACTCCATCTCCCAGAATCACTGACCATCAGAAAACTGACTCCATCACCCAGAATCACTGTCCATCAGAAAACAACTCCATCTCCCAGAATCACTGACCATCAGAAAACAGTTTCCATCACCCAGAATCAATGTCCATCAGAAAACAACTCCATCTCCCAGAATCACTGACCATCAGAAAACAGTTTCCATCACCCAGAATCAATGTCCATCAGAAAACAGTTTCCATCACCCAGAATCAATGTCCATCAGAAAACAGTTTCCATCACCCAGAATCACTGTCCATCAGAAAACAGACTCCATCACCCAGAATCACTGTCCATCAGAAAACAGTTTCCATCACCCAGAATCAATGTCCATCAGAAAACAGTTTCCATCACCCAGAATCACTGTCCATCAGAAAACAGACTCCATCACCCAGAATCACTGACCATCAGAAAACAGTTTCCATCACCCAGAATCAATGTCCATCAGAAAACTGACTCCATCACCCAGAATCACTGTCCATCAGAAAACAACTCCATCTCCCAGAATCACTGACCATCAGAAAACTGACTCCATCACCCAGAATCACTGTCCATCAGAAAACAACTCCATCTCCCAGAATCACTGACCATCAGAAAACTGACTCCATCACCCAGAATCACTGTCCATCAGAAAACAACTCCATCTCCCAGAATCACTGACCATCAGAAAACAGACTCCATCACCCAGAATCACTGTCCATCAGAAAACTGACTCCATCACCCAGAATCACTGTCCATCAGAAAACAACTCCATCTCCCAGAATCACTGACCATCAGAAAACTGACTCCATCACCCAGAATCACTGTCCATCAGAAAACAACTCCATCTCCCAGAATCACTGACCATCAGAAAACAGTTTCCATCACCCAGAATCAATGTCCATCAGAAAACTGACTCCATCACCCAGAATCACTGTCCATCAGAAAACAGACTCCATCACCCAGAATCACTGTCCATCAGAAAACAACTCCATCTCCCAGAATCACTGACCATCAGAAAACAGTTTCCATCACCCAGAATCACTGACCATCAGAAAACAGTTTCCATCACCCAGAATCACTGTCCATCAGAAAACAGTTTCCATCACCCAGAATCACTGACCATCAGAAAACAGTTTCCATCACCCAGAATCACTGTCCATCAGAAAACAGTTTCCATCACCCAGAATCACTGACCATCAGAAAACAGTTTCCATCACCCAGAATCAATGTCCATCAGAAAACTGACTCCATCACCCAGAATCACTGTCCATCAGAAAACAACTCCATCTCCCAGAATCACTGACCATCAGAAAACAGACTCCATCACCCAGAATCACTGTCCATCAGAAAACTGACTCCATCACCCAGAATCACTGTCCATCAGAAAACAACTCCATCTCCCAGAATCACTGACCATCAGAAAACTGACTCCATCACCCAGAATCACTGTCCATCAGAAAACAACTCCATCTCCCAGAATCACTGACCATCAGAAAACAGTTTCCATCACCCAGAATCAATGTCCATCAGAAAACTGACTCCATCACCCAGAATCACTGTCCATCAGAAAACAGACTCCATCACCCAGAATCACTGTCCATCAGAAAACAACTCCATCTCCCAGAATCACTGACCATCAGAAAACAGTTTCCATCACCCAGAATCACTGTCCATCAGAAAACAGTTTCCATCACCCAGAATCACTGACCATCAGAAAACAGTTTCCATCACCCAGAATCACTGTCCATCAGAAAACAACTCCATCTCCCAGAATCACTGACCATCAGAAAACAGTTTCCATCACCCAGAATCAATGTCCATCAGAAAACTGACTCCATCACCCAGAATCACTGTCCATCAGAAAACAGACTCCATCACCCAGAATCACTGTCCATCAGAAAACAACTCCATCTCCCAGAATCACTGACCATCAGAAAACAGTTTCCATCACCCAGAATCAATGTCCATCAGAAAACAGACTCCATCACCCAGAATCACTGTCCATCAGAAAACAACTCCATCTCCCAGAATCACTGACCATCAGAAAACAGTTTCCATCTCCCAGAATCACTGTCCATCAGAAAACTGACTCCATCACCCAGAATCACTGTCCATCAGAAAACAGACTCCATCACCCAGAATCACTGTCCATCAGAAAACAACTCCATCTCCCAGAATCACTGACCATCAGAAAACAGTTTCCATCACCCAGAATCACTGTCCATCAGAAAACAGACTCCATCACCCAGAATCACTGTCCATCAGAAAACAACTCCATCTCCCAGAATCACTGACCATCAGAAAACAGTTTCCATCACCCAGAATCACTGTCCATCAGAAAACAGACTCCATCACCCAGAATCACTGTCCATCAGAAAACAACTCCATCTCCCAGAATCACTGACCATCAGAAAACAGTTTCCATCTCCCAGAATCACTGTCCATCAGAAAACTGACTCCATCACCCAGAATCACTGTCCATCAGAAAACAGACTCCATCACCCAGAATCACTGTCCATCAGAAAACAACTCCATCTCCCAGAATCACTGACCATCAGAAAACAGTTTCCATCACCCAGAATCACTGTCCATCAGAAAACAGTTTCCATCACCCAGAATCACTGTCCATCAGAAAACAGTTTCCATCACCCAGAATCAATGTCCATCAGAAAACAGTTTCCATCACCCAGAATCACTGTCCATCAGAAAACAGACTCCATCACCCAGAATCACTGTCCATCAGAAAACAGACTCCATAACCCAGAATCACTGTCCATCAGAAAACAGTTTCCATCACCCAGAATCACTGACCATCAGAAAACAGTTTCCATCACCCAGAATCAATGTCCATCAGAAAACTGACTCCATCACCCAGAATCACTGTCCATCAGAAAACAGTTTCCATCACCCAGAATCACTGTCCATCAGAAAACAGTTTCCATCACCCAGAATCAATGTCCATCAGAAAACAGACTCCATCACCCAGAATCACTGTCCATCAGAAAACAGTTTCCATCACCCAGAATCAATGTCCATCAGAAAACTGACTCCATCACCCAGAATCACTGTCCATCAGAAAACAGTTTCCATCACCCAGAATCAATGTCCATCAGAAAACAGACTCCATCACCCAGAATCACTGTCCATCAGAAAACAGTTTCCATCACCCAGAATCACTGTCCATCAGAAAACAGACTCCATCACCCAGAATCACTGTCCATCAGAAAACAGTTTCCATCACCCAGAATCACTGTCCATCAGAAAACAGTTTCCATCACCCAGAATCAATGTCCATCAGAAAACAGACTCCATCACCCAGAATCACTGTCCATCAGAAAACAGTTTCCATCACCCAGAATCACTGTCCATCAGAAAACAGACTCCATCACCCAGAATCACTGTCCATCAGAAAACAGACTCCATCACCCAGAATCACTGTCCATCAGAAAACAGTTTCCATCACCCAGAATCAATGTCCATCAGAAAACAGACTCCATCACCCAGAATCACTGTCCATCAGAAAACAGACTCCATCACCCAGAATCACTGTCCATCAGAAAACAGTTTCCATCACCCAGAATCACTGTCCATCAGAAAACAGTTTCCATCACCCAGAATCACTGTCCATCAGAAAACAGTTTCCATCACCCAGAATCACTGTCCATCAGAAAACAGACTCCATCACCCAGAATCACTGTCCATCAGAAAACAGTTTCCATCACCCAGAATCACTGTCCATCAGAAAACAGTTTCCATCACCCAGAATCACTGTCCATCAGAAAACAGTTTCCATCACCCAGAATCACTGTCCATCAGAAAACAGTTTCCATCACCCAGAATCAATGTCCATCAGAAAACTGACTCCATCACCCAGAATCAATGTCCATCAGAAAACAGACTCCATCACCCAGAATCACTGTCCATCAGAAAACAGACTCCATCACCCAGAATCACTGTCCATCAGAAAACAGTTTCCATCACCCAAAATCAATGTCCATCAGAAAACAGACTCCATCTCCCAGAATCACTGTCCATCAGAAAACAGTTTCCATCACCCAGAATCACTGTCCATCAGAAAACAGTTTCCATCACCCAGAATCAATGTCCATCAGAAAACAGACTCCATCACCCAGAATCACTGTCCATCAGAAAACAGTTTCCATCACCCAGAATCAATGTCCATCAGAAAACAGACTCCATCACCCAGAATCACTGTCCATCAGAAAACAGTTTCCATCACCCAGAATCACTGTCCATCAGAAAACAGTTTCCATCACCCAGAATCACTGTCCATCAGAAAACAGACTCCATCACCCAGAATCACTGTCCATCAGAAAACAGTTTCCATCACCCAGAATCAATGTCCATCAGAAAACAGACTCCATCACCCAGAATCACTGTCCATCAGAAAACAGTTTCCATCACCCAGAATCAATGTCCATCAGAAAACAGACTCCATCACCCAGAATCACTGTCCATCAGAAAACAGACTCCATCACCCAGAATCACTGTCCATCAGAAAACAGTTTCCATCACCCAGAATCACTGTCCATCAGAAAACAGTTTCCATCACCCAGAATCACTGTCCATCAGAAAACAGTTTCCATCACCCAGAATCAATGTCCATCAGAAAACAGTTTCCATCACCCAGAATCACTGTCCATCAGAAAACAGTTTCCATCACCCAGAATCACTGTCCATCAGAAAACAGACTCCATCACCCAGAATCACTGTCCATCAGAAAACAGTTTCCATCACCCAGAATCAATGTCCATCAGAAAACAGACTCCATCACCCAGAATCACTGTCCATCAGAAAACAGTTTCCATCACCCAGAATCAATGTCCATCAGAAAACAGACTCCATCACCCAGAATCACTGTCCATCAGAAAACAGTTTCCATCACCCAGAATCACTGTCCATCAGAAAACAGACTCCATCACCCAGAATCACTGTCCATCAGAAAACAGTTTCCATCACCCAGAATCAATGTCCATCAGAAAACAGACTCCATCACCCAGAATCACTGTCCATCAGAAAACAGTTTCCATCACCCAGAATCAATGTCCATCAGAAAACAGACTCCATCACCCAGAATCACTGTCCATCAGAAAACAGACTCCATCACCCAGAATCACTGTCCATCAGAAAACAGTTTCCATCACCCAGAATCACTGTCCATCAGAAAACAGACTCCATCACCCAGAATCACTGTCCATCAGAAAACAGTTTCCATCACCCAGAATCAATGTCCATCAGAAAACAGACTCCATCACCCAGAATCACTGTCCATCAGAAAACAGTTTCCATCACCCAGAATCAATGTCCATCAGAAAACAGACTCCATCACCCAGAATCACTGTCCATCAGAAAACAGTTTCCATCACCCAGAATCACTGTCCATCAGAAAACAGTTTCCATCACCCAGAATCACTGTCCATCAGAAAACAGTTTCCATCACCCAGAATCAATGTCCATCAGAAAACAGACTCCATCACCCAGAATCACTGTCCATCAGAAAACAGACTCCATCACCCAGAATCACTGTCCATCAGAAAACAGTTTCCATCACCCAGAATCAATGTCCATCAGAAAACAGACTCCATCACCCAGAATCACTGTCCATCAGAAAACAGACTCCATCACCCAGAATCACTGTCCATCAGAAAACAGTTTCCATCACCCAGAATCACTGTCCATCAGAAAACAGTTTCCATCACCCAGAATCAATGTCCATCAGAAAACAGACTCCATCACCCAGAATCACTGTCCATCAGAAAACAGTTTCCATCACCCAGAATCAATGTCCATCAGAAAACAGACTCCATCACCCAGAATCACTGTCCATCAGAAAACAGACTCCATCACCCAGAATCACTGTCCATCAGAAAACAGTTTCCATCACCCAGAATCACTGTCCATCAGAAAACAGACTCCATCACCCAGAATCACTGTCCATCAGAAAACAACTCCATCTCCCAGAATCACTGACCATCAGAAAACAGACTCCATTACCCAGAATCACTGTCCATTAGAAAACAGACTCCATCTCCCAGAATCACTGTCCATTAGAAAACAGACTCCATCTCCCAGAATCACTGTCCATCAGAAAACAGACTCCATCACCCAGAATCACTGTCCATTAGAAAACAGACACCATCTCCCAGAATCACTGTCCATTAGAAAACAGACTCCATTACCCAGAATCACTGTCCATCAGAAAACAGACTCCATTACCCAGAATCACTGTCCATTAGAAAACAGACTCCATCTCCCAGAATCACTGTCCATTAGAAAACAGAATCCATCACCCAGAATCACTGTCCATTAGAAAACAGACTCCATCACCCAGAATCACTGTCCATCAGAAAACAGACTCCAACACCCAGAATCACTGTCCATTGGAAAACAGACTCCATCACCCAGAATCACTGTCCATCAGAAAACAGACTCCATTACCCAGAATCACTGTCCATTAGAAAACAGAATCCACCACCCAGAATCACTGTCCATTAGAAAACAGAATCCATCACCAAGAATCACTGTCCATCAGAAAACAGACTCCATAACCCAGAATCACTGTCCATCAGAAAACAGACTCCATCACCCAGAATCACTGTCCATTAGAAAACAGACTCCATTACCCAGAATCACTGTCCATTAGAAAACAGACTCCATATCCCAGAATCACTGTCCATCAGAAAACAGACTCCATCACCCAGAATCACTGTCCATCAGAAAACAGACTCCATCACCAAGAATCACTGTCCATTAGAAAACAGACTCCATAACCCAGAATCACTGTCCATCAGAAAACAGTTTCCATCACCCAGAATCACTGTCCATCAGAAAACAGTTTCCATCACCCAGAATCACTGTCCATCAGAAAACAGTTTCCATCACCCAGAATCACTGTCCATCAGAAAACAGACTCCAACACCAAGAATCACTGTCCATCAGAAAACAGACTCCAACACCAAGAATCACTGTCCATTAGAAAACAGACTCCAACACCAAGAATCACTGTCCATTAGAAAACAGACTCCAACACCAAGAATCACTGTCCATTAGAAAACAGACTCCATCACCCAGAATCACTGTCCATTAGAAAACAGACTCCATCACCCAGAATCGCTGTCCATCAGAAAACAGACTCCATAACCCAGAATTACTGTCCATCAGAAAACAGACTCCATCACCAAGAATCACTGTCCATCAGAAAACAGACTCCAACACCAAGAATCACTGTCCATTAGAAAACAGACTCCATATCCCAGAATCACTGTCCATCAGAAAACAGACTCCATCACCCAGAATCACTGTCCATCAGAAAACAGACTCCATCACCAAGAATCACTGTCCATTAGAAAACAGACTCCATCACCCAGAATAACTGTCCATCAGAAAACAGAATCCATCACCCAGAATCACTGTCCATCAGAAAACAGACTCCATCACCCAGAATCACTGTCCATCAGAAAACAGACTCCATCACCCAGAATCACTGTCCATCAGAAAACAGACTCCATCACCCAGAATCACTGTCCATCAGAAAACAGACTCCATCACCCAGAATCACTGTCCATCAGAAAACAGACTCCATCACCCAGAATCACTGTCCATCAGAAAACAGACTCCAACACCAAGAATCACTGTCCATTAGAAAACAGACTCCATATCCCAGAATCACTGTCCATCAGAAAACAGACTCCATCACCCAGAATCACTGTCCATCAGAAAACAGACTCCATCACCCAGAATCACTGTCCATCAGAAAACAGACTCCAACACCAAGAATCACTGTCCATTAGAAAACAGACTCCATATCCCAGAATCACTGTCCATCAGAAAACAGACTCCATCACCCAGAATCACTGTCCATCAGAAAACAGACTCCATCACCAAGAATCACTGTCCATTAGAAAACAGACTCCATATCCCAGAATCACTGTCCATCAGAAAACAGACTCCATCACCCAGAATCACTGTCCATCAGAAAACAGACTCCATCACCCAGAATCACTGTCCATCAGAAAACAGACTCCATCACCCAGAATCACTGTCCATCAGAAAACAGACTCCAACACCAAGAATCACTGTCCATTAGAAAACAGACTCCATATCCCAGAATCACTGTCCATCAGAAAACAGACTCCATCACCCAGAATCACTGTCCATCAGAAAACAGACTCCATCACCCAGAATCACTGTCCATCAGAAAACAGACTCCAACACCAAGAATCACTGTCCATTAGAAAACAGACTCCATATCCCAGAATCACTGTCCATCAGAAAACAGACTCCATCACCCAGAATCACTGTCCATCAGAAAACAGACTCCAACACCAAGAATCACTGTCCATCAGAAAACAGACTCCAACACCAAGAATCACTGTCCATTAGAAAACAGACTCCAACACCAAGAATCACTGTCCATTAGAAAACAGACTCCAACACCAAGAATCACTGTCCATTAGAAAACAGACTCCATCACCCAGAATCACTGTCCATTAGAAAACAGACTCCATCACCCAGAATCGCTGTCCATCAGAAAACAGACTCCATAACCCAGAATTACTGTCCATCAGAAAACAGACTCCATCACCAAGAATCACTGTCCATCAGAAAACAGACTCCAACACCAAGAATCACTGTCCATTAGAAAACAGACTCCATATCCCAGAATCACTGTCCATCAGAAAACAGACTCCATCACCCAGAATCACTGTCCATCAGAAAACAGACTCCATCACCCAGAATCACTGTCCATCAGAAAACAGTTTCCATCACCCAGAATCACTGTCCATCAGAAAACAGTTTCCATCACCCAGAATCACTGTCCATTAGAAAACAGACTCCATCACCTAGAATCACTGTCCATTAGAAAACAGACTCCATAACCCAGAATCACTGTCCATCAGAAAACAGTTTCCATCACCCAGAATCACTGTCCATTAGAAAACAGACTCCATCACCAAGAATCACTGTCCATTAGAAAACAGACTCCATAACCCAGAATCACTGTCCATCAGAAAACAGTTTCCATCACCCAGAATCACTGTCCATCAGAAAACAGTTTCCATAACCCAGAATCACTGTCCATCAGAAAACAACTCCATCTCCCAGAATCACTGACCATCAGAAAACAGACTCCATTACCCAGAATCACTGTCCATTAGAAAACAGACTCCATCTCCCAGAATCACTGTCCATTAGAAAACAGACTCCATCTCCCAGAATCACTGTCCATCAGAAAACAGACTCCATCACCCAGAATCACTGTCCATTAGAAAACAGACACCATCTCCCAGAATCACTGTCCATTAGAAAACAGACTCCATTACCCAGAATCACTGTCCATCAGAAAACAGACTCCATTACCCAGAATCACTGTCCATTAGAAAACAGACTCCATCTCCCAGAATCACTGTCCATTAGAAAACAGAATCCATCACCCAGAATCACTGTCCATTAGAAAACAGACTCCATCACCCAGAATCACTGTCCATTAGAAAACAGAATCCATCACCCAGAATCACTGTCCATTAGAAAACAGACTCCATTACCCAGAATCACTGTCCATCAGAAAACAGACTCCATTACCCAGAATCACTGTCCATCAGAAAACAACTCCATCTCCCAGAATCACTGACCATCAGAAAACAGACTCCATTACCCAGAATCACTGTCCATTAGAAAACAGACTCCATCTCCCAGAATCACTGTCCATTAGAAAACAGACACCATCTCCCAGAATCACTGTCCATCAGAAAACTGACTCCATCATCCAGAATCACTGTCCATCAGAAAACAGTTTCCATCACCCAGAATCACTATCCATCAGAAAACAGACTCCAACACCAAGAATCACTGTCCATTAGAAAACAGACTCCTTCACCCAGAATCACTGTCCATCAGAAAACAGTTTCCATCACTCAGAATCACTGTCCATTAGAAAACAGACTCCATAACCCAGAATCACTGTCCATCAGAAAACAGAATCCATCACCAAGAATCACTATCCATCAGAAAACAGACTCCATCACCCAGAATCACTATCCATCAGAAAACAGACTCCAACACCAAGAATCACTGTCCATTAGAAAACAGACTTCATAACCCAGAATAACAGTCCATCAGAAAACAGAATCCATCACCCTGAATCACTGTCCATTAGAAAACAGACTCCATCACCCAGAATCACTATCCATCAGAAAACAGACTCCAACACCAAGAATCACTGTGCATTAGAAAACAGACTTCATAACCCAGAATCACTGTCCATTAGAAAACAGAATCCATCACCCAGAATCACTGTCCATCAGAAAACAGACTCCATCACCCAGAATCACTGTCCATTAGAAAACAGACTCCATCACCAAGAATCACTGTCCATTAGAAAACAGATTCCATCTCCCAGAATCACTGTCCATCAGAAAACAGACTCCATCACCAAGAATCACTGTCCATTAGAAAACAGACTCCATAACCCAGAATCACTGTCCATCAGAAAACAGTTTCCATCACCCAGAATCACTGTCCATCAGAAAACAGTTTCCATAACCCAGAATCACTGTCCATCAGAAAACAGACTCCAACACCAAGAATCACTGTCCATTAGAAAACAGACTCCATAACCCAGAATCACTGTCCATCAGAAAACAGACTCCAACACCAAGAATCACTGTCCATTAGAAAACAGACTCCATCACCCAGAATCACTGTCCATTAGAAAACAGACTCCATCACCAAGAATCACTGTCCATTAGAAAACAGATTCCATCTCCCAGAATCACTGTCCATCAGAAAACAGACTCCATCACCAAGAATCACTGTCCATTAGAAAACAGACTCCATAACCCAGAATCACTGTCCATCAGAAAACAGTTTCCATCACCCAGAATCACTGTCCATCAGAAAACAGTTTCCATAACCCAGAATCACTGTCCATCAGAAAACAGACTCCAACACCAAGAATCACTGTCCATTAGAAAACAGACTCCATCACCCAGAATCACTGTCCATCAGAAAACAGTTTCCATCACCCAGAATCAATGTCCATCAGAAAACTGACTCCATCATCCAGAATCACTGTCCATCAGAAAACAGTTTCCATCACCCAGAATCACTATCCATCAGAAAACAGACTCCAACACCAAAAATCACTGTCCATTAGAAAACAGACTCCTTCACCCAGAATCACTGTCCATCAGAAAACAGTTTCCATCACTCAGAATCACTGTCCATCAGAAAACAACTCCATCTCCCAGAATCACTGACCATCAGAAAACAGACTCCATTACCCAGAATCACTGTCCATTAGAAAACAGACTCCATCTCCCAGAATCACTGTCCATTAGAAAACAGACTCCATCTCCCAGAATCACTGTCCATCAGAAAACAGACTCCATCACCCAGAATCACTGTCCATTAGAAAACAGACACCATCTCCCAGAATCACTGTCCATTAGAAAACAGACTCCATTACCCAGAATCACTGTCCATCAGAAAACAGACTCCATTACCCAGAATCACTGTCCATTAGAAAACAGACTCCATCTCCCAGAATCACTGTCCATTAGAAAACAGAATCCATCACCCAGAATCACTGTCCATTAGAAAACAGACTCCATCACCCAGAATCACTGTCCATTAGAAAACAGAATCCATCACCCAGAATCACTGTCCATTAGAAAACAGACTCCATTACCCAGAATCACTGTCCATCAGAAAACAGACTCCATTACCCAGAATCACTGTCCATCAGAAAACAACTCCATCTCCCAGAATCACTGACCATCAGAAAACAGACTCCATTACCCAGAATCACTGTCCATTAGAAAACAGACTCCATCTCCCAGAATCACTGTCCATTAGAAAACAGACACCATCTCCCAGAATCACTGTCCATCAGAAAACTGACTCCATCATCCAGAATCACTGTCCATCAGAAAACAGTTTCCATCACCCAGAATCACTATCCATCAGAAAACAGACTCCAACACCAAGAATCACTGTCCATTAGAAAACAGACTCCTTCACCCAGAATCACTGTCCATCAGAAAACAGTTTCCATCACTCAGAATCACTGTCCATTAGAAAACAGACTCCATAACCCAGAATCACTGTCCATCAGAAAACAGAATCCATCACCAAGAATCACTATCCATCAGAAAACAGACTCCATCACCCAGAATCACTATCCATCAGAAAACAGACTCCAACACCAAGAATCACTGTCCATTAGAAAACAGACTTCATAACCCAGAATAACAGTCCATCAGAAAACAGAATCCATCACCCAGAATCACTGTCCATTAGAAAACAGACTCCATCACCCAGAATCACTATCCATCAGAAAACAGACTCCAACACCAAGAATCACTGTGCATTAGAAAACAGACTTCATAACCCAGAATCACTGTCCATTAGAAAACAGAATCCATCACCCAGAATCACTGTCCATTAGAAAACAGACTCCATCACCCAGAATCACTGTCCATTAGAAAACAGACTCCATCACCAAGAATCACTGTCCATTAGAAAACAGATTCCATCTCCCAGAATCACTGTCCATCAGAAAACAGACTCCATTACCCAGAATCACTGTCCATTAGAAAACAGACTCCATCACCCAGAATCACTGTCCATTAGAAAACAGACTCCATCTCCCAGAATCACTGTCCATCAGAAAACAGACTCCATCACCCAGAATCACTGTCCATTAGAAAACAGAATCCATCACCAAGAATCGCTTTACATCAGAAAACAGAATCCATCTCCCAGAATCAGTGTCCATCCGAAAACAGACTCCATTACCCAGAATCACTGTCCATTAGAAAACAGACTCCATCACCAAGAATCGCTTTTCATCAGAAAACAGATTCCATCACTCAGAATCACTGTCCATTAGAAAACAGACTCCATCTCCCAGAATCACTGTCCATTAGAAAACAGAATCCATCACCCAGAATCACTGTCCATTAGAAAACAGACTCCATCACCCAGAATCACTGTCCATTAGAAAACAGAATCCATCACCCAGAATCACTGTCCATTAGAAAACAGACTCCATTACCCAGAATCACTGTCCATTAGAAAACAGACTCCATTACCCAGAATCACTGTCCATCAGAAAACAGACTCCATTACCCAGAATCACTGTCCATTAGAAAACAGAATCCACCACCCAGAATCACTGTCCATTAGAAAACAGAATCCATCACCAAGAATCACTGTCCATTAGAAAACAGACTCCATCACCCAGAATCACTATCCATCAGAAAACAGACTCCATCACCCAGAATCACTATCCGTCAGAAAACAGACTCCAACACCAAGAATCACTGTCCATTAGAAAACAGACTTCATAACCCAGAATAACAGTCCATCAGAAAACAGAATCCATCACCCAGAATCACTGTCCATTAGAAAACAGACTCCATCACCCAGAATCACTATCCATCAGAAAACAGACTCCAACACCAAGAATCACTGTCCATCAGAAAACAGACTCCATTACCCAGAATCACTGTCCATTAGAAAACAGACTCCATTACCCAGAATCACTGTCCATCAGAAAACAGACTCCATTACTCAAAATCACTGTCCATTAGAAAACAGACTCCATTACCCAGAATCACTGTCCATCAGAAAACAGACTCCATTACCCAGAATCACTGTCCATTAGTAAACAGACTCCATCTCCCAGAATCACTGTCCATTAGAAAACAGAATCCATCACCCAGAATCACTGTCCATTAGAAAACAGACTCCATCACCCAGAATCACTGTCCATTAGAAAACAGAATCCATCTCACAGAATCACTGTCCATTAGAAAACAGACTCCATTGCCCAGAATCACTGTCCATCAGAAAACAGACTCCATTACCCAGAATCACTGTCCATTAGAAAACAGACTCCATCACCCAGAATCACTGTCCATTAGAAAACAGACTCCATCACCCAGAATCACTGTCCATTAGAAAACAGAATCCATCACCAAGAATCGCTTTACATCAGAAAACAGAATCCATCTCCCAGAATCACTGTCCATCCGAAATCAGACTCCATTAGCCAGAATCACTGTCCATTAGAAAACAGACTCCATCACCAAGAATCACTGTCCATTGGAAAACAGAATCCATCACCCAGAATCACTGTCCATCAGAAAACAGACTCCATCACCCAGAATAACAGTCCATTAGAAAACAGAATCCATCACCAAGAATTGCTTTTCATCAGAAAACAGAATCCATCTCCCAGAATCACTGTCCATCCGAAAACAGACTCCATTACCCAGAATCACTGTCCATTAGAAAACAGACTCCATCACCAAGAATCGCTTTTCATCAGAAAACAGATTCCATCACTCAGAATCACTGTCCATCAGAAAACAGAATCCATCTCCCAGAATCACTGTCCATCAGAAAACAGACTCCATCATCCAGAATCACTGTCCATCAGAAAACAGACTCCATCACCCAGAATCACTGTCCATCAGAAAACTGACTCCATCACCCAGAATCGCTGTCCATCAGAAAACAGACTCCATCTCCCTGAATCACTGACCATCAGAAAACAGATTCCATCACCCAGAATCACTGTCCATCAGAAAACAGACTCCATCACCCAGAATCACTGTCCATCAGAAAACAGACTCCATCACCCAGAATCACTGTCCATCAGAAAACAGACTCCATCACCCAGAATCACTGTCCATCAGAAAACAGACTCCATCACCAAGAATCACTGTCCATCAGAAAACAGAATCCATCACCCAGAATCGTTTTCCATCAGAAAACACTCCATCACCCAGAATCGCTGTCCATCAGAAAACAGACTCCATCAACCAGAATCATTGTCCATCAGAAAACAGACTCCATCACCCAGAATCGCTGTCCATCAGAAAACAGACTCCATCAACCAGAATCGCTGTCCATCAGAAAACACTCCATCACCCAGAATCGCTGTCCATCAGAAAACAGACTCCATCAACCAGAATCATTGTCCATCAGAAAACAGACTCCATCACCCAGAATCGCTGTCCATCAGAAAACAGACTCCATCACTCAGAATCACTGTCCATCAGAAAACAGACTCCATCACCCAGAATCACTGTCCATCAGAAAACAGACTCCATTACCCAGAATCTCTGTCCATCAGAAAACAGACTCCATCACCAAGAATCACTGTCCATCAGAAAACAGTCTCCAACACCAAGAATCACTGTCCATTAGAAAACAGACTCCACAACCCAGAATCACTGTCCATTAGAAAACAGACTCCATCACCCAGAATCGCTGTCCATCAGAAAACAGAATCCATCACCCAGAATCGCTGTCCATCAGAAATCAGACTCCATCACCCAGAATCACTGTCCATCAGAAAAAAGAATCCATCACCCAGAATCACTGTCCATTAGAAAACAGACTCCATCACCAAGAATCACTATCCATCAGAAAACAGAATCCATCACCCAGAATCACTGTCCATTAGAAAACAGACTCCATCACACAGAATCACTGTCCATCAGAAAACAGACTCCATAACCCAGAATCACTGTCCATCAGAAAACAGACTCCAACACCAAGAATCACTGTCCATCAGAAAACAGACTCCATCACCCAGAATCGCTGTCCATCAGAAAACAGAATCCATCCCCAAGAATCACTGTCCATCAGAAAACAGACTCCATCACCCAGAATCACTGTCCATCAGAAAACAGTTTCCATCACCCAGAATCGCTGTCCATCAGAAAACAGAATCCATCCCCAAGAATCACTGTCCATCAGAAAACAGACTCCATCACCCAGAATCACTGTCCATCAGAAAACAGAATCCATCCCCAAGAATCACTGTCCATCAGAAAACAGAATCCATCCCCAAGAATCACTGTCCATCAGAAAACAGACTCCATCACCCAGAATCACTGTCCATCAGAAAACAGAATCCATCACCCAGAATCACGGTCCATTAGAAAACAGACTCCATAACCCAGAATCACTGTCCATCAGAAAACAGTTTCCATCACCCAGAATCACGGTCCATTAGAAAACAGACTCCATAACCCAGAATCACTGTCCATCAGAAAACAGTTTCCATCACCCAGAATCACTGTCCATTAGAAAACAGACTCCAACACCAAGAATCACTGTCCATTAGAAAACAGACTCCATCACCCAGAATCACTGTCCATTAGAAAACAGACTCCATCACACAGAATCACTGTCCATCAGAAAACAGACTCCATAACCCAGAATCACTGTCCATCAGAAAACAGACTCCAACACCAAGAATCACTGTCCATCAGAAAACAGACTCCATCACCCAGAATCGCTGTCCATCAGAAAACAGAATCCATCCCCAAGAATCACTGTCCATCAGAAAACAGACTCCATCACCCAGAATCACTGTCCATCAGAAAACAGTTTCCATCACCCAGAATCGCTGTCCATCAGAAAACAGAATCCATCCCCAAGAATCACTGTCCATCAGAAAACAGACTCCATCACCCAGAATCACTGTCCATCAGAAAACAGAATCCATCCCCAAGAATCACTGTCCATCAGAAAACAGAATCCATCCCCAAGAATCACTGTCCATCAGAAAACAGACTCCATCACCCAGAATCACTGTCCATCAGAAAACAGAATCCATCACCCAGAATCACGGTCCATTAGAAAACAGACTCCATAACCCAGAATCACTGTCCATCAGAAAACAGTTTCCATCACCAGAATCACGGTCCATTAGAAAACAGACTCCATAACCCAGAATCACTGTCCATCAGAAAACAGTTTCCATCACCCAGAATCACTGTCCATTAGAAACAGACTCCAACACCAAGAATCACTGTCCATTAGAAACAGACTCCATAACCCAGAATCACTGTCCATCAGAAAACTGACTCCATCATCCAGAATCACTGTCCATCAGAAAACAGACTCCAACACAAGAACCACTGTCCATTAGAAAACAGTTTCCATCACTCAGAATCACTGTCCATCAGAAAACAACTCCATCTCCAGAATCACTGACCATCAGAAACAGATTCCATCTCCCAGAATCA